>NC_073313.1:238167196-238859878 GCF_027595985.1 Sorex araneus
CTAAACTTTCTTTGAAGCTATATCTACATCATTGAACATTTTTACCTTGCCTTTGAGAAAAATTAAGATTCTGGCCTTAATTCAACTTCACATTATTAAAGTTTGAAATTCTAATGCATGTAACATAGAGATATCAAGCATGGTTATAAACAAAGAAAACCAGTATGTGTTGTATTTCTATTTTGTGATTTTTATTACCAATACTTAATCTAAAAACCTCAATTAACTCAGTATTGACTTGTAGAAAATGAATGCATATTTCCAGGAATAAGGTGTTTCTCTGATAGTTAATAAAAGGTTAAAATTAAAAGCTCTGCAAAAAGGCAACTATCCTTGTGATAAGCCTCATTAACCGTTAAACTTAGCACAGTGAATAAGATGGAAAATAGGAAAATGTCCAGTTGATTATTATTAAAATTGTGTTGCATGCCTGTCCTAAGAAATCCAATATTACCTTTTTATCATACTTCTTGTCCTTTCCATTTGGTTGTGAATGATTTATTAATAAGAGAAGAACTGGTGAAGTAATACCAATCTCTGATCACCTTCATATTTTTCTTATACACATCTGTGATTTTTGAAAATACATTTTGAAAATAAATATACAAATATACATGTGATTTGACTCATATAGCAATGCTTTTTAATTCATTCATGAAACTTCAAATATGCCTAATTATAAAAGGAATATGGGCAAGTAGCGCATATTCTGACAGTCTTTTAAATTGTGTTTTTGGGTATTCTATACTTTACGTTAGAGAAGCTGCTCCAAATGCATCTGATTTTAGTCTCTGATATATTGAGAAAGAAGATAAGATTCAGTATAGGTATGATATTATGATATAATAGTGTAATTAGTATAATATATGGTGTAATATGATTAATATATAGATATAGCTAGCCAAGAGTGCAGAAATGCACTTCTGGTTAATATTAGCACTTAAATAAGAAAAATCCCAGTGCTATAAACATTCATATAAGCTTTATGTAAAATTAAATTGCAATATCTGGGTATATTCCTTATCACATGCTGACCACTAAATTGCAGAAAATGTAATAATAACAGTCCTCCTATGCTTCTATGTTCATCATCTCTAACTCAATTTTTCTGTATAGATAATGAGGTAGTGTGATTCTGAGTAACAACAACAACAACAATTACAAAAAAGTATAAGCACCCTATTTCTTCTTTTGCATGACCGGGTTTAATTAGTGAGAGCAGCGGAACTGTAGTCTGTTCTCTTAAGTACAATATGCCTTTGAAATTCTCTTCTCCAACAGTTGACTTATGGGCCAAGTAGATTGCTGAAAGGCCTGGAACACAGGCTTTTCATGTGGGAGACAAGGTTTCAAACCCCAGTTTTGCAGGGCCCCAGGCACCCTAGGAGTAATCCCAGGCCCTGAGCCTGGAGTAGACCCAAGCACTACCAGGTGTGGCCTCAAAACTAAAATAAGAAAAAAAAAAAACAGAAAGAAAACAAATAACAAATAACTGCATTGCCTTGGGAGAAAATAGTTTAACTTTGTGAAACAGTTCAAATGTTTAACAAAAGGTCATGTTTATGTTTTTGTCTGTCCTTTATTTTATTTTTTTACCCAACTTTGTGATTTTTTTTTAATCACAGTGAAATACACAATTACAAAGTTTATGATTGGGTTTCAGTCATATAGTTTTCTAACACCCACCAGTGTACATTTCCCAACAACAGTGTCCCGAGTCTCCCCCCCCCCACACACACACACCCCTTTATGGTAGACTGTTTGTCTGTCCTCTCTGTCTCTGTCACGGTCTCTCTCTCTGTCTGTCTCTGTCTCTGCCTCTCTCTCTCTCTTTTTGTCTCTCTCTCTCTCTTTCTCTTTCTCTCTCTCTCTCTCTCTCTCTCTCTCTCTCTCTCTCTTCCTCTCTCTTCCTCTCTCCCTCTCTCCAGGCCTTATGGTTTGCAATACAAATACTGAAAGGTTATCAGATATATCCCTTTACCTACTTTCAACACTCAGTTCCTGTCTAAAGTGATCATTTTCAACTACTATTTTTGTCCTGGTCCCTTCTCTCTCCTAACTACCCTTCACTCCCCCAGACACTCTTGTGGCAAGCTTCCAACCATTGACCAGGCTTCCTGTCCTTTAACATAGTTATAAATAGGTTTGTTAAAATTCAGCTGGGAAGGGCTAGATAGTATAGAAATTAAGGCTCATACATAGCATGTTAGCTAACCCCGGTTCATTTCCAGGGCCATTTGATTCCCCCAAGCAATGTTGAGTAGAGACCTAGAGGTCCATGAACCCCGCTGAGAATGGTCCTGAAGGCCCTCAGAGTGTCGTAGGTAATCCCTACATCCTTGAGCCCTAGCAGTGAACCAGGGGCCTAATTAACACTGATCACAAGGAATTCTCAGGCTTCCTGAACATCACTTGGAAGCCTGTTACCTGCTCCTCATAAATAAATAGAAATCGGTAGGAAGCAGATTTTGTAAACCTTATTCTTACTTAATTATTAGTTAACTGTTTTACCAAGGTTTATGGTCAGAAATGTTTGGAAAACAAAACTTATGTTTCCATCTTTGTTGAACTCACATGAAACAACACAAGGCTTATGAAGTTACATGTAGACATTCAACTTCTGGGGCACAGTCTCAGGACTATCTAAAACCAATGCAAAGTTGTGACTCTAAGTGAATATGGAGAGCAAGTTCATAATTTCCATCTAATTTTCAAAAGGGTCTGTTACTAAAAGAAAAGTAAGAGCCATTTCATGATGGAATCCAGCACCTGCAGGGCTATCTGTGTTTTGCCGAGCAAGTGCCTTCTGTTCTTATTTTGCTCTCTGGCTGCTCTCACCAACATAGCCATCTTGTAGTCCTGATAGATACATATCACTAGAGCACCCATGTAATATTCATGGATGGAGTAATGGGCCAGAGAGTGTGAATGTACTGTACCACAAATGTACTTAAAATAATGAGTTACTATAACAAAATTAAGTTAAGAAAAATAAGTTTGCTCATATGTATTTGAAGTTGTAGTCAATTAATTTATCTTTAGTTTTATAAAAACAATTCTGCTTTTAAGAAAATTGATATTTAGGGCTTGGAGAGAGATTCTAGGGCTTAGGGTCTGGCCTTCTGTGCAGCTGAGCTCAGCTTGATCCCTATCACCTCATATAGTCTCCACATTGTCAAGAGGAACCCTGAGCACAGAGCCAGGAGTAGTACTGAGTACCACTTGGTGTGGCTCCATCCTCACCTCAGAATTTATGTTTCCTTAAAAAAAAAGTTATTCTACAGATACAAATTACGTCTCAAGGAAGTGACACTAATTTCCTTTTTTGAAAGTACAGGCAATTAAAACTATAAAGAGATGGAGTTTAACATAGCAACCTTTCCTTTAAAATTTGCAATGTTTTGAAATGAACTGCTTCAAGTGCTGCAGATACAGAAGGAACCCTCATTCACTAATTATGGGGATGTAAACCAGTTCAGTTCACCTATATGGACAGTCATATGAAGGTTCCTCGGAAATTCTAAAAAGAAATTGAACTACCACATGGCCCAGAAATTCTACTCTCAGATATCTATGTGACAAATACAACAACACTAATTCAAAAAAAATGTGTACATCTCTGTTAAAATTTTAGCACTATTTACAATACCAGCTAAGCTCTGCAACAAATTCAAATGCCCAAGGATAGATTGATAGGTGAAGAAGACAAGGTATATATGCACAAATGGATTCTTTTCACTTATACGAAATCTTGTGGGTTTTTTGTTTTTTGGGTTTTTTTTTTTTTTTTTTTTTTTTGCTGCAACATGCATGTAATCGGACGGTACAGTAAGTCAGAGGAGAAAGAAAATGTTCAGATGACCTCATGCCTGTGTGGCCTATAAAAAAGGAAAGCAGGGGAGCAGACCCTAACCACAGACCCTCACAACAGATTCTCAAGCAGAACTGAGGTTACCAAGGTGGTGTTGGAGATGTAAATGAGCTGGAAGGATCCATTGGAAAAGTGGAAAAATGGACAATGGCATTTTGGTGGTGGATGGGATATGGTAACATTGTATCCTAAAGTATATAAACATTTTTAGTCTTATAAGCCAATGTTTCCTCAATTTAAAAATTTTAGACACTTTATTTTTATCTTCATCACTTCCCTCCATCACGTTTTCTCTCTTCCTCCTCTTCCCAGCCTACCTTCTTTTTTTGTGAGTAATGTGTCAGTTCTTCACGAACTTCTTATTCCTTGTGAGTAACATTTCCTTTCCCCACGTTTCTGCCGTCTCCAACCCCTCGACCCCAAGCAAATTATCCTTTTATTGTTTTTAGGTGATCCAACCTGCAGACTCATATTAAAGCTTAAATGCTGAGTTCAAAGATCACCTCTTTGGGCATCTTCACTGATAACCATTTGACCCCACTCAAGGTTGAATGAACAGGTTACTAATATCTTCTCCTACTTTGCATGGCCGTCTTTCACCAAGACAAAAAAGTTTTACTCTGGAGGTATCTAGATCCAGGAAAAGTTGTTGAATTTCATAGTCTGTTATTATAATTCACCTATAATTATGAGGGCAAATAAACACAAATGCATAATATAAACTTACACATCTGGGCTTGTGTATCTTAATGGGAAAATCATGTGCTATTTCATAAAGCTTTAAATCTGAGGGACTAGGATCTGTGAAAACTGCCTAATTTGTTGATTTGTGTGTAAAGTATGTTGTTCCCAGGGGTTGGTGGAAACTGATTTGGCATGAAGCTTACTAGATCTGAGTGAATAACTGATGTTAGTTCCTGCTGCTCTAACAAAATGGATTTAGCCTTTTTATAGCTCCTACAATTACTATTAAAACGGAACTGTATGCTAGAGTGCTTTGCAAAGATGAATGCATTGTTTTTGTTGCAAAGCAGGCTGTGGTAACACCATGTCACAATGACGCTTTGTATTATGCCAGTGTACTTACCACAACTTTCTAAGCTGCATAATCTAAAATTTTAAAAAATATTCCACTAGAAACTCAATTTTACAGCCGAAGTTTTGGTGAACTTTTGGCATCTATTGAAGGAACTGGCTCCAGCCTCAGAGAGAGGGTTATTCTTTGAAGGCATTTTTGCCTGCAAGAAAGAGAAGACCAAGTCAGAGGATATGAGTAATAGTATTAACGCTTAAGAGCTAAAAAAAGGAAGATATTCAACAGATGTTTCTATGACCACAGTTTATTTAATTGTAGAGACATAGCAAGAGTATTATTTTACTAAGAAAAATTGCAGGGGGTGGGGATGGAATTGCAAATAATTCCAGTAGGCTAACACTTGATTTAATTAAATGATATAACATTTTACCTTTGTATTTTAATAGTTCCCTGTGGTGTCAGGCCAGATCTATGCAGAATAATGCATAATACCCAAGTGCTGAGAATATTTACTATGGTATGTACGTGATTTGGAAGTGACCTCTTCATTAGAGGAAATACTCTGTCCATTCTTGTACAGTAGTAAATACTTACTTAGATAACTATCATGTGGCAAGAGAGAATAAAAATCAATATTAATCAGAGGAGACAAATGCTTCTAGTAATAACCAAAAGCTCTCAAGTCCTAGTTGTCATTTTCATGTGCTTATTTTGTTACTCTATTCTCTGTTTCTGACAACAAACATTTCTCTCATTTTTAATAATATATCTCAATTTTAACAACATTTTTAACAAATATTTTCCCTCATTACTGAATCTTTAAAGTTTTGTATCAGCCTGATCTTCAGGATAGCCAGTTAACTATGTTTTTACATATCTTTTTAGGAAGAGAATGAAGCTTTTCTTTAAAGATCTTTAATATACATGTAGATGCTATTTTCTTACCTAAGTATCTCAAGATTAATTTGATATAATAGTTTAGCAATGTATTGATCTTACTCATCTCTATAAAACCTTGAATATTGAATAGAAAATTTTATTTGTATACCCCATTGTCCCACTTTTATAAAAAAAATAGGGCTACTCGTCACATCTTTCCGATTTTAGCAAGTGTAATTTGCTATCAATCATAATTCGGGTTATAGCAGTACTGAATACATTATAGAGGCAGAAATAACTGACCCTACGATAACCACTATATATAACCACTATTCTGCTCTGAGTTCTTTATATTTGTCATTCATTTAATCTTCACCATGACTCAGGAAGAGGGACTGTTACTTTGCCCATTTTACAGATTTAGAATCTAAGTTATAGAAAGGATCGGTTGTCCATAGACACATAAATTATAAATGAAGACAACTGATAGGATTTTATCTCAACAGTTTGTCTTCCCACTCCTTCCTTTCTCTAACTGCTTAATTCTTCATTACCTGAACCATCTTGAGTACCTTAAAAATATTCAGTCACTCAGAGCTCTTGTTAAAAGAAACAAACTTTGCCTTATAATATTGTGTCAATTAAATGATGTGGTTTTTTTATATACATTTTATTTATTTATATTTTTTTTTGCTTTTTGGGTCACACCCAGTGATGCACTCAGGAATTACTCCTGGCGGTGCTCAGGGGACCATATGGGATGCTGGGATTCGAACCCAGGTTGGCCACATGCAAGGCAAACGCCCTACCCACTGTGCTATTGCTCCAGCCCCTAAATGATGTGTTTTTCATGTGACATATTTGTGTGTGTGTGTTTTTTTTACTGTTTTTCATCGTCTTATCTCAGAAACTTGTATGTAGGAAGTATTCATGCTCACTAATATTATTGCTGTCACATAACCAGTGTCAGGCTGAGGCATTACTTAATTAAGTAGCAACTCAGTATCACTAAGTTGATCAGACCCAGTTTCATTATTTTTTTTCCCTCTTGGAGCCATACCCAGCAATGCTTAGACCTGACTCCTGGCTCTTCACTCAGGGATCACTCCTGGCAGGACCATATGTGGTGCCACTTGTAAGGCGAGTACCCTACCCACTGCGCTATCATTCTGGCCCTGCCATTTTCGTTCTTTCTATCAAGAGACATATTTTAAAAACATTATTTAATGCCTGGGCTTATGGTTCAGTGGTAGAGCACTTGCCTTATCTATGAGAGGCCTTAGGTTGGCTATCCCTCAGGAAGGAGTGAATGGGGAGAAAGAAGGGAAGTAGTGGAGAGCGTGGGTGAGGAGAGGTCTGCCTGAGTAATGTATCTTAGACTATTTCCTGAAAATATCGTGTGTGGTATAAGGAGCAAACCTTCTTTATTCTTCATTGAAGAAAACGCTATCACACAAGAAACCACTGAAGCTTTTATAGCAGTTATAAAGTAAAATTAAAAAACTTAAAATATATAAAATAATCCATAGCATATTTTAAATTTTGGAAATTCCCAATATTTCCCAAATCATATATTATGAGAAGAATGGAAGAAAAATTAATTAAATTTCATCTTTCATACTCTTGCCTTTCTTTATTTTTTGATTGCATTATGGAATTGACATTATATTATTATCTCTCATTGTCACCTTACCAAGATGAGCTTAAGATGCTCTTAATGTTATGGTAATAATTGCTACAATTTATAATTTTCAGTTGTATTAAAGCTTGGCTCTTTTTTAAGATGCTTTATATAACCATCGCTGATTTTTCTTTCAGATAATAAGAAGCAGCTTGATGGTTTTTGAAAATGACCATTGGTTTGTAATTATCCAAGTAGGGCAATTAATATTAGAAAATTCCCTATATTTACAACAAAGAATAGAGTAATATGAAGTGATTGCAAATATTCAAAAGTCAAATCAATTGTTTATTTTGAAGCTAGAATTATAAGTGATAAGGTTTTTAATTTGCCAGTTCATTATATTTTAAAATGTTCACTATATCTTTAAAAATGCATCCTTCATCCTTGTTTTAAAAATAGCACATCTCAAGTCTCTGCAGAGCTTGTTTTTCAGATACTTTTCTGTGTTTCACACAAACTGCCCCTTCCTATAATTGAAAGTTATAGAAATATAAAATTAGGTTTTGAAAGGAATCTATCCCAGGTCTCTTGAAAAAATGTCATATTATGTCTCTATTTTACTTAAATATATCCCAGAGAACCATCGCTGCTTATCTATGTGAAGTAGCACAATAACCCATGAAATGTCCTATCTTTTCTCAAATATCTTCCCAATGCATTTCCACTGCCAGTCTTAATCCTCCAATCACATCTTCTCTAGGATATCTAATCTCACATCAGTAACCCTAGTGGCCCAGTGCCTTTCCTTCTCTACTCCACTTCTCAGCCATTCATTCACCTGACAAATATTTGCTGAGCACCAAGTATGCATAGACTCTGGACAGAGTGATTAATAGGATGTCGCTGCACCCTCAAAGGTCTTAGTAGATAGAAATCTGTCACTGAGTACCTTGTGTTTATTATTTTTCATTTGGCTCTGTCATATGTAGGGCAAAGACTTCAATTTTAAAATATTTTACTTCTTGTTTATTTTTCACCTAGCAAGTGCACATGGTATATTAAATTGAACGAGTTGAGTGACTTACCATCTGCAAAAGAACAATGTTTGGGCTGTGTCCTCCTCTTTCAAGACAGAATTCGTGCATACAGGGCCTGGGTAGTGCTCTGATCACATGCCACCACGGTAGTTTCTTCACCCAGATGGTGGAGGCTTTGAAATAAGATGAAATATATTATTTCATCACACACCATGAACTCCTGGGAGAAAAATCCAGCCTTTGTTCATTTTTGTTTCTTCCCCTTCTGATGATCTGACTCTGGAGAGTAGGCAATAATGTCACAGTCAAATAGATTTGCAAATGGTCAGAACCATATTTACAGATGGACAGGGCTTGGAGAAGGAACGAAGGTTGTCCCGCGTTAGAATTTATAACCTCAGAAGATTCAGAAAGTGTGGGTAAGGAATATTTCCTTCAACTATAAAGATGTTATGAAAACGCCAGGATTCCTAGATGCTGGGCTCTTGTTTGTTGGTCTTGAGGAAGAGCTGTCTCCCTGTGAGATGTAGCTTGGCCTCGTTTGATTCAGTCCTCTTGCTCTGTATTACATGCATGAGAACAGGGCACAGACTGGAAGCAACAATGAAATTTGCTCTCCAGCTGGAAAGCCCCACCTGTGTCTTGGTTTATTTTTATTGATCTGTTCAGAGCAGTTTCAGAAGGCATTTTTCTTTGGGGGCTACATTTTATTCCTCTCGTCTCCCACCCCATAGCTTTTATTGAGATACAATTGAGATATAACAGTGCTCAAATTTAAGATGTATAGTTTGTCATGTGATGATTTGATGCATGTAAATATCAAGTAGTGTTTTTCCATTATCGCATATTATAACACTTTACATCACATGTAACCCGTTGTTGTTATTATAAGGACATTATAAATTCTACTCTGGGGCCACTTTCAATATTGTGTTTCAGGTATGAATAGGAAAATTGTTAACTGTAGTCACCATTTTGTACATTAAATCCTTAGAAATTGCTCATATTAGAACTGAAATTTTGTACTCTTTTGACCATCATCAAACATTCTGTTCTTCATCAAGTCCCTGGCAACCTCCTTCTTAATTCTCAGCTTCTATGCATTTTTATTAATATTTTTTTAGCTTTCACATAGAGGCCAGGCCCTGTATGTGTCTTTCTGTCTTATTTCACTTAAAATGATATCTCTAAGTTCCATTCATACCCTAAATGACAAGGTATTCTTTTTTTTCCCTTCCTTTCTTTTTTTTTTAATTGAATCACTGTGAGATAGTTACAAAGCCTTCATGTTTGAGTTTCAGTTAAACAATGATCAGACATCCATCCTTCCACCAGTGCACATGTCTTTTTAATGGACATTTCTTTTTTTATCCATTCACTCATCAATAAACATTTAGATATTTTTTCATGTCTTTGTTCTTGTAAATAATACTGTATATAATTCTTGTAAATAATGAACAGAGATGTGCAGATCTATCTTTGAGATACTGATTTCATTTCTTCTGAGTGCATTTAACTTTTTTTAAAACTTGTATACTGTTTTTCATAATGGCTTTAGCAACTTATATCCCCACCAACAGTGCATTCGAGTTTCCTTTTCTCTACACACTCACCAGCTTTTGTTATTGCTTGTGGAGTTGGGGCACGGAGACTAGGGATTGATTCCAGAGCTTCATATATATTAGACATAACCCTGTCATGAGCTATATCTTTATCCCCCCTTTTAATTACAGTCACTGTGACTGGTGTAAGGTGGTATCACCAATGCTTTGGAATCACAGATCCTTGTGGGTTGGAGTTGTTGAATATCTTTTATGTGCTTGTTGACCCATCTGTAAATTTCCTCTGGAAAAGAAGCATCTATCTTACTTCCTATTACTTTTAAATAAGATGGTAGGTTTTTTTGTGTGTGTGTGTGTGTGTGTGTGTGTTTCAATTTCTTGTATTTTTAGAGACTAACTCTGTATGAGCTGTGTGATTTGCAAATATGTTTGCCTACACCACAGATAACCTTCATTCTGCTGCTTGTTTCACAGGGGTTACTCTTGGCTGATGTACTCAGGAATTACTCCTGGTGGTCCTCGGGGAACATATGGGATGCTGGGAATCAAACCCTAGGTCAGCCTCGTGCAAGGCAAACGTCCTACCCACTATACTATCACTCCAGCCCCCCTGTGTAGTTTATTTTTTTGCTTTAACAGAGTCTTACTTATTGAATTTTGCTTTGATTGTCTGTAGTTTTAATTTAAAAACCTTTCACTTCAATTTATGATATGCATTCAAATTTTTTTGTTTTAAATTAAATCTATACAATTGGAAGTGATGCTAGAGCTAGAATAGTCTTCCAAAACTGAAATTTATAAATATTTGAGCTTTTTTTATGTCAGTCTAATAACTGGGATTGCAATAAGAAAGTTTAGAGCAGTGTTTTTGAGTGTGGGCCAAATGAGGGGGGCTGGGGAGCAAGAATAAAAAACCTAAAACAATTGCGATTGTACTTTTCCTTTTGTTCTCTCTCATTCTCTCCTTTTTTGGGGAGGATGGGGGGTTGGTAGGAACCCCCCAGCAGTTCTCAGGGCTTCCTTCTGGCTTTCCACTTAGGGATCACTCATGGCAGGACTCAGGGTACCATAAGGGATGCCCTGAATTGAACCCAGGTCACCACATGCCCTGCTATGTATCACTCTAGCTGCTCCTTTTGTTCTCTTAAAGAAGGAATTTATAGCAGGGGACTTCTCAGTAGTTTTGAGTTTGTTTCTTTTCCTGTAAAGGGAAAATTCGTACTATCGCACTGTTGTGCGTTGTTCATCAATTTTGCCTGAGCAGGTACCAGTAGCGTCTCCATTATGAGACTTGTTGTTACTGTTTTGGGCATATTGAATACCCCATGGGGAGCTTGCCAGGCTCTGCTGTGTGTGCAGGATACTCTCGGTAGCTTGTCAAGCTCTCTCCGAGAGGGATGGAAGAATCAAACCCAGGTCAGCCGCATGCAAGGCAAACGCCCTACCTGCTGTGCTATCACTCCAATACGTAGCCAAATAAATTTGAGAAGCTCTGGTTTAGAGAGAGAAGAGGTGGGTAGTAGGGAAGACTAATTATAATTGGGTCCTTAGTCTTTCTTTCCCAAACAGAAAGTAGTTTATCCAAAACTATTGATGGGCATACTAAACCAACATCAGCTAAAACTTCTCTCAAATGGCATTGGGTACCCTTCCCCCTACCTTCACCCCACTCCTGCGCTATGAAAAAGGAAAAGAAGCAAGGTAAGTTGTATGGTCTAAGCGCTCAGGTTAGGCCAAGACTGTTTCAGCACTGACAATGCAGCTTTCTTTAGTGCCTTTTCTGCACACATGCTCCTTCCAAATGCATGTCTGCACTCACATGCAGGGGAACAGGCATAGGGACCGTCATGCACAGGATTTCGCAGACACAAACCAGCCCTAGTTGACAGATTCAGTCTCCATGTGTCTGGCTTCTTCAGCTCAGGGGCAGACAGTGGGAGTTTTCCCAGAGACCCAAGCCAGAGGCTCTCGGGAAATAGTTTCCGCTAGACTGGGACAGACAGTGCTTGTCCACTCCGTTTGTCTTTTCTATACCCAGAAAAATTCTATGAAAATTTTTTAACCACTAGAAACAGTTTTTTCTGTGAGCCTTCTTTTAGACTCCAGTTTTACTTTTTATTACTTATTTATTTAGAACCAATACCCTTTTCTCTGGCTGGAGCTAGCACAGCGGGTAGGGAGTTTGCCCTGCACGTGGCTGACCAGGGTTTGATTTCTCCATCCCTCTCAGAGAGCCCAGCAAGCTACCAAGAGTATCCCACCCACACGGCAGAGCCTGACAAGCTCCCTGTGGCGTATTCAATATGCCAAAAACAGTAATAAGTCTCACAATGGAGACATTACTGGTGCCCGCTCAAACAAATCGATGAACAATGGGATGACAGTGCTACAGTGCAGTGCTACCCTTTCCTCATATTAACTGCTATATAGAGATGTCTTATGCTGGTGTAGATGAGCGTTGTGAAATGCTTTCTTATTCATAGTTTTCCATGATAACTATCTGTAATTATAAACTAGAGTTCTACAAAATCCCCTGAAGGAGTGTTAAGAGGTGTGAGAGGTGGAAGGCTTCAACATATTGAGGATTTCCCTCCCTCATTATGTAGGGTGAAAGAACAAAAGGGAAAGGAGAGAAAGGAAAGGAGAGGGGAAAGAGCAGATGGGAACAAAGGTTGACTTAAATAAAAATCAGTATTCTAACATCAAAATGGGCTTATTGGGAATAGTAGAAGAGAGGGCAGATTAGAGTGTGTGCATTCATAAGAAGATCAGGTGTAGTTCCCTAAACCCAAAGATAAAACCCCTCTAAGTAGCCTCTGGAACTCCCCCACTCAGTTCTAATGTAGGGGAAAAGAGCATAATTTCCCATGAAAAATGCAAAGCGAGTTATTAGCTGAAGGTTTCTGGTTTCTACACAAGATTCTCTAGTGTCCTGCCATTTTTATTGAGATAGTTCAGCTTGTAAGGCTCTTTTCTTTTCCTTGTGACTGACCTCACCTTGAATTCCCTAGTACTGTATTTGGTCCTCTAAAAATGGCCAGCAGAGATCCCTGAACACAGAGCCAGGAGTAAACCTTGACCATCCCTGGGTAGGAGCCCTAATAAAAAAGGAATGAAAATAAAGAGTTCAAAATAACAATGTTCACAGAGGAAAGGGGAAGAGAGGAAGGAAGGAAGGAAGGAAGGAAGGAAGGAAGGAAGGAAGGAAGGAAGGAAGGAAGGAAGGAAGGAAGGAAGGAAGGAAGGAAGGAAGGAAGGAAGGAAGGAAGGAAGGAAGGAAGGAGGGAGGGAGGGAGGGAGGGTGAGTGGGTAGAGGAGATATAGAGAAAGCAGAGCAATTTCAGAAAGGGAAAAATGAGAAAAATTATTTAAGTGAAAACAGAGGAGTGTTTAATGATTCCTTAATCTCTATTGTTCTCTCCTGGAGTCACCATCCCTATCACCTATTCCAAGCAGAAGTTTTCTTCAGAACTCTGGGAGGGATTGGGGTGAGAGTTTGGAAGCTGGGAGCCTTCAGGAAGTTTCCTAGCCTTTCTCCTTTCTCTGGGTCAAGCACAGGGGTAATGGGAAGAACCCAGGGAAGCTCCCTTTGCCCATTTGCACTAAATCTGATAAAAACTTTTAGGGCAAAACCCAGCTTCAATAACTGACTGTTTCACTAATATTTATGGTTTTGTGCAAGGAGAATATTGTTATCCACATTGTATTTGTGAGGAAACTATGGCTTGCAGAAGATGATTTATTCCTTACCTTTTGTGTAGCAGAGTCATTTTTCTATTTTATTCTTTTATTTTAAAGGGTTCTATTTATTGAGTAGGGAAGGGGTAAGTGGAAATGAGTAATAATTAATATATGAATGTAGTTTAAAATTTCAAAATGAAATAGATATCATTTAGTAAAGGGTGTTTATGAAAGCACACACAGTCCAGAAAAAAAGGAAGCACTGGGTATATTGCTAAGATGGAGAGAAAGTGAAGAGGTGATAGGAGCAATATTCTACATTTACACTGTCCAGCTATGATTGTCACCAACCACCTGGGGCTTTTGAGCTCTTGATATGTGACCTGTCTGACTTGAGGGCTACTGGAAATCTGTGAAATACTCTTGATTTCAAAATCTTAAACTGACTGTACAATATCACAACCAGTTTTATTGATTATATGTTGAAATTTGACTTTTGTAGATGCATTGAGCTAAATAAAGATTCTTATTAATTTCAACTCATTTCCTTTTATTTTCAAAGTTGCTAGTAGGAAAAAAAATAGTTGCACATGTAATTCACATTGGAGTTCTGCTTGACAGTACAGCTACCTGCCACAAAACCTAAGTTTTGAAAATGAGTTCCTAATCACCCAGGACATCTGCCTGGTGTGGCAGACAGACAAAGCCACAAAGCAGGGCCACACTCTCCTATCACATGAAATCCTATTTGTTTACTGCACCAGATTTCTGACAACAGACTACTTAAGGTAAAGGAATCTATAGCCAACATGTCTGGTAACTTCTGTGTTAGAATATCTTCCATCTACTCTAAAGATTTAGAATACAAACAAACTCAATCCATATCACTGTACCTGAAGCATTAAAAGGAGATTGCTAGATTTTTATGTTGTTCTGAGCGAGGTATATTGCCTTTCTTTTTCTTTCTTTTTTTTTTTTTTAATTTTCAGAATTCACTGAAGGCTTATTTGTTACTGAAATTTTATCCCTCTTCTATGAGTTGCAGAAATTTATTTGCAATAGAATTTTCTTTAACTATTCCTAATTGATAGCATGGAGGGCCCAGTTACAGCTGGTCTTTATTAGGAATTTTTTCTTCTGGAAAAGGCAGACCTCTTCCCCCTTCCCCCATGGTAACAATGATTGGAGAATGATTGAGTGGTCTCTTGTGGAAATATGTATTTACCTATGTAAAAATCAGTTTCAACTCAGCACATTCTTCTTTAACCAATGAACTAACCTGTAACCTCTAAAGGGTGTTGACGTCTCTTCGACTCATAACTCTGTGTGTCTGTGTATGTGCTGTGTGCACAAACTTGTGTGTCCAGCTGCTAACGTCAAGGAGAGCTTCTCAGCTGCTTTGTTCATTTTCTTTTCTCGGGAAGAAATATTAACCCGAGTGGTTTTAATTACCACCCTAAAAAGCATTAATGTATGGTCACATACCTGACTACACAATGAATTCAACTGGAGAGTGAGAGAAGTGAATAAAGGCAAAAGAGCTGGTGGCATGTTGTGAAAAAAAAAAAATTGATTTCCCTGACACTAATTGCAACCAAAAATAGCAATGGAACCTCAAGGGATATTTGTATGTGTTTGTTGTCAGATGGTGGATATAGGGACCCAAGATAAGCCACCAACAGTTTTCCTGGTTGGATTATCTCTGCTTTTGGAAGTCTTAGAGGTTTTGTTCCTCTGCGACCCTGTCACGTGGTCCTCCAAAAAAGTTTAAAATGTCATTGACTTCACGGTGATGAGTTTTACACATTAATGGAAAAGAGACATTCTAATGTGAGAAAGTTTTCTTATCATTAACTGAAGTCATTCTCCTGAAAAATGTTAATCAGTAGATCACAACATCGTGAAAGATGGAGCAGAAGTGAGAACATACTAGATCAAGTAATTTTTTCCTCATGTGTCTTTTTTACCTCAGGCAGATGTGCATACTTGGTGATACAACATAATTGACATGTTGCTCCCTCAAATGTGGGTTTTATACATTTCTGCATGATCAAAAAGGAAAGAATTCTATCTTGAAGTTACAGATGAAGCATTTGTTTTGTCATCCTTTTGAAAGTCAGAGACTATGAAATTTCAGATAAGGAACAACCCATAGATTTTTCGTTGCTTGCTTTTTTCTGATTTCTTTCTTTTTCTCCCTCTTACATTTTTCCCTTTCCAATGTACAAAAAATGTTATATACATTGGGAATTATAGATATAAACAAGATCCTTGGAGAACTTACATATCATGTTGTGTTCATCCAATATGAATGTGTGTAAGCATAAAGATTCATGCCACTAAATAAGACTGTCCCAGCTTTGGGATATAATAGAAAGCTTTAGAAGGGATGGCAGATGTCTATGCTATTATGCCACTGGCTCATTATCTTCAAAGATCATCATTTATCCTGTCTGAAAGTCAATAATATCAGAGACAGATTACACTAGTTACATATGTGTTAGTAGTCTCTATTACTGATGGGAAAAGGTTTGGCATACGTACGAATCCTTTTGGGGATTAGGAGTTTGGGGCCACACCATGGCACTACCCAGAGCTTACTCCTGGTTTTGTGCTCAGTGATCATTCCTGCCAGGACTGGGAAGACCCGTGGTACCTAGGATCGAACCTGGATAGGTTGGGTGCAAGGAAGTCTTTATCTCTGTATGACTTTTAAGTCTCCTTGTGAACCAGTCATCTTCATGTTTCAGTGAGGTGTAGTCAGCTACAATGGAAAGAGCAGAGAAACAAAAAGCCAGGAGATTTGGGTTCTAAACTTACATGTTCCTCCAAGTGATCATTTAGGTCCTTCTATCAGAGTCACAAAAATTCACAGGTTTATAAGTGACACATTTGTAGCTAACTTAAGCTTGATGATCACAATTCTTATAACTCTTGAATAACTAGGATTCTATGAAATATGATTATTGAATAGATCCAAACCAGTACCCCCTAAACTCTTTTCTTTCTCTAAGACAAAGCATAAGACCTTTTCTTTATACAAAATATTGCCTTAAGAACCATCACGAGTAGTTAAAAGACAGAGTCACTTGAATGCGAGTGACTAAATGTGAAATTGGAATATGATCATCATACCATTTGACCATGAATTCACTTTAAATCTACAGTTGTCCAGGTTTTCCTGAGAAACAGAACCAGTAGAAAAAAATGTATATGTGGTTATATATATGAGAGATTTATTATAGGAACTGGCTCACACAATTTTGGAAGCTGAGATGTCCCACAATCCACCATCTGCAAGCTGAGAGCCAGGAAAGCTGGTAATATAATTAGGGGAGCAGATGGTATAAGTCCCAGTCCTAGTCCAATGGCCGCAAAACCAGGAGAAGATAGGTGTCCCAGTTTAAGCAAAAAGCAAATTTGTTCTACCTCTGCTTTTTAATTCTATACAGACCTTCAGTTGATTGCATAATGCCCATCAGATTGGTAAGAGGTGGTCTTCATTTACTTTTATCAGGTCTATGCTGTTCTCTTCAGGAATGTCTCCATAGATATCCCCCAAATAAAACTCTGCCAGCTCTCTGGGCATCTTTTAGCCTAAGTTGACATATAAAATCCGCCACCACTGTCTGCAAGCCAAGACAGAGTTATTTCTTGGGCTTTCTGCCTTAGTGTCTGTAGCAATTCCGTGCTCAAAATGAGCAGTTCCGTTCTCGGTTCTCATATTGAACCTAGACTCTGTTCATGTTTCCCTAGAGGCGACATTTATGTTATTTGGATTGAATTTCTTCCTCTCTTTCTCTGTCATTTCTTCTCTTTGCTTACCTCCAACTTCTGCTTAAATCAGTAACTTGTTGCATATTTACCATTCATTGTTTCCTAATGGCCAACCTCAACAGACTGATGAATGTAAGATGAAACAATTCACCCACTTAGCAATCATTTCTTGGGAAATAGTATTTCCTTGGGTATATTAATACATTAATAATATACTAGCCTTGCTCTTAAGAAATATATTTTCTGATTGAAAATTATAGCTATAAACAGGTATTTATAGCAAGAGACGAAACAAGAAAATAATATCAAATAATATCAAAAAGTGACAAACCCTTGGTCTTGGATGACAAAACTGATATCTAAGCAGAAGGAAAACAAGGAAGGAATAAAGAGGTGGGCCAGAAATAACAATTAGTATAGTGGTGGAGGGTATGGGGCACTTTGATGATGGTGGAATGCAGTTACTTTGTGTATCAATACCATAAATTTTAATTCCATTGTAACCATTTTACTTAAAAATATCATCATCTTCGAGCATTGTGTAACTGAGACTTAAGCCTGAAAGCTTTGTAACTTTCCACATGGTGATTCAATTAAAAAGAAAAAAAATATCATCATCATCATCATCATCATCATCATCATCACATTTTACTGACACCAATAAGAGGAGAAAAGCATTTGAGTCTGTCTCAGGTTCCTTGGCTGAATGATAAACAACAATCTCTCAGGAGAACCAAGATGTAAATTGAGGTCTAAATGAAATATTCAGGGTCCAGTTCAATTTGGTGTTGAACTGTTTTTTCATTATCTAAAAGAATAATTTAGGGTTGGCACTATGCTGAAGTACTTTTTATTAAGCTATCTACTGTTTTTTTTTAAGCCAAACATTTTTATTTTAATGTACCCTTACTTTTTGTAATTTAGTCTGTACAACATCATTAAAAACTATCAGCCTCAGCTTCTTTTTGACTCTTTCAGTCTTTGGCAAGGCAGTGGTTTCCTAATTGGATAACTTTTACAGACAACTCCAAGTTTAAATGAAACCCAATCAAATACACAGTTCTCAGTGCAAACACCAGTCACACCTTTCAACAGCATAACTTGGTGAAGGCATATCTATTTCAAAATGTCTGTGACACTTAAATAAGTGGCTTATTTAAGCTAATCAGCACTAATAATTTGCTGACTTGGAATGTGATTCCCAAACTGGCATATTTGCATCTTTTGCATGCTTCCATACAAAATTATGTGGAGTTCTTCAGTGAATTTCATATAACTTTTAGGAACATAGCTCTCAGAAACTGTCTCAATTCCCATACTATATGATATTCATAGCGGTTAGGAAGTCTGTACACTTAAGCAGTGTTTAGGCAGAAGTTAATATTTTTATTAAAAAAGTTAACAAATTGACAAAATTAATCAGAAGAATCTTTTAAAACTTGAAATGCCAAAATGCCCCACTCAAAACTCTGACTTGTAGATAGGTGGAACTTATAAGTGGTTTGTTTTGAAGAGAGTAATAGTAGTACATATGTTTTTATGATCAATGGCACATCACTCTCTCACAGTTTCTCTTGTTTGGCCACCTAGGAATGTTCTTATTATTTTCAAGTGTAATATTGCTTTTTTTGATGTATAAATGCGATGTACTGGTAACTTTCCTTTTGCAAATGAGGTGAATGAATATGCCAAGGGTAGCTTATTTATGAATCAGATACAAAGCAAAGGCTTTGGAAAGAGTTTTGAGTATTTTATGCATGATAGAGGAAGTTTGTAGACCGCTGTCACAGCATCTACCCAGAGACATTAAGAAGACAGTTGTAGAGGGAACATCTTGGTTTTACAGTCAAACAGTCAAACTTCTTTCCCAGTGTGTGCGCATATGTTTTTAAACTTGTTTTTTGTTGTTATTTCCTCTTTGTCATTTGTTTCTGTTCTTCTCTACTGTTTTCATTTCCAGTGAAATTGTTAAACTCCGACTATGTAGGGAATAGCACCACGAGAAAAACCTATGTTTATTTAGTTCACATCTAGTTCTGACAGCAGTAGTGATAGATAATGAAGATTCTCGGTGCTTCCAGTGTCATAATTAAACTAGCTTTGACTTTTTCTGAGATGAAGCAACCTAGTCTAGGCTAATCTCATTTCACTATTTTGTGTCTCAGTGTTTTCCTATAGCAATCAGTTCATGGAAATTGCATTTGCTTAATTCACAAGAACTCTGAAAAGATTGATAATCATATCATGTTTTGCCATGAAATATATCTAGTAAAGGACACAGCCATGAACCAACCTACTGACATGGGAGAGTATTCTACAGAACCAACATTCAAGTAACTTATCTTTCTTAAATTCTCGTGTGTTTGCAGATCACTTTATGTCCCTGAGGGCACAAAATGAAACTCCACAGCTGAGCCAGTGTTACAGATATAAAGTCTTAGACCTTCTCATTTCATTATTTTACATATTGTATGAGGAGGAAGACCAGAACAAATTGAACAGGTGTGCTTGGGAAAATAAGTTTGGAAAGAATCCAGAGACCTGAGAGTTGAAGAATAAAATTTAATGAGCGGTCTAGTGAAATGTATACTGTTGTAAACATTATCTTTTGTAGTGTCTAGCAATTTGCAAAATTTATAAACCCAACAGGAAGTTTGCACATCATTTGCATCTAGTTGATGCACTAAATAATCAAACTTGAAACATTTCTTGACACAATAATAATAATTTATAGTAGTCATTATTCACTTGGAATGTCAGTTCCTCATTTAAGAAGAACCTTTATTCAGAGATTAATCTTTGGGATAGTAAAGTCATCAACATAGAACTAGGACTGATAGATCATTCCAGGATTATTGAATCCAAAATTAAAAATATGAAACTGAATTAATTTTTTTAATTGGGGGATTTAGTAGGGTCAAATAGGTTCACAAAAAAATAGTGTCTACACCTTAGTATGGGTTGTAATGTTTGGCCTTCGATGGTTTGATTTTTTGCTTCTGAAAGTGTAGTTAGCACCAATAGTAAAGGAATCACCTAAGAACTTATTAGACTCAGAACTTAGAAACTCAGAATTATTGACTTAGAATTTATAATCAATTGTACAAGGTATTTTTTTTGTAATACGCTAGGCTAATTTGGGGGCTGGGAAGCTCCTAAAAAGTGCTCAGAGCATCAGAGGCCACTCCCAGTAGTACTTCATCTGCTGCTGAGATGGTTTAATGGTTGGATTGGAGGGTGAAGTTCTGCTTGGATCCTGTGATTCTGTGGAACACCAGAACCATGCTCAGTGGTATTCACAAGGCCATGTGGTTCTGGGTGTCAAACTAGGTTTAGGCATGTCTGGAAAACATATATTCCTAACCCCAGTGCTATCTCTGAGCCTCTCTGTAAGATTAATTTTATTTAACGATGTGGCTTCTCTGCTAAGAAACACTAAAGGTACATAAACCATGTAGATAAACACAGGGTATCTGGAGTGGGGACATTCGTATGTCTGGACTCTTTTACTTGGCTATGGGCTCACACTCTAAATTATGTTCTAAGACTCAGTGATAAAACACCTGCCTTGCACAGCTTCCATCCCTGGTACCACACACACAAAAACCAATAAATAACTCTGTGTCAAGGATCCTAAGCAGGATGGTGAAGCAGCTCATTCCAATTTAACATAAGAAATAACTGAAGAAACTAGAAACATGTGACCCAAGGAAAAGAAAGCAAGTGAGCTTGAACAGCTGTGTGAAAGCGTTCAAAGGTCTGACCTATGGAAGAGGGGTGAGAAGGCGGCAGAAGTACAGTTAATAGAGTCAGTACATGGAAAGATGTGTCTTTGCTAAAAATAAAGGTGAACTTTGGAATAACCAAGTGTCCAGATTTGAATTATCTCTTGTCTGTAAGAGTAGAGGTTTGTTTTGAGGTCTTCAAGTGCAGACTAGCAAAGCACTGGCATAGGTTTAATCCCCCTTTTGAATGTTCTCCAGATACCTTGAACTTCACCCTGTAGCACATGTCCCATTTTTTTTTCTGTAATTTGAAAATAATCTTAAAGACTATTCTCTGCTCCTCTGCACAAGGAAGGGGCTGTATTTATCCCTGATTATTTTAGCCCTGGACTCTAGTAAAGTGTCTAGCCAAAAAGAAAAAAAAATCTTTGTATGAAGTATGAAGAAAGAAAGGACTATATGGGAAAGGAGATATAAACATGTATTCATTTTTGTATCCAATTAATGCAAATTGCCTTTGACATGCCAGATGCTTGTATAGGCATTAAATATATAAAAGTGAATAAAATTAGATGACTAGTCCAGCTCTAACCATTTTCCCCCATGGGATTAAATAGACCCCAAATCCTGTAAATCCCCTGTAAAGAAGGAAAATGAAGAACACGAATCAGATGTTTTCACTAAGTAACACATCTTTGAAGAAGTTAACACCTTCAAGAAATCTCAAAGACCAATGTGAAGTGGTTGGAAGTTGAGATAAAATTGAGACCTCACTTAGCTATTTTAAAAATTACATTGACTATGGAGTTAAAACTCTTCAGGTGCTCTAAAGCTGGTGAAAAGCTTAGACAAATTACTCAAAATTTGGCGATCGCAGAGTCCAAATGGGAACAATATGAGGCAGGGCAGCTGGTACATCTGTATTATCAGTGTTTGAAAATACCCTCTGCTTTCAATGTCAGTGTTTTCTGTTGAGATTTGTTTTAATTACAGCTTGGATGATAAGTAACATGTTAATGCTTAATATTAGGACTCTTTTCGATCTATGGCACGGCCTGCAATAGATTATTTTACTTGTATTCCTGTTGTCTGTGATCCTTATTCCACCCCGGTACCCGCATTTTTTCTCATCACCACACATCTTTGATTTTATAATGTAAGTCAGGAGGAAAACAGGATTCATTTAACAGAAAATTGCTTTTCACAATCTTTTCTGGAATCTCTTTTGTCTGTTACCCAGGCGATATCTATATTATTACTTTGTCCTCAAAAGCTTTTACCAATTTGGCAACACACAATGACTAAATCTCCTTTCTTTTATCTGGCTTTTCATTAAAAGGGGAACTCCCCAAATTCATTTCTATCAGCCTTTTGCTCTGTGCTAAATCTTGTGCGCCTCAGTCTATTTATAATAAATACCCTCATTATGAGCAAGGTCATTATAGTTCTCTACATTACTTCAATTTCTAATGGAAGCCATGCCAAATGACCAAATGAATAAACCTCCCAAACCTCCCCCGGCTGCCCCCCCGCCCCCACCCTAGGAAAGCCTTCCCATCAAATATCGCCTAATTGCCCTCAATGAATCAGCTTCACGCGCAGCCTTATCTCTGGCACCTTCCCCAGCTTTCTGCTGATAGCCAATAACACGCGCTCCAAGCATGAAGGGGATAAAAATGGCGAGACTTCGAGAAAGCCGGCCTTGAGTGGAGTTAGAGAGCTGTTTAGATTCTTGCCTTTCATGGTTCTGACATGATTTATTTTAACCAATTTGCCTTCAGACATGGTTTGCTCTTGTGGCTTCAGACATTTAACTTTGGATCCTACAGGGACACTTGTACTCCTTCAATTGTTTCTTCTGCCTTACACATAGGTCCCGTGTCAAGACATCTTGTATTAATCAGCCTCCGGTGGTAACTTGAGGCTAGTAATATAAGCACTTTCTCTGACCATCTGTAAAATTAAGAAGCAACTACAAAGCCTCTGATACATTCCTTATAAAAGCACCGTCCAGCCTCCCTGGCCTGGCTCACAGCTGCAGAGAACAGCGTGCCTGTGTCTAAACCTCCTAAAGCATGTTTTCTTTTCTGTCCCTCTACCCCCTGCCTTCCCAACTGCCCTAATATCTTTTCTTTCTCTCCTTAAATAGTTCCCTTCCACCCTTACCCCTGGGCCTGACCCTACTCCTCACACCTGCTCTGGCCCCATCTAATCCAGACTGTTTTAATATACTCGATACATGGGAGAAAAAGGAAATTGAAGTGACCAGCTATGCTTCCCCCCCACCACCACCTTCTCTTCTCTTTTAAATAAGGAAGAGTAGCACCGACTACAAGGAGGTTATTTTCTTTGTGGCTGCAGAAAAGTGGTAAGTGGTTAAGGAAAGGATGCTTAAGAAATGAGAGTTTCCGGCAGCTATGCAGGATTTGATGTTGTCATAGTATTACCACTGTCATAATTTTGTAACTTCAGTAATAGTGGAAAATCTGAACTTTGGAGCTAGCACATATGTGAGTGAGTCTGTTTTGTGTTGTAGCACAAGTCAGGTCACAGAGACCAGACGCTGTGGAATTGTCAAAAGACATGGAAATAGGGACATGTTGATGCAGAGGAAATGAGGCACAGAAATATAGCAAAGAGGACTTCCCAGTGATACCCGCCAAAGAAAGGAGAGATGAGTTGGCCTCACACTAGAGGGAAGAGGACAGAACCCTGGTGTGATTTTGATGTTGGCTTCCATTTCTGCTCAGGCTCCGGGCAGCTCATGCACTATCAACTCATCATGTCATTCTTTGGTCTGACTTTGGGCTAGCACTCAGAAACCACACCTGCTACACCGTTTTGTGTGTCCAACTGTAGGGCATTCCTCATAATTACAGAATCTAGTCTTTCATACCTCCGTGAGCAAACATTTTTTTGGTCTCACCGGGAGCATGTCCTGAGAGCTGCCAGTTCTATTTTTGTAGTGTTGCCATCCTTATCTTCCCAGCAACACTTGGCTCTTTACTTGGAAATTGTAGACTTTTGCACTCATATAAGCTAGTTAGAATCTATGTCAAAGATGTGTGGGTGTAGCAGGTAAGAGAATGCCAAAGAACAACAACAAAAAAAAAATAGAGAAAATATTCTAAATTCTAGAAATGGGATCTCAAAAGTCCATATCCAAAATTGAGTTACTGATACTGTATTTTAGCACTCTCCTACTTTGTATTACTTGATTGAAGTTTGACTTTACAGATTGCAAAGGAACCAGTTTTAATGTATTTGTTTTAAACCTTTGTCAAAGATATTAACAACTGGGCAGAGCCATCATTATCACCTAGCTGCAAACAGATGCCATAATTGAATGCTTTTATATGAAGTGAACTTCCACCACAAACTTTATTTCAAGTATCAATCATCTTTTGACATCCTCAGAAGTCTGAATAATTTGAACTAAAAAACTTCCAGCTTTTTTGAAAAGATAACAAAAACAAAACAAAACAACAGAACGACAAAAAATACCAGCACCAAGTAAGGAAGGTAAGATTGAAACCAAGGAATGAAATGAAAACCTGGGATCCCTAACTCTAGGTCCCTCTAGAAAATTATTCTCTGGGAAAACAGAAATAAAAGCTTTAGATGACTCGATAGAAAACCTGGCTTTTTACATAGATATGTTACATTGACATTCACTAATCAATAAGACTCACCCCTATGCATAAAATACTTATAGAGCCTTTTATTGTGATACGAATATAGTAAAGCATAATAATCATGGATACTAGATAGCACTAGGGAGCCATCTCAGAGGAAGAAGGATAAAATTTAAAAAAATAAATAGAACCAAATACTCAGTTACAAAACCCTACATGTATGGAGAGTTAATTTTCCATACTAGAGCTAAGAATATGAAATTGAGTAAAGATAGCCTCAATAACAAATAGTACTGGGAAAACTGGACAACTATGCTTAAGAAATTAAAGGTGGTTCCATAACTTACAGCTCACAAAAGTCAATAGAAAGTGAATCAAAGACCTTGAGATCCAACCAAAAACTATAAAATATGTTGAGGAAAATATAGGCGAACACTTCAAGATCTGTAACTCAAAGTTGTCTTCAATGATCTGGTACCACCAGCAAAGGCAACAACAACAAAAAATAAACAAATGAGACTGCATAAAATTAAAGATTTTCTGCATGGTGAGAGAACATGGGCCCAAACTAAAAGACAGCTAATGGAATAGGAAAAATATTTCCATTCAACACAGTAGACAAAGGTTTGATATCCAGGATGCACAAAGTACTCACAAAGATCAGCAACAGCAACAAAAAATTTCAAAACCCTGTAAAAAAAATGGGGAAAGAAAATGAATAGACACTTCTCAAAGGAAGGCAAGCAGATGGTCAGCAGGCCCATGAGAGATGCTCAGCATCATATCATCAGAGAATGCCAAATCAAGATAACAAAGAGATACCATCTCACACCAGTGAGAATGGCACATGTCAAAAATGGTAGGAACTATCTGTTGGTGGGGATGTGGTGAAAAAGGAACTCTTATCCACTGCTGGTAGGAATGTTGTCTGGTACAACTCCTATGTAAAACATTATGGAGAGTTCTCAGTAAATTTATAATTGAACTGCTATAAGACCCAGAAATTCCACTTTTGGACATCTACCACCAGGACATAAAAACACTCTCTCAAAAGGATATAAGCATACCATTATTCATTGTTGTACCTCAGTACAATAGCTAAGATATGGTATCAACCTAGGTGTCTAATAACTGATGAATGGATTTTGAACATTATGAAGATGTGATATATATTATGCAATATGTGATATATGTTCTAATATATATATATTATATATAGGACTGGAGCGATAGCACTGCGGGTAGGGCATTTGCCTTGCATGCAGCCGACGCAGATTCGATTCCTCTGTCCCTCTCAGAGAGCCTAGCAAGCTACCGAGAGTATCCTGCCCACACAGCAGAGCCTTGCAAGCTACCTGTAGCACATTTGATATGCCAAAAACAGTAACAACAAGTTTCACAATGGAGATGTTACTGATGCCCGCTTGAGCAAATCAATGAACAATGAGATGACAGTGCTACAGTGTGATATATTATATATATTACACACACGCACAGACACACAAACAATGGAATACTATGCAGCTATACAAAATGATGAAAATCATGTAATTTGCTTGAACCTGTTTGGAACTGGAAGATACCATATTTGTGAAGTAAGCCAGAAAAGAGACAAACACTGGATCATCTCTCTTATTTGTGCTAAAAAGAATACTGGATGAGAAAGTGTATTGTAGTAAGAGAGGAATGCTTAGATAATCATTGACCCAAGTATTTTGAGAGGAAGACAGAGAAGAAAATAAATCTAAGGAGGAAGAAGAGAATGGGAGATAAAGGGTGAATAGGCATCAGGGCTGAGTGGTACTGCCATATTCCAAAGCACAGACTCCACAATACCTGAAAACATAAGATCTAAGCTGCAACTACAGAAACTTTGTAGTGTGCCTGTCAAGTTGACAGGTTAGGGTAAGAGGTGGGGGTGGGGAGGGAATATGGGAACATTGGTGGAGGGAAGTTGACACTGGTAGTGGAATTGATATTGAAATATTATATGCCTAAAACTTAACTATCAATAACTTTGTAAATCACAGTTCTTTAATTAAATAAAAAGTTACTTTCAAAAAACAAACATACATAGGAATTAAAAACAGAACCATAGAGATAGAGAGTTTAGATATGTATTTGCTTCCCATATGGCCAACAGGGGTCTGCACCCTGGCACCATATCTGGTTCCCTGAGCCCTGACCACAGAGCCAGGAGTCAGCCTTGAGCACAGCTGAGTGTGGCCCAAACCTTCCCCAAAAATCTATAGAAGGAAAAAATAATGTAATCACAAGTCAGAAAAGGCCTCAGATGATTATAATGTTGTAAGAAATTAAAGAAATGAAATTTTAAAACTATTCCTGGAAAATGAAGCTGCAGGGTTCTTCTGAAACGTAGAACAAAAGAATAAATAATGGACAGTAGCAAAGTGAAGGAGATTAGAAAATCATGCTTAGATATCATACACCAAATGAATTAGAAATTTCAAAAAAACAGAACAGGATAAAGAGTGGGTATGAAACCGAAAACATATACAGTCTCAGAACATTGAGAACAAGGAAAAGATCCCTAAATTTCTAAAGAAGAAAAGCAAATCAGAAAAGGTTTTTCTAAGAAACATCAGGAATAAAATCAGTGTTGAACTTTCACAGCAGCCTGGAAACTAGAAACCAATAGTGAAAGGCCTTCAAAATTCTATGAGTCATTTTCAGCTAAGCATGCTTTACTTGGCTAAATACCAATGAAAAGTAAGGAAAGGTTAAAAACAATATGAGCGGAATCAAAAGATTTGTCTCTCATGCGTCCATTCCTAGAATTTCCTAGAGGATATGCTTTGCCAGATAAAGGAGTATAAATTAAGAAAGTAGAAAATGTCAGGTTCAGGAAGCCAGGCTTCAGTCCAGGAAAGTACATAGCTCCCCTGAAACCATGTTCCATTTGACAGTAGTTGGGCTCCCTCAGAAGTGGAAGGAACTGCAGGGAAAGGGAGTCTCCCACAGTGGAGGAGAAGGTGCAGCAGCAACCATAGCAGGAAGCCATCAGGCTGAGGCAAACAGTGAATTGAGATGGATTTCCCACAGAGAATGTGCCAGGAGAGAAAGAGAACTCACAACTATTTCAATGCAGTGTCAGCACTGGAGTGACCAAGAAGAATTAGTGATAATATATAACAAGATGCCAGTTCAAAGGAGAGGCAACTGGCAGTTCTGAGTGGAAAAACAAGCTAGAAAGAGAAATCGGATGTATTCCTACTCTTTGTAGGCTCAGCATGAAGCAGTGTTTAAAGGGTCTTAAAAATATAATCACTAAATAAAGTCTTTAAACCAAAGTGTGGCAGAACTGTATGGGGATTTATGAAAGCATATAATGGGGTAAAGTACATAGTTGGTCATCATGGGGGTATAGTAGATAATGACTGATGTGTATTAATCAAGAAAAGGTAATGTTATCATCGTTTCTTGAAGTGTGGATAGCAGCTCAAAGATTTTGGCATAGCTGCCTCAAAGTAAACTAAATTCTTATATCATTTGGAAGGCAGAATTATTTTTAATATGTTTCTTTTATGAAATAGCCAACATAAATGCAAATTCTGACTCCCACTGCTCTGCTCTGTTCTCTCCCTGTAGCTAAGACCATTGTCAAGTGTTATTTATCATTGTGATCAAACAGTCATTTCACCTACTACAGAGCTAAGAAAGGGAGAAATGATTTTATAGTCATATTTTAATCAAACTCAGTGGAAATTTCCAAGATGATTCAGAAATTTCTTCTGGTTAACAGTAAGGCTACGCGCCTGCTGTCTTAAGTTTTCTGCTTAAAGTCCCCAATGACATAATAATACATGTTTTTGTTAAGCTGTGTTATGAGCACAGAGGCCATGCTTAATATGTCAGCGTTTTATCAAAAGTTTTAAAAGATCTGTCTCCCTGTTGCTATTTCTTCTCCAGTTTACTGTATACAGAAAAATTGTTTTCATTTCTCTTATCATGTCCACACAGTCTCGATCTTCATTCATTTTTCCTCCCTGCATAGTTGAGGCATGTCAATGAGGAATGGCTCTCTGTTGATTACTTCACAGCTCTCTCCTCCTTTACATCAGTACATGCATACTGGTATCCTGCTTCCTTTTGAAGTAGCTCCATTATCCTGATGGTTAATGGTCAGGGGGTGGCCTTCAGTGACTCCTGGGTATTTTTCTACCATGTTCCAACACAGTGAATACATTTCCACCTTGTATTTATGCACTTGAGTTTTCTTCCTTAAGTGCATTGCCCTCCACTTATTTCCATTACATTTCACTTTTCTTATTCAAAAACACTTTTCCAAATTGGTCAAAGTAGGTTTTAATTTTTCTACTGATGTCAAAGGTGCTAGTTACCGCTCTTTGAATTATTATAACTCTCACATTTTACAATGATGCTATTTTGCCATTCAAATCATTAGGCAAATTTAAATTATATTAACTCAATGGAATATTAGGAAGTGTCCAGTACAAGATTGCCAGGGAGTATTGAAAATGGTACTTTTAAAAATTTGAGTAAATTCAACAATCACTTAAGTACTTGAATTAAGTATAATCTATAATTTATTGTTAAGTAAACATGGTTAATGCAAAACAACCAGGACATAACATTTTATACTATTTTTTAGTCTGGAATATACAATTTTTTGTATTATAATATAAAAAGTCATAATAAAAAAAGGGAACGTGGTTTGGAAACAATTCTATGGGCATTTTACTATGGCTCTTAATACAAAATCATGAGAGTAATGATAGTGAGCTACTCATCAACTTTGGGATAATCTGAGAAACAAATTACATGTTTTCTTTTTCATTTTAGGTCCTAACCAAAGTATTAATACTTAATGTATTACTTGTCTTGGTTTTCTTATAGAAAATAATATTTCTTGCCAAACCTGTTGCCTGGCGGTTTGGGAGGTTTGAGGTTTCACTGAAGCAATGAAAACTTTCCAGATATGGCTAATGGTAATCAGTGTTTTCCAGCTGGGTTCTCCAGGAAGGCAGTATCTAAGGCAAAGGAGAAGGGCAGGAGGTTAATTGAGTGGGTGACATCTAAGAAAGATAGAAAACAGAGGAACCAAAATTAGACAAGGGGTTCCTGGACCAAGCACAATTCTGAAAAAGTACTGGCCAATACAACATGAGCCCCTAAATAAAGTTACAGAAGTCCAATCCCTGGTAAAAATAGGCTCCAGAATCCTACCATGTAGCATCTTTGGCAGCTAACGTTGGCAGAGCGTGATCTTGAATTCAAAGGTGAGAAGGATCCTGATAGCATGACTAGCGTCTGTCAGCTTCATCAGCACTCTGCGCAGCTGAATAGCTGTGGTGCAGCTCCATGATGGTGGATAGGCTATTCCCTGAGTTATTTATGAATAACTGGTAGAGGTGGTGCTAATCTTGCCATTTTGTCCCTTTATTTTCAGTGTTTTGCGAACACAGGAACATTTCATTCTTCTCTACCAAAGTAATATAGTCACGGTAGACGTGAAGTTGCTTTCAAGTGTTGGAGGGTGAAGAAATAAGACAAAAGAGGGTTAAGACCAAGAGTAAAAGAAATAGCAGAGTTGGATAGAAAAAAAAAGACACAGTGAGTACTGAGCCTTCCTGGAAATGAAAGGATATCACAGAGAGGTGATCAGTTAGAGGCCAGAGTTCCCTAGACTATTGGTTTCCCAGCATATCACAAAATGATAGCAATTTGCTTTTTTAAAAATGATTAGCTCCTAGCACTCGGAAAATAATGGAGAAAGTAGAATGGAAATTTCAATCTTTCAGAATCAACCCTGCCTTTGTTCTATGTCTTTAGTTCTCATAGCACCGAGTCCTGCCTTTGAATATTGTCATTTAACTAAATAGATTAAAGCAGTGAAATAAGAGAGGTTCTTATTTTAGAGAAGAATACATTGCAAAACATTGAAAAGCAAAGGATAATAATAACAATAAATTCTTTGATGATGCCACAAAATGACTTGTGAGTTCTGGGAAATACAAACCAATTGAAATGGGAAATTTGGGTAAAGGAAGGGAAAAATACATATAGAGATAGAGAATAATCTTAGCATTGATATTGAATATATACTGGCTCATTACCCACTGCATCAAAGTTCATAATGTGTTTATTATGTCATTTACCAAATGATAGCTATTTCCTGAACAACTGGCCTGTCCTGCATGTCCTTGTATTCTGCCCTTTGTTAATAACGATGCCTGCACTTTGAGGCAAAAAGAAAAGGATATCTGGAAAGGATCTGCAGGAAATCAGAAAGAAATTGCTAATCCCGTTAGCTTTGCTCTTTTACACTGTTATGTTGGCTGTTCGTCGAGGGATCTGAAAAGTACCATTGGTGCTACAGCTAAATCTTCAAGGTAGAATCCAAGAAGAATGACAGGAAGTGCCCTGACCATTCATTTCACATATAATAGCCCTTGGTCCTCACCTCACCTGCCTCTCCAGACTCGTCTAACAAGTGGTAGGTCTGCCACAGTCAGGTAGTACATAGCAACCAATTTATTGGAGGTGTTTGTCGTTGTTGTGTTCATCGTTTCAAAACAGTGATGAGAAATCGACGTTTCAATGTGATGTAACCATCACTCCAAGATTTCTTAAACTAAATAGTTTCAAAACAGTATATGGAGACTCATTTGTATTTTGTTCTTTTCCTTAGCATTTTTACATAAAAAATGAATTGAAGATATAATTAAATTTTGAAATAAAGCCAAGGTTTAATTAGTGACTAGGTAGTGGATACCCGACATCTCCCACATGTATAACAAAACATTATGTTAAAAAAAATTGTTTGGCCCCCAAATAGGGAAATATGCCATTCCCTCCCCCTCTTTTCTTAATTTTGTTAAAAGGGGAGAAAAGTGAGATGAGATATTTTTTCCAGATAGTTAATTTAAATTAGCCATTTAGTGTTGCAGTTCCTTTCCCCAGCATGTAATCACAATGAATGTGCCCAAGCCCACCTCAAACAGCCCCATCCATCTGAGTACCAGAATGTTTCTTGAGTTAGGTCAGTAGTCATTGTGTACCGCAGTTCATCAGAGAGCCCCAAGTTTCTGTCTTGGCTTATGAAGATTTGGGTTTAGGTTAAAAACATATCACAGGCAAACATGTGTTGAACATTATTCTGTATGGGTAGACTTTGAAGAGCCTCCCAGGTATATGTAGGATTTTGTATGATGAGATGAATTCAGTTCAAGGTATTCAATCTTATTGCCAATCTTTTTCAATAAGAAACCATCTCTAGCCTTCTTAGTTTGCACATCTGTGTTTGATAACATGGGAGAATGTCTTTGATTAGACTTTCAGCGTAATCATTCAAAGGCAACCTTCTCCTCTCTTTCGCTGCATCTCATAAAGTTAGATTTTGCACATTAGTGATGCACTTGATTGCACTGAAATAATATTGGCTTTATGAGGGGGTATAATCTTATTCAAAATATGATTCCCCGGCCTGCCACCCAAAGTGCTGCTATTTTTGTGTCAGGTTCCCCTCCATCACCACTTTTCTGAGTACTTTCCAAAATACTATTTTCCTTTTGCTTATTTTCCTTTATTGTATTATTATAACTTTTAATCATGTTTTTATGGTACCTTAACAGCCTAAGGCAAAGTCACAAGTTGCTTTTCCTTTGCTCCAAATCATTTCTTACTTTTCTCTAATCCTGATGCATTGAAAGAAGGATAGCTGTTTTTTCCTCCCTAGTACTCTCATATTTTCACACAATATTATTACTCTCTCTCTCCCTCCCTCTCTCTCTCTCTCTCTCTTTCTCCCTCCCTCTCACTCTCTCTCTTTGTTGTTGTTGGTGTGTGTGTGTGTTGTGTGTGTGTGTGTGTGTGTGTGTGTGTGGTTTCGAGCCACACCTGGCGATTCTCAGAGTTTACTCCTTACTCTGTGCTCAGGGTTGACTCCTGATAGGTAATATTGGAGATCAATCCAGGGTCCACACTGCACAAGATAAGTGTTTAACTCCATAATATCTCTTTAGTCCCTATTGTTACTGTTTCTGAGAATAAAATTCTTTATTTTTACCTTCAATAAAGCGAGTGTGCTATTTTTTTGCAGTATTTTGCATTTATTTTTCATTAGCAATTGCAGAAGAAAATCTTGACCTTTGTTTCTGTTTTATGATTTATTATTATTTATTCACATCACCTTTATATTTTACCTTTCCTCTGTTGTTGCCATGCCCCAGGGCCACACATACTTATATATATATATATATGTATATATATATATATATATGTGTGTGTGTGTGTGTGTGTGTGTGTATATATATATATATATATACTTGTGTACTGAGGAGCAGTCAAAAGAGGAAGGGGTCAAATTCATGCCTTCACACATGCAAGGCAGTGGTTCTATCATACCCAGGCCTTGGCATTTTTAGGTTTTGCTAAAAACAACTATTTTACACCTTGTTAGCAATTAGAATCCTTACTACATTTTACTGCCTCTGCATCCAGCAAGTCAACGCCGAAACCAGCTTTTTAGTCTATATTCTTCGTTTCTTTTCCTGGTTTTTCTCTTGAAGCTAATGAAATCACTCTGCTTGTTCTTTTTTCAAATGGTGACTATTATTTTCCCTGATAGGATGCACTCCTGAATTGGAAACAGGCTATGGGGTTTGGGCAGTGGTTATTAAATCATCATTTCCTCTTTTTACACTTTATTCTTTTTCATACACATTTGCAGTTATAATGTGAACATGCTCATTTCCTTGTCTATTACTCTTGATAGATTTATCCCAGATTATTGCCTGGGGGCAAAGAATGATAGGTTTTCAGAAAATTGTGGAAGGTTAACTTCACGCCGCATGCTAGAGAGTTGGTTGGTAGGGTATTTTGCTAATTGTGTCCCAAGGTTGACACATTCATCTCATAGAATATGTTTGTGCATAAATATATAGTGGTGCATAAATAAATCATATACTCTATGAGATTACATGTGATATATATGTAATACTCGTGAGTATATGCTCATGATAGATTATATGAATTGGGCTGGGATGAGAGAAAAACGGAAGGAGGAAAGAAGCTTAACAGAGCATAGTAGTTTTTATTTTTTTATAAAAAACAGCTTGTCAAATAAGAAGTTTGCATGTGCAAAGATTTCTGCAACTTTGCTGCTTTTATAGAAGCTCCAAGATAAGAGCAATTGCCTTAAAAATTGGAGCCTATAATTTTGTTTTCAATGATATATTTTATATGGTTTTACATCTGGGATTACTAAATGTAGTTATAGAATAAGCTTGTTTGCTATTCTATCTTACTATTCAGGTAGGTGAAATATAGGGCAGGAACATAAGAAAATATTTATTTCTGGCTACCAGTGACTTCCCCTAATGAAGAACATAATACTTTCTGCCTGATTTGTTTGAATATAGAGCATCTCAGTGTCTCTGTTGAACTCCTTGCCTTCCAGGTGTATACATGTTGCTGAGGAAACACAACCAAAGCCAACTGTTTCAAAAGAAACCATTCTTTATGGTGAAGTAAGCTCTTTTATTAAGCTAAAATAGATGTGGAGAATTTCAAAATGAATAGTCCTTACAGCTGCTAGATTCTAGCCAGTTTGCTCTCATTACACAGATATCCATAAGAGCCTTGGACTTTTGTGTGTGCATAAAGACAGTATTTGTAATTGAGCTTAGTACTCTTTGTAGGGTCGGCATGTTATAGGTTTCCTTTATAATGATAATAGAATCTTACATAAAGTGAACATGGAAGAGTGGATATTCAAACCATGTGTGAGGCAGGAAAAAAGAAACATAGTAGAGCTTTTCTTTGCACTGTACAGTTACAGATTATCTTTGCTGGCTGGATATTTATTTCAGATTTTTGTGGTTTCTCATGTCCTGGATTATAGGGAATCTTGTAAATGGGTTTCAGATGGTAGCTGGTGACCCTGAAGGACTCTATTTTTAAGATAATTAACTTCACAGTTTTAAGTCAGGTTTATGCCACTCACAGAGTGAAGTCATTTTTATTTAGTTTATATGATTTTATTGGCTTGTTTAATACTTATAGGAAAACAAAATATTTTTTTACTCTGCCTTTGTCACATCCACCTAAACATTACACACACACACACACACACACACACACACACACACACACACACACACACACACACACCACCACCACCACCACCACCAACATCACACTAAGAAGACAAGACTAACAATTCTGGATCAGGTAATATGGTCACTAGTCTGGTACCACCTGACACTAATTCTTAGACATCAGACATTAGATATATACAGGCAGTAGTAGCATTTCATATCTCTGAGTTGCAGTGTGCCCTCATTCTTCACCACCTAAACTGTGCTCATAACTTTGCAGCCAAAAATCATTCCTTTGTCCTGCCTATGACTTCTTACTTGCTGCTTTATCTAGTTTTGTTGTTTGCATATAAATCAGTCCACATGTTATCATATAACACAAAAGTGCCCTGCTTGGGAAAAGAAAAAACATCATGGAGAGGAGAAGTAGCATATTATTTTATTCTTAAGTGCTTCACAAACGTATTGAGGCAAGAATCAAAGTAGAATTTTCTTCCCTTCAAAAGAAAATCTTGGGGCTGGAGAGATAGTAGAATGGGTAGGGTATTTGTCTTGTACGAACTGACCTGGGTTCAATTCCCTGCATCCCATATGGTCTCCCGAGCACTGCCAGAATTCCTGAGTGCAAAGCCAGGAGTAACCCCTGAACATCACTGGGTGTGACCCAAAATAAAACAAACAAAGAAACAAAAAAGCAGAAAAACCCCAAAATCTTGACCAGTTGCAATCTCATAAGGATTTGTCTAGATCATCATCTTCTGGTCCTGCAGATTCCTTTAAAAAGAACCAGCACCAATGCCATGTCCTTGCCATCTCTTAGGAATGATGTGCTCCACTAATATCTACACAGAGAAGAATTTAAGAGAACCAAAAAAGAACATATACAAAATAAGAAGTACAAATGTGCATCTAGTCAGGCTGGAGAGTTAATATAGTGGATAGGGCAATTGCCTTGCCTGTGACCAACCAGGGTTTGATTCCTTCACCCCATATGGTTCCATGAGCTCATCAGGAGTGATCCCTGAGAACAGAGCCAGGAGTAAGTCCTCAGCACAGCTGGTTGTGCCTCCCTGCCTAAAAAAAAGTGCTCCTTGTCATTAGTAGCTAGTCACAAAATTACAATTTCCTGCTTTTCCCAGTTCATCAAGCCTTCCTTGAACACATCCCTAACATCAGGTTTTCCCTGATCAAGTGACCCTACTTCTTCCTCTTATAACACATGCGTAATCCTCTCTAGAACAAATTTCCATGGAATATTATAATTTCTTATTTTGCTGTCAATCTCTCAGTTGAACTTCTTGAGCCTATATTCCAGATCTTTGTTCCACTATGAAGTTCAATTTCTCGACTATGCTGGGTTTCTAATAAACTTCTTAAAGTTGAGAAAAATTGGAACCTGGAGGGGAGATGATCATTTGTCCAGCATCCCACAGCATATCCCTGGCAGGTAGACTTAAAGCCAAATGCTGTGATTAGCAGCTCAGTGTTGTGTTCACTGCTAATTAGTAGCTTCCCATGCTTTACTGGTTGGCAATCCAGAAACAAAGACATGATAAAAAAAAAAAATCACCAAATTTAATATGTGTAAAGCACATTGGAGGTTACTAAGAAATTTTAGGAACACTCTCTCTTGACTTCTATCTCAATGAAACCAATCAGGAAGATAATGTTCTGTTTAGTAAACTGGGAAGTGGAACTCCAGTAAAGCATCTGACCTGCTCAGAAGTTAAGGTTGAAAAATCTTTGTTTTCAGATGAGGTCTCTTCTTCCACACAGCTTTCTACCAAGAAGGCTTAATCCTAAAAATGAGAAAATATATTAGCTCTGGGAATGGGCCTTTGCAGAACATTCTAGAAAGGAAATAAGCTGGAGTGAATGACTGTGAATTCAGAGTTGAAAGGAAGGTAGGTTACATAGTGTTACAGGGTGTTAATCTTCTGCAACAGAGTGGGGATAAGTAAGGCAAGACCTTTTAAAATGAAAAATATACCTGAAGAATGAACATATCTCTCCAAAATGAAATGTATGTGTGGTCAAGTTTCAAAGAAAGGAGATATCGCTGACAAAAAAATAAAGAAGATCTTTGTTGAGCATTCTTAGGAATATACTTCTCACCTTGGTGTGTCTTATCCTCCCTGCTGACCAAGAGCCTCCCTGATATTATTCCTTAGACACAGGTCTGACTTCAAGGACACGAATACCACATTTTCACAGGCATTAAAAGGCTCCGCACTTAGAGAAACAGAATAATTTCTCCTCTCTGAAAAATCTTTGCAAGTTTGAACACCAGGCTCCATATTTTATTTTATATAAGATTCCACAAATGGGTAAACAGTTCTGGTAAAAAGACTTACACTTTATCATTTTTTCAATGATGGGATTTTTATTTTTTCTGTACATAACTCCAGGAATAAAACCTAGAGTCTCACACATGAATGGCAAGCATCGTACTAATAAAGTATCCCCAGCCCTTATAGGGAATTATTTTTTCCTGCTTTGTGGGTAAATCATTCTTCAAGAAAAAAAGAATCTTAGTGTAATACATATTTTTTATTTCAAACATAGAACATAGAAGTGCCACTATTTTTTTAAATGTTATTTTGTTCATTTATTTTTAAAAGGTTCTTGTTTGGGGCCAGTTATGCTCAGGATGAGTTATTACTCTTTTCTTATTGATGAGCTAATGATGACAAAGCAATCTTGAGTGTTTAACTTCAATAGATGTCATTTTTCTTCTGAATAACTTGAATATTTACCAGAAATTAAAAAAAAATGAGTAAAGAGCTTGTACTTGCTTGGGGCTGGAGCAATAGCACAGCGGGTAGGGTGTTTGCCTTGCACAAGATATGGTCCCTGAGCACTACCAGGAGTAATTCCTGAGTGCATTAGCCAGGAGTACCCCTGTGCATCGCCGGGTGTGACCCAAAAAGGAAAAAAAAAACAAAACTTGTACTTGTTTACTTAGTGTACTTGCCAGATGCCTCAAAGATTCTTCTCCTGTTCTCTCTGTTGTACCCACATAATTGATCTTTATCAAATAATCAGAATGCAGAATCTTGAACAGCAGAACCTGGCAAGCTACCCATGGCGTATTCGATATGCCAAAAACAGTAACAGTTATGGGCCTCATTCCCCTGACCCTGAACGCAACAGGGATGAATGGAAATGTTACTGGCACCCTCTCAAGCAAATCAAATGAGCAACAGGACGGCAGTGGTACAGTGAGGCAGTGATCAAGTATAATTTCTCAGATTTGTCTTTGATTATTGTGGTAAAAAATGTTGAAGATAACTTCTTTTCCTATATTTTATTTTAATCCATTTTGTAATTTGTGTTATGAAAGCATTTGGGAAAGTATTAGAACTATTTGCAAATGGATTTAAATACTACTCTTCAATGGAAAAGTCTACTTAGAGAACACATACAAGAGTATCACTCCATTAGCAGCAAATAAATATGGAAAGTAGTTTTGTTTTCCCCTGGTCTCAATCTCTGAATATTTATTTTAATCTGAGCAATAATCATATGGATGCTTTCTATCTGAGCTCTTCTGTCATCTTTCCTCCTCCAACCTCTTATAATATTGAATTGTTTTTCTGTTTATTCATTTGTCAATAAAAGTATTGAGTACCTGCTTAATGTTAGGCCTGTGGGAGAAGGAGAGAAGGACATACTTTACTACTTAATTATAATTAGTCTTTATAGTTCCCTCGGGGACTGGAGCGGTAGCACAGTGGGTGGGGTGTTTGCCTTGCACGTGGCCGACCGGGTTTGATTCTCCTTCAGAGAGCCCAGCAAGCCACCAAAAGTATCACACCCACAGGGCAGAGCCTGGCAAGCTACCCATGGCATATTCTATATGCCCAAAACAGTAACAACAAGTCTCACAATGGAGACATTACTGGTGCCCTCTCCAGCAAATCGATAAACAACTGGACAACAGTGCTATAGTTCCCTAGGAATTTCAGATGTGCGTGTTCAAGATATTTGGAGGAATTTGAAAAAACTCAAGGACAAAAATATGTCTTACAAGCTTTGGATTGGCAATTGAGAACAAACTATGGTCAGAACAAGGTTCTAGGTTAAACTTGGTTTGGAAGAAAAGAAGAATCATTGTCTGACTTTACATATTGAGAACTCAGAACACTGAAATTAGGAAAGAAAAGGGTTGACATGGGTATAGATATGTGTTGAATGAAAGTTGGAAGAACTTGCTTGGGTGAGTGAAACCAGATTATGTCAGCAGGGCTCATCATGCCAGAGTAAAATACTAGTAGATAATAGAAAGTGTTAAATATGTGATATGAAAGGTAATGCAACTTCAGGGAAATTTGGAAAGGATAAGTTAAGAACATTTTCTTAAAAGTACATTCAAGAGTTTTACCAAAAAAAAAAATCGATGATGGGTTGAAATTATGTGGACTGCTTTAAAAGTCAGAGAAGAGTGTATGAGTTTCCAGTAACAATTAAGGAAAACCTGTGAAGGAAAGATGATTTGGAGGGTTTAATGTTCTTTTCTCACCCACACCATTAGAGAGTCCTTAGAAATTTTAAAGCAGAAGAAACAGATAAAATAAGAAGCCACAAATGCAGCCATGTCATTGAAAAAAAAATTCGATTTTAATTGGATCTTTTGTTTTGGTGATAATCTTATGACCATTGGGCAATATTCCCATACCTGGTGAACTGGTTAAAAATAGTGATTATCATTTCCCCCTGCCCTCATATAATGAAAAGGCAAGTTTAGCCCAGGCTATTATTAGTGACCCTTTTTTTTTTTTTTTTTTTTTTTGCTTTTTGGGTAACACCCAGCGATGCTCAGGGGTCACTCCTGGCTCTGCACTCAGGAATTACCCCTGGCAGTGCTTAGGGGACCATATGGGATGCTGGGGATCGAACCCAGGTCGACCTCATGCAAGGCAAAGTGAACATTTTTAAGTCCTTATTTCATTCTTCATTTTCTCTTGATTTTCTATAAGCCTCCTATTGATTTACCTGGCAAGTTGAAATCTAATATTTAGCTCTTCTCAAATCGTATCCGTCCTTCTGCCACCTCCCCTTTCAAAATAAGGCCATTTGCCTTTGCTCCTTTTCTACATCACCCATATCCCCAGCCTCATTCCAGGTCCCAGAGCACCACAGAAGTTCTGGGGTCCTATCTGCAAGTTTTTCAAGGGAACTTGGATAAGATTCATTTGGACTTAGAGAAAGGAACTGCTGTAAGGCAGCTAGAAGCTCCCTCAGTTTTATCACCTCTCTCAGGTTTCAGTTCCTTCTTCATCTGTTGTTTTGTGGTTGAGTTTGAAGATCATTCTCATTGATAGGGAAGGTGGGAGCAAATGGAATACTTAGCAGTTTCTGTTCTCTCTTACTATCATCTGCTAATACTATAATATCTGCCCCAAGGGGCATGTGATTCATTCCTTGCATTTACTCTGAAACATACGTTATCAATTGCTTTTATTGTGTTCAAAATTTTCTCAAGCTGGAATTCATTTTTAGGTTTAACCCCCCCAAAAAAACAATTCTTATTGAAAACCATTTTTAGTTTTTATTTGCCTTTTCCCTTATCATTAGTAGTATTTCTTTTTAGCAGCCACCTTCCATCCTTTAAGTTCCCACTACCTCCATTTCATTTTTATTCATCTGTATAAATTTAACTTTGTCAGGGTTTTTTGGTTGTAATCATTAAGCCAACTTTTTTTTCTTAGACTCTAATCATAGATTCCTAATCACCTTTTCCTCAAAATATTCATAAATATGTGTCCTCCAATGACTGAGAAGTGTAAGAGAGCTAGTTTATAGTTACTTAAGTGCCTGGGTTCTCCTAAAACCTATGCAATGAGATGCCCTAGGGTTGGATCCTAGGAATCTAATAATTGATAAATTCACAACAATTTGAAATGGCCCTACTGTTTCTTTCCTTGAATCCTACAAATGCCAAAAAAAAGGACTTTCTGTTCCTTTTATTGGTAGGTCTAGTTAATTTTGTCCTTAGTTCCTTTGATGGACATAATTCAGACAATTGCTATAGAGAGAAAATTCTTTATGAATTTAATGCCTAAAGCAGCTTACCAGTGCAATTATTGACAGTGAAATATGTAAGTGCTCAGTGGATCTAGGTACTTGGTTCTTTTTTGGTTTTGGTTTTGTTTGATTATCTATTTAATTTTCTCTGCAGGAGAGTAAATTTGGAAAGCATTTTAAAGTCAGGAGCTCATGGAACCAGAGTAGGTGATACATGGAAAAATTTCATGTCTGCACATCATTTAGCTGTAGACACATATACTATAAAATTAAATATCCTACAGTGGAGAAATAATTACCTGCCTGGCAGAGTGGAGAGCTGTAGAGCTATCCTTAACTTTCTTTCTCTGAATAGTTTTGAAGACATGATGACAAATTTCTCTGCCTGTTCTTCCTTCTCCTCATAACCTGGCTTTGGTTTCAGTAGATTATTTTAAAAAGTATAAAGCAGTAAGTATTGTCTTATGATTGGTTTGCAGTATAATAGAATATCAGGGGTTGTCTTCACAACTCTCTACTTATACCACATGCACATTGCCACTTGTGAGTCCCAACTACTGCAAAGATCATCTACTCTTCCCACCACCTCTTCCCTTTCCTTCCCAAATCACCAAATTTTCACTACACGTAGGAGCTAGTTTTGTTTGTTTTGTGACAGCCAGAGATACAGTTTTTCTCACACAGTCCTTTTTTAGGTTTAACCAGACCATTAAGCCCCAGCCTTCTTTCTATGTTCCAGCCACATACACCTTAATTAGATTTCTAAATGTTGAGTTTCATCTTTCCCCTAAGACAATATATTTAGATAGCTAAGCTCATTCAACATTGTGGGTTTTAGTTGTTTAACTAAGAGGAACAACAGGGTTTTTTTTTTCTTTCCCCCAAGTTTGGGAGATAACCCATTGCCTCCTTTTACTTCCTTCCTTGTTTACTTCATGACCATGTAGAATCCAGCTTTATCTGGCTCCTTTACCCCGCTGCCCTTTAAACCTCCTTCCAAACACATTCCTCATAATCCCCTTTGGTTCCTTCCACCTAACTCAGTCTCCCCACCTTTCTCCCACCTCTGCTGCCTCGCAGACATCTGGTCAGTCTCCCTTTATCTCACATTAGTACCCTTTGTTGGCACTTCATTGTCTCAGAGATGGAGGAACAAAAAGTAGTGATCTTTAGAGAAATATATGTGTGTGTATATATATATATGTGTGTATATATATATACATATATATACATATATATACATATACATACATATATATACATATATATGTGTGTGTGTATATATATACACACACATATATTTCTCTAAAAAATCTCTTTCCATATATATATAAATACACACATACATGTATATATATATACATATATATATATATATAATATATGTATTAGGTTCAAAAATCTGGACCTTTCCTGAATCCGGTTAAGTCCATTTGCTATCAGCAATCATTATCTAACCTATGGCCTCAGGGAATGTTTGCAGCATCAAAATTCCCAAAGATTCATGCTGGAAGAGGCTGGTGACAATGAAAAGCAGTCACTGCTGGTTTAGATATTTTATATCAATTGTTTTTCTGACTTGACAGACAAAATTGAGTCACAGCATTAAATATAGGTATTATTATACAATTAATGTCAGAACAAAATAATAGCCTGCTTTATTTTGATTTTCTACATTGCCATTGTACTTATAGCTATTTATTTCTATTGTTCAATCATAACTTACTTTGACTTCATGTTCAATAGATTCTGCAACAAATTTGCAGTTAAATAACATTATATGTCTTGTCTCAATCAGTCATACTGCTGTAATTCAGGTAAACAGACAATAATGAAGTAGGCAGGGCACAGAATATGTGTTCCGTTCCTCAAAGAGGATCTTGAAAAGCCTGGGTCATAAATGAAATCTCCCAGACCCCTTATGTTAATTTTTCTCTAGATTATCTGGATTCAGAAATTTCTCATCTTTTAGGTAATCTATCGGACAGTAACGAGGATCAATAATTTTGATCAAAGCAGTACCTTACAGGTAGATATTTTTAACTTGTCCAAGTAGTCATCTTGATTAGCTTACACCAGTTAGTTTACATGACTAAAATAAATAAGTGACTTTGTATTGTGTTTTGACAATGGGAGAAGGGATGTTGAAAGGGACTTAAGAGTGCTGAGTACTGAAATTAGAATGCCCTTTTCCTTCCCCTGTCTCTTGTCTCTCCCCTGCATTCCTGATGATGGAGCTCTCTTCTCAGGAAACACTATGGTTCCCAGGCCATAGTCATGAACTTCAGAAAGGTAGTACCACCCGCCTTGAGGACAGAGGTGGGTGAGGTAGGCATCCACCAAAAATGGACATTAGGGGAGCCGGGAAATCTCTCTACTCCTTGTCAGAGCTGTAGTTCTTCAGGTTCCCTCAGGACCCACTCTCTTGCAGCTCCAGAGGGAGCTGTTAATGTTTGCTGGCAAATGCGACACTTGAAGTCATGAGCAACAGATAAAACATAATTCTTGTTATGCCATGAGATTACTTCAAGACCAGTTGGGAGTTCAGGGGCCAGGAGTCAGGAAATATTTAATGAAAGGGCATCACCCAAAACTATCAGAACAGATGACAGTCCCCAGAAGCACTACCACAGTGGGATGTTTGATAAGAAGCCCAAGTATAGGAGGGTGAGCACTGGAAAGCAGTGATCCCCAAGAAAAGACCTCATAGAACCAATGCCATAATTTTCCCATTATGGCATTGGTTCTATGAGACTGGTCTGTGTATCTCCTAGGATCTACCAAAGTAAGAAGAGTTAAAAAAAAAAAAAAAAGGGATCAACAAGTGCAGTGAGGTAAAACAGATAAAACGTCTAGTGTAGTGTTTAGCACAGCATCCGTTTTCAATAAATGTTAGCCAGAAATGTCCCTTGCAAGTAGAACTGCAAAGAGATGGGTTACAAATGTACAGGTATCAGAGATACATGTATTGGCTTGGGAGATACATGGCAAGGTCAAGAATCAATGTGCCACTTTTCTGGAATCTCTATTCCCATCTCCCAGCCCATGTTGAAAACCACTGAAACACCAGTTCTGAGAAGTCAAATGTATCTGTCCGTTCTAAAATACAGTAATAACATGTAATTCTTAAATAGCGTCAAGTAAATCAGCAGTGGCAGAAGAATAGAACAAAGAGTGCACTGAATTTTTCACATTTTGAACATTTTGCTGCACAAGTCTTCTTTGACTTGATTGTAGGAATTAAGACACTCCCAGGCATTCATAGCTAAAGAAACTATGGCTCTGATCAAATCCTATAGGTTAATGATTTCCTGAGTGAACTTCCTAGAGAGCCTCTCATTCTCAGGACCTCCTCCTCTTCCAACTCTTTTTGATAGTCATGACGTAAGCAAGAGACCTGTCATTCCCCCGAGTACTGTTTTCTTTGTCCCCTATTATTCCTGCCACAAAATTACATCTGAGTCCTCCCTGTTACAGGTGACAAACAGCATTTGTTTTTGCATTTTGATGCAGTCAGGTTCTCAGGTTCCAGCCTGTCAAACAAGCTTGGACCAAGCTGATAATCTCCCAGACTTTAATCCTTTCCGTCTTTTATTCCTGTGGAAGCTTAAGGCATTAGTCCTCTCAGAATGGCAAAGGCTCCTTTTCTTTGCAATTCTTGGATATTAGATTGCAAGGTGGAGGAGTGTGACTTTTGTTATCTACTGGAGTATTCATATAGGCAGTCTGGGGGTGCCTCAGAGGGGTCATAAATCCCCTCAGCATTTCACATAAGCTCTGGTAATAAAGACACTATGGGGTAGGTAAGAATGTAGGGCTGGAGAGTGAGAGTTCAGCTGGTAAGGTGTTTTAGCCTTATACACAGCTGACACGGGTTTGATTCTCCTCATCCTATACGGTCCCCAGAGCATCACCAGGAGTACCTCTAAGTGTGGCCCCCAAATAAAAAACAAAACAAGAATGTCAAGTGACCCTAGTTACACTGATGGAGGCTAGTTAAATTCTGAGACTACATATCATCATTGCTCAAGAAATGTGGAAGTTTGCTCACTCCATTGGTCATGGTTAAATCTTTTTCACCCCTCTGTTCAGGAGGTTTGGACATTCTTTCCTGTTACATACCACCAAGCCTGGGCTAGCAGGATGGCATAGCTGGTAAGGCATTTGTCTAGAAGGCAGCCGTCCCCAGCATCACAAATGGTTCCCTGAGCCCGAGCAGGGAGTAATCTCTGAATACAGAGCCAGAGTACTGCTAGGTGTGCCTCACCCCCTAAAGAACAAAACCAGAAGAACAAAAACATGACATTAAACCTGTAGGCAGTTACTGTCAAGCTTTCTATCCATTTTCTCTATCCTCAGGTACCACATTCAGGCAGCATCTGCTTGCCTGAATTTCAGACCCAAGTACAGTAGGTATTTCTGGTGATCCCCAGCCTCGCAGCACCCTCTCCTCAGGCCCAAGCAACCAACCAGCCCAGTTGGTATCCCTGGGAGTAGCTACAAACAGCCTAAGCACTGCTTTGGAGCCCCACTCCCTCCAATAACTAAGTAAATAATATTAATCAGAGATTTCATTAAATATATCTTCTTGGGAGACTTAGTCTTTGTGTGTGTGTTAGAAATGACAATTGGTGTTTATCTTTCCAAAAGGAAAATAATTCCATGTAGAGTGTGTTGTTAGGGCTGGAGCGATAGCACAGTGATAGGGCATTTGCCTTGTATGTGGCCGACCCGGGTTCGATTCCTCCATCTCTCTCGGAGAGCCCTGCAAGCTACCAAGAGTATCTCGCCCGAATGGCAGAGTCTGGCAGGCTACCCGTGGCAATTTTGATACGCCAAAAGCAGTAACAAGTCTTACAATGGAGACATTACTGGTGCCCACTTGAGCAAATTGATGAGCAATGGGATGACAGTGACAGTAATAGTGTGCTGTTAGGTTTTTCTCTTTAGTGTCTATAAGTTAAAGTTAAGATGGTGCTTGGATGAATAAATTAATAAACAAACTATTGAATGAAAAGGACAGTTGACAATATTACTTCTTGTGTGACTAATTCAACAATGTTTGAAATAGAATTTTTCTAGTTGTTTTGGAAAAGGGCAGAAGGAAAATGAACACACATAGTAGTCCATCCTTGGGATGAACTTTGTGGAAAGAAGTCAGTGACATCAGCTAGGACAAGCAAAGGGAGAGATCATCTATGCATCTATCTTTGTTCTCTACCATTCATTCATCCACCAGCTCACCTGCCCATTCATCCATCGGTCTGTCCATCCATCTATTCATACATATATTTATTTGACTGGAACTCTGTAGAATACACTTAAGCTGTTATTTTTCTTTTCTTATATTCAACAAAGAAAATATTAAAATAGTTTTACATGCCATAAGCGCCTATATACAGATGGGAAGTTGAGACAGGCCATCGTTTTTAAGTCAGAAAAATTAGAATTTAAAATTTTTCCTGAATGATGATCCCCATAGGCTAATAATCAAGTGTTGACTCAACTCTTAAATTTGCTGTGCAGTGCTTAAATGGGGAAGGATGAAGAATTTCCTACTTATATATGATGACAACCTAATGTTTTGTTCTATCAGTGGTTATTACAGCAGCTTATATTTATGAAGTGTCTTCCTCTGAAGAGTTTAAAAGATTCTGTAATTCGCTGCATCTCACTGTGTGGGGACCCAGAGGAATAAAAATGTCACATTGTGACTGAGGGACAGAGCAAATGCCAGAACACAGCTCTCTTAACTTCCAGGTTATTGCTTTATCTTATCATGCTGCCTGTCAGCATACAGATGACACTCAAATCTGTCTCCTCTCAATGCTAAATTCACAGAATTTTTTTTCAATGGTGACTGAACCTCAGTGGACAGAAGCAACCAGGATATCCGCCATCTGGATTCTTTGTCCTTTGAAGTTTTGTCTGTGTACCTGGAGGCATTTGAGGTGGCCTCAGGCCATGCATTTCCCTCCAGTAATTGGTTGATGTTGTGCTACCAAAGTTGTCTGCCGCATTAACTGGATCTAGCTTTTAGTTGCTACCACAGATCCCCTAAGGGGATGGAAGTTAAACCCTCACCCTGAGGTCTGGGAGACTGTAAAGGAAAGATAGTATTTACATATGAACCAGCAGTTTCCCTTTTGAATATCTCCAATATCTTTGTCCACCCAAGAAGTCTGAACTCCTCCTAAGTTCCTTTCTGATAAAAGTAGCAGCTTCTAGAAAAGTGACCTTTGTCTCTGAAACCTTCACTGAGGTCTACAATTAGTGTTTCATATCTTCATGAATGAATGGAGCTTTGCTAAATTTGTAAAATGCAGAGACATTTTCAAAGAGCTTGTGAGGAAAATTAGAACATTTTTTGTTTGTTTTGCTTTCCTTTGAATAAATCATTTGAAACCATCAAATCTGAAAGCTGAAGATAGCTTAGTTACAACAGTCTAGAGAAAACAGAGAAGAAATAGAATAATCCTTTACTAGTGGTGTTTATATGATGAGTAGCTCTGTAGGGTGTGGTAATCAGGGGGTCTCCATCCTCCAAATGAGGGGTAGGGGGTGGGAGGAAATAGATTTGAACTAAAGCATGGGGGATTTAAGTTAGATAAAAGAATTTCCTGACAATAAGATTCTTTAACCCAGGAATGGGTTATCAAGAAAGGTTATGGAATCTTCTTATCTAGGGACTTTTCAAAACAATGTAGATTCCCATCTGTCTGGGATGGTTAGAACACAGATAGCCCTAAAAGCCTCTCAATGGATTAGATTATCTTTTAAGGTTCATTCTAGCCCTATGATAAACAAGGGGGAGTAGCGTGTATTAGTAATTGGCAAATCAGTAAATAGTGCCATGGCACAAAATATCTAAACTCTTCAGATAACCAACTTCACAATAACCCATTTATATGGACTTGCCCGGAGATCTGAATAAAAGTTTCTTAAGGAAACCAGTGTTCCCCTATTTTATAGTTCTGCTATTAATTTTAATGGGATGACTTTTTGGTCTAGAGGGTGCTTCAGTTTCTATAGTTAAATTCATTTATCCCTTTATTATTCCATTTATTGCTCTAGTGCCCAAACTTTCTCAGTAATATTATATAGGTAATATTATATAAGTTTTATAAGATGATTTATGGATAAAAAGGATGGTCACTGTGGTATCTTTATAATCAAAACGTTAAGAAAATCTGAATGTCTAAGGTGAGGGTTTTCTCTTCAATAATTGTTGTTTGGGGGCTTGAGTGATAGCACAGCGGGTAGGGCGTTTGACTTGCACGCGGCCGACCCGGGTTCAATTCCCAGCATCCCATATGGTCCCCTGAGCACCGTCAGGAGTAATTCCTGAGTACAAAGCTAGGAGAACCCCTGAGCATCGCCAGGTGCCCAAAAAGCAAAAAAAAAAAAAAAAAAAAAAAAAAAAAAAAATTGTGGTTTGTTCCTAATGAAATACAGTAGAGCCTTTAAAATATTTAAATTCCACATTTAATTAACCTGGAAAAATGCTTCTCATGGAAAAACAAATACAAAACTATAACTATGGCACATTTTCCAATGTTTTTATACAAGAAAATCAGAATAAAATATGGCAACCTGGATGGGGATATTAGTGATAAGGCTGGAAAAGCTTGGTATTTTCACCTGGAACTATTTGTGAGTCTTTTAGATTTTCAGCAGCATCTGTGCAAGTGATTATGTTAGGAAAGTTGTAAGAAAAAAAAGTTCAAGTCAAAAAAAATGAACAATCACAGACTTCGAATTAAATAACATCACCCTTGTATCTTTATTTATTCCTCTAATATTTCTATATATAGACATTGGACTGTTGAGCATATCTTTGGCTTCAGAGAGGAACTTGGCTTTGTAATGCAAATTATATGCACCTAGTCTCAATTCAGGGAGCTGGAGGGGGAGCAACAACAAAACTATACTCCTGAAGAGCTCTCATAACTCTCCTTTATCTCTTGTCTTCCACTGGATTCAGGGAATGCATCAGAAATTAGTGTGCTTCATAGCCCCTACTTCAGTTCCTTCTCCTGGCAAAACACTCTAAAATGTAAGTTCCTGTGTTGTTAAGTTTGATGGGCCTCTGCTGCATATTTCAAGTGCAAGTATAGCTTTAGCTACTCAAACACTTGTTCTCTCATCTGTGGTTACAAGAGAAATTAGGTGGTTTATGGGGACATTTCAAGAGGATGCAGCACTCTATGGATAGTAGTGTGTGAACTGCATTAGTAGTAATGTGCATAGCCCATGTTGACATTTATCTTGGGCAATTTATTAGCTTGGATCATACTCAAATCTTCAGTTCTTACCATTCCCCATGCCTGGTATAACTGCCTTGTGCTCACCACCAGCCTCTCCCAATGCAGTTACTTATTGTGTCACCTGCACTAGAATGAGAGGCTCCTAACAGGTGATCAAACACCCAGCATCTTTCCCTGCTGCTTTATTTTCAAGCTGACAGCAGGGTAATCTTCCTCACTATTCCAGTGTTCACGTCACTAAAACAGCTCGTCCTCACATATAGAATAAAATCCAAATTCTGGAGTCAGGCTCTATGTCTTTTATGTTCTGATCCTGTTGTGTTGTCTCCCCCTATTTTCATTTTCCCCTCACTTGCAGTTGTAGATTCTCTTCCTTCAGTCTGAAAGTATTTCTCTCAAAAAAAAAAAAATGAGTTGGAATTAACCTTCCTCTCCCGTGACACTCTGCCATTATTGTCTGTCTTGTGGTGCTGGCCACCTCTGTGACACTTGCAGTGGAGGACATGGATCATGGTAGATAGGACTAAAACAAATCATTATCTTACCCCAAAGCCCACCCTCACCGCATCTCTACCCTGCTGGCCTTGTCCGGAAGGATATTGCCTTAGAGGCTCCCAGGGTCCTGGGTCTAAGTCCTAGTCAGTGGCCAGGATTTTCTTCCCATCCAGGGGCAGGGCTCTCATCTTTTCTCTGCCTCCTGGCAAGAATGATTGAAGTCAGGGGCCCTGGGGAGGGACAGAGAGAGAACAGCTGGGCTCTTGAGCAGCTGGGAGAGGATGAATGAAAGTATATTTCATCCTGGCTCCTGCCTGCCTTTGTCCAGCAACCACAAGCCCAAGAAGCTCCCTTCCACCCAGGCGTCCCAAACAAGAGAGGATTCCAGAGCTGGTGTGGAACTGGCCAGCCCTGTTCCTGCCTGCTCTGCAGCTTGGGATCACAGCCCTTTCTCTCGGCGACTAGCCTCTGCCCCCTCCATATAGCCACCCACTCCCAGAAGAGGCCCAGGGGAGGTGGGAGCAGTGGGGATTGTCCAGCTGTGTCACAGTCTGGGAGGCTCCTTCTATTCTCTGTGCATGGAAATACGTGGTTAAAACATGGCACTGCCACTCAGCCCTGGCCAGTGCTGTTGCGTCTTCAAGAACCACGGGGCATGTGGGGTCACTGGGTTAGTGACTGGCACTCCTGTCCCCTCAGGGTTTTGCTCTGCCTCTTTCATATCTAACAGCGATACTTGCAAAGGAACATGGTTCCCCCAAAGGCCCACATCCAAGTTCTTTCTTTTTAAACCTGTTCTTTGTCAGGGCCATATTCAGCAGTGCTCTGAGGGCCGGGGCTACTGTCAATCTCACTAAGGGGCCACTAGGGCCATTTGCAGTGGTGCTTGGGGGCCCATGATGTGCCTGGGGTTGATAGATGTGTGGCATTTACTTTACTACTTGAACCACATTCACCGTTGCCACTTCAGTCCTGGTTGTCACAAAACCAAGAGGAAGGAGGACCCCAATGTAGAACCCTGGATTTCCTGTCCCTTGTTGAGCAGCCCCCCGGCCTGTTTGCTGCTGTATATTCAGAGGGAGGACAGGAAACACTCTTTAGACCCACCCATTCTGGAGCCATGACCCACTTGTACTTTTCTGAACAATGAGTTTTTCCTCTTCTGAACAGAATCCAAGAAAAACTTCCCAGTGATTCAAAACAAAATTAAATGGAGATTGAGGAATAATCTATTTTATATTGATTTTATTGGGGTGGAGGGACCACAACCCTGTGAGGAACAGGCCTTATTCCTGGCTCTGAGTTCAGGGATCACACCTGCTGAGGCCGTGAGGATTCTATGTGGAGCTGGAAATGGAACCTGGATCCACAGTGTGCAAGGCATGTGTCTTACCCCCTCTCCTATATCTTGGACCCTTCTTTCCTGTTTTGTTTTTTTGTTTTGTTTTGTTTTGTTTTTAAGACTAATACTGCATCCCTGGGCTAGAGCGATAGCACAGCGGTTGGACGTTAGCCTTTGACGCGGCCGACCCGTGTTCGATTCCTCTACTCCTCTTGGAGAGCCCGGCAAGCTACCGAGAGTATGGAACCCGCACGGCAGAGCTTGGCAAGCTACCCATGCGTATTGGATATGCCAAAAACAGGAACAATAAGTCTCTCAATGAGAGATGTTACTGGTGCCCGCTCAAACAAATCGATGAGCAACGGGATGACAGCGACAGTGACTGCATCCTTCCGGCACGGCAGAGCCTGGCAAGCTACCCCTGGCGTATTCGATATGCCAAACACAGTAACATCAAGTCTCACAATGGAGACGTTAATGGTGCCCGCTCAAGCAAATCGATAAACAATGGGACGACAATGCTACAGTGCTACATAGCACATCCCAAGCTCAATCTGTGAAAACTTCTTATTCTTAAACCCAGGCAGTTAGACCTGTACTCTCCTTCCAACCCCTTACAGAGGCTCACAATGCAGTTGTTTGCTTAACTTACTCCTTGTAAATTAGCCAAGCCATTTAAAGGTGTCCTATTTAATTCTTAGCCCATTGGACAGAGTCCTGGACCCCAACAGCTGAAAGGGTCCAGGACTCTGTAAATAATAGTAAATAATAAATCAGCACCAAAACTTGAATAAAATGGCCTAGAATAAAATAGATATGAGACACTTTAAAAATAAACAGACAATAAATGAGCTCTAGTCATTAGCAGCAAGTCACATTGAAGACTGAACTTCTCATGGCTCGTGGGAGCTCCCTGAGACCTTCTCCCTGGAGGCTTCCCCGCTGGACTGCTCCCAAGAACACCTTTCCTCGAGTCCCTGAGGATGTGCCTTCAGAGTGACACGGGGACCCTCGCAAACAAGACAGGTCCCCTAAGGAAAAAATGGGCTGAAGACACTTAGTCATGTTTCACCTGGCTCATCTGTTGTCTTAATGATGTAGCATTAAAATCAGAGTTCTTCATTGTTTTCTAGAAAAGCAGTCACAGACTTCTCATGGCCTCATCCATTTGGTTTTTATTTTTTGGTTTTGTTTTGTTTTTTCTTTTTAGTGAGCGGTCACCCTAAGACAACCAAGTTTTTATTTCACCAAGACAACAAATAATAAACAGGGCTCCTTGACTGCAGCCGTTGCTGCAGAGAGAGAAACATATTTAAGACCCAGGATATATCTTAGTGCTAGAAGCATGGAGGAGGCTCTGGCTTCTACCTCCTTAAAAAAAAAAATCACATTTAAATATTAATAAAATATAAAGGATGTCATCACAGAATGGAGAATTCTTTAAATATATTGAGGTTTTGTCCAGATATGTTGATTTTTCTCATTGTGTGGCTCTTTGGTTAAAGCATATCCTTTATGCTTTAACCAAAGTACAAGATTACATGCAATCTGGGTCAGTCTTCAAGAACGCGGGAATGGCCTGCGAGCCTCAGGTCAGTCAAAAGACATGGGGGTGAGAGGCACAGGAAGAGTTTCTGATGCTCATAACTTGTCTCATGATACATGAGAGAGACACTTTCGTCCTGTTTCTGTTCCAGAGAATTGCTCTCAGGCTGAGTAGAGGGAAACTCTCTTGAAAGCTGTATTCAAGTTACTACTCAACAATTTCTAACAGTTTCAACAGATGACAGTAGCACTTTCAGAAAAAAGAGCTCTTTAAGTGTATTCTGTCATCTTGCTACTTTAGTGAAATCTCTAAGTGGGTGGAGGTACTGCTTGCATTGGCATGGCAACTGTCAACATAAAATTAATTAGGTCTGTGCTATGGTTTGTTGTGTGTTGCTTTTAGCTTATGTGTGGTCTGTAGTTCATATTTCTTATTCATGGCATTTCAACCACAATGCACTAGAGAAGTAACTGCGGGCACCTGGGTGTTGTTGAAGTGCCTCTGGACTTGTCAACTTGTGCAGCGCTGTCTGGCCTCTGTTGGCACCTTAGCCCACCAAGATTAAGTGCTTCATATCATTAGTCATGGATCAGGCTCCTGATGATTTGTGTCCTCATAATTGAAAAATCATCTCATAAAGTGGAACTCTGTGCCATCACTCTATAAGCTAGGTATTGTTTTGAGAGAGAAATGAAAGTTCAATTTTCATATCTCTAACATTGCAGTGAAGTTTACAAATCGTTTAGCCTTCAACCTGGCATTATAAATTTTAACCTGTCCATACAATAAAGTATAAATAGCCACACACAGTAAAACTTGTCCTGTGTAGGTAATACTTTGGTGGTTAAATTTATTATGAGTGGTACGTGGACAAGATTCTTCTTTGCTTTGAGCTAGGGTCTGGAGAATACAAAAGCAGTTTGTGACTAAGATCTAATCCTTAGTGTCTTTGGCAGGGGGCGGGGGGCGGGAGGGGGGTGAGGTGCTTCCAAAGCAGTGTTCAGGGGACCCAGGGCTACTCCTCGCACTAGTCAGTTGAAAACAATCAGGACAAGCAGTTCAATGCTTGGGTGCCCAAGGATGGTGCCAGGGAGCGCCAGACCGTAATGCTCTAGGGTCTGCAAAGCCACATTCAATGGTGCTGTGGGTGGTGATGGCATGTGGCACTGAGGTTTGAGCACTGGTCCCTGTGCATTCTTTGCACGTGCACAAAGTATGCACCCTTGACCACTTGAGTTGTCTTCCTCAATCCACTTTAGTGTCTCTGTTAATTTATTGGTTTCTCTTCTGTAGAAAATTAAAAAGTTAGTCTTGATCTTGTGGCACAGTGTGACTTATGGGTAGTTTAATATACTTCAGGAGAAAACAAGTCACTTCAAAGCACAGGATTTGGTTAAAGTATAAGTCAAAGCACAGGATTTGTGTTCTTCTTCCTTGGAAAACCAAGGAGATCATCATTTCAAAAGCTTAAACTTCACTGTCACCCAGTCATTTTACTTGGGGGTGGGAGGGAGAATTTATTTATTTATTTATTTATTTATTTATTTATTTGTTTGTTTGTTTGTTTGTTTGTTTGTTTAATTGTAGTTGCTGTGAAATTACAAAGTTCCCCATGATTGCGTTTCAGACATGTATGCATCCATAGGAGGGAGGCGGTGGTGGGGAAAGGTTAGGGGGGAGGGGAAACTTGACTAAGCTATAATTGTAATCTGTAGAAATCTGTAGCACTGTAGCACTGTCTTTCTGTTGTTCATCGATTTGCTCGAGCGGGCTCCATTGTGAGACTTGTTGTTACTGTTTTTGGCATATCGAATATGCCATGGGTAGCTTGCCAGACTCTGCTGAGAGGGACAGAGGAATCGAACCCGGGTTGGCCGGGAACAAGGCAAATGCCCTACCTGCTGTGCTATCTCTCCAGACCCAATATAGGTCACCCCTTTAAATGTACAGTTCAGGGTGGGGGCTCACATGGAAAAGCACATGGACAGCATCTACAAGGCCCTGAATTTGATTCCCAGCCCCTATATAACACCCCTGCGTTCCACAGGCACAGCACAAGTTCTGCCAACCTGTGCCAGTCCAAGGTTTACCAAGCATGTCTCTAAGGAAAACGAATAGATTAAATACACACCTTTATGATTTTTGGGTATTTGCACAACTGTGAAGCTATCACCATAATCAGTTTTTAAATATTTCTATCTCCACCTCGAAAGAGATGCCCTGTCTATGAGCAGTCCCTCCCCACCCCAGCACCACCCGTCCTGCACCCTAGCACTCACCAACCTGCCCCTCTATGTTTAGAAATATAACCCAGTATTTCACATAAATTTCACATATTATTTTGAAAGAGAAATGAAGGTTTAATTTTCATATATCTAACACTGGAGTGAAGTTACAAATCGTATGCTTAAGGTCTTTACACACTGGCTTCTTGCCTATGATGTGCTATTTTGAAGGTTCATTTATATTGTAACCAGTGCTTCGTTTCCTTTTATTCTGGATGATGTTCAATTGTATAGATAAAATACTTTTTCACCATTCATCGGTGAATAGATATTTGAACTCTTCCTACCTTTTTCTTGCTATTAGAATAATACTCCCTTGAATACCTTGAATATTCATAAGCAATTTCTGTATAAATATATTATTTTTACTTCTGGGTGAAGTGATATATACCTAGGAATGAAATTGTCAGATCTTATTACAAGTCAACGTTTACCATTTTGAAGAACTATCAGACTTTTAAAAGTGACTGTATCTACCAGTAGTATATTAAGGGCCGATTTCTCCATATCCTTGCAATACTTAGCACATTTCTTTATTGTTATATTCACAGCAATCTAGAAGATTTTATGTGGCATTCTTTTTTTATAATGTTCTATCAGTTTTATTTTGTCTTTATTTTTTAATTTTTTCTAATTTAATTTTTTTTTTATTTAATCACATGTGGAAAGTTACAAAGCTTTCAGGCTTAAGTCTCAGTTACACAATGCTTGAACAATATGTGGCATTCTTTAAAGCTTTGAAGTGCGTTTCTTTTCTGTAAAAAAAATTGAGATGTATTTCTAGATAACTAATAATATCTTTCTTGCATTTATTGAACATTTACATATTTTCTTTCAAGAAATAATTATTAACATCTAAGTTATTCCATTAACAATGCTTTCTAATATGAATGACTAATTTTTTTGTAGAAACTAAGAAATGCGGGGATAAAAAAGAAGAAAGTTCTAATAAATTCCCCCCTCCCCTTTCTTATATTCTTAAGGATCCCACACCACAAAGATGACTTGCTTCCCTTTGCTTGTAAGGTGACACTGGGTTTGAACTTACAGCCTTACACTTGCCAGTCAAGTGCTTTAAGCCCTTAAGCCTTCTTCTAAGCCATACTTATATTATTGAATGTCTATTCAATGACTCTTAAAATTTTTACCCACATTGGATACAATTTGAAAGACTTAAGCATTATTTTCTCCCTTTAAAAATTAAGTTTTGGCACAGGATGATATCACTTACATGTGGTAGTTAGATAACTGGATGAGGGAATGCAATGTTTTAAAGGGGGGGATGCCCACGTCAATCTTGGCTGCAGAGTATAGGGAAAAGAATGAAAGAAAGTAGAGGGCAGTTGGAGGCATTGGAAAGGAGAGAGATGAGAAACAATAAGGTCAGGTCAAGGGATTTTGATACAAATGTGATGTTAAGGAATGATAGAATCAAATATCCAAACCACAGAATCAACAACACTGAAATCAAGAGATCTAAACCTTAACAACCAAACTTAGAAAGATGCCTGTCAAGAGGACAGGCTGAAAAGGTAGGGGGTAGGGAGGGGTATAGGAGGGAACCTGGAAACATTGGTGGAGAAAAGTTGGCACTGGGGGTGAGTGCAGGAATGTTGAATGTCCAAAACTCAACTATGAATAGCTTTGCAAATCATGGTATGTTAAAAATAATTATGTTTTATATTGGTATTTGAGAGAGTTCAGATGTCCGGAATATTTTTCCCTTGCAGTTCTGTCACCAGCACTCTGCAACTTGTAGATTTTAAGGACTCCAATGCTCCACTTCAGCTTCCCTGGTGGCCCTGAGCATTGCTTGTGATATTTAAATGTTAGATGTGCGACTTTTGTTTTTCACCGGAGTAAATTGTTTGTTAGAAAGATTTGGTCTTTCATAGTATATGCACTGTAAAATGGTCAATGCTACATACTAGGATTGAGTCCACCATGCCATTTCAGAAGCAGCTCACTCACTTTCCAGGGCAATCAAGAAATTCTGAAACAAAATCTCAGTTGCACACCATGTAAGGAACAATAACAAGACTAAATACAGCATTAGCTGTCTCCATTGCTCTGATAAGACATCCACAATAGGCTATTACTATGGACCAGAACAATGACTCCTAACTTGTAAAATGTTTTATTGAGCAAATATGCGCACGAGAAATTTTCTCCACTGAAGTGAATTGTGACTTGACTCTTTTTGGAGACTCCAAGATGCCTTTTACCAGATGCAAGAGAAAAACAATTAGAATTTGAAAAGGATCAGTATGATCTTCCAAACCATTTCTAGTAGATGAAAGAAAATCAAGATGGACAATTAAATCTCCTATTGAAGTTTTATTTCTTAAAAGGAAAGGTCTGGCAAAAGTGTAGAAAAGATAAAAATCCGAGTTCCCAGGCTATATTTCACAGTGTAAGTTACATTCAAGACTTTTGTGCTGTAACATTTAATGTCTAATCCATGGGCATATTGGTAATTGTTTTGAATTGTTATTTATGATCTTGTTAAAACCCAGGGACTGTGCAGTGAATGTGGTCCTTACTCTCTGCAATAGCTGGGAATCCTCCCTCTTTCCTCTCTGCATGGAAACTCGTGTTATGAGTTGATCATCTCGGTATGCTTAATCACATATATTCTTCAAATCTTGAATTGTTCGTATGTTCAGTATCATGTTTTCTTTTCCTGTCTTCTGTAAACTTTTCCTAGTTCTAATTGCCAAGCTTGCAGGAGGAAAGGACAGAATAAGCACCAATAGAGATATTTGTGAAAGCTTTTTGGTTTTATTTTAACAGTGTTTCATTTGCCTAAATTTATTTAAAATATTCTTAATTGGGGGCTGGAATGACAATATAGCAGATCAGTCATTTGCCTTCCAAGAGGCTGACCTTGGTTCAATCCCTACACTCCATATGGTCCCCCAAGCACTGACAAGAGTGATTCTTGAGTGCAAAGCCTCTGAACATTGCTGGATATGACCCCAAAACCAAACAACCCCCCTGAAAATGCTCAATTTAACTTGTATCATGGTTTTATTGGTGTCTGCACCAAATTTCTTGAAGTCATTATTCCTGGAGAATTAAATGTAACTATATATGGGGAAAGGATCTTTTTTTTTTTAATTTACATTTTCTTTTCTTTTTTTTTCTTTTTAATTAGTGAATCACCGTGAGGGTACAGTTACAGATTTATACAATTTTGTGCTCATGTTTCCCTCATACAAGGTTCGAGAACCCATCCCTTCACCAGTGCCCATTCTCCACCACCAGTAAACCCAGCATCCCTCCCACCCTCCCCAAACCCATCTCCCACCCCACCCTGCCACTGTGGCAGGGCATTCCCTTCTGTTCTCTCTCTCTAATTAGCTGTTGTGGTTTGCAATAAAGGTGTTGAGTGGCCACTGGGCTCAGTCTCTAGCCCTCATTCAGCCCGCAACACCCTTCCCCCGAATGGCCTTCAACTACATTATAGTTGGTGATCCCTTCTCTGAGTTGCCCTTTCTACAGAATGTGAGGCCAGCCTCCAAACCATGGAGTCAACCTCCTGGTACTTATTTCTACAATTCTTGGGTGTTAGTCTCCCACTCTGTTATTCTATATACCACAGATGAGTGCAATCTTTCTATGTCTCTCTCTCTTTCTGACTCATTTCACTCAGCATGAAACTTTCCATGCCAATCCACTTATATACAAAATTCATGACCTCCTTTTTTTCTGACAGCTGCATAGTATTCCATTGTATAGATGTACCAAAGTTTCCTCAACCAGTCATCCATTCTAGGGCATTTGGGTTTTTTCCAAATTCTGGCTATTGTAAACAGTGCTGCGATGAACATATAAGTGCAGATGTCATTTCGACTATACTTTTTTGTCTCTCTGGGATATATTACCAGCAGTGGTATTGCTGGGTCAAATGGGAGCTCAATATCTAATTTTTTTAGAATCATCCATATTGTTTTCCAAAAGGGCTGAACCAGTCGACATTCCCACCAGCAGTGTAGAAGGGTCCCTTTCTCCCCACATCCTTTCCAACAGCGGTTGCTTTTGTTCTTTTGGATGTGTGCTAGTCTCTGTGGTGTGAGGTGGTATCTTGTGGTTGTTTTGATCTGCATCTCTCTGATGATTAGTGATGTAGAGCACTTTTTCATGTGCCTTTTGTCCATTCGTATTTCTTCCTTGGTAAAGTTTCTGTTCATTTCTTCGCCCCATTTTGTGATGGGGTTGGATGTTTTCTTCTTGTAGAGATCAACCAGTGCTTTATATACCCTTGATATCAACCCCTTATCTGATGGGTATTGTGTAAATATCAGGAAAGGATCTTAATAGAAATTTTTAAGCAAAAATGAAGCTCTTTTAAAAATTTTTTTATTTTATAAAGTAGTTCATAATATTTGATTACATTTAATATCCAAACACCAAACCCACTACCATACACCTTCCCACTATGATATTTTGGGTGTTTTCATCCCATACCCCAATCCCTACCTTAAAGCAGAACCAAAACAATATAATATTTCCCTCTGAAGTTGGTTGCCTTTTACCTTGAGTCCCATCAAAAGTGGTGCAGTATTCTTGGAGTATGGGTAGGGTGTGTTCAATAAAGTGGAGAGTCAGGGCCACAAATGCTGCCACATGGTCCAGGAAAAGGTTCACTTGTGGGAGAGGCTTGGCCTGAGCATGTGGAGAGCGGCCGTGGGCATGATAGCGGCTGGGTTCTGGAGGTTTTCGGCTACCAGGGCTGGGTCCCTTGGGGTGGGGAGGGGTCTCACCTCTGGGGAACCCCTTCTGGGGGAACCCACCTCTGGGGAACCCCAATAAAATAGCCTGGCACGGGGTCCGACGGTATGGTTATGGTGAGTTATGCTCCCTTCCTGGAGAGAAAGACATGAGATCTGGATGGTGGTCGATGATGAGATTATTTGACACCAGCCAGAGGTGGCTTATGGGCACAACTGCTGAGTAGCCAGAGACTGAAAATGAAGCTCTTAGAGGACAGTTCACTCTCCCCGTGACCCCTGTGCTTTAAAAGAGAAACATAGGACTCGTGAGGACAAATAGAGAAGCACTCGTGAGGACACAGGGTAAAGATTGCCATAGGCAATCAGAGTCTTTGAGAGAAGCCAATCCTGGCAGTACTTCAATCACACACTTCTCACCTTCAAAATTACAAGAATTAATTTCTGTTGCTTCGACCACCTAGTCTGCTGTGCTCTGCTATAGCATGTTTAAGCAGCCCTCACATTGCTATTAGTCACATGTGGAATATTATTCCCCCAAATTCACTTCCTTCCTGCTGCACTGGGTACTATAGGTACAAAACACTCAAATATAATGAGTTCAGACTGTGGGGAGAAAGAAGAGAGGGTCAGGAAGCTAAGATAGAAGATTCAAGGCAAAGAGAAAGAAAACAGTATCTGGGTTTAATTTTTTCCATTTTATTTATTTATTTATTTATTTTTAAATTTTATTTTATTGAATCACCATATGGAAAATTACAATGCTTTCAGGCTTAAGTCTTAGTCATAAAATGCTGAAACAACCATCCCTTCACCAGTGCCCATATCCCACCACTGAAGACAAAAAAAAAAAATGTACACCTCCCATCCCCCCCACCCCCGCACCCCTCCCCCCCGCCTTGTAACTGATAAATTTCACTTTACTTTCTATTTACTTTGGTTACATTCAATATTTCAACACAAGCCTCACCATTATTATTAGGAGCACCCCACTAGAGTCAGACCTGTTGTGAAGAGAAATGAAGTCGCGCAGCCGCAGTAGCGGCCGCGCGGTTTTGTATTTCTGTACTTTAACAACTAAGTCCAGGGAGATTTCTTCCAGATCATTGCAAGCTGGTAAACCCCATCTGTGGTCGTCATAATATGGCGGTCCCCATGCCCTTCATCCCCGGAAAGGTTACAGGCGAGAGAGAGAAATACCTTTCCCCTCCTGGGCGGGCATGGGGTCGCGGCTTAGTACTCTGGCTGGAAACAATCTGCAAGGAGCAGTCCATGTTGAAGTTGGTTCAGCTGGGTCTGGATTCACGCTCGTGCAGCTGTGGAGGGAATTTTTTCCATTTTAAATTAATGTAACCATATACATAAAATTGGGGGTGGGTGGGTGAAATAAAAAAAAGAGAAAAGATGCTCTCTTCTCCTAGCCTCAACATTATAGGTCAACTACATTAATATGTTATTCCATTCTTGTATTCTGTATATTTTATATCATTTTGAATGCAATCCTTATTTTCTGTTTTTATTGCTTATGCTATCGTGAATATTGCAGTTTTCCACACTGCAATAATCCTCTCATCCATCATTTTTAATGCCTGTATGATACTCCATCAAGTAGAGACAATAGAATTTAATTCATGTCCTTTAAGTATGACAGTATTTAGTATGTCCAAGGAAAGAAGATCAATTTACTTTGACAATAAAATGAACTAAACTAAAATAATAAACAGTTTTAGAAAAAAAGGTTTTTAATTCTTTAAAATGAGCAGGCAGCAAGCCTGAACACAAAGCAAGAAGACAACAGAGATAAGAGATAATAGGTTATTCTGTAATCGAATAATGTTTGTGTTAATGTGATAACATTTAATTATATGCAAAATTAAATAGTCCTTTTGATAGTTAGGTATAAATAGAAAATGTTAATGAAGGCAATCACACAGCACAAATTAGGAATACATTGATAAGACCAAATATATTTTTTCAAATTTTTTCTATTTTAATTTTTATAATTATTTTAATGTCAAGTTTTAACTTTATCTTTGTCTTATCTATCTAATGCACTCTATTTTCCCCCAAATAAGACTTCCTGTGGTTTTTTTAGATATAGCATTTAATATTCATAGTGGATAGAGTACTATAAAATGTATTATGAAAGGTACAGATCATTTAGATACAGTTTCTGATTTCAAGTAACCTTAGAGATGACACCCTATTTCCTGTATTTACTTGCTTATGTGGCTACGTAGTAGAAGACTGAAGATGTGAGTTGAGGAATGTTTGGGAAGAGCATTTCACATCAGGCAGAGTCTGAGCTTCTTCTCAGAGACAATAGGAACCACCAGAGGCCATTCAGTGAAGTTTAAATACTTCATACACATTTATAAATGTTTTAGGATGAATATGCTGAGGATTGTGTGGATAATGGATTGGAGCAGTAGAGACTTGTGGCAAGACATTCAGTTAGTAAGTGGTATAAAAAGCCGTATAAAAGGAGATGAGGATCTGATAGAAGTCACAGCCAGAGAGAAAAGGAAGTGGATAAAATTCCTGAATTGGTACTTTAGGAGCAATATGCTATGGAAAGTTACAGAGGAAAGGCTCAGAGAATAAATTAATATGTTCTTCTTTTGTTTGAATTTGAGAAGTCTTGGTACACAGTGATAGAGAATACTGGTTTATACAGATGAAGTTTAAAGAGAGAAGGAAACCTTTCTAGACTTTAAGAAGAAAACCAGAAATGTAGGTGTACCAAAAATCCCTTCAGCAATTAAGTTTCTGGAACTATAAAGTACTCAACAGTGCTGGGGGCTGGAGAGATAGTACAATGGGCAGGGCATTTACTTTGCACTTGGCAGACCCAGGTTGGATCCCCAATACCCCATATGGTCCTCTGAGCCTGCCAGAAGTGATCCCTGAGTGCAGAGCCAGGAGTAAGCCTGAGCAACACTGCTGTGGCCCCAAATGAAAACAAACAACCAAACAAGCAGAATAAAGTACTCAGCAATGCTTGACTGTAGCAGCTTTACAATAAGTAAAGTCTAAAGATAGACCACAAAAGTTACTAATCAGAGGCCGGAGGAAATAGTACAATGGATAGGGCGCTTTCCTTGCACACAGTGGCCAGCCTGAGTTCATCCCATAAGGCCCACCAAGCACTTCCAAGAGTGATTCCTGAGTGTAGAGCCAGGAGTATCACTGTATCACTGTCATCCCAATGTTTGTCCATTTACTCGAGTGGGCACCAGTAACGTCTCTATTAAACTCAGCCCTGAGACTTTAGAAGCCTCTCCTTACTCATCTTTCCCAATGATTGGAGGCTCTTAAAGGTCAGGGAAATGAGACCTAGGAATACATACTGAGTATTGCCAAGTGGAACCAAAAACTGAACAAACCAAAAAAAAACCCAACTAAAAAAAATTGAAAGTTGGTGATCATTGCAAGAGGAGTTTAAGAACATTTGTAGATATGAAACCATATATTCATGGCACATGCCTACTGACTTTCTATGTGATGAATACACATGACTATGGTCTCAGTTAACTCCATAACCCTATAATATATATTTTATAAATATATCCACTTTAAAGATGAGAAAGCAGGTCTGGAGGATCACATAAAATTGAACATCACCAGATGATGACAGATGATGGCAGTTAAAGCTGGCTAAGTCCACAGTCCCTGCACATTGTCACCACACTGAGTGTTGGGTCAGAGAACAAATAACAGTTGTTCTCTGTTACGAGAAGGTACGATGACAGCAAGGTACGATGCAATTGATGACAGAAGCTGTGGCATAATTAATCCATTACCCCCCCACCCCCCAGGAAGCAAGATGTTTGCATGGTGTTAATTTCTAAAAATGAGGTATCCACAAAAAACAAGAGCAGAGAAGAAACCTAAAGTATGGGGGTTGGAGGAGTGGAAATCTTCAGAATGAAAGGGAGGGAGGGAAAGCTATGGTTGTCTGCTGGTTGCTATAGATAAATATAGTGTGCTGGTGTGGGCTTGCAGGGGAATCAGAGCTGACATTAAAATACGCCATATGGCTACAAAGGGAGTGGTGTGCATGCAATTTAATGACAGGTGAACATTTGGAATCCCCCACCACAGAGAAAGTAAGTAAGAGCTGAAGAAAATAAAGGAAGAGCTTGATAAATCAATTCCAAGACAGGTGGGAATGAATTGGAGGTTGGATCTTAGTGACTATAGCAATATGGCTGTGGCAGAGGGTCTGAATTCATGGCAGTTCTGGGATAAGAAATGTGGAAGTCTGCCTTGTCATTGGAGGGATGTTTTCTCTTTATTTTTGTTTGTTTAAGATATTTCTGGAAGTGGCCAGAGAGATAATACAGTAGGTAGTGCACTTTCCTTGCATATGGCCAACTCAGTTTCAATCCCCAGCACCCCATAAGGAACCTCCAGGAGTAATGTCTGAGCATATATGGATGTATATGTATATGTATTTGCATATGCATATGTATATATATACTCATATATGTGTATATACATAAAACATATGTGTGCATGTGTGTAAGAACACATACTATATAGGGTAAAATATATATTAACTTTAAGTCAGAGTGTTGGAAAATGCTAGAACAACCTCATTGCATTTAAATGAAAATGATAGTTAATATTAATTGAGCACTTTGGATATTTTGGGAATTTTTAAATTTAATTTATCATAAACTTATAAAATAAGAACTATATGGGTTTTGGGGGTTTTTTTTGCTTTTTTTGGGGGGGTCACACCCAGCAATGCACAGGGGTTGCTCCTGGCTCTGCACTCAGGAATTACCCCTTGCGGTGCTCAGGGGACCATATGGGATGCTGGGAATCGAACCCAGGTTGGCCGCGTGCATGCGAGGCAAACGCGCTACCCGCTATGCTATCGCTCCAGCCCAGAACTATATGAGTTAACTGGAAAAATACACAACTATATTTATAAAGTTCATAATCAAAATCACATTTCAGATAAAGTTTTAAAGATGGAGGACAGGTTTAAATGAAGAGATAAGCAATTATCATTTTAGAGTTTAAGCAATTATCATTTTAGAGTTAGAAGAAAAGTAGAATGTGTTGTTCAGAAGTCAATCTCCTATCCCTGCTGAAACAAAATACACCTGAGATTTTCTTTCTTTTTTTTAAATTTTATAAGTTAGTTTACAATGTTTGATTACATTCAATATTCAAGCAAAATCCCACCACCATTACACCTTCCCACCACCAAATTCTGGATGTTTCCATCCCAAATTCCAATCCCTGTCCCAAAATCCAACTGAAATAATACATTTTGTATTGTCTGTTATGAAGAACATGCTTACAAAAAAGTGTTCATATAGGAAACAGTGTGAAGATTGTTCTATTTTGGCAGGAGCCATTAAAACATTCTATAGGATATCACTCACATGTTGTTAAAGTTGGGGTGATGTGAGCTTTGGTATATATATCTGAAAATATGTATATATGTGTTTATATGTGACTATATATATGCATATATGTGTGTATATATATATATATATATATATATATATATATATATTTCCCTCTATGTTTTGTTGCCTTCTATCTAAACTCCATAAAATGTGGTGTGGTAATTATGGAGAGTGGGTAGGGAGTGTTTTATGATGTGTAGTGCTGCTGCAAAAGTGGCCATGCAGTCCAGGAATATGTTTACTCATATGTGAGGCTCGGCCTGAGCATATGGAGAGCGGCCTTGAGCATAACAGCAGTTGGGTTGTGGAGGTTTTTGGCTGCCGGGGAGCTGTTTCCCTTGGGGTGGGGAGGGCTCTCACCCGCACCCCTCTGGGGCACCCGGTGGCATGGTTATGGGGGGCCTCATGTTTGCTCCCTTTTGGGAGAAGCAGCCATGGGATCTGGCGGTGGCCGATGGTGAGATTATCTGATGCTGGCAGGAGGTGGCTTATGGGCATGACCCCGGGTCACCAGAGACTAGGGAAAGCGGGCAGAGTATCTCTGCTCCTGGTCCCATTGAGCCCAGAGTCCAAGGTCACATAGTTCCGCATTATCTGGGTTCCATAGAACTTCACTAATGTGTGAGGCTCAGCCCAAGTGCGTGGGGAGCGACCAAGTGCATGGTGGCGGTCGGGTTGTGGAGGTTTTTGGCTGCCAGAGCTGGGTTTCTTGGAGTGGGGAGAGCTCTCACCAGCCCCTCTCTGAGGTGCCCCTGTGAAGACAGCCTGGCACAGGGTCAAGACATTCTGCGGTGCTCTCTTTGGGGAGTTTTAGTTTATAGTCCCTGGGCCTTGGTCGTTGATGAAATTACATGGTACCGGGGGCAGCTTGTGGGTGTGACTGCCATGCTACTGGAAAACTGGGAAGCTGGGGCAAGGAGGCCCAGTCCCAATCCAAGCAGGCCTGGAGCTCAAGTCATGGTTTCCCACCTACCTCTGTGCTACAGGCCCTAACTGTGTCTTTTGATCTCTTTTGAGATTTATGGATCTCTGAAATAAGGCCAAAAAATGAGCTTATATAGCTGAGTCGGAGGTGGTCTGTGGGTGTGTCTCCCACATACCTAACTTTTGGCTATTTAATTTCTTGGTAAACTTGGCCCCAAGTTTTGGGGCCTGGACAAAGGCATAGCAGCAATTTTGGGGTATCTGGAAGTCTGAAGGCACCATCAGGCTGCTGGTGTACTCACCCCACAGGTACAGGTTGACCTGCTGGTCACACCATACCCCTGTCACCTGAGATTTTCTTAGTAAAATACAGATTCCAGATCAGAATTTTTATTCTGAAAATTCTGATTTAAGGTTTGGATACAATCAGAAATAATTTATTAATAAATGTTATTGTCATAGAAATTTGGGAGGTACTGTTGTGGGGTATAATCACCAGATTTAGGAGTTAGATAAGAGAAGAGAATGGCAGAAGTGAGAGATGGGGTCAGAGAGAGAGGAGAAAAATAACTGGTACCAGGTGATTCTAACAGAAGGCTAGAGACTCCTTAATTATGCACTCAGAGGAAAGGATTTCCAGTTCTCAAATTGGCAGAAATCCAGTTACTGGAGATTGACCTTTAACCCAGCCAACTCCAGTAACTAACTAGGATCTCAGGTAGGCCCTAGGTGACCTGAAGGCAGATTTTAGGTCTCTCTAGTCAATGTGACCTTAAGGTGTGGCATCACAATTGTGTAACTAGTATTTAGGGCTAACATATATCTTCATTTCATCACCACCCCAACGTTCCCACCATTTTCCAAATAACAAACCTGATTGCAAAGATCAAAAATGACTTATTGAAGAATTCCAGTTCTACCAGCCAGTTTTACAGTTATAGCATATATAGTGAAACTGCAAAATCCAGAAAGGGAATAGCTACTGAAATGTAGTACTGGCTAGCCCATCAATCAACCAGTGCAGGTACAGATTTTCGTGTCCCAGACAGTTCACATAATGGGAGTGGAGTCCACTGAAGGCACAGGTACTGAGTAAGGGAACACTAACTCCCATAGCAGAAGAAAGGAAGAAGGGCTAAAGAAGGTTTCAAGGCTATGTTTATTGTTTTCTGCTCATCTTATCTATAAGGGTCATGAATGATTATTTGTACCTGTCTGTATGTAGAATAGGAGGGGGAGATTAATGTGGAGGGAGAACTTGTCAGAGTTTACCCCAGAATGCTTGAGAGTACAGAAGGAGCTGGAAGTTAGCAGAAAAGAAACACAATTTTTAAAAATAATAAAAGAGCAGATCAATTTTCAGGCACTTCTAAAGCAGCTTCTGTTAAGCTCTAGTTAAGAGTTATCCGTGGGTCTCTTCAAAGTCTAGACAAGTTTTCAAGGAAAAATATGGAGCATAGTTTAAAAGGCTAAGTACTGATTCTCCTAGACTTTGATTGAAAAATTGTAGTGAATTTGAAGCATGTGAGCAATGGTCGTTCTCAAAGGCTCCATAATTCAGCAAGTTCACAAAAAATTGCATTGAACCACCTCTGGTTTTGCTTCAGATCCCTGCCACCACCAAAAATGTTAGAGGCAATCAAATCTCGGTAATAATTTATAGCTACTGTATCGACAGGCAGACTGATTCCCTCCTCCCAGAACGTCAAGATGTTGGAACAGGGCATTTGAAAAACGGTGTTGAGTTAAATCTATGAGTGCATTGTCTTTAGGGGTGAATTTAGAATGTTCCCAAACTATAGGTGTGTTATGAAGTCTAATGTTATTCTTGGACTTTGATTTTTCAAGCAAAGAGAGTTTGATTTTAATGGGCCTGCTGACAGGGAGATGATACTATCCTTTTCTGTTAAGATTTTATTTGGAGGAAGGGCTTCATTTGGAGAAAGGGTTGAGCCAGCAGTGCTCAGGGGCTGCTCCCAGCTCTGTGGTCAGGGGTCACTAGGTCACTATAGGAAGTTCTTGGGGAACCATATACAGTAGGGTGATCAAACAAAGGTTTGCCTCATGCCAGGCAAGCATCTTAACCCCTGTACTATCTATTTACCCACTAACATTGCTCTTTCTTTCTTTCTTTCTTTCTTTCTTTCTTTCTTTCTTTCTTTCTTTCTTTCTTTCTTTCTTTCTTTCTTTCTTTCTTTCTTTCTTTTCTTTCTTTCTTTCTTCTTTCTTTCTTTCTTTCTTTCTTTCTTTCTTTCTTTCTTTCTTTCTTTCTTTCTTTCTTTCTTTCTTTCTTTCTTTCTTTCTTTCTTTCTTTTTGGTTGGGGGAGTGCACATCTGTTAACTCGAGGTTATTTCTGGGTTTTCACCCAGAGTTTACTCCTGGGGAGTATATGTGGTACCAGAGATTGAATCCAGGTTAACTGCATGCAAGGCCAGCACACTGTCACTGTTTTCTTTGGCCCTAATATGCTATTTTAAAATATAATTTTACAAAGACCCCCTTGCATTATTCTGTTATTTCAAACATTTCTTATGTCAAATACTAGCAAACTGGTAAAACAGAAATAGTGAATATTAGCACGTTAATTTAGCAAATATCAGATTGAAGCGCATATGTAAGTTTTTTATTATGTGTGTACATTTATTTACCTGTGACATATTGTACATATCACTTGTATCACTTGTCATCCTGTTGATCTTCAATTTGCTTGAGCAGGTGCCAGAAACATCTCCATTCATCCAGTCATATGCTAGTGTAGCTTAATCGTATCTGCTCACTCCAGGAACACAAAAAGTTTGCTCTAGGAACACAAATTTGGTATGCCAAAAACAGTAAAAACAATGGGCTTCATTTGCCTGACATCAAAATAGCCCCCAATATGGCAGCATTAAGAAGGATGAGGAAGGAGAGGCTGATAAAATCTCAGGGACAAAATAGACTGCCAAAATGAAGGACTAAAATGACTGTCTGTACTTTCAATGCACGTACGCTGGCATCAGAAGAATCCATCGAGAACCTGATGGTGTAAGCGCAGAAGATCAAGTATGACATTATTGGTCTGACCAAAACAAGAAGGCATCAATCACATCATGCCATTTTCGACACTAGAGAAGAACTGTTCCTTGGAACATGCGACAGTAGATATGTCAGTGATGTCAGTGATGTCGGTGTCTTGTCAACATGAACTTGGCCATGAGCATTGATTCAGTTGAATGTCTAACAACCAGAATCGGATGATTATGCTTGAATAGATATGGCTCACTGCCAGCAGTTTCTATCTTCGTCATCTATGCACCAACATCCAACTACGATGAAGAAATTGAGACGTTCTGCATGAAGCTGGAGAAGTTCTATAATGAAGACCACACCTTCTATAAGATCATCATCATCATCATCATCATCATCCCATTGATCACCAATTTTCTTGAGCAGTCTCAGTAACGTCTCCATTCATCCTAGCCCTGAGATTTTAGAAGCCTCTCTTTACAGGTCCATCCCAATAATGCCACAATGGAGACTCTTTCAGGATCAGGGGAATGAGACCCATCATTGTTACTGGTTTTGACATATGAATACGCCACGGGGAGCTTGCCAGGCTCTTCCATGTGGGCAGGAAGCTTTGCGGCCATGCGCTTCCAGGAGCTTGGTTTTATAGTCTCTGGATGTTGACCATTGATGGGATTACACAGAGCAGGGGCAGTTTCTTGTTGTGACTGCCTAGCTACTGGAAAATGGGGGATCTGGGCGGAAGAGGCCCAGTCCCATTCTGAGCAGGCTTGGAGATCTCAGCCCGGTTCCCGCACATGTGGGTTCCTCTGCCAGTTCTTTCATGTGTGAGGCTCGTCTGAACATGTGGAGAGGGGCCTTGAGCATGACTTGGCAGGGTTCCAGAGGTCTTCGGCTGCTGGGGCCCTGGTGAAGACAGCCAGGCATGGGGGCAAGAGACTCTTTGTCACTCTCTTCTGGGATCTTGGTTTTATAGTCTCTGGATGTTGGCTGACAAGATCATTGTCAGTGATTTTAATGCCAAGATAGGACCGAGAAGGTTGCCCAAGGAAATCCACATTGGGACCCATGGCCTAGAATGGAATGAACAGGGTGAGAGTCTGTCTGAATTCATCATGTCTACCAAGACCATTCATGGTAACTCATAGTTCCAGAAGGCCGAATCTAAACATTGGATATGGGAGTCTCCCAGTGGACAGTTCCACAACGAAATTGACCATATCATATTTAATTGATGGTTTTGCCTGATCTATGTCGCTGTTGTCCCAAAATTCCAAATGGAACCAGACCACCATCTCCTTCATGCAAAATTCTACTTCACAGATGGAGGAGAAAGGTCTCCAGTTTAAGTTGAAGAGGAGAACTCCCAGAATGACCACCAACTGGGAGCTCTTTGGCACTATTGTGGCAATATGGGAAGATGCCATCACTGACAACATCAATGAGGAATATGATTGACTGGTTCAGCACCTCCATGACTGTGTGAGGAATGCCAAAAGACACAAACAGATGCCAGTCTTCGGAAACTCTCAAGCTCATATGCCAACGTGGTTTGGCACGAGCCTCAGACAATCACAAGCTAACGTCCGAGCTCGCAAAGCTCTGCAGAGAAGCAATAAAGGAAAACCTTAAAGAAGGAAAAGAAACAGTATTGGCCAATGTGGCAGAAGCTGGGAAAAGTATTTGCTACGCTTGCCTGTCCTTCCCCAACTACAAGACCAAGATGACTGTCCTTCAGCATCCTGATGGATCTATCACATCTTCCAGAAGGGCAATGGAGAGGATTATTCACAACCTCTACTCAAATCTCTTCAATAGCCACATTTACCTGCCCACATACCAAATTCCATATGATGGATAGGTCGTTCCCAACATTCTCCCTTCCGAAATCTGACACACCATTTTGTTGATGAAATGACACATACAGCACCCGGTCTGACAAGGTCAGACCTGAACACCTGAAGAATCTGCCACCAGTACTCATCAGTACACTAGCTCGGCTCTTCACATGCTACCTGTCTGTATGCAAGGTTCCTTCCCAGTCGAAAACCCGCAGGACCATTCTGTTGTATAAGAAGGGAGACATCCACGATATCGGCAACTATTGCCCAATCTGCCTGTTGTCAGTCGTGTACAAATTGTTCATTCTCGTCATCCTGAATGGAATAGGCAGAACACTAGATGAAAAACAACCATGTGAGCATATTGAGTTCTGAAAAGGATTCAGCACCATCAATCATATCCACATGGTGACCAAGCTCATTGAAGTTTTGCGAGAGTTCAAGATGCCTCTCTGTCTAACGATCATCAATTTAAGGAAGGCCTTTGATTCTGTTAGACTGAAGTGGTCATCGAAGCCCTTGCCAAGCAGGGTGTTCAAACTCATTATATCAGGATCCTCCACGAGCTGTATTATGGATTCACCACCAGGATCTCACCATCCTACAAGGAAGTGATCATTGATGTAAAGAGACGGGTTTGGCAGGGTGATGCCATTTCACTGAAACTCTTCAGTGCCACCCTCGAGAATGTCATGCGATGACTGGAATGGGAAGGAATGGCAGTAAAGATAGACAGTCAGCAACATCATCTCCACTTTGCTGATGACATTGTTCTCATAGCACCAAACATTAGCCAAGCAGCACAAATGCTGGCCAACTTCAGTTGCGAGTGTGGAAAAGTTGGACTGCAGCTGAATCTCACCAAGACAATGTTCATGAAAAACGAACTAATCCCTGATGTTTCATTTGCTCTCAATGGAACAAACATCTCTGAATGCAGCAGCTATGAGTACCTGGGTCGAGAACTCAACATGAGGAATGATTTGGCACCAGATCTGCACAGGAGGAAGAGAGCAGTGTGGAACACCTTCAAGAACGTTGAAGAAGTTGTTAAGAGGACAAAGAACCTCCGGCTCTGGGCACATCTTTTTGACTCCACCGTTCTTCCTTCACTAACATGCCTCAGAGACCTGAACCCTATGAAAACAGGATGAGAACGCTATTAGGGTATCCCAAAGAGGAATCAAAAGAGCTATGCTTGGAATATCATATTTCATTTAAGTGAGAGAAGGAATCTGGAGTTCCAATCTTCATTGACGATCAAGATCAGGGACGCTGTCTTGTTTGCCAAAGTGTCAAAAATCAGATGGGCTAGAGACGCAATGTGATTTAGAGATGACTGGTGGACTAGACCTGTTACCAACTGGATTCCACAGGACGTCAAAAGACCACGTGGCTGCCCACCTATGAGATGGTCAGACTTCTTCGTCAAAACCCTGAATGAACGGTTTGAGGCTCTTCCTATTCCTGGAGCAAGCAGATACCATTGTACACAAAAATTCAAAATTAAAATTTTGCTTAAATGACAGTTGTTGTAAACATTTGCTTTTCTGAATCCACAACAGTCAAGACCAAATTATCCTTCCTAGATCAGCTAATTACTGATAGCCTAATTAGTAACATCCTCCAATGATGGTGTTCAAAGTAGAGAATCCCCAACCTTTGGAAAATTGTAAGGTGCTGTGTATATATATCTTGTAGATATGTGATAGTTTAACTCCTTTCATTTTACCTATTTCTGCTTACCATTTTAACCACACTATTGTACTGATTTGCATTAATCCTTCCCCCTAATGTAAATAAGTAAAAACACTACCATCATTACTCCTTAAGCTTGAGTTTTAATATGTTTCTCTTGTAATCTAATGAATTTGTAGCAACACAACATAGAACTCAGGAAAAATGGTCTATGTGGATTGGTAGTTGTTCTGGAAGCCTTAAGAACATGAAGATGTGATCCTGTTCCTCACATAGAGGATGTCTGACGACCTTAATGGTAGAGGAAAGTCAGTAAGAGACAGTCAGAGCTCCGTAAGGAAGTGACAAGGATGGACAAAGCAGAATGAAAATCACTACATGTTTTCTTCATTAACCTTTCATAATCATCATTAGCCTTCTACTTTCCCTACTGTTTGCTTTAAATATTTATTTTGAAATAATTTTGAGCTGTAGAAACATTGCAAAAAAGGATATTATTCCATGTTCCTTTCCTCATATTAAAGTAGTACATGACTAGGGCACACAGTATAACATTAGGAAATTAACATTAATACAAAAGTTTTCATTAGCTTCCAACCGTGTTTCATTTTCACCAATGTTTCCATTAATGTCTTCTTTCTGTTTCTATTTAAAGATTCAATCTAGGATTCTCCATTGGATTGATTATTACATCTTCTTGGTTTCCTATGGTATATGATAGTTTCTTAGTCTTTCCTTATCTTTCTTGATTTTGGATACTTAGAATTAGTTATTTTATAAACCATTCCTCAATAGGGGTTTGTGTAATGATTTATCAAAACTAGAGCAATATGTGCATACTTAGCTCTTTCTGATATGACAGAAACAATGTGCCCTTCTTGCGGGTACATGATGTTAATCTGCCTTATCACTGCTGAAGTGAATCTTTATCCTTTCATTAAGGAGGTGTCTGCTGGGTTTCTCCTCTGCAATGTTACTCTTTTTTCTTTATAATTAATAATTTTGTGGGAGATATTTTGAGATTATGCAAATATACCATTTCTCTTTTCAACTACTAATTTTAACATCCATCACTGATTCTTGTTGGCAGCAATTAATTACTGAGACATTCCAATAGTCATTTTTATTTCACTCATTTCTTCTATATTCATTAATTGGAATTCTCTTTGAGCAAAGTTATCCTTCCTTGCCTCCTCTCCTCATTAATTTATTTAATTATTTATATCATTATAGACAAATGGATATTAATTTGGTTCTATGGGTTATAATCCATTGTTGTCAATGTTTTTTCTGGGCTAAAATTATTCCATCTTTGGCTAACAGAGGCTCTCTCAGTATAGGTCAAATTCCATTCAGATCATCCAAGATTTTTTTTTAACTTTTTTTTTCTTTTTGGGTCACACCCCGCAATGCACAGGGGTTACTCCTGGCTCATGCACTCAGGAATTATTCCTGGCGGTGCTCGGGGGACCATATAGGATTCTGGGAATCAAACCCGGGTTGGCCGCGTGCAAGGCAAATGCCCTACCCGCTGTGCTATCACTCCAGCCCCTCATCCAAGATTTTTTGAGACCCTTATTACTCGCTGATATCTTGAGATGCTCTGGAATTCTCTCATAATTTTCCTGACACAATCCAGTAATCAGCCATTCTTCCATGGAGAGCTAATTTCTTTTATTGCAAAATCCTACTCAGAAATCTGATTCTAAACATGCTCAATGCTTTTATTATGCCATACATTATCTCAACATGCTTTTATTCTCTCTCAGCACACAAATGCATACACACGTCTATATGTATTTCTTTATCTGTGTATACATTGAAAATTTATGAGTTTATGCTGATACCTATAATTCTGACCCAAGAATTTGCTATTCGTTTTAGTCTCCCATCTTTCCTTATTTTAATTTCATCTATACAGTGAGAAGTCTGGTTGTAATTATTTATAATATATTTGCTTCTTTGTTCAACTCTAATGTATAGCAAAGGTTGTTTCAGAATTACTAGCCCATACCCTTGTACTAAGTTATAGTATTTATGCATCTTTCTGCATATTTTTCATATGATCTCAAACATACAAATGTTGTTTTCAAACGTTAATAAACTTGGATTTTCCCTCCCAAGTCCTTGGTTTTATACTACTTATTTATATTACAAATAAGTAATATTTATTTTGGTTGTGTTCCTATTTGGGATCTGTCTCACATACATATCTTGGTTGATTGTTTTTAATGTACACTCAGTAAAATTCACTTTGTCATAGAAAACTTCTTTAGAGATTTTGATAAATTCAGAGTGATTTATCCATAGCCAAGATGGAAAGCAGTTTAAAAACCCAAAGTTCCCTACCCTGATTTCTGTGAAACTCTACTGTGTTTTCTTTTCTTTTTTTTCTTTTTTAAATCGAATCACTGTGAGAAACAATTACAAAGCTTTCATGTTTGAGTTTCAGTCATGCCATGATCGAACACCCATCCCTCCACCAGTGCACACCAGTGCACATTTTCCACCACCAATGTCCCCCATAACCCCCTCCCCCTACCCCCGCTTCTCAACCCTCCCTCTATAGCAGACAATTTCCCCCATAATCTCTCTCTACTTTTGGGCATTACGATTTGCAATATGGATACTGAGAGTCTGTCACGTTTGGTCCTTTATCTACTTTCAGCACACATATCCCATCCTGAACAATCCTTCCAACCATCATTGACTTAGTGATCCCTTCTCTGTTTCAGCTGTCTTCTCCCCCAGCTCATGAGGCAGGCTTCCAACTATGGAGCAGTATTTCTGGCTCTTGTGTCTAAGGTCCTTGGATGTCAGTCTCATATTATGTTATTTTATATTCCACAAGGAAGATCCTGGCAAGCTCCCTGTAGCGTATTTGATATGCCAAATACAATAACAATAATAGGTATCTCATTCCCTTGACCTGAAAGAGCCTCCAATCATTGGGAAAGACGAGTAAGGTGAGGCTGCTAAAATCTCACGGTGATGCACTAATAAAAAAATTAAATAAATAAATAAATAAAATGTGAAAATAAATAAACAAATAGATAAAATCTCAGAGCTGGAACGAATGGAGACATTACTGATGCCTGCTCGAGCAAATTGATGAACAATGGAATGACAGTGATACAGTGATATTCCACAAACGAATATAGTCATTCTATGTCTGTCCCTCTCTTTCTGACTCATTTTACTTTCTACTGTGTTTTCTATCTCAATAGTTTTGCTCACCAATATTTAATAAATGGAATCAATGTGTGGCCTTTGAATCTAGCTTCTTTTATTTCACAAAATAGATTCACCTCTGTTGTTGCATGAGTAACATTTTTTTTTTTTGGTTTTTGGGTCACACCTGACGATGCACAGGGGTTACTCCTGGATCTTCACTCAGGAATTACCCCTGGCGGTGCTCAGGGGACCATATGGGATGCTGGGATTAGAACCCGGGTCGGCCGTGTGCAAGGCAAACGCCCTACCCACTGTGCTATCGCTCCAGCCCCAGCATGAGTAACATTTTATTGTTTGTATAGTCTACTTTTTTATGATGACATGATTTGAGATGTTTATCCATATAGCCAATGTTTACTTTGTTATCTGGATTGATATTTCTTAGAACTTTTAAAGAATGCTTTTAATTTTTCCTTAACACAGAGTTGAACTACACTCCATCTTATTTACTGTGTTTATTTGTTATAGTCATTAATCATTTTAACATTCTGAGGAAGATTAGAAACAACTCTTAATTATTTTTGATAAGATGGACAGGAAGAGTATGGAAAATTGAAATTTTCATATAATCGACAAGCCTTGTAATAATTACTTATCATTCCCTCAACTACTTAAAGTAGCAAAATGGACTCGTTTTAACTTTCATATCTTTTCCTTCCTTTACTCATCTCTGATAGAAGCACTAATGAGGCCTCAGGTGTCTGTAAAAATGGAGAGACAGAGAAAAACGAGGAAGTCCAGGCTGTCGGTAATCTACACAGCAGATAAAAGGTCTCTGAGTCACTGAGAATTGATTGCACTCTAGTAAAGTAGACCTGAGTGGTAATTATATATCGTTGACTTATTTTAGATCTCCATCGAATATGTGGTATTTGTCAGCTCAGTGATAGAATTACAGTCAGTCCTAAAAGTCCATCTAAAAGAATACACTCCTACTCAAAAAAGTGTCAACTTCCTAGGTTTTTGTTGTTGTTTATCCATGTGTTTATCTCTATGACAACATGGCATTAATAATTGTGGTCCTAGAAGAAAGATAATTGTGCTAAAGCAGATATTTGTAACAAACTATGAAATAAAATGTAAGACCAGAAAATGTATGAAAACAACTCTCCTAATATTGACATGGTTAAGTCTGAAAACTCTTATATCCCATCTCTTTTAATTAATTCAACTTTAAGAAGCAGACAGTAACCTATAAATTCCTTAAGAGCAGTATTTAACCTTGTTTTCTGCATTTCTCACAGCTAGATATATATTGGGTATTTGGTAAATATTTCCTGAACGGATTCTATATTTTTAGACTGATAGAACTTTACAGTGTCTTGATAAAAGAAATCTCTTAACTTAGATTAATTGAGTGCATATTTTCCCTGTGGAAACCACAGATTCAATTTCCATCACCTGAAGTTTTTTTTCAATCACCACTGGAAGATATCCCCAAACACTATCAGATGTGGCCCAAATTTAAAAAGCACAACCAAAAGTGAGAATTAAGTTTCCTTAGTTACTTGCCTGTGAAGATACACCATTTAGTTTACAGAAATCCATAAAGCTTTGTCATATGTTAATCAGCTAGTAAATCAATAAGCATGTTTCAGTATATATGCAGTACCTTTTTATAGCAGTTTTTACATTTATATCATGAGCATTTCTTTCCCAAATCTTTGTGGCTTGCCTTGGTGAGAAATGGGAATAAAAGTGTCCCTTTCTATTTTGTTTCCTGAAAGAGAGAGGGTTTGAGCAATTCAAAAAAGATGATTCTGTAGCAGGAAATCCTGAAAGGTTTAGGTTTTTGAATATTGAATACCAGCATTGAAATCTAAAACCGAATTACCATGCATCATGTACTGATGTTGATCTGTTGATTAACAGATACTTTTAGAAGAATTTATGAAGAAAATTTTGATAATTAATGTACTTGATACTTAAAAAGTAGATACTTGAGCTGAGTTTTGAAAGCCTACTGTGATGCTGCTGTCTTTAACCATGGTTGTTCACAGTTCTAGACTTAGCATCTCTCTTTGCAGTTAAATAATGCTTCCATAAAAAGGTTGCATTACCCTATTTCAGTTCTGACTTCTTTGGTTCAACCTTAACTGAGGTCTGGACAAATAAACATGCATCAGAGAAAATCTCAGTGGGTTATATTTGAGTTGCTGCAGTCATTAAAATGCACACACACACACTCACACACACACAAACACAAATACATACCACAAACTAGGATCTAACATGCTGAATTTAATTGAAAGATGTCTCAGGGTCATACCACAGACTAACTTTTTTAAAAATAGAAATGAATCAATATTTTAAAATGAAGATATTTTTCACAAAGATAGACTGAATTTACCAACTCTCCCCCATCCCCCATAATTTTGAAAGTTGGTAGAAATCACTGAATTATGTTTAAAGCTTTCCATGTAAATCTCTCAAACTTGCTTGAATATGACTTCCTTCATAGCTTTCCTATTTTCTAAAATTTCCTTACAAAATGTTAGGTTTGCTGTTCCTTTGTCATCCAAATAAAAACAAAGCTAGGCAAAAGTAAAGTTTCCACTACTATTTCTTCTTTGTGATATAATATAAAATTAACATGATGTTTTAAAATAGACTCAGATAAAGAAAGACCTTCAGGTTAATTCTTGAACAAGTCATCTACTTTTTTAAAATGTTTAAATTACAAAATTATGGAATGGTATTCTTTTACCTGTGAAAATGGTAGTTTTAACCCACATATGTTCAACAAATCTGGCGTTGAGTGTTATTCTAGGAGAAGTGATGGATTTAATGCTTCTCCATCTACACACCCTTGGCAAGTGCCCTTTTGACCATTGGCAAACAAATGTAAGACCTTCTGCATTGGGGGTAAGATATTGTGGTTATGGAATAGGTCCAAGTTAACTGGCCCACACAGGGGAAGCAACCCATGACCTTGACCCCATTACCACAGTGTTCTAACCAATTGAGCTAAATAATTGAGTAATTGTTTCTTAGCAATTTGATCAAATCAGCTGGCATATATTAAGAGCTTGTCTTTGGGCAAGGGTGAGGATGTCAGTGAACAAGGGAGTTTAAGATAATGGAAAAGTTATCAAGTCTTCACATTGGTTGGCATGTTGTATTTAGCCAAGTAGTGACTAAATTGGACTTTGTCGTTACAGCTAATTGCATTTCTGGGCGCTAGAACTTAAAAAAGAAAGAAAGGGAGAAACTTAAGCTTTTGTTAAATAGAGTTGCTTTAAAGGAGTCAGAAATTTGGGTGAATAATTCACACCATATGTACAATGAATTGGAGACTGTAGAGAGATGGAAAAGACTTTGTACTGAATTAAAGGGTTCATATCCCTGTTTGGTCAACTCCCAGTGTAACCTTGCATAGATGAATTATGTAACTTTCTGAACATTAAGTGGAATTAAATAAATATAATCTCAAAGATCTTTCTAACCATGTGAGACTTTCTTTCTTTTCTTTTTCTTTTTGGGTCACACCCGGCTATGCACAGGGGTTACTCCTGGCTTTGCACTCAGATATTACTCCTGGCGGTTCTCAGGGGATCATATGGGATGCTGGGAATCGAACCTGGGTTGGCCACATGCAAAGCAAATGCCCTACCTGCTGTGCTATCGATCCAGCCCCTCATGTGAGACTTTCTATAACTTCAGTATTTAACAAATAAGAACATTTTCATGCAAATCTCTTTATTAAAGGGCAGGTGGAATGTTTTACACCTATAATAAAATAAATTTCAAAAGCCTATCTTGAACAAACTTATTTTTGAAATGTCTCATTGCTTCCATGAATTCTAATATATAATACACATATTTCACATGGAAATATAGTATATACTAAATAAATACAAGTTGTGTCTTTCTTATTACTTTATTAGCTAAAAACTATATTTCTTGGGGGACCAAAAAGAGTACAGTGGGCAGGGTGCTTGCTTTGCCTGCAGCTGACACAAGTTTGATCCCTGTACCAGATATGATGCCCTGATCCCTGCCAGGAGTCCTTGAGCACAGAGCAGAGCAGGAGTCATCTCGTAGCACCACTGATTGTGGCCCTAAAGCAAAAATAAACAAGTAAACAATAGAGTCTTAGTTCTTAATTCATTGTATATTTCAAAGCACTTTAAAATTGCATGGAAGATTTTCTCTTCTTATCAAGCAACTGTTGCTTTAGATGCAATATATTAATTAAGTACCTTGGGATTACTATTTATGAATCTTCTGATTTGGGGTCCTTTATTGAGCTCTGTATAACTATCTTCCTCCCCCTACCTCAATACATTTAGGTAATACATGTTAAACTGAGCTTTTCTTACCAATTGTATATTTTTCTGGTTTTTATCTCTTTTCACTCTTACTTATGTGCTAAAATATTGCTTTTATAGAACTGAGATAATGGTTGGATTTATTATTCTTTTATCCCAACTGTTTCTCCCATCACTGGATTGACTGGATTAGTGAGTCTACCATGCTCAGTAGGATGGGTCCTAGAGAGTGTTAGAGTTTGTGGAAAATGAATGACAACAGCTTAGTCACACTTGAGATAATATATTGGCTTGGGTTTCCAAATAACCTTCCAAAATGAAAAAAAACACAAATACTGTGGGTTTCTACAGAATCAAATATGACTTCAGTGTTTGTGAAAAGGATTAGTTATTGAAAGTCGCTTCAATATTAGGTGCTAAAGTTTAGAATTACTAAACCTGGGGAGACCAGAAACATTAAATCCAAAACCAAATACCGGTTACAGATGCACTGCATGATGATTGCCAACCCAACCACCATCTGACTGAGGTTGCCAGTACACTCCACGCTGGCCTTCCCAAACCACCGAGAAACACATTCAATCAGGTCTTATATATTATATCATATTAGGAGGTACCGCTGCCATCTGAATAAATATATAGCTAGGCAAAACTGAAGTTTTCACTACCATTCCTTCCTTGTGACATAATACAAAATTGATCTGATATTGAAAAGTAGCCCCAGAGATAAATATCCTCACATAAATTCTTGATACATTAAAAATATATTTTTTAAATGTGTTCATCAAAATTCAATCTGGAATGTTCTATTCAGAGGTGTAGACTTATACATTTAGTTATGTATGTTACAGGATTGTGCATTTAATTACATATACTCAAAAAATAAAAAAAAATTTGTTTTAAATATCCTATGAGGGTACTAGAAGCTATTTGAACTATAGAATACTATTCAGGACTATGGGAATTAATCAGCTGCAGTACTGAAGAAAAGAAATATTAGCCATTAGCACAAGAAAAGAAGGAACAAGAAAATATACTTAAATAGCTGAATAGTAGTTTCACAGTCTAGTGGGCAAACAAATAGGAGCCTGATGCTTTGGACAGACTAAAAATCAATTTCTGATTTCTTTGGTCAAATTGTAAATCATCACCATCTAGGCTACTATGCATTTCCAGGTGAAAGCATACTTTGATGATTGCATGTTACCAGTAATAGCTCTTTTTGAGTTGCAGGTGATTAGAAAACCTTGCCAGAAATCAAGTTGTTGTTTAATTCTGGATTTATTTTCTTTACTGATGTTTTATTTCTGGACAATGAGATTATATAAATTTTATAAAATGGCTTTAAAATCCCATGGGAAACCTGTTCTTATGAACCAAATTGCTGCCTTTTGTCCTGCTCCCACTGAACCAAGGGAAATATTGTGGATTGCTCAGTTGCTCCAAAGTGACTGTCATTTTGGCTGAGTTGTCGTATAGAAAGTGTTCTGGGACACGATAGACACCCAGAATGTTCACTGTGTGGCTTGATTAATAGCCACTTTATTTAAAATAATAATTATTTCTCTTTTTGTAGTTGACAAATCATATTCATAGGTTCCAAACTTTAAAATTCATGAGCAGCTAAGTAAAGGGAGATTCTAAACCTTTGAAAGTTAAGTAGAAATTTGGTAAACCACACAGATTTGAAAGATTTCAAACTGTCACAACTGACTTGTGACAGTTTGGCCCTAAGAGAAACAAAAAGTTCTATTTCACTTGAAACATCCAAAGTAACTATATACTTTTTTTATTTCCAAACTAGTTATAGTTGAGAATTAATTTGATTTTATGGTCAACTCTTAAGGGGCTTATAGAATTAAAAGTTATTAGTTAGCTTTACTCTATAGCTAACATAAAATATTGGAATCTGGTGCCTGCCTTCAAATTAAGTGAGGGCTCAGACTTTTTTAATTACCTATTTTTCCAAAAGAACTATTCTATGAAAGAGTACAGACAAAGGTATTATTATTTGGTATGCTCTTCGGGACAGGATGAACTAATGACAAGGACAAGTAGTGTCAAAACTATAGAGAACCCAGAAACTACCTCACACATATCTTTATTTGAAACCCAAGATTAAAGAGGCCATTATTTTTGAAACTCTGAAATTAAAAGTCTAAGAGTAAGATAGACATCATGTTTTTTTTTGGATGGCATCTGGCAGATTTATTATCTTTAATGGTAGCTTTAGGTTCAAATTTCATTCAGAATTTGCCATGATATTTTTAGACAGGGTGTTTTAACAACATGAAAGAACTAGTCATCCTGAGAAAGAGACCTAAGGTGACTTAATGTCCCTGTGGCACTCAGATACCCAGGTATTCATTATCTTTACTAGATGAGTTGCTGTCTGCCCATTATTTGGTCTTTCTCTCACTGTAAACACTAGGGCAGTGACTAGGTTGTACCTCTTAAACCTAAATTAAGAAGATCTCTTGATTTGTATATTTATAGGGAGAACACCTTATAGTTAGTAATTTTTATGGGTGGATAACAGGATGATTTATGAAGGAACTTTGGATCTTCTGCAAAGATAGAAACTATGAAAAAAGAATACAGGTGATACAGCCCCTGAAATACTGCTCTCATCTATAATTTAGCTCAAAAATAGTTGTTTGATTTTTACTATGCATAATGCACCAAGATTGAGAGTAGAAACCAAAGGTGACTTATGTATTCATATCCTTAGCATCTACCAATTTTTTATTTTGTGGTAACCCTTCCTCACCCCCAAAGCTCAGGGCTTATTCCTGACTTTGTGCTCAAGGATTATTCCTGGAAGTGATGGGGGACATATGTGGTGTGAAGGATCAAATCATGATGGGCCACAAGCAAGGCAAATTCATTAACCCCTGTACTATATGTATTGTCTCCAGTCGCTGTAGTAAAAGATTTGGCACAAAGTAGGTCCCCCAGTGCCTGTGAAATGAAAGCACATACACATAAACAGGAGAAGCATTTAAAGACTTTAGCCCTGGAGGAATGACACTAAGCAGTAGTTAAAGTAGTACTTGCCTGAATCCAGTTGCTAACATTACCATAAGTCTCCTCATCTTGAAACTCCTTCCTTGGATGTAGTCTCCACCCATTTTGGTTATTTGTTAGTTTTTATTGAAAAGTACTCAGAAAGATGTAAAGGGAGAGGAACAAAGTGTTTTCAAGAGAGAACATAGGCTTCCCCAGAGTGAAAAAAGCAAAGAAAGACACATTGTTCAAGGGAGAACACGGGTTGAAGAGCAAGCCCATCTTCAATGAAGCAGGATATACTCATCCAGCTTCATTGGATTAGTAAAGATCTTATTTATTTATATGTATAATATTAACTTTGAATGTCATTACACTGAGATATGCCAGATTTTAATCCTCAATAAAATTTCTTCATGTGCGATTGCTCTTTTTTCTCTACAAAGGGGGTGAGGAGGAGCGGGTGGAAAGGCCTGAAGTTAAAAGAGCTTCTATCTTTTAAGAACAGTTTAAAACTTAGTATCATTTATGAAAAAAATAATATAATAACTCCTTTCTATTGTTTAAGGCTCTCTTACTATCTCTAGCATGCATTAATTATTATTCTTCTTTTGTATTTGTACAATACATGCTTGATAATAAAAGCCACATAATTTAAGACTTTTATGGTACAATAGAAAAGTTTTCCACCCCCAGAAAAAAAGTTCTGAAATATTCTCATTGTCTTTTCAGGGTACCATTTATATATTAAAGAGGAATATGAAAAATATAAATTCATTATTATACTTTGTATAGCACACAAAAAGTCCAATATATATACATCATAAAATATTACATGAACTATAGAGAATCAATGCTGTGCTTTTCATTTTGAATTTTAGCTTTGATAAATAAATATGAATTAAGGGTTGATCCTACATGGACCAATTCTTTTGTCACTCATCTAATTAATTCAGTATGCTGGAGAAAAGATGCTAATTTAGGCACCAAAAATGCCATGATATTTTTTGTTCAATCAGAATTATAAAGATATGTTTTACTCACATTAGACTGAGTCTAAGCTATGTCATTACTTAGACTTGTTTAGTGCACATGAATTCAAGAGAAAATATGCCATGATTCTCTTATCTTCTGAAGATGGAGTAGTAACATCCACAATTCCCTTTAAACTTGTCTTTTGCTAGTCAAGGTATAAAGAAAAAAATAGTCATTTCTTCAGTAGTGTCCCTCTTTATACAAAATGAGTTAGGTACCATAAATCTGTTCTTTATAGTAATGAATTTTATGCAAATTTAATGTACATGAATCATGCTATTGGAATATAAGCTGTATTTGACATGTTATTTAGCGACTGAGGATGAGTCCTTCAGTTTCCACAGAATTGTTATTTAGCCATTCCAGGATTTAATTGCATCAATATGAGTCAGTTTTTCCCTTCCCAGGCAACTGACTGAAATTACTCCACCTACCAGTGATGGGCCTTAGCACTATTTCCTGCGGGAGGACATATCCTTCTGTGGGATGCTCTGTGGTCAGTAAGGAGTGAGCTGTGGCTGGTTGGGTGTTGAGAAGGCCACAACAGTTGGGTAACCTTCTACGTTTGTCAGGGAAACCACTAATAAATGAGGAGTGATTTGATCTCAATACACTCTTTCCTACTTTGGGGGTTTCCGGACCAAAGGACACAGAAAGGAAAGGAGGAAGGAAGATAGGGATGTTGTGCATGCACACATAAGAGAGAATGTTTGGCTGCAGCCATACATTGAATTGCAGCCCTCTGAACTATTTGAACTAGCACTCAGGTTTACATTTAGGCCATCAGTGTGTCTCTGCACTCAGTCTTCAGAGAAGCTCAAAGACCCACTTAATAGTAATAGAAATAAAAGGGAAGAATCTACATATTCTGCTGCTTTGAAATAAGTAAACATTTAATAAAAGAAAAGCCTCTAACTATTAAGAAAACATAAAATGCAAAAAAAGATCTATTTCTTTAATGTTCCTACTCAATTTATTTCCCAGAAACCATAAGCATTTAGTCTAAATCACTAAGGCTCTTGCCTACAATGTCTTAGTCAGTAAGAGCGTATGAAAGCAATTAATCAAAGTTCAGCATGTTCCTGAAGAGTATTTCTTCTTCTGGAAAGCAGAGGGATTGAATCACTTAAAACCCAGTGTGGTAGTGACAGTTAATATGCTTTTTATAGTCCCTGTGTGGTTCTGAAAATCATACCTTATTAGTATCTTTATCTTTCTTGCTCACTTATTCAGTTATTTTCATTTAATTTTAACTTCTGTCCTCTTTTTCATACTTTTTTCTCTTTTGCAACATAAGTGCCACTTTTAATAATCTGTGTAGATTGTTCATTTGCTCCAAAAATGCTTAGCAAAAATAACTGTCTAGTGTCTCACAAGTCTGTTAACTGATTCTTGCAAGATAGTCTACCAGAGGGCTCTTGAACTGGCTTGTTTGTTTTAAGAAGACTGGTTATTGGTGATAGTACATTTTGCTTTGCTTTGCATTCTAGAGCCTCTTGAATTCTTCTTAATGTATTTGGTATTTTTAAATCCTCTATGTTTTATACCCCTTTGGTCTGGAAAAACAAATATTCTTAAGGATTTCCGGCATCTGGGTTGAGACAGGCACTGATTTAATACTCTCCCCAGAAGACATTTTGTCCAGATACAGGATCTTAGAATGTTATAGATCTCCCTATGTTTCCTTCCTGAAAATGATCATCAACAAATTTTAGATCTGAAGATTCTCTGGTTCAGAATGAAGAATGCCACCAACCTATGAATCATATTCTTGGAATAAGTTAGGACCTAGAAGAAAGTAACTGTTTAGGGTGAGTGAGAAGTCTGATCCCAAAGGAAGGATTTGATAGATATCAGTGACATGTACCATGCTTCATGTTTTCATATCATTTATCATTATAGGCATCAGCTACAGCATACAAACATACTGTAGGTATGGTTGCAGTGATAATACAGTAGGTAGGGAGCTTGCCTTCCATACAGCCAACCAAAGTTTGATTCCTAGAAATTCATATGTTAGAAAACCTTATGGTTCTACAAGCACTACCAGAAATGATCCCTGAATGCAGGAGTAAGCCCTGAGCATCGCTGGGTATGGCTCCCAAACAAAACAAGCAAACCAACTGTGCTGGGGAGTCTAAAAATGAAATTAAGATGTTTTGAAATTTATTTTTTATTATTGAATCACCATGAGAACAGTTACAAAGCTTTCAGGTTTAAGTCTCAGTCATACAATGATCAAACACCATCCCTTCATCAGTGCACATGTTCCACCACCAAGAACCCCAGTATATCCCCCCACCTGACCCCCCACCTTGTTTGTGTGGCTGATGATTTTCACTTTACTCTCTCTTTACTTTGATTACATTTAATGGTTCAATAGAAAACTCACTATTATTATTTGGAATTTTCCCTAAACAATCAGACCTGCCAAAAAGGCATCCTTTGTGGGGCTGGAGTGATAGCACAGTGGGTAGGGCGTTTGCCTTGCACGCGGCCGACCCTCGTTCAAATCCCAGCATCCCATATGGTCCCCTGAGCACCGCCAGAGGTGATTCCTGAGTGCATGAGCCAGGAGTGACCCCTGTGCATTGCTGGGTGTGACCACCAAAAAAAAAGTAAAAAAAAAAAAGGCATCCTTTGATAATTTGTGCTGATAGTGAAGAGCATGTGAGGTCATGTGGCCGCTGTTGTGGCCACACAGTTTTGGATTTCTGGTATTTTAGTAATTAAGTCCAGAGAAATTTCTGATAGAAGCCGCTGGGTTACAAAATTGGTTTGTGTGCCTCCAGCATCATGGCTGTTCGGGAGCAGAGGAGCTGTTTGTTGGCAGCTGTTTGAGGTCTCAACTGGGCAGGGAGCAGCAAAATTAAGATTTTTATCTTTCTTAACCAACCTCTATTTATAACAAATACATACCTCTTCGGACTGGAGCAATAGCACAACAGGTAGGGCGTTTGCTTTGCACACGGCCGACCCAGGTTTGATTCCTCTGTCCCTCTCAGAGAGCCTGGCAAGCTACCAAGAGTATCCCGCCCATACAGCAGAGCCTGGCAAGCTACCCATGACATATTCAATATGCCAAAAACAGTAACAACAAGTCTCACAATGGAGATGTTACTGGTGCCCGCTTGAGCAAATCGATGAACAGTGGGATGACAGTGCGACAGTGCTACAAGCCTCTTCTTATTTTTTATCAATATTAGAATAGAAGTAAAAAATGCCCATAGGCACCAGGAAATGGGGTGAATTCTAATTGGTCAATTCATTTGTTTATGTATGTATGTATTTATTTATTTATTTTTGCTTTTTGGGTCATACTCAGCAATGCACAGAGGTTACTTCTGGCTCTGCACTCAGGAATTACTTCTGATGGTGCTCAGAGGACTATGGAAATCGAACCCGGGTTGGCCTCATGCAAGGCAAATGCCTTACCTGCTGTGCTGTCACTCCAGCCCCTAACTGGTCAATTTTCACTGCACTACAAATGATACTGCATTTGTATCAGATTCATTAACTGTCAAATACAATGGGGATCATCTGTGGTAGACAAATAAAGACCTTTGTGACATACATTTTAAAGAAAAGCAATAGCTGAAGTGCACAAAACTCTATGAGATTATAATACAAAGAAGTTAATTTCATCAGCATATGCATATGCTAATTCAGAACCCAATTTAGAATACATTAGACAACAGAAACCTTTTACGGGTGAATTTCAGAATAAACTATGGAAATATAGTCAAAGGTCTTGAACTTCTCTGCCCTCATATTTTTCTTGAGCTATTTCAAACTGTATAATTTATAAAATGATGAGGCAATACTATGTGTAGTTTGTAAGTCAGTTGGTTACAGGAATAATGAACCCTTATGCAAGTCTAGAAAATATTATGACTTTGAGATTTGTGAATTTTTACATCTGACATTATTCTGAAGATTTCTAATAGTAGTGAGGAGTCGATATTTAAGCCTATTCCAAATGCATCATTGACACCTAAAATATATCAACTTGGATTGTAGCTTTTCACTTATTTGGAATAAGAGTATCTTGACTTTTCCTTGACTAACTTTGCAGTCCACTTAGGATGTTTCTCAGACTGCTTTTATGTAGTATGTGCATCAAGTAAAAGAGTATAGAGGGTGGTAGTTGCATCCACTGCACAATGGGACCTACGGAAAAATTATAGACAGTACTCAGTAGAATTGAGAAGTAAATTAATTGTATTCATGACACCCAATTTAATCTTTGGCACCACACAGTTCCCTGAGAACTGCCAGGAGCAACACCAAAACATTGAGTGAGTATAACATAATAGCCAAAAAATAATAATAACAATAGTTAAAAAGAAGAAAAAAGAAAAAGAAAAGTGAATTAAATGAAATACCAGATGTAGAAAAAACTACAGATAGAACTATATATATACTGGAGAACTATACATATTCTGGATTATTTTTTAAAGAGCATAGGAATCTAAGAAGGAATTTAAAGTCACCATTACCTTAAAAGAACTTCAGAAAATGAATAGAGAGAGAAACAATTATTGGGGAATTAGTAGATACCTGCCAAGAACTATGTTAAAATGTTGAACAGGAAACATTAGGATGCTAGGGGCTTCTTAGGGTGAAATGTTAGATAATTGCTTTGCATTGATGTAGTGAAAGAGAAATTTCATGTGCACAGTCCATATGATGTGTAATGGCTGGTTAATAAAAGCTTAAAAAATTAATAAACTATTATTAAATTCCACTTCCATAGATGGCTGTTTACGGCAACTTAGGAAAAACAGTAACATAAGTGATATAAATTTGGGGTATTTTTTTTGTTTCTCTATTTTATTTCTTTGAGTAACTCTATCCTTAACATACATCTCATTTTAAGGATAGGAGCAGTATTCAAATACTAAAAAATTAATTCCCTGAAAATTCTTCTACTTTTTCTTCATCAGTTCTATAAACAAACTTGTTTCCTCTCCTTTATGCTTCTAATTTTGACTTTGTGCCTATTTACCAAAGACGAGTCTGTCTCCAGAATTTCTATATCTCTCTGTCCTCTTCCCTTACCAACAACTTTGTTTGATACCAGTATTTATAGAACTTTATTTGCAATTACCTAAAGGGGTACAGTCTACATAGCCACCATCAGATGAATACATAAGCAAAATATGTAACTGTGCAATGAAGTATTATTAAACCCTTTTCTGATATTGCTACAACACAGATGAACCTTAAAAATATATTGCTAAGTGAGATAAGCCAAAAGTCAAATGACAAATACTGTATGATTACACTGCTGTGAAGTACCTTGAAGAGTCAAATACATAAAGACAAAAATAATATTAGTTACCAGGAACTGGGGGAGAAAGAAATGGGGAGTTTCCATTGAGTAGCATAAAATTTTAGTTTGACTAGCGAAAATGATCTAGAGATTAGTAGTGGCCAGTGGCTTGTACAACATTGTGAGTGTTCTTAAAGCAACCAAATTGCATACTTAAATTATTAAAGTAACATATTTAATCATAGAGTATAATTTTATTATTTTTCTTCAGTTCCAGATGCTTATATTATGTCATTTCTTCTTGTCAGTAGACAAGTCTTTTGGTACTAGCCAAATAGAAAACATTTAATGTTCCACCCACCACTAGTTACCACCTTACACTCAAACTTCTTGAAATGGTTGTACACATGCACATCACACTTCAATCCTTATGCACCGTTCACCTTTGAGACTCCTTCTAGACTCCTGCTTATATCATTCCATTGAGCCTGACCAGGTTGTCACTTGCTTCAACTAGCCAAATAAAATGAGCACTTTTCAGATTCACCTCTCTGAATGCCTTAGCAGTGTCCCCACCTATTGGCCCGGATGACCATGTCCACTATGCAGCACTCTTCTCATACATTGTGCCTTTTACTCTCTTGTCTTCCTCTGTCTCTGAACATTCTTTTTCTTTTATGCATCCACAGCCCACCATCCAAGCTTTAAATGTTACAGTTTCTCAGAAGTTGAATAGTCCTGATTTTTGACTCATTCATTTGGATTCCCCAAGGCACACTAAAATATCCATGTTTGAAAGTGAACTTTTGAGACCTCTCCATTGATCCACTACTATATTCTGTCACTTTTTCAAATCACTATCTTCTCTTCCCAACCATTTATTTTCTAGTTTATGCTACCTTTTCTAGTTTCCCAATGTCTGTAGCAGTCCCAGTCAGCTTTTACTTGCTACTTTTTGTTTCAGCTAACTGAGTGGTGGATTATTAATTTTGGTTGTTTTGTGTAATATTATTACTTGTGGACCAGAGTTCAAGCGGTAATATATTTTATGTGTATACAATTGCCATGCCTTATCCACAGAGTATCAGTATCCCTTTAGCACAGGCCTTATTACCCTTAAAGTTGCATCATATTTTATCACTTCTGCTTGAAATAACCTGGTTATTTCTCTGTTTCTCCTCTACCAATTGTTCAAATTTTCCAAGTCTATCAGATCTATTACTTTGGTTCCTTTTCTGAGTTACTAGAGATGACCTTCGGACTCCTAAGCTAAACTCCCATGCCTACAGTAAGGCTCCCTCCTCTCTTTTCCATCTTAATTATTTGTGAGTATCCTCTGTGTTCTCCTTGCTCAGATGCTTTATTTATCTTTCACTGCTTGCAATGCACTAGCTTAGATCCTTTGCATATACCATTTTATTTACCCACAAGATGATCGATCAACCATCTGTGTATAACCATTCATTCCTATGGTTTCCAAATAAATGTCACTTCTATGTTGAAGGCGTTCCCAACCAATTTCTTATTATTATTTCTTCTAACACCCTCCAAAGCACTTTTCACAACTTACAGTTATCATTTTCACTTGTTTACGATTGCCTCCCTCCTCTATTAGAGTAATCCTATTAGTGTCTGATTTTGTATCCAAATACAGTATCAACCTTTCTCAAGTGCTTATGACAATGTCAAGCACAGAAAATACACCTAATTAATATTTTTAAACAAACACATGAATAAAAGAAAAGTGAAGCAAGCAAGCAAAGTCATTTTCCATGAAGCTGTTTCATATAGCCTTTCTATAGAATGAACAGGGACAGGTGTTTTTAGGAAACGTATAATTCATGAAAATCTAAATTTACATAAAGGGTATGTTGAAAGGTGATTTTTCCACTTTATAGAAAGATCCATCATAGGGTTCTTTAAACAGGCTTCCCAGGTACATGGAAAGTAAGATTGTATTGATTAAAACCATATGTTTTCACAGAATTCTTTGGGAAAATATTTTTTATATAAAACAAGGCTGACCTGTAAGCAATTTCCTTAAGGCACCTAGCCCAGAATGGTCAACTCTCAAATTTCTAAGGTAATAGATAATAGGATGCCTGGAATGCAGCGGATATTTGAAACTCTCATACTCAAAGCCATCATTTCAGCCATGTAGGGTCCTCGTGACTTTTCCCACAAAAAAAAAATAACTGATGGGGAGATGAATCAGTGTATTTGGATCTCCTCAATCTATCTTTTTATTTGACAGTGAACATAAAAATTACTGTAAAACGACCTCCACTCTCTTCCCCACCCGCAATAGACTGCTATGGAAATGAGCAGTAAAAGTCACTAAATCTTACATTTTACAGTAAAATGTAAAAGTCACTAAATTGATTCTTTTCTCCCAGCTCCCACCATCACTACCACCAGTGATATCAAGCTATTTGATTGCAGAACTGGAAAAAAATCCAGTGTGTTAATAAATACAATGTCATTAACTTATCTGGGCCTCAATTTCCTCAGCTTAACAATGTGGAAGTATTTTTGAAGCTTGCTATTTTATAATTCTATTTTTGAATCTACCCAAACTTTATAAAATAAGATAATTTGTAACTGTTCTTGCTTGCCTAATGAAATAAATTTCATAGCTTTTGCAACTTCTTCATTGGAAAATTTAATAGATTATTATGAACTTTAAATAAAAGTATTTATAATGTTTGTGGAATTGGTTGACTTGACTATTAACAGCATTTCTTGCCAAGAAGAAAATGACTTGTAGAATTTACTTACAACTAACCTTTTATTTGATCAAACATATTCTACTATGATGAAAGCATAGTAAGTTATTCTTGAACTTCAGTATAAGTAAATATTTTTGCTTCAGGAAGGAAAACAATTTATCAGTTGAAGCAATAAAGATAAGGTATACTGGGGTATAGGTTAGTTTTACTCTTCAAAAAAAAAGATTCCTTTCATCTCAGATAAAATCCCAAACTTCCAAATTTAGAATAAAATATTTGAACTTGTAGGAAAAACAAGCACAATATTTATAGATCTTTGGCAAGATTTTCCCCTCGTCAGCTTCCTAAAGCATTACTCTAACCCACAATTTTTACTTTTTCCTAGATACTACTATATATTTTTTTTAAATTGTCTAATTAATATACAAGGTATTAACTTCTCATATAATGGTATTTACAGAAAAAATGCTTATCCTAAAAACTCTTCAGTATTGTTCTGGAATAGTAAAGAATGTATTTATAGAAACACATTTTCAAGTATTTACTTTTTTATGAATATAAGTGAAATTTTGAATATGTCAACAAATCTGACTTATATTTGAATATTAACAATCTCCTACATGCATAGAGTTAAAATTTGCACCTATCTAATAAGAAACAAAGAATAAATGAGTTTTTTAAATATATATTTAAGAATCTTTGTCTAAATAAGAGTATGCATGAATGAGTGACTTTCCCTCTGAGTATTAACACATCAAGCTATTCATTATTTGCTCCAGGAAAATTGGCTTTAAAATATATGTTAAAAATGTGCCTTTAATTAAAAATATGGCCTAATAGTAATTTAATTGCAAGTGAAAATGCAATAGTTTATTTTTGCCTTCCTGAATATGCTAAGGAAGGAGAATATTTTTCAAAAGTATAATAGTTATTTTTTTCTGCTAGAGATTTTGGGTCCGTGGAGTAGATGCCAAAAAGTGAAATTGTTAGGGCATATGGCAGCTCAATTCTTAATGTTTTGAGAAGTAGCACTGTAGCATGGTCATAGCACTGTCGTCCTGATGCTCATCGATTTTGCTCTAGCAGGCACCAGTAATGTCTCCATTGTGAGATTTGTTGTTACTGTTTTTGGCATATCAAATACGCCACAGGTAGCTTGTCAGGCTCTGCTGTGCGGGTGGGATACTCTCTGTAGCTTGTTGGGCTCTCTCAGAGGGGTGGAGGAATCGAACCCAGGTCAACCACATGCAAGGCAAACGCCCTACCCGCTGTGCTATCACTCCATGTGCTCTCTGGACTGGAACGATGGCACAGCAGGTAGTGCGTTTGCCTTGCATGTGGTCGACCCCGGTTCAATTCCTTCATCTTTCTCTGAGAGGTCGGCAAGCTACCAAGAGTATCCCACTCAACGGCAGAGCCTGGCAAGCTACTGGTGGCATATTTGATATGGCAAAAACTGTAACAACAAGTCTCACAATGGAGACATTACTGGTGCCCGCTTGAGCAAATCTATAAGCAACGGAACTACAGTGCTATGCTACGACATTGCTATGGACAGTGCTACAAAGTGAAGTAGTCAAAGAAAGACAAATACTATATGTTTTCACTCATAGATGAAATCTAAAAGAAACAAGGTAAGAAAACCAAAAATGATGATTACCAGGACTTGGGGGTGAGGTAAATGGGGAGATAATTTGTCAAAGGTACAAATTCTAGTTATAAGGAAGTTTGAGTTTCTCATATAAAGCTTGGTGATTATAGCTGGTACTGTATCATGCACTGGAATGTTGTTAAGAGAGTAAATCTGAAATGTTTCCACCACACATGTACATACAAATATAACTCTGTGATGGACCGGAGGTGGTAGCTAATACAATGGTGGTGATCATTTTTGCATTATATGGATGTATCAAAACAATATAATGTATACGTTAAACATACAAATGTCATATATTATTATATTCAGTAAATCTAGGAAGGAGGGTATACCCTATCTGCCATCATGCTCAATAAATTAGAAATATGCCGAATGGGGGACCGGAGAAATACTCTAGCAGGTAAGGCAAATAGGGTACTGGCTTTGCACATGGTGAAGCAGGTTAGATCCTGGCATGCCATGTGGCCATGGGGCCTTGCCAGGACTGATCGCTGAGCAGTCCTGGCAAGGCTGATCGCAGAGCAAGGAGTAAGCCCTGAGCAGTGCCAAGAGTGGCTCTAAAAGAAAAAAAGAAAAACAAAGATATACACTGGGCACTGCAGTAAGGAGTACTGCTAATAACCCTGACCCAGTTTGGGAAACCCAGAATTGCATGAGAGAGTGAACATGGCCTGGAGAAACAAATGCAGCATAGAATGGAACCAAGTTCTCATCCCAGCCCTGCTCTAAATGTGTTGTGAGCTCTTTAGCTCTTGACCAAGACCTTTCAGGACTGTAGTTTCTTTAAATAGGGATCACTGGACTAGGTGTTTTGTAAGGCTCCTTTGAGCACCATCCTTATAATGCCACAAATTGAACCTTAATATCAGTGCCAGCTGGAGCCCTGAAGATCGCCTCGGAGGCCAGTCAATATTTAGTTATAGATTAATTCTAACCTTTCAGTTTCTTAATCTCTATTGAATTAATGATTGGAAATGTTTAGTCTTTAATCACATGATTGTGTGCATACTGCACAATTAATATCAGTGTCAGATGAGAAGGGAAAAGGGGAATTTACTATCTATATTATTTTTCTACTTTCAATATTCTATTTTTGTTTTATACAAAAATGATCTTGTAATCCTAAGAATGAATAATTAGAGTTTAATGACTTAGTCCCTTAGGTCCTTTAAACTTGCCCCCCCCCCAAAGAATGTGATTGTTCACAAATATCTTGTTTCACTAGATTTGGAAAGAAGAAAGACGATAAGGGTGGAAAGGCTGATCAGAAGGGAACTCTGAAGCATGGTGGCCTTAGAGAAGAGGAACTGGAAAAAATGCGAGAGGAGCGTGAGAGGTGAGCCAATATGCCACACTCTTATTTTATTTGAGCCCATGGTCTGTATTTAATTTGGGTGTTGCATTAATTGATTGGAGAAAATTTTAATTTAAAAAACACAGAAGTTCATACAAAGGAATGGTGCCTGTTAGAAAAAAAAATAAAACAGCCTTTCTGGGGAATTTTCATTAATTTCTGAAAAGAAAGTTCATTGTTTTATTACATGAAAACTTATATTTCCATAATATGCAATCTTATTTTGACTATACCACTGCATATTTTCTCAAACCAGGTACCAATGTTTTAAATGAGTTTTTCTTTTAATGAAAGGATCCTTTTGGTATCGATGTTTAGAACTCTTAGATTTCTGGAGTCTGTTCCTAATTTTTGCCAAGCTGGTGTACCTCCTTAATTTTATTCTGCTAACTCCATTTGGGAACTGTAATTTGAGAAGCCTATGTCCTTCATTTTTTAAAAATCAGTGTCTTTTACTAGCCTATCAGCAAGTTACCGGGGACGCTGCCCATCTGTTAAAGGGCCGTTTTCATTTACTGAAATAATGACAGTTTGCAAGGGATACATTCTCCTGTTTGAGGAGCTTAATACTCCATTTGGACAAGAGGTCCTTCACATATTTTTGATGTTAACTCTGGCACTTATCCCAAGTAGATGTGTAAATGTCTGATTTTGAAACATGTAATTGAATATTCATATTTCCCCTAAAAATTATTCACATTCACAATAAGCAAAGCTTACAAAATGACTGCAATCTTAAAAAGACAATCAATTTTAAGTATTTTATACTGACTTCATCATGTATAAAATTAAATTTTTCAAGTTTTCCTATGAGTAACCATCATTCTTAGAGTTTTTAAAGAGTTCACTCTTGTATTTGTATTAATGATCTAGCATGTGTACTAAGAAAATCATACTCATAGTGTTCTTTAGCACGAAGCCAACTCAGAATACCTATAGTTAACCTGTGACTTCTCTCCTGTGATCTATTTCTGCTGAAAAGACTGACTTCATCAGTAGTGAAGAAAAAAAACCTTATTTAGTGCGTTCACATTTTTAAGATGTGGATAAGCTCAGTTTCAGGGTCAGGGGAGCTGTGAAAAAGAAATCAAGTGTTTTACATTGTTGTTGACTACTCACCTCACAGAGCATTTCCCCCCCCAAACAACACAAATTATTTCTCCTTCAGAACCCATGATTCAGTTATCCTGTTGTATCATGTGTAATTCAGGCTAAGATTCTAGTGTTTCTTGGCAAAGATCTAACTGGCACATCCACATCCTACTTATATGCTGCTCTGACTTTGCCGCAGAGGAAAACATCTCTGTGTCTCCTCTTCAGGAAACTGGGCTGTTAGCCTGAACTCAGACAGCATATTTTTTGCAACCAAGTTCTAGCTTTGGAATGGGGGAGGGGTGCCTCTTAGTAGCTGGGGGACTTTACCCAGGAGAAAATTGATAACCCATAAAATCAGGAGGTTGTCTTTAAGCAAGAGTTCATTTCCTTTGGGTCTTGCCTTTAGGAAGCAGGTGCCTGAGGGAATTTTATTCTTAAAAGCAGGACTGTAAATTTGCCTCAGCTGGCTACATAGACTTTGGGTCCAATTTTCTTAAAATATGTCTGGTCAAATATTGAAATAGCTCTACTATTAGCTTCCACTTAGACCACTTCCCACACATGAACACATAAAACACATTGGATCGGGGTTTCCTGGAGACAGCATAGACTCAACCCTATCTGAGAAGTTGAAGGAGTTGATTTTATGGTTGGGTGCTATAGAATTAATGACCAGGGCATTTCAACAGCTCGGAGGCTGAGAGCCATAGAGGGTGGAGGTGGAGGCTGAACATTTGGCTCTGGTCCCAACCCCGGAGTCCCATTTCTTGGCTCTCCATCATCCATCGGAATTCAATTCACAACTCCTAAAGAACTCAACAAACATATCACTCTTTGTGGCATGGCCATAGGATAGGAGAATGAAATGAGAAATCATGTATCAAACTGCACAAAGTTGTCTCTTTTTCATAACAGACTTGAAACGTGTTACCATAAGATGATTCAAGCCATCATTTGGCTTACTTATTTTATCCTGTCACATACCCCTTATTCAAATAATTTAAAGTGGTTAAATAAAATGTGTTCTATACTCTGCTAAACCAGCTCTTAATCAGTTTGTGAAAAAAAAATAAAATAAAAAGATGTTCCTCTAAATCGAACCACCTGTCTTCATGTGAAGGAACATTTTCACAAAATGTTTCATGGACCATCCTAATGAAAAATCACTTGAGTACATTGCCAAAAGTCCGGCATTAGACTTGCAGAATCAGTATCTTGGTGGTGAGAGTCATGAGTCTGTGATCAATAGTTAAGTCAAACATGATTCTGGCATTCTAAAACCCGAGAGTCACTGATGTGGCAAAACAGGATTTAACCAGAACTTCTTAACCTCTAAAAGTGATGCATAGATGTTTTATCTAAGAGTACTAAGAAACAGTCTACATATATTTTAATCTTTCCTTATATTCCCTCTCAGAAGCATAGCATCCATCTTACTGGCATGCTTTCTTTGTAAATAAGAAAGCTCACTCACCTAAGGAAAATAATCCTCTTTGTCTCAGGATTGACATTTCCAAACGTTTGTTCTAACCTCTAAAAAAGACAAAAAGTAATGCTCCTGTCTGGGTACTAGAATCACCGTGTCTCAGGATATCCTGTGAAGAATACAGAAAAATATACGCTAGATGATACAGCCTTACAAGGACTCCTACCTGTTTGGGAAACTGTACCTAGAGAGTGCTCGTGAGAGTTCCATCAATGTAAGCGCCAAGAGTAAATTTTTCCTTTAGAGATTATTTTTAATGTTTGCCTGCTGAGCATTGGCATCAATATTAGGGCCTGTTGATCAGATTGTGAATGCCAAGAAACTGCAGGGGTCGATAATATGTCCAGTGACAGGATCATCTGGAACAATGGACTGAATCAAACAAATAAATTTCATAGGAATAAATGTAAAGTCTTGCTCTTTCCGTCCAAAAAAATGAACTGAACAAACACAGGATGTGGAACATTTGACTTTATACCAAATATATGAAAATTTTTCCTGATGGTTTGAGTTGAGGGTAAGTTTAGCATGAGTCAACATGAGGATGTGCCTGCCAAAACCATAATCCTGTCCTAGGCTCCATTACTGGAAGTTCATGTGCAAAAAATGGAAAGCAATAATTATTCTATTTTACACTGTTCATTTCACACCTGGAATATCCTTTGCCTCTCTTTCACACAGAGAATGGGGGCACTAAATCCATGTCTGAGACCTGGGAGTATATATCCTGCAGAGTTAGACTTAATTGATTTCACATGATTGAAAAATATTCACTTCAAAAGAATTAGACTTAAAACAGCCATTCTGCTGTCTGCTTATTGGTCCATTTATTTTCTTGAAGATAATAGTACAGAATTTATCTAAAACAAGTAGTCTTCAACTTAATCAGATGGAAAATATCCTACAGTTATGGTATCTCATGAGGCAATGTGTTTGTTGACACCAGATATGTATAATATGAAATTTATAATTACACTGAAAAAGCATAAGTACATCAGCACAGTCTACAAAAAAACTGATGATCTTATCACCTCACCTTTCCTAGATTTTAGGATCCTGGAAACATAAATATCTATGTGTAGAAATATCTACCTTGAATATACTAAAGGGGCTGTGACAATGACTCATGATGTGTATACACCACTATTATCTCAGTATATATCCCAGATTTCTTAATCAAGATTATACATTTGGATTTGTTTGTGTTTGTAATTTTGGCCAACCCCAGCAGTGCTTGGGGCTTACATTTGACTCTGCACACAGGGATTTCTCCTGGTAAAGTTTCAGGGCAACCATAGGGGACGCCGGAGTTCAAATGGGTTGTGCATGTGCAAGGCAATGGTCTCCAAGGAGATGTGCTGCAGGGTTGGTGATTAGCCCTGACTGCTAAACCATCTCTCTGGCCCCCTACGTTCAGATTTTCTTAGTCTCGTATTTGATTTCCTGAGTTTATCATGTGTCCCATCTTGTCACAAGTCAAACAGTTCTTTGCAGTAAAGCCCTACTTTCAAGTCATCATTTTGCATATGCCTTATTGAGACTGTTCCCAACAGAGCTTTAGTTCCAAATGCCCATGGCCATTACCAGAAGGCTCAATCAACCATTACCATTTACAGATTATTTCCCCGAGGGTTTTCTTTACCTATCAAAATATCTATTTCAACATTTCTATCATGCTCATTTAGAATAGTGAGTGGAAGCAAGAGATTGTCTTCATATGTCAATAAAGCAATGTTGTGTTTAATTCTAAAAATTTACCTTAAATTTGTAACTTTCTGCAATGTGAAGTTATCTAGATTCTTATACCTATAAAATACTTAACTGCAGGTATACAGTATTATTCCTTCTCAATACTCAAATGAAAACTAGCTTTTTAAAACTATATTCCTGGGGTTAGCTATAGTGCATTTGCCTTGCATGCGGCCGACCCAGGTTTCATTTCCAGCATCCAAAATGATCCCCTTAGCACCACCAGGAGTAATTCCTGAGTGCAGAGCCAGGAATAATCCTTGTGCATCACTGGGTGTGACCCAAAAAGCAAAGCAAAAAAAAAAAAAAAAAGATGTTCTTCCAGGGCATAGAATGTAGCTCAGCTATAAAGCTCTTGCCTTGCATTTGTGATCCTTGACTCTGCCACCTCACTCCCCAACAAAAGCAAGAAAGAAAAAGAAATAAAATATGTCCCCTTACTTATTTGGGATTAGAATGACAGTGGTGGAGAAAACCTTCATTGACATCAAAGGCCGTGTTTTGTCTTCCAATACAGTCCCATGTAACTGACCCTGAAATGCAATTTCACAAAATAAAACTTCTCCAAACTGGGAGGAAAAGTTTAATAGCATGAGGTTGTACTTTCGGCTCTTCTATCATGCTTATACCATGGTTTATTTCGCAAGGGAGCTCATTTACTGTATTAATGGTTCCGTAGATCTAACTAGAAACTCGGTGGAATAAATGAGGAGATGGGCTGCAGGGTAGGTGATTAGGGGGGAGAGACAACCCCTCAAACTCCAGGATTGAGAAGTATGAAAACATATGGCTCTTGTTTTCAACAACTGGCCTGAACGGAATGCCTAAGTGAGAGTGAAGCTGAGATTTAGGAAAGTTAATCGGTTTCAGTGTCTAAATTCAAGGTTCTTAGTTTTCTTTCCTTTTAGGAAGCCTTCCAAGAACTGCAGAAGCTTCTCCTTTGCCTTATCAGCTGAGCTGCTTGTGGCCTGTTCCCTTAGTTTAAATCAATACATGTGTTTTTGATATTTGGCAAACCAAGATTTAATTATGCAGCTGCAAGTTCCCCACATAAACGAAATGCATCTTAGAGAAATAAAAACATTCAGAAACCATTTATAGTCTGAGAATACAAGTGGGTGAAAATCTATTCCCAACCTCTCAGCATTTTATTTAATTATGGGAGATTTTTTATGTTACTGGAAATTGAAATGAAAACCAGAATAAGGCTAGAGTTTGTCCAACATTTTTTTCATATTGAAAAATGAAGATGCTTATTGTATTGTATAAAAGTAAAGTAATAGCATCTGAATTTGTATTGTAGGTATCAGGTACATGAGTATTATGATCCTAAGTATGTAGAGCAACAAATGAGCTGGTAGGCATTTATCATTAAAATAATATATTTTTTAAAGAGTGCATGTTTTATTAAAGAAACCAGAAGGTTGATTTTTTTTAATTTGCCAGGAGACTCTCTATAATTAATTATTTACTGAACTTAAACTTTGGCACTATTGAAATTGTTGAAAACACCCATGTTTTGGCATGATTATGTATAAATGATTAATTCAGCATGGTTTTACTCTTCACTGAATATCTCTGTCTTTTGCAGTAGAATTTGCTAGGTCCTGTGGTGTGGGCAAAATAAAATGCTGGAGTGAGTCCCAGTTTTAATAGTCCCAATTTATTATTACCACTGAACCCTGATCAGATCATTGACTGGATTAAATCCCAGTTTTTTTTTTTTTCAAAATGCCCCAAATTTATGGCTCCCTTTATAATACTGATAAAACTGTGTGTTTGAATAATGCTGTGGTTGGCTAGAAGAGACCCCGTTAATTACTTTTATATTCTTATTAGATCATCACTGCATTAAAGTTATGAAAAACATTGCTAGTTGATGTTTCTAAGGACAAGGTCACGTTCTCATTTCATGTTGACAGCAAGAAGTTATCAAATCTTTGTTTTTCATAGCACCAACCACCTCAGTGAATGAAAAGTGATTTGCTGGATCTCAGTAATTACTATCAATACTTGTGTTAAGGTAAGGAAGGCTTCTTAGAGAGAGAAAGGGAAAGAGACAGAGAGAGAGAAGACAAGTTCATGGCAGAGTAACCATATCCGCACCACCCCTGATTCAAGGCCCTATTTTAAAAATAACTTCTAATTTGGACAGATTAAGGAGTGAAACTCAGAGGATGCAGGTGGCTTTAGTGACTGTACATTTATTGGATCTCTGTAACACCTGTCTTCTCAGAAATGCTTGTGGTCACCAACATAATCTGGCACTTTACTATAGTCATATAGACAAGAAAGGGGAACACCTATATCCTAATGCATGCCGTGCCAGCATTTTCTATGAGCCAAAATCCTTTTATAGAAGTTGAATCGATGTTAGAAGTGCTGTATTAGCAACTACTTGTCAGCGGAGCTGGATTCATACATAAAATGAATCACTTGACTGGCATGCTTTCCAATAGCCATTTAGACAGACTTCTAAGATTAAAGTACAACAGCTCCTTAAAATTTGTTTTAAACGGATACCCATATTTAAATAACCAGGAGTGTCATGTGGTGCTTTTGAAATACATTATGGAAAAAAAATATACTAAATTACCTAGACTGACCACAGACTATTTAGGAAAAGGATTCTGATAAAAATCTAAGAAATTCTAAATTCCATTTGTCTGGATAGTTGGTATTGATATACACAAATTAAATAAAGAATATTAAATATAGACACAAACTTTAGCAAGTAGCTGGGTTTTATGCCAATCAGAGGCACAAATGCATCTGATTTCCTGGCGATTACATGTGCAGAGTTTGAAACAATCATTTTCTACAACATTTCGGGTGTTATAATTAGATTGAACATGATTTTATGATGGAAGTTACAAATAAGAGTCCATACCCACTCCATCAATTGTTTTTATAGATTTGAACGAACTGCCCTTGATAATACATTATTAAAGACCCCCCTCCTTTTATTTACCATGAAATAATAATAATACCCTAAGACTTCTGTGCTTTCCATTTTATTTGGATAAAATGTTTTTGTACAATTTGTTTGGATGACATGTTTTTCCCCTCAAAAGTTGCTTTGGAGGGGAAAAATATGAATAAATAAAAGTTAAACGAATCCAGAATGTTGACTGTGGAGCCGTTTCTAGCTGTACAGTAAGTATACAAGTTAACTTAATTTGCTAAAGTGTTCTGAAAAACATGGGCAAATAAAACTTGTATAAACCAAATGGTATTTTAGAAAATTTCTAAAGCATACCATCTTTGCTTCTTATCTGGGCATTTGCTATGTGGTTTCCTGCTTTGCAAAGCTATCAGTAATCTGGAGGTAGGATTCCTTACTATTCAGACACAATTCCAAATGCTGCCATTTGGACTGAAAAGATAGTACAATGGGGAGGGCACTTATCTTGCATGTGACCAACCCAAATCCCTGAACACAATCAGATTCAGTCCAAAAATCAATCAATAAAGCAATCAATAAAAAATAAGTAGAATATTCAGCTTATTGTTCCTCCCTGCCACCCTTTACAGAGCAATCCTACCCTAGGCCTGTGGCTTGGAAACACCAAAATTTTACTATATTTTTTTCCAATTTTTTGAGCAGGGTTTTCCCCAAAAAATTTGTGTTTTGTTTAAAAACTGAAGCTGATCTGCCTCCAGAGCACATTCAGCAATGCATTGACATATTTAGTTGTCACATAAGGAGAGAAGCACCACTGAAATCCAGTAGTTAGATAACAAGGATATTTCTCATCATCCTACAATCTATAGACCGTTCCCTATCACAAAGAAATACCTATTCAGCCCCAATTTTCAGTTCTGCCAAGGTCTAGAAACCCTGTTTCAGATGCATTGGTAACATAGACATAGAGACTTAGATATGAATTTTCTATAGATCTCCTCAGCATATCTATAACTGAATTTGAGGATGTATATTTAAATCTAATTTTTCAAATGATTGTTTTTTTTGTTTTATTTATTTATTTATTTATTTATTTATTTATTTATTTATTTATTTTTTGCTTTTGGGGTCACACCCGGCGATGTACAGGGGTTACTCCTGGCTCATGCACTCAGGAATTAACTCCTGGCAGTGCTCTGGGGGCCATATGGAATGCTGGGAATCGAACCCGGGTTGGCCACATGCAAGGCAAACGCTCTACCTGCTGTGCTATTGCTCCAGCCCCATGATTGTCATTTTTAACTGGGATTTTTAAACTTTTTTTCCCACTCGCATAACTATTTTGCACCTGAGAGATGTTTATGCAACCCTGTGTATATAAGTATGAATACTAGGTAGACCAATCAAGTGCATACACTGTAGCAACATCATCCTGTTGTTTATTGATTTGCTCGAGTGGGCACCAGTAATGTCTCCATTGTGAGACTTGTTTTTACTGTTTTTGTCATATCAAATACACCAGGGGTAGCTTGCCAGGCTCTGCTATGCAGGCGGGATACCCTCGGTAGCTTGCCAGTCTCTCTGAGAGGGACAGAGGAATCGAACCCAGGTTGGCCGCGGGCAAGGCAAATGCCCTACCCACTGTGCTATCGATCCAGTCTGAGGCCAAGTTAATAAAATACACACTGCTAATAAATCATAAAGCTATTTATTTTAGAGAACATTTCAAAAATTATTTTTGTAAATCCCACATTCAGGTATATGACCCTATTTGGGTTTTGTCACCCCCAGCTTACTAAGCTAGATTTTATGGATATGTTTGAGACCAACATTGCCTAGATGATGGCCTCAGGATATTCGTGGCCACCTGGGAGAGCTTCTAACATGGAGGAGTGGGACAGACCTGGGGACGAGACCTGCTGTGTGAACACACTGTGCTCTCACCTGTTCAACGAGAGCTCTGCTGCTCAGACTCTGATGAAAGGGAGTATTAGGGAGCAAGATGCCTAGTATACTTGAAATGCTCAGTGTTTTGTTGTTGTTGTTGTTGTTGTTTTTCCTGAGTACTTCTGGGTGTTCAAAAACCCCAGATAACTCACTCGGTGGTCTTTGGGAGCATAGAATCCTCTAAGACACACCATCTGTGAAAGTTGCTAAATTGGAAACTGTCACAATGCAGAAGGCCAAACTTGAATGTTGAATCTGCCCAGCTGGGAGCGCAGCCAAGTACTTTCATTCAAGAAGCTTTTCCTCGTTTCTTATTGATCATCGGTTGGAAGCTGTTCCTCAAGCATAGTGGGCTTGGCGTGAGATGGCAGCACAGGAGTGGGGGTGTTGGCTGCAACTAGTGCTTGGCAGTCAGGAAAAACCAATTCAGGGAAGAAGGGCACAAATGGCATGGGTGACTGCCAGCCTCCGCAAGTCCATAGGGTGCGGGATTGCAGAAAGCACTTGTAACTGTGGTCATTAAAATCTCCAAATCCTCTCATTTGCATTTCTGCTACAGCCATTATATTAAGGAGGGGATAGCTTTGGTTTGCTAAGAATTCAAATACAGAATTTGGTAGATATGGAATAAAATGGGAGTTTCTTCCCTCTCCTATCTACTCTTTCATTTACCTATTCTAGCTTGCAGGAGAGTTACTGAATGACACAACAGTGCATCTGCACGGACTTGAGAGGTATATCCAAAGGAATCAGGTCCCATTCTCAGGTCCAGACACTTTCCTCCTTCCACATTGCATCTTTTGATTGATGTTACTATCAGAAGTTACAGTGACACAGATATCTATGATTTCTAGCTATTACTTAAAAATTCCTTTTTTTCCCCAAAAGAAACATCAGTAATAACATTTGGAAGTCTTCTATGGATGGTATAAGTGTTCATGTTGCTGGAGAAACTGACCAAGTAAATAAGAATATGTGCGGTCATGATTTCTTCAAGCAAAGATTGTTAAATGTGATCACTTGGGGGCAAAGTGGAAACGAGTAACAGCATTTTTTTTTCAGGCCAATATTCACAAAGACCATTTGTTTGTGCATCTTTGTACTTAAAAAAATAAGTAATGTATCTATAATAGTAAAACAGATAAGCTGCAGTTTTATCAGATTCATTCTCTTCCAAAACTATCAGTGGCTCTTTACAACCCACTGCATGTAGTCCAAATTCCACGGCCTCATGGATCTGACTAAAGCCTAGCTTTCCAGTCATAATTTCCACAGGCCAATATGATCTGTATACTCAGCCAGGCTGGAATGTTTGCTCTTTTTGAGATAACCATGATGTTATCTAAGTTTTGCTACTACTAATACCATTTTCCTTGCATAAAACATCCTCCTACTTCGGTTTGTTCTAGTCCATGTAAATTCAAGGGAAGCCCATTTCTTTCGCTATACATTCCCCAAATGCTTAAGTTGAAAGAAGACTCTCCCACTAAACCCTTCTCTAATACTAATGAGCCCAAATGCCAAATTTTGCTAATCTTTAGGATTTTTAACTGGATTATGGGTATATCACAATCATAGCATCACAATATTCCTGTGAGCACAAAATGAGACTCTAATGTGAAGCATGCAGAATAGTGATAGGCATAGGCAAAAGCCCAATTAAAAGTAAAATTCTGGGCCCTTAGCATTTTCATTTGTTTGTGAAGTGTATCTGGTCTCTTCACTTTAAGGTCTTGTTTGAATGAGACTGCCCATTAGAACCAGGCAGCAGTTTGGGAGTTAAAAGCTGACTCTTCTCTTCACTAGCTGTGTGATTGTACATGTTTTGTGGAAAGCTTCTGAGCCTCAGCTTGCTCATTTAGATTTTTTTTTAAAGAGAGAAATAAGATAGAGCCTCCAGAGTGCCTGTGAAATCACTGTAAGATGAAACTGCTTAAAGCATCTGAAGCAGTGTTTGGCCTATAGTAGATACACACTATTATTGTTGTTGTTGCTTTGCCGCATTACATTGTAGATGTTTATGATTACAAGCATACTTTTTCCGCCTTAATAGCTTGTAATTTCCTTGAGACAAAGACCATGTCATAATCATTTTTCTATTTCTCTCAACATCTAATACATTATGTTTCACAGAGTAGGCACTCAACAAGCAGTTGTTGAATAATGGATGAATGAATGAATGAACAAATATGAAGCTACACTGATTTTAATTTTATTTCTCATGTGAATAATTACAAGAATGGGCCAAGAGGCAGAGTTGGCTAAATCAATGGCTTTAAGCACTAGAGAAGAAAACAAAGACTTTTCCCTGGGCTATGATGTGATGGGTGTTGAGAACCATATGGTCATTTGTAACTTGCAGCAGATCAGTGGAAATAGACCGTTGTAGCAGCGTAAGCACCCATCCAGCTACTGTCATCTGGTTTCCTGCCTCTGATCCAGGTCCCGAGAGACAAGACCTTAAAGTGAAGAGACCAGATACACTTCACAAACAAATGAAAATGCTAAGGGCCCAGAATTTTACTTTTAACTGGGCTTTTGCCTGCATTCCCTTTTGTTGGCTTAAATTACAGTAATTTAAATTATTTTTATATATATTCATTTCAGGTTTTTGATGAAAAATTTACCATTTTAGGGAAAACTGATTTTGATTGTATCAATGGGATATACTGTCCTTGGCTTATCACAAAAAAGGGAAGTCTTTATTATGTTTCATGTTGAGTCAATTTAATACAAATTCACAGTATGGATTATATTTCCGGGGCACAAAATGCTGTAATGGAAATGGAGGATCCTGAACATGGCAACAGCCATTTGTATTATACCAGATGCCACAGAGCTACTCTCTCAAGGAGACAATATTACTAAATTCCTAGTCCATAATTAGGAGCCCACATTACCGTTACATGTGAGTTTTTATCTTATAATTCCTTATTATATTCACTTCTGCAGTTTCATGTCTTTTTGTCTATTTCCTAATACTCTTGAGGCATCTATTGTAGTTTCTTCCACTTGTTTTATTTTCTCACATCTCAGGAGAGAGATATGTGGTAAATTCCAGGTTGACTTGAAAGTACTAAATGATAGCAGATGTAAAATAAATTACTTACATAGTTACAATAATGGATAAACCTCTACCAATTACTTGTAAAGTAATAACTATGATTGAAACATCTTGCCTAAACTTCTTGACTATTTTTGAAAGCACAGTGTTTTTAAAAATGATCTCAGCTTGGAGCAGGAGAGATAGCAGAGCCAGTAAGGTTCTCGTTTTGCACACAGGTTCAGACTCTGGCACTACATAAGGTCCCTCTGAGCACAGACCCAGGAGTATGCCCTGAGTTCTGCCAGGTGTAGCCCCCAAATAAACAAACAAAAATTAGCTCTTTCCTCTCTGGTCAAACCAGTGTTCTCTCTTAAATGTATTATTTTAAAGTTCTTCCCTTGATAGAGATTCCTCATCAACTCTAAATAAAAGTTTTACCTTTGTAAAGAAAAAAGTAAGCTCTAGGTTTTGAAAGTGAGTCCTCATTGACAGTATCAAGAGCTAATTAAAATCTCTAGTAGTGAAGATGTAAAAGATGGCACATTTCCAGTTCAGATTGACACCAAGGACATAGACATAATTGATACCTTTTTCAATAATCCTAAAATGTTTCAGTGTCAATAGAAGCTTGCTATCCCAAGACAGTCTTGGAATGCTAAATGTATTTACATATGTACCCACATAAAAATATAAATTTCAGCCATGTAAAGATATTTTCAGGTCAAATAATGTTTTTACAGAAAACTATAGGGTTTTAACTGAATGAAAATCAAAGGATATTTTTGTAGGTCAACTTTTTTGAGGAAAAAAATTACTGAGTCAAAAAATGCATAGTAGGATTCATATGTTTTTAATCTGTTTACAGTGGTTGTAATAAGACAGTCAAAAAGAGGATAATTTACTAGTTGGACTTTTAAATTTCAGAGCTCAATTTTGTAATGGTCATATAAATAAATGCATGTTGAAAATCTGCAGCAATCATTAAATATTCTACTTTGGAAAAAGAAGATCATAGCCTTTACAAAATGCTTTAATATTATAATTGGCTGCTTTTGACATTATTAAATCCAAATGGAATGTATTTATTTTTTTACAAAGCTGATTCAACACTTTGTGTAGTAATTTGTATAGTTTTAACAACCAACATTATCCCCAATAGTTGTATATTTTCTTCACCAGTTTCACAGTATAGGCATCTGAATTCTCACAAAAAAAGGTATTAAATGAAACTAGAGCATTTTGCAAAATGTTCCATCATTCCTGAGGGAGTCTTATCCTTTTCACCAGCAAATAAAAATTCAATGCCACAAAACCTTCTATGTAAAATATTCCCTGGCACAAATATGTATATAATTTTAAATGAAAATAATTGCCTAATATTTTAATAACTAATTCTTTGCACCTAAGGAAAATATTCAGAGGTGATAAAAATACCCTAGAGGATGAGGCATGCAACCTCATTGATCAATCTGAATTTACTGCTGCAGCTCTCAGATCCCATAGGAAGTTCTGGTTCATGCTATTGTAGCTCCTAAGCCTGACTCTGCCTGAGTCCAAAGAACTTTTTTTAGAAATTGCGACATATTAAGCCAATATGGTGTGTAAATAAGATGGAAATATAAGTTATCAAAGATAGAGACTCTGATTCTAAGGAGAGTGAAACACATTTTACTAAAAGCCTGCCAATTAAGAAGGGGAATTTGAGGAAGATCTCTAAATACCACAAATTAAAAATAAAATGTGTAGTATGTTTTTTTCAACTTTTCTGGAACATTTGAAAACATACAAAATTATATAGACATATTTATGATTCTATTTACACATTCATTTTTACATTGACTTATAATCATATGACATAAGAAAGATGTTTCTATCTAAAGGAATATGGGAAATAGTTTCAGGCAGAGATTTGCTGAAGAGTGCTTACAATTTTTTTTTTTCATTGTGGCATCTGAGGGTATCTTTCTGGCATGCAGAGAGGCTCGTTGACTGAAAATTTTCTTGTCTGTGGGAATAACTGTAATGTGTGTCTCTATGCATGCGTGTGTGCATGCGTGTGCGTGTGTGTGTGTGTGTGTCTGTGTGTGTCTGTGTCTTTGAGATTATATGCATACAGTCCCCTTTCAAACCATTATTAGCTATCCTGTGACTCACTTTCAAGTTTAAGTTGTTCAAAGCATCAGTTTATATACCCTGTCAAAGGATGCCCATGAAAATAGTAGGATATTTAGAAGAGGAAAGTGTTGAAAAGTAGAAAAGTGGCAGAGGAAAGGGAGCAAATGGAACATGCAGTGAGGAAATTGTTGTGTCTCTCCCAAACTAGATCCCTGAAAGGCTGTTGAAGGCCTGTATTTGCAAGTATGTGGCATGCACAGAAGTAGATTTATTCAATTCATTCCATGAAAACAGTCAGTTGGCTCCTATCATTAAAGGCAGCATGCTAATAAGGTTAATGTTATGTACAAACCTACCCATTTAAGGACTATTGATGCATTTAAAAATCTATTAAGTACTCTTGGTGGTCCAAGTGCTGTAATAGCTTCTAAGGATTCCAAGTATTAAAAAAGAAGAAAAGAAAATGGGGTCTTTGTCATTCAGTAATTTGTAGTTTCTGAGTAACTCAAACCTGTTTCTCAGACCCGATGTGAACATCTCAAAAAGTATTCTTTTGTAGGTTCTGGAGATGGCTCAGTAGCAAAACCAAAGCAAAACAAAACCCTTCTTTCAAAATAGGGGTTCTTGAGTTTAGTCCCTGAGACTTCCCATGTGTGCTAAGTAGAGTGCAGGTTACTGTTCTGTTTGAGACCCCTGGAAGCTCTCATGCACCACAGCCAGGTGTGTTTGAGGGTCACAACTATATTGTATAATTTTTGACAAGTCCCACAGCTGAATGTGTAGTAACGCCAGCTTAGCATGTTGTAAGACTCCTGAAATTGGTGGGAAGAGAGACGTGTCATTTTGAGTAAAGGAAACAAACGAACCCTTATTTTCTGGAAGAAAACTCAGAGGATACTCCATCATACCATCTTTCTATATAATAGATGTTCGATTCCAGCACCCCCTCCCAGGTGATGGAGTCAGTCTCTTTGTAATCTCTTCCTCAGGATGCTATGATCTAGGTGTTCTTCCTGGGAAGATCAGTTGAGCCTCTCCTACCTTTCCTTAAAGTGCTAGCAGTGATTTGAATTTACATGTCAATCCCCTCATGTCCCAGATGTAAATCCCATTCTGACCAAGTGCGACCAAGGTTAGCCTTTTCCAGGGGCCTGTTAGTCAAGGTCTTTTCTTAGTCCCATGGATGTTAAGATCTATATCTTTTGTCTCACTAATGGCTTATTTAGATAAATGACAATTAGCCCCAACAATCTTGTATTCACTTCATCTCTCATCTTTTCCCCTCCCCAATATCCCATTTGAAAGATCATATCCAGAGGATCACTTGAGTTGAAGAGTGTCCCATTTTATTCCTAACAGCATGTAAGAAAAAGTATTTTAATTAGCTGCAATCTATTTTATCATTTAGAGAACAAATATCACTTATCTTATGTCCTGGACCTCATCCCTTCTGACACACCTTTATGCCATGAATCCAAAGTTAAATTGATGTTTCATGACATTTTTTTCTTACAATTAGAGAATTTGAGTTGATATTTTTTGCTATGATTCACATTGATTTCCTAATTACTTTTGACCTAAAGATTTCAATATTCAGAAGTTATTCATTGAACAGCCAGCCAGAGAGGGAAAATAGCAAGAGGAGAAAATACCACCTTTTCCTGCCTTCAACATGTTCACAGTTAAGAGAGAGGAAGAGGCTGATACACAATTAATTGTAATAACATTAAACTTGTGATAAATGCTGTAATAAGAAATAAAAATATCACATAATAGCATAGAAGGCAATCATTAAACATTAGTGTTATAGCTGAGACAATAGGACAGAGACAGACCCTTATTATCCTGAATTTCTAGACACTTGCAGTAAAATCATTAAAATTAATTACAGACTACAGTTTAACTGTGCAGGAAGCCTTTTCAACAAACTTTTAAAATTTAAAAATTTTAGTTTTATCAGTGGGCTGGAGCAATAGTGCAGCGAGTAGGGCATTCAACTTGCACGCGGTAGACCCGAGTTCGATTCCTCCACCCCTCTTGGAGAGCCTGGCAAGCTACCAAGAGTATCCCACCCACACGGCAGAGCCTGGCAAGCTCCCCGTTTCGTTTTCAAAATCAGTAACGAGTCTCACAATGGAGATGTTACTGGTGCCCACTCGAGCAAATTGATGAGCAATGGGATGACACTGATTCAAGCAAAAAAGAAGAATAAACTATGTTTTTGTTAAAGAGTCAGAGTCACAAAAATCAATGTTTTTCCCATTTTGTCACATATGTCTACATATGTTCCTCATACCTATGAGGAACCAGGGTGTCTGAAAGACCATATAATTATTTACCCTTTCAACTTTCTCAAAATATTAATTAGATGAAAGCTTCATTAATTTGATTCAAGTAACCAGATCCTTTTCATAATTCTGTTTCTTAAAAAAATTTATTTTATTAAAACACCATGACTTACAAAGGTATTCATAGTTGGGTTTTAGACATACAATGTTCCAGCACCAATCCTGCCACCAGTGTCATCTTCCCTCCACCAGTGTTCCCAGGTTCCCTCTCCTGCCCCACTCCCACCCCTTCCCCCTCCCCCTCCCCCACCCAACCTGTCATTTTGAAAGGCATCTTTTAGAAGTTTGGTTGCTAAAGTTTGGATATCACAATTTCAATGTAGTTTACTCTGAGGTTTGGATATTTAGCTCTATCATTCATTGACATCATTCATGTGCCTGAATCCCCTTGAGATGTGCCCAAATCCCCCTGAGCCTTGCCCCTGTTGCTTGTTGCTTCTCTTCTATCTCTTCTCTACCCCACCCCTTGCCCCCACTGATTAATACTCTTTTGAATACTTCACTGGTGGGGAAAACAGAGAACGGAGAAAGGGGAGCATTCAGAGAAACAAAACACACTTCCCATGTCAGTCACAAGATAGTTGCTAGGGAAATGAGTATAAATGAACGAGGTTAGTTCATAACTACTATTAAGTTCCTACTCCATTGTGACGCTTTCAGGGGATGGAGAGATAGATAGAATAAGGGTTAAGGAATGTCCCTCGTATATGGCCAACCCCAGTTAGATCCCTGGCACTGCATAAGGTCCCCGGAGCACTACCAAGAGTTACTTCTGAGCACTTCAGAACCAGAGTTAAACCCTGAGCACAGTTGGGTATGGCCCCCAAACCAAAACAAGATAAAAAAAAAAAACCCAAATCTATTGAAATGCTTTTATAGCTCTAGTGTTACAGGTGAAATGTTGAAGCCAAGAATGGTCTTCAAGTGATGCTTTTTTTTTTTTCAGCACATTGTTTACACATTTTATTGTATCTCTTTCCTATTTTACTCTCTACCTCGCTCCCTCCACAAACACCCATAAAAACTAAATATAAGTTCTATGAGTGAAAATAATTTTTTTTGTTTTTTTAAATTTATTTATTTATTTTTAATTAGTGAATCACTGTGAGGGCACATTTACAGATTTATACACTTTTGTGCTTATGCTTCCCTCATACAAAGTTCGGGAACCCATCCCTTCACCAGTGCCCATTCTCCACCACCAGTAAATCCAGCATCCCTCCCACCCTCCCCAATCCCATCTCCCCCCACCCCACCCTGCCACTGTGGCAGGGCATTCCCTTCTGTTCTCTCTCTCTAATTAGCTGTTGTGGTTTGCAATAAAGGTGTTGAGTGGCCACTGTGCTCAGTCTCTAGCCCTCATTCAGCCTGCCACAACCTTCCCCCACATGGCCTTCGACTACATTATAGTTGGTGATCCCTTCTCTGAGTTGCCCTTTCCCCAGAATGTGAGGCCAGCCTCCAAGCCATGGAGTCAGCCTCCTGGTACTTATTTCTACAATTCTTGGGTGTTAGTCTCCCACTCTGTTATTCTATATACCATAGATGAGTGCAATCTTTCTATGTCTGTCTCTCTCTTTCTAACTCATTTCACTCAGCATGAAACTTTTCATGCCGATCCACTTAAATACAAAATTCATGACCTCCTTTTTTCTGACAGCTGCATAGTATTCCATTGTATAGATGTACCAAAGTTTTCTCAACCAGTCATCCGTTCTAGGGCATTTGGGTTTTTTCCAAATTCTGGCTATTGTAAACAGTGCTGCGATGAACATATAAGTGCAGATGTCATTTCGACTATACTTTTTTGTCTCTCTGGGATATATTCCCAGCAATGGTATTGCTGGGTCAAATGGGAGCTCAATATCTAATTTTTTGAGAATCGTCCATATTGTTTTCCAGAAGGGCTGAACCAGTCGGCATTCCCACCAGCAGTGTAGAAGGGTCCCTTTCTCCCCACATCCTCTCCAACAGCGGTTGCTTTTGTTCTTTTGGATGTGTGCTAGTCTCTGTGGTGTGAGGTGGTATCTCGTGGTTGTTTTGATCTGCATCTCTCTGATGATTAGTGATGTAGAGCACTTTTTCATGTGTCTTTTGGCCATTCGTATTTCTTCCTTGATAAAGTTTCTGTTCATTTCTTCGCCCCATTTTTTGATGGGGTTGGATGTTTTCTTCTTATAGAGTTCAACCAGTGCTTTATATACCATTGATATCAACCCCTTATCTGATGGGTATTGTGTAAATATCCTTTCCCATTCTGTGGATAGTCTTTGTATTCTGGTCACTGTATCTCTTGCGGTGCAGAAGCTTTTTAGTTTAATGTAGTCCCATTTGTTGATCTCTGTTTTTACTAGATTGCTTAGTTCTGTGTCACCTTTGAAGATACCTTTATCTTCAATATCGTGGAGGGTTTTGCCAACCTTGTCTTCAATGTACCTTATGGTTTGTGGTCTAATGTTGATGTCTTTAATCCATTTTGATCTGACTTTTGTGCATGGTGTCAGGTCAAGGTCTAAGCCCATTTTGATCCTACTGTTTGTAAAAAAGAATTTCTTTTCTGGGGGTCTAGGTAGGACCAGTTATGTTTTTTAAGGATTTACAAAGGACCCAGAAATGTTTGCGATTTTGCTCTCAATCCAGGTAAAAATTCAGTTACAATCTCCCCAGTCTGTGAAATGTACAATCCAGTCTACAATCTGCCCAATCCAGGTTGTAAAGCATTTATTGAAATCTCTCCATCTATCATCCCAAATGGAGCTGGAAAAGAGGTACGCAGCTGTGGATATGTGAGTTTGGCATACTGGTCAGTCATCTGCTGCTTCCTTCCCCTCCCCTAGTCAGACAGAGGATGATAAGGATCACTGTTAACAGTTGTGCTATTGTTGTTAGTATGGACCAACTGTGATCCACTCTTGATCTTCAAATAGCTTTAATTGTGTTAAGTGATGTAACCTCATCTCTTTGAGTTTTTTTTTCCTTCTTTGAGTCACACCTCGCGATGTGCAGGGGTTACTCCTGGCTCTGAACTCAGGAATTACCCCGGCGGTTCTCAGGGGACCATATGGGCTGCTGGGATTCGAACCCGGGTCAGCTGCATGCAAGGCAAATGCCCTGTCCACTGTGCCATTGCTCCAGCCACACCTGCTCTCTTTGAAACAGTCTCATTTGATAGGGCACAGAAAGATTCAGTTAGTTGTCCATGGTCATGGCGTCAGAGAGTGGCAGGGCTTGGTCTCAAACCCAGGCTCTCTAGCTCCTCACACCATCTCTTCTCTGTTTCCATCATAGCTCTATCAGTTTAAGCATCCACAGCTGCCATCAGGCTGGAGGTGGGGGGCCCAGGGATGGTGGGGGAGGCCTTGCTTCAGGGGAACTGCACAGGTGAGAATGCTGCCTCCCAAGAAGATCTTAAGGCAGAAATACAAATGTAAATTTCACTCATTAAAACCATAATTAATTTATTGAAAGTGAATTGTTATTATTTCAGGGATGAATGCATATTGGAATATGCTGATTATTTTAATGAACCCAGAGCCCCTTCTGGGATACTCTCACTGTATTATTTGCAAGCAGGTCACTGTAGATTTTTTAAGCTCAAGAATAAAAAGATTGCTGCTCATTTTCAAGTTTTGCTTTATTAAAAATGCAAAAGAAAATGTGTGCTGTATAATGTATTTGGGGGGAGATAATAAGAAGATATCTTTTTTTTTAAGGCCTGACATCATCTGTTTTAAATCCACAGTTTTCCTTCTGGTTGTGAAAGAAATGTCAGCTGCCTAAGCCAGTTTATGGAGGTGTATCCAGAATAATGTCTCTAATATCATTGCTAAGTTCAACATTTGGAGCCATTCATTTAGATTCCTTTCACTAAATTCCACCAACATATTTTTTAATCTCTTCATGATGCACATTCTTACAGGGCTCACTTTTCCTCTCTCTATGCAAAGGGATGTGAAGTTTCACTGGTGCCTGCTCGAGCAAATCGATGAGCAATGGGATGACAGTGCTACAGTGCTACATTACAGAAAAGAATAACCCTAAAACACCATGCTAGGCACTGGACGAAACAGGCCATGCTGAAAAGCATATCTAGGTCTCATATCCATAACCTATGTTACACTTTAATGAGCACCATGAAAACTCATCACATATTTTGTGGTTTAAAAACAATGTATATATATTCTCTTACTGCTCTGGAGGCCATAACCCCAAAATCAGTTTTATGGGGAACTTCACAAGGTTCAGAAGGGACACTTTTGTGGGGCAGATTTGAGAGAATCCTTCCCCCTCCCCCCTTCCCTGGCCTTTTACTTCCCTGCTTACATTTCTAGCTCAGGGCTCTTTTCTCCTCCTTCTAAGGACATCTCTGCTCTCTGCTTCCATTGTTTCCTGGCCTTTTCTCCCTGACTCTCATCATTTTCTCAATTGCTTAGCATGTACCATGCACTGAATAAGATCGCTGAGGTTCCATCCATAAATAAGGCAAACAAGGTCCTTGCCGGTGGAAAGTTTACATTTTTGTACACGGATACAGGAAAATGATCAAATAAAAAAATAGAATGACTTAATCAGGAGATGCTCCTTGGAAGGGCTTCGAAGATGCTGAGATACAAATCAGTGATGAGCTAGCCACCGGAAGACCTGGGGGCAGAGGGAGTCAGACAAAGAACAGTGAGGGCTAATCAAGCCAGAGGCTAATGAAGCCACATCATTATACTTTGCTAACTAAGGCAGAAAATGGCATGAGCCAAAGTCAGATTTGTGTCTGATTTTCAAGCCTAATGGATCATGATCAGGAGCTTGAATTTTATGAGTATAAAGGACCTGAAAGTGCTGTAAACAGGGAAGCAGTTAAACTTTTTAAGAGCTTATCCAGGCTGCTGCTTAAAGCATGGTTTCTTCCTTTAGGGAAGTACATAGTCACACCCTTCCTCCCTTTGAAAAAGTGTGCTTCTTATTTTAATGTAGTCCATTTGTTTACCTTTGCTTCTACTTGTTGGTCAATGGCATTTCATCCTTAAAGATGCCTCTAGCTTCAGTGACATAGAGAGTTTTTACTGTACTGTCCACTATGTAACTTATAGATTTGGGCCCGACATCTAGGTTTTTACTCCATTTTTATGTGACTTTTGTGCATGGCATTAGGAGGAGGTTTGAGTTTTGTTTTTGTTTTTTCTCTTTTGCATGGGCCAACCAGTTTTCCCAGAACCATTTGTTGAAGAGTCTTTCTTTGCTCCACTTCATTTTTTTTTTTTTTGCTCCATTATCAAAGATTAGATGACTGTGTATCTGACGATCTGTTTCTGGATTTTCCATTCCATTCTGTGGACCTAAAGGTCTGTCCTTATTCCAATACCACACTGTTTTAATTACTACCACTTTATAGTACAGTTTGAAGTTGGAGAAAGTAATGCCTCCCATCTTCTCTTCTCCTGAGTATTGCTTTAGCTATTGAGAAGAAAGGTCATTGTTCCATATAAATTCCAGGAGTATTTCTTTGAAAAACATATGCCTGAAACTCTATAATAAATATCTTTGTGACTTGGTAATTCACTGTGATAAATTGAAAAAATATATAGAAATTAAATAAATAAAATGTTTATTTTATTTATTTGCTTAGGGACTGGAGAAATAGTAAGGTGAGTCAAGCCCTTGACTTGCATGGATCTGACCTGGGTTCAATCCCCGACATCCTTTATAGTGCCTGTCAGGAGTCATCGCTTAATGCAGAATCAGGCATCAGCCCTCAGCACAGTTGGTGTGACCTAAAAACAAAAACAACAGCAACAACAAATGTATGTTTTTTCACACACTCAGGTAGAGTTGTGGGATGTGGAATGGTGTATGAATGAAATCCTATGTCATGAAGTGGATTGTAAATCAAAGTACCTAAAATATTTTCTAAAGCCACTCACAAAAAGTAAATTAAATGAATAAAATAAAATATATGCTTCTGTACTACCTGAGATTGCCCTGAGTGAGAACTAAATCTCACTGTAAGTAAAGTAACTGAAATTTGTTTTCCCACATGTTAAATCTCTGTAGTTCTCTGCTAATCACAATTCAAAAAAAAAAAGCCGATCTTTCCCAACATAGTACAGATACAATGGCACTTTATTGTTCCAGTTAAGAACTAAACCAAGTCTCCTTACAAATGTTAAAAGATGTGCTAAGTTAATCATAGAAAGTATCTGGGCCACTAAAATGGGCCAACAAATAGGTGACCAAATGAGTAGCAAAATCCTCCAGTCAGAACTGGGAAGGAGCATTCAGAATGTATCTAATGAAACCACTGTTGGTCTTGTAGAGGAAAACCAATGGTGATTGAGACAGCAGAATCCTGTGCCTGGATACCCATTGCTTATCCCTTCACACTGAGAGTCCTTACTGTTATCCTGAGGACCATATATGCGTGGCAGAGGTTCCTTTGCAAACAAGCATAGGGGGAAGTTTCTTTTTTACTTTACCACATGAGAACCGTCACTGTCTGTCATCCCATTAGTCATCGATTTGCTCGAGAGGGCACCAGTAATGTCTCTCATTGTGAGACTTATTGTTACTGTATTTGGCATATCCAATATGCCACGGGTAGCTTGCCAGGCTCTGCTGTGCGGGCACGATACTCTCGGTAGCTTGCCAGGCTCTCTGAGAGGGGTAGAGGAATCAAACATGGGTCGGCCGCGTGAAAGGCAAACACCCAATCATTGCTCTCACTCAAGCCCACATGAGAACACATTGACGAAAACACTGTAGATATCAAGTGCCATCAGGACTAGCTTGTGCAAATTCTCTGGAGACTGCACGGTGGTGGGCATCTCAGGTGGTTGTTAGTGTTCTCCTTTTCCTGACCTTAGTAGGCACATGGAAGAGGATCAGATACCAAAGCTGTTTCTGGTACTGGACCATCTCCAGCCTGAACCCCTACTAAGGTAAACCTGTCCATTTCCTTTTATTTATTTTTATTTTCTAAAGTAATTTATTTTCATATAAAGTAATTTATTTTATAAAGGTCACAATATTTGATTACATTTAATATCCAAATACCAATCCCACCACCATACATCTTCCCACCACCATATTTAGGGTATTTCCGCCCATACCCCAATCCCTGCCCCAAAGCAGAACCAAAATAATATAATATTTCTCTCTAAGGTTGGTTGCTTCCTACTTTGAATCCCATCAAATGTGGTGCAGTACCCTTGGAGTATGAGTAGGGTGTGTCCTATGAAGTGTTGTGTGGTCAGGCTGCCAAGCAGTCCAGGAATAGCTTCACTCATGTGTGAGGCTCGGCCTGAGCACGTGGAGAGTGGCTGTGAGCGTGGCGGTGGTTGAATTCTGGAGGTTTTTGGCTGCCAGGGCTGGGTCCCTTGGGGCAGAGAGGGGTCTCACCCGCCCCCTTCTGGGGCGCCTGGAGTGAAACAGCGTGGTGGGGTATGGAAACATAGTTATAGTGAGTGTCATGTTATGCTCCCTTCCGGGAGAGGATATGCGATCTGGATGGTGGCCAATGACTTGATTATCTGGCACCAGCCAGGGGTGGTTTAGGAGTGTGGCAGCTGAGTTCCCGGAGACAAGAGGATCTCCATTCCCGGTCCCATTGAACCCAGAGTTCTCAGTCACAAAGTTTATACCTGGATTTTCTCAGGGTTCACTCCTGGCTGAGGCTCAGCTCAAATGTGTGGAGAGCGGCCATCCATTTCCTTTTAGAATGAAGAAAGGACCTTGTTTTGCTGACCTGATAGACACCCTGTGATTCTTCCTCATGACACTCAACTATCTACTGTCCTTTTCATGTAGTCTAGCACAATGCTTTTAACACTTGATGAACATTCAACAAATTAGAAACAAAGAAACCCAAATTGACTAACAGGCTCCATGCTGTTGGTGTGTGTATGGACATCACATCTTTTCAGAATCGGAACACCTCTTCTATGTGAACTGAATAGAGAAATTTGATAAGAAATGTGTGCTACTCATGTCTCAGAATCTGATGTGGCCCTACATTCCCCAACGCAGTTTTTCAGGCTCTGTGGAGGTTGTTTGTATTTCTGGAGCTCTTCACATCTTTCTCGTTTTCTTTTTCTTTCCTTCTTTTTCTCTTTCTCTCTTTCTTTCTCTCTCTCTTTCTTTCTTTCTTTCTTTCTTTCTTTCTTTCTTTCTTTCTTTCTTTCTTTCTTTCTTTCTTTCTTTCTTTCTTTCTTTCTTTCTTTCTTCCTTTCTCTTCCTTTCTTTCCCTCACTTTCTCTTTCATTCTTCATTTATCTTTCATATTTAAAGCACCATGACTTATAATTCTATTCATGATAGGGTTTCATGCATACAGTGCCCCAGCACCACACCCTCCACCAGAGTATCCCTCCTCCATATCCTGACAAGCTCATTCTATAGATCATTTCTCAGGTTCTGTTGCCATTGGCCATTAGATGATGCAGAGTTGGACAAGGCCTTGAGAAACTTGACATTTAGGGCTAAGAAAACAAAGGAAGTAAAGCTGTATCTGCCTGGTATTTTTCTGTGTTCCCCAGACCTCAGCACATTCTAGTGTGAGTAAGCTTTGAGAACAGATGAATGATGTGTCCAGAAAAGCATGGGGGCAGGTGGGAAATTCCAGGTGACAAAATAGAAGGAAAAGAAGAATTTAAGGGGAAAGGAAAGAACATGTAGCCAGCTTCCTTTTATTTTTCATCTTTTTCCTGTTTCCTCCCCAGGAAATTCATATAGAATCACAATACCCACAATCATCCAACATTAGGGATTTGTCTGAATCTTTTTCCAGATGATGATAAAAGTCATCCTGTCAAAGACCCATCATTTTTCCCCCATTTTGTAGTCCCTTGTAGTTAAGAGTGCTAAGTTCTTCATCATTTTGATACAGAAAGCTTATTCTCCCTTCTGTTTCCAGTGCACAAATAATGGATAGAATACAATAAATAAATAAATAATGTCCTTTTTTTGCTGCATCAGTGCCCATAATAATAAAAATAACAATAGAGGAAAAAAGAATAAGGATAAAGCACATCAACAAGTAATGAAATTTATCCCCAGAGAAGATTTTTACAGATCTTTCTTTAGCATCAGTTTGGCCTACAACCAGAGGGGCACCTTTTAACATCTTCAGTGCCTGCTGTCACCTTTCCCATGGACTTCTCATCTAGACTTGCCATAAGGAAAGCCTGCATTAACAGAGAAGACAGCAAGCTCTGCCCTTGGTTCCTCCCCACCCCCTTTTGGGGGCCAATTTCCCAATGAAAGCTAAGGATGTTTACTAAGCACTTCTGAGAAATTTGTCCACATTATGAGAATACAAATTACTGGAATTCAGTACATTAGCAATGGAGAAATTTTAATGGGTCTGGGAAAGGTATAAATTTAAGGAAAATGGAAACTGCAGTACTAGGAGAGCCTTCACCGAATGACAATTCTCCTGAAATGGGAGAATTTAATAGCAGTAGAAAAGTACTACAGGTACTCACAATTTGATGTCATAAAAAATGCAAATAATAGGAATTGAAAGTGATGGGCTGCAATTTCAAGTTATGAAATGTGCTCGGTGTCAAATAGACAAAAGCTGTCTCATGTGAAAAATTGGGTTGGTTCTGGATCATGTGGGATATGGAAATCTTGGTCTTCCTACCAGTTAACCTGTCTTGGATTTCCAGAATTCAAATTTCTAACATCACCCCTAATTCATGGACTTTCCAAACTTTGTCTTGACCTGTTTTAATGAGAATCCACATGTCATTTGTTCCACCACATTTGGCAAACCATGAACAATGAGCACAGACAGAGATGACATCGATGAGACATCACATCATTTGATTCAGCTAATCATGAAGACCTCTGTGTATTGTTTGCATGTACAAAGAGGAAAATATGACAGAAAAGGTCTATTGAATATTCAATTATTGAATATAACGTTTATTATACAGAAGCATATTTATTTTTAACAATAGAAGTGATCATTTATCCCCCCAATCTAGTTCCCCCATCATATCAGTTCTGGTTTAGGCTGACAGGAAAAATGGGTATCATTTAGAAAATACAGATACATATGCAGGTATGAAAAAACTTTGAAAAATATAGTAATGCAGTATAGTTTTGTTGGAGTGCTGAGACACTGATGACAAAGACTTCTTATGAGGTTGGAGGAATAGCACAGCTTATATGGCATTTGCCTTATACATGGTCTACTCTAGTTTAATCCATGGAACCCCAGATAATCTTCTGAACCCTACCAGCAGCAATTTCTGAGTACAAAGCCAAAAGTAAGCCCTGGGCACAGCTGGGTGTGACCCCCACCTCCCCATTAAAGAATAAAACAGTGATTGCATATACCTCTGTATTGTCTGATAATAATAATTAATAATAATAACAATGAGTGGCTATGATTGTTTCTGGAAAATCCTAAATAACTTTGATTAAAGGGTATTCATAGGGCTGGAGCAATAGCACTGCAGTAGGGCATTTGCCTTGCACATGGCTGACCCAGGTTCGATTCCTCTGCCCATCTCGGTGAGCCCAGCAAGTTACTGAGAGTATCTCACCCGTACTGCAGAGCCTGGCAAGGTGTCCATGGCATATTTGGTATGCCAAAAACAGTAACAACAGTGGAGACATTACTGGTGTCCACTTGAGCAAATTGTTGAGTAACAGGATGACAGTGACAGTGACAGTGAAATGGCATTCGTAAGGAAAAGCTAAAGAAACTGGGTCTGTTCACTGATAAAAAGAATCATTGTAGTGACCTAACTGCAGCTTCTATTATAAAAGCAGAATTGATAGCAGGACAAATTACCTTCACTTTCAAAAAAGAAGCTGTACAGCAGGTAGTTTATAATCTCTTTTAATGATGCTACTTTTTTTTTACCTTGAAGCTCTCCCCTAAAAAAAACCTCTTCTGACCTCAACTACTGTCACCACTACAGGTAGCTAACCTTCCCTCCCAACTATCTATTCATCTTCTTCTCTGCTGTTTGGGCTCAAACAGCAGCAACAAAGAGCATTTCAGTGCCTACTTCTTCCTAGTACTCACTGGTCAAGTCTATCAAAACTCCACTGTTGACACATCTTGTGTCAGACCAATCAATCAAGAAATGTACAGTAGCAACAGTATTGTATAAAGCCTTTGAATTTAGAGTATCCAGCCTGAAATACTAATCAATAATCTAACTGAAATCATAAAAGGCAAATGACAGAACTTTAAAAAGTATGCAACTGACATCACAAATAAATTGCTAATATCACAACTGCACAAAGGTCTGTAAAGGTGTTTAGGCAGACGTGATAGAAAAATCAGTAAGAGACAGCGTTAGCTCACAGGAAAGCAAATGAAAAATGGCCCGTAAGCATACAAAGATGCTTAACACGACATAATAAGAGACAGGCCAATTAAAACTTTCCTAAAGAGGACTGGAGGTACCTCAGGGTTCAGGGAACATGCCTTTCATGTTCCTCAGAGCTCATCTCTGAGGACTGAGCATTGAATTTTTCAGCCTGATTGGCCAAGAGTGGCACTCAACCCCCTTGAGTACTGCTTGGCAGACCATATCCATTCCCCCACCCCTCACAAATAATAACTTCTCTGAAATGTCACTTCCCAGCTATGTTTATCGAATAACACTGTATCACTGTCATTCCGTTGCTGATCAGTTTGCTCGAGTGGGCACCAGTAATGTCTCTATTGTGAGACTTGTTGTTACTGTTTTTTGTTTTTTGTTACTGTCTTTCCCAACGATTGGAGGCTCTTTCAGGGTCAGGGGAATGTTTTTGGCATATCGAATATACCATGGGTAGATTGCCAGGCTTTGCCATGTGGGTGGGATACTCTCGGTAGCTTGAGCAAGACAGAGGAATCAAATCTAGGTCAGCTGCGTGCAAGGCAAATGCCCTACCCACTGTGCTATCCTAGAGTTTCTCACATGCCCTGTTTGTGAGACACCAGAGATGTAGGCAGCCTGCTATATAGTGGGTGGTATGATAAGTAAAAACAGTCACAGGAGGAAATTGGCCATAATCTAGGAGAAGGATATGTGAGCGTCTCTTTGACCTTATATTCTACTTCTGTGAATTTGTTCTAAAGCTGCAGTGGCAAAATGGTCTCTGGCTTCTGCATAAGTCTTGTCACTCTGGCACTGTTTTTTCAGTCAAAGACTGGAAACATTCATGCCCAAGGGAACATGAATAATTAAATGAACAAAAACATCCTCATAGGGAACTACTATGAAGGTTTTTTGAAACACAAGAAGGATTTAGGTTCACTAAAATGGAATTTGCTTCATTGCACAAGTGAAAAAGCAAAGTAGAAAAAAAAAAGAAAGAAAAAGCAAAGTAGAGGAGAATGTGCATTCTTCATCCTTCTGTGATTAACATAATCATATGTTTCAGTTAGAAAAAAGAAAACCAATATACTTTTATTGCTAAAGGTAGAGAAGAGTTGTCAAAATGACAACTATTTTGTTATGTTGGAAATAGTAACATGTTACATTGTAACCAATGAAGTTAACCGATGAACATTTTTACATTTAACCAAGGAACCAAGTAAAAAGAGAAAAAATCAAGTCCCCCCAAATAAAAACAAACCAAAATGACTAACCTAACTGTAAAGCAAATTGATTATACAACCACTCAAGAAAAAATAATTCAAGACATATTAGAATATAGCACTTTGGCTCTAAATATTTAATATAATATATTCTAACTAAAAATAGATCGATGAAGTTATCTTAAACTTTATTGGTAGTTTTAATAATAACATGTTTAGTATATAATTATTATGATATTGGTATTTTTTAAAACTAAATATGATAAACTAGAGACATGTTTTAAAGTAGATGGAATACATATAGGGTAATATAATATATGATTTGATCTGTTGAATCAATAATCAAGATTTTCATTTAGTAAAGGTGAGTAAGAAAAACTATAATGTTGAATTTTATTGGAAATTTCACAAACCTGTGGTTTTAAAAAATAAATACATTTTCTGGAGTATGTTCAAATGGAGCAAATGCCTTGAATATATGATATTTTTATCCCTACCATCACAAACCAAAGATTAACACATATTACCTGGTTCTGTCCATAGTAAGCGTTCAGAGGCAATGTCAATGAGCCCTTCTCAAACTAGACTGTATTCTATTTTCTCTCTGCAAGAGCTTTTGTTCCAGTCGCTGCTTTCAGTGTAGGAATATGAGACACTCAACTTGAACCTAAACTGCTTATTTATCCAAAAGCAAGGAAGCTATCAAAAACAATGCATTTTGTCAAGATTCCAAAGAAGCCAACATGAAACAGTTTCCACTGACCAAATACTGGATAGTATGTGCAGTAGGAAATGTCCATAATAACCACAGACTCAACAACACTGAAAATATGAGATGCAAACTACAACTACTAAACTTTAAAATGTGTGTGTCAAGGTGACATCCTTGGTTGGGAGAAAGGGGAACTTGGGAACACTAATGAAGGGAAGTTAATATTGGTGGTAAGATTGGTACTAGAAAATTATATGTCTAAAACCCTACTATCAATAACTTTTTAAATCATGGATATTTAATTAAATTTTTAAAAAAATATTGTAATGTGGTCAGTAAACAGTTCCTGAATAAATGAAAAAAATTAAAATGTCAACAATGCAATTAAAATCCCTCAATTTTTTTTAGAACATTACTTTATAATGGTACTCAAAATTTACCCATCTACCCTTCAAAATTATCTGATAATTCAATTTGGTTGAAAGTAACTGGTTTTCTTACTCTGAAAATAATAACAGTTAAAAGCTAGGCATTTATTCTGCCTTTTTTGAATATTCAGTTTACTCAGTTCCAATTCAATTTATTCAAAACTCTTGATATTTTGAGGGAAAATCATTATATATATATATATATATATATATATATAGAAAGAGAGAAAGAGAAAATTTCAACTGATAAATAGAAACAATAATTTTCAGAATTCACATTTTATGACCTCCTCTGATGAAATAGTTCAGGGAAAAATTATCAGTGATATCTACCACAAGTGTGGGGTGCCAGGTTGGTAAGATAGAGAAGAGACCAGTATGATAATAATAGTTGGAAATAATCACCCTGGATAAGAACTAAAGTATTAAAAGTACTGAAAGTTGGTAAAGGATAATGCCCAAAAGGACAGAGAGAGAGAGGAAAGATAGAGAGAGAGAGAGAGAGAGAGAGAGAGAGAGAGAGAGAGAGAGGAAAGAGAGAGAGAGGGGGAGAGGGAGAGAGAGAGAGCAGAAAAATACCAACCACAGAGGCAGACTGGGGGGGGGGTGATGGGAGGGAAACTGGGGACACGCTGGTGCTGGGAAATGTACTGGTGGAGAGATGGTTGTTGGAACACTGTATGACTGAAACCTAATCATGAACAGCTTTGTAAGGATCTGTTTTACGGTGATTCAATTAAAAAAATTATCAGTGGAAAAATAAATGAATAATTGATAGGAGAAATGCAATGAAGACATCATTTTTTCTTCTTTGTACCACTGAAGTTAGGCAAGCAAATATTGCATACCTCTTCTTTTGCTTGGGTTTGTTTTGCTTGGGGACCAGACTCAGTGGTGCTCAGGGGTTGTTCCTGGCAGTTCTCTGTAGATAATGATGTAGATAATGCCAGCGATTAAACATCAGCCTCCAGCATGCTAAGCATGTGTCCCAGAGCTTTGCTTTACCTTCCCACCTGGTAGAGCTCTTGATTAACAATGTAAGGTATGTTTGTTACCTTTAGGATCCCTATTTTTATTCACTGTTGGAACAAACTGCCACTAACTTGGTGACTTGTAATAATAGGAAGTTGTTCTCTCACTGAAACCAGAAGTCTGAAATCATGGTGTCAACATAATTTAGAGCAAAAGCGTGCTGTCCCTGAATTAAAAATCTGTTCTGTAGTTCGTGCCTACCTTCTGGGGCTGCCAACAGTCCTTAACATTTCTGGACCTGCAGACATGTGACTCCAGTCTCTGGTTCTAATTTCACATTGCCTTCTCCTCTGATTCGTCTCTTCTCAGTCTTTTCCTCTTTATAAGGGTACGTCCCATGAATTTTGCACTTATCTATGTAATCTAGGATGACCTCCTCTCTAGATTATTAACTTGATTACATTTATAAGATCATTTATCCAAACAGTGACACATTAACAGATTCAGGCTGATCCTACCATTTAGGGGACAAAAGTTTGACCCAGTACAGTACTCTCCTTGCAAAAGTTGATCCTGAATCTAATTTTCCTTTTTCTTTTTTTTTGCTTTTTGCGTCACACCTGGCGATGCACAGGGGTTATTACTCCTGACTGCACTCAGGAATTACTCCTGGCAGTGTTCAGGGGACCATACGGGATGCTGGGATTTGAACCTGGATTGGCCGCGTGCAAGGCAAATGCCCTACCCACTGTGCTATTGCTCCAGCCCCCTGAATGTAATTTTCTAATGGCACTAACCAATATATTAGCTATGAATCATATGTAGTTTTAAATTAAACTTATTTAAATTTTAAAATCTGTTTCTTAGTTATAGCAGCCACATCTCAGCTACTCAGTTGTCCCATGGGGTGGCCACTGTGTTACAGACCATATAGAGAACATTTCCATTATCACGGGCTCTAAGAGCTTATAGAAACAGGATATATGGGGGTGGGGGGTGGAATAAGCTAATTCACACCACAAAGAAGGAAACACTAGAGCATGTGGGACCATTTACAGAATAGTCTGGCTGGTTTCTACAATAATTCAATTGCATGGAAAAAATTTAAAGGAAAAAATGTACAATTATATAAAAAAGGAGACTTAAGAGACATAGCTAAATTTAATATATGACTAGTTTTTGAAGTCAGAGATACTTTTAAATGCACATATCATGTGGAGAGCTCACAATACTATTATATTTCACATAACTAACTTCTGAGCATCTATTTCCTTACTTATATATATAAAACTAAGACATGTATACCATATTTAAATTAAGTTTGGTAGCATCAGAACAGGTATCTCAAACTTTTGGTCTCTATTCTTTCTCTTTAGGACTACTGCTATTTATTCAGCCATTGGTTAAACTGATTGAATTGGGCATGAACTCCATTACTTTTTTTTTATTCTATTCTGAATGTTAGCTTTATTTTATTATTATTTTCCCCTCTTTTTTATTCACTGTGAGATATAGCTACAAAGCTTTCATGTTTGAGCTTTGGTCATATAATCATCAAACACCCATCCCTTCACTTTCCATCACCAAAATTCCCGGTATTCCCCCACCCCACTCCCCCGCTCTGGTCTAACCCTTCCCCTGCTTGTGTGGAAGGCAATTTCCCCCATACTCTCTACTTTGGTTACATTCAGTATTTTGAAACCTGTCTCATCACCACTCAAACCTGCCAAAAAGGCAATGCTACATGATTTATTTTGTATTGTTTGTTATGGATAGAATATAATGTCCAGGAAATTCTGTCATTCTCGTCCGGGAGTTTTAGTTTATCATCTCTGAATCTTGGCCATTGATGAGATTACATTGCACCAGGGGCAGTTTGTGGGTGGCTGTGACTGCCAAGCTACTGGGGAAACTGGGGGCCTGGGGGGAGGAGGCCCAATCCTGATCCAAGCAGGCTTGGAGATCTCAGTCACGGGTTCCTGCATATCTGGGTTTTCCTGCCAGTCTCTGGTGAGTTTCAGAGGATGGGTTCTTAAGATAGAATATAACATTTCTTTTGTAATGTTTGGAGAATAATTTTAATTATTCTCTTTTTATTTATTTTTTAAATTTTTAAAATTTATTTTTTAATTGAGTTACCGTGAGAACAGTTACGGGGCTTTTAGGATCGAGTCTCAGTCATACTATGCTCAAACACCTATCCCTTCACCAGTGCACATGTTCCACCATCAATAACCCCAGCATACCTCCCCTCCCACTCCCCCTCTGCCTGTGTGGCAGATAATTAGCACTTTACTCTTTCCTTACTTTGATTACATTCAATTTTCGACAGGAAACTCACTATCATTATTTGGTGTTTTACCCCTAACAGTCAGACCTGTCGGAATGACATCATTAGATTGTATGTTTTCTATTGTTGGTAACAAAGAGCATATAATGTTGCACAGTCGCGAAGGAGCCACCTAGATTTAGAATTCTGGTTTTAAGTCCAGAGGTATTTCTGGCAGCAGCCGCTGCGTTCCAAGATTGGTTTCTGTGGCGCTGGGATCATGGCTGTTCAGGAGCAGAGGAGCTGTCCATGGGCGACCACTCAGGGTCTTATTGGGGCAGGAGGCAGGGCCTGTTCTGCCTCCCCCATCGCAAGATTCCTCATGCATCCCATCCCATCACTGCAAACTCCTACCTCTCTATCCAACTGATTCTGAACGGTGGCGGTCGCCATGCTGTCTCAGGGGGGGAAAGTCCGAGGGACAGAAACCCTTCCCCTTCCAAGGCTGCACAGGGCCGTAGCTTAGTTCAGAGCCCAGGAGTATATCTGCCAGTAGCTGCTGCATTCTGAGATTGGTTTCTGTGCCTCTGGGATAATGGATGCTCAGGAGTGGCGGAGCCATTCCAGAGCATATATTTTGTATATCAGGAAAGGTTGCACAGCCGCATAAGTGGCCGCACTGTTTGGAGATGTCCAGTCCTGCATACCGGAGCCATGTTAGTAGAAGCTCAGTGTCGCCGGGGCTTTATCTGGAAAAGGCGTGCTGGCTGTACCTTCCCTGTCTGGCACCCCGGTGTTGTTGGCCCTGTCTGGGGTCCGGAGCGTTCTCCGGCCTGCGGTGCTGCCGGAATGGCCCGGATTCTTCATTGCTGATTATGGCCAATTATTCTCTTTTTAAAATTTAATTTTATTTCTTGCTAAAAGGTCTAACTGCTATTTACCATCTCCACTGCTATGGCATCATCTCACTTCTCTCACCTGAGCAATTGCAGTGGGCCTCCACAGGGTCCACATGCCTTGATTTCTCACCCAGCACTCCCATAATCTTCTCAACATAGCAGTCAAAAAGGACAGTCAAAAAGGACCTCAAAGTGAGGTCACATCACTTCATTGCTTGAAATATCACATTGGCTTCCTTCTTCACTGACAGCAAAAGTCAGTCTTTACTATGGACTGCAAGACACCCCCATTTCTTTTCCATTTCACTGCTCCCTCTCTTTCACTCTGCTTCCTGGCTCTCTACCGTTCTCGCTTGCCTCAGCCATTATACTTACTGCCTGGGTGCCTGGAGTAGTCTCCCCCAATTTTCTATATAGTTTCACCCTCCTCTTACTTAATTTAATACTCTATGGTGTCTTGTATTAACACATATTTGTTTGCCTCTCATATGCTCACATAACCTTGCCTGTTTTATTTTCCTCTATGATACTTACATATTCTAATATTTTACTTCATTATTGTGCTATCTATTTATGCCTTCCTTGCCCAGACTATAAATTCTACAAGAGCAAGGATTTGTATGCACATTGAATACATAGCATCAAAAACAAAATCTAAAACATGTAGGTTCTCAATAAATATTTGTTGAATGATAAATGCACACACTTGTAATAGACTTAAGAACAAGTTGTCTAGTCTTTAAAGGATATGTTTATGGATCAATAAGAAAGATTTATAGTTTTCAAAATCAATAGCTGGTCTACAAATTGGTATGATTGAAATATTTAAATCACTTGAAAGGGTGTGTTTCCTTAAGTAATTAAAATATTTTCCCCTCAATCACACTCATTCTGTTAATTTGTTATGAGAGTAATTATTTTTAGGTAATGCATTTAAAAAGGAAAGAATTACATATAAGTAAATTTAGAATTAATGACTATAAATGCATTAGATTTTAACATTTTAAAAAGTTATAAATAGTATAATTGGCATTTTTGCTTTTATTTTTTTGATTAATGTTGTTTAATTGAACTATAATTTACATACATATGTTATCTTAAGTAAACAAAGTATTATCTGTTCTACTTTGATGAATGTTTACCAAAATACATTCCACGAAGCAATGAACTTATTTTGTTCATCATAGTATTATTTTGCCTGATCAAGAACTTCCTTTAATTGAAATTTTTTGGTGTCTGTTGAAAAAATATGCACGTGGAAGGATGTGTGTCGGCGGGCTCTCTGGTTGGCTCTCTCTTGCTGCCACCATTCACTGCTCTCAAGCCGCTGTGTATGGACCAGATAGGGACGGCTGTTGGTGATGGGCAGGCGAAGGAAGAACGAGGACCAAGCTGGTTGCTGATTAGTTGTCATTTATTCAATCTCTCGTCTCTTCCATCTCACACACTCTTCCTCCTAGCCCCTCATTCCTCGATCCCAGCTCTCTGCCTCTCCCCCACTCATCTCTCCACCCCTTGCCCCACCCATGGGCCCACACTACACCCAATCTGGTAGCAAAATCAACATAAGAAAGCCCTTCCTGACTGCCCCTCAGGTCAAGGGTGAAACACTACCTAGGAGTATTCCTCTCCTCCTAATATCTTAATTAACATCTTAATATTAGTTATTTTTGTACGGACACAATAAGAGATACATTGAGGCTTATAGAACAGCTCTCCTGGAAACATCTTGCCACAAACTCAGACTACAGTTCTCAGGCCAGGTTAATCATTCCTAACCCTAGCAGGGTCCGAATCTAGTCATTGCTGTATGGATGATGACAACATTTGTCCATGACCAAGCTCTGAACTTATAGTTAAGCATTACGGCAATTTGGCTAGGCCCATTTTGATGTCAGGGTAGTACATAGCTCACCACTTGCCCTGGGTCCATCCAGTCCCTTGTCGGGACCCTGCCTTTGGGGTGCTAGGCAGTAAGAGCTTCTGAGGCTTAAGTCGAGAGAAAAGATGTCCAGGAGGTAAATATCATTCAGAGTTAATTAACTCCCAAGTTACAAAAGCATAGCATTAACTGTATTCTTGTGTTCATACAAAATTGACATTCTTTGAATTAACTATGCAAAGGACTTAAGGAGAAGAGAAAAACAATATTTACAAGTCAACAGAGCACAAAGTAAGAAGTTACAAATAAACATAGGAATGGGAGCACTGTGATGGGAGTAACCCAGTAAACCTAAGCTCCCTGTGGCATGGCAGAAAAGACAAACCAATGTTATCCTACAGTGTCTAGTTTCTTCCACTATGTGATCACTTAAAATTTATTCTTGTAGTTGGGTATTTGAGAACTTTCTTTTTCTATTTTTTCCAGTGCATATTCTATGGATATGAATGTATCTATTTAATTATCCATATACTATTAATTGAAATCTGAATTATTTCCATCTTTTGCTGTGGCGAATAAAGCTGTACTGAGTATTCTTAAGAATTTTGTAAACAAATTATCGTTTCTTTTATATCTGAGTATCTGAGAAGTGAACTGTTGGCCTTAGTTTCAGTAAATGTCAGTTTTATAAGGAATCCCAGATATTTTCCTAAAGGGATTTTACACTTCCTCCAGTAGTCTTTGAAATTTCTGGGTGCTCTATATCCTCTCCAAGTGTCAGTATTGGTGGTCCTTCATTTTCATAAGGATATCTTGTGGTTTTAATTTGTATTTCTTCAATGACTTATAATGTTGTTCATGTTTTCATTTGCTTATTGGGCATTTCCAGATTTTTTTCTTTTTGGTAAAGATTCAATTTAAATACTTTTGCACAATGCTAATGGGGTTGCTTTTATTTTTATTATTAATTTGCAAGTATTTGTGATGTCTTTGTACATATTCTTTTTAATGTATTTGTATTGCAAATATTTTCTCTCTTTTGCCTACAGCTTCTTGGTATTTGTAATAGAAAATTTTAGTTTCGTTGAAGTCCAATTTACCTGTGTTTTCGTGGTTTATTCTGTCCATCCTCTCTAAAATGTATTTGCTCCTTCTATATTAGATGGCAGATGTTTTGAATTATTTTTTCTAGCAGATTCATTATTATGATTCTGATATTCCTATATTTCATCTTTACTTGGTTTTGGGATAAAGTATAATGTAGGAACTAAAGTTCTTTTTTCCCTTATGGGCAATCCATTCTCCCAGCACCAATCTGGTGGAAGATATTTTCCTTTCTCTGTTGAATTATGTGGATGGCTCTGTGGCAAATCATTTCCTGAATATGTGTTGATTCTACTCTGTCTCTTGTTCCATTTAGCTATTTAAACTTTGATTTGAATCCTAAAACTTTGTAGTACACCTGATATTGGTGACACAAGTCAACTATATTGTAATTTTCAAAAATGTTATTTTGCTACTCTTGACCCTTTAACCTTTCAAATATAAATGGAAATTATGGGCCAGAGAAATAGTATAGCAGTTAGGGCTTTTGCCTTGCATGTGGCCAACCCAGGTTCCATTCCTGGCACTTCATATGGTCCCCCATGTCTACATGGAGTAATCCCTGAGTACAGAGCCAGGAGTAAGTCCTGAGCAGTGTTCAGTGCGGTCCAAAAACAAAAACAAACAAAAAATTTAAGTCACATTGTGAATTTGTGAAAAACCTGAGAAGAGTGTATTGGAAAGACATTGAATCTATAGAACAATTTAGATCAATTTACCACTGATTTATAGTATAGAAAAATTATCATATTTTCATCATCATCATCATCATCCCATTTATCATCGATTTTCTCAAGCAGTCTCAGTATGGTCTCCAGTCATCCTAGCCCTGAGATTTTAGAAGCCTCTCTTTCCTGGTCCTTCCCAACTGTGCCGCATTGGAGACTCTTTCGGGTCAGGGGAATGAGACTCATTATTGTTACTGGTTTTGGCATCTGAATATGCCACGGGGAGCTTGCCAAGCTCTCCCATGAGGGCAGAAAACTTTCGGTAGCTTGCCAGGTTCTCTGAGAGGCTTCCGGGAGCTTGGCTTTATAGTCTCTGAATGTTGGCCATTGATGGGATTACACAGTGCCAGGGGCAGTTTCTGGGTGTGACTGCCTAGCTGCTGGAAAATGGAGGATCTGGGCGGAAGAGGCCCAGCCCTGATCCTAGCAGGCTTGGAGGTCTCAGCCCTGGGTCCCACACACCTGGGTTCCTCTGCCAGTTCTTTCATGCGTGAGGCTTGTCTGAATGTGTGGAGAGTGACCTTGAGCATGGCTGTGGCTAAAAACATCATATTTTAATATATTATATTTTATTAATTTGCAATAGTGTTAAGGTTTATTACATCAATAGAAAATGACCTTCCCGATTATCCATACATTTCTTCCAGTGTGGTCTTCTTGCCTCCTTTCCCGTCTAGCTCCACTGTTTGGTAAGTGGTTGTGTATTCCCGTGCCAAGGGGTTTTCATTGTTCAATAATGCCAAATTTTCTGGTTCATATATCAAGTACAGTTTTCATTCGATTAGTTCTTATTTATTCTTTGCATGGGTGTTCTATTATTTTTTAATGAAGTGGGATTTCTGCACCTTTGTTAAATTTATTAAGTTTGTGCTGTTCTTTTACCCTATTTTACGTACTATTTTTCTTGCGTTAATCATATCTCATTTCACTATTAGTGTGTATGATTTTACTATATAATTTTACCTGTAACATTTACAACAAAAACTATCATTAAGGAAAAATTTCTTGATATATGTATGTGAGCAAAAAGTTAGAAGTTTTCAAGAACTGCTGAGTGGGCCCTCAAATAAAAACAAACCTCTTAAAAGTTATAAGCCTAGAGTGACTTTTCTGGTAAGAGTAATGGACTTGTTAAAAGAGGAAATAAAGTAATTTGGCCAGATAAGTAAAAAGAGTATGTTATTTATAAGTTGTAATGGAAATGAGATTTTTATTTCATTTTTCAATAGCACATTTTGTTATAAGGAAATGGAATCACTTATTTAAATTACCCTCAAGAAAAAAAATGTTAGCCAATAATTTTACATTCAGAAGAATTTTCTTTCAGCTGCTGATACCTTTTTCCCAAAGTGAATAAAAACACTCAGGTGATCCTGTTTGGTCCAGATGGCCCCCTGAGTCTTTCAAGAATGATCCCTGAGCACAGAGCCAGAAGTAAGCCCTGAGCATGCTGGATGTGTCCCATCTCCTCCCACCTCCCAGAATTAATGTAGTTGAGTCTTAATACCTTCTAGTTTACCTCTCTGTAGGCTTCTGATTTCTGTTAAATTATCTTGTTCTTGTGTGGTTTATTGATTTTTCTGTAATGATTTTTCCTACAAATGTTTAATTTTTGCTTTATATTTAAATGTATGTAATGCTCACCCCAGGCCTATCATTTCACAGCTTTTCCAGGACCAGAATCCTTCACTTCTTTTTGGTTATTTTCTGGTTTTCACCTTTAGCAGAATCCTTTTCTTTGATTTGCTTATTTAGCTGTTTTTCCTCCTTAACTATTTTTTTCAAGATAGGTCAATCAGTTTTATGTTCCCTTCTTTGCCTTGCTAAATGTTTGCGATTCTTTTTAGGAATAATATTTTTTATTGACTTACAGTTGGTTTGCAACTATAGAATGCCTTACTGAGAATTTCACTTCATACCTCCCTGTGTCTTAATACTCTCCACCACCCTCCACCAAATTTCCAGTGCACGGTATCACTGAAAAAGGAAGCATTCTCCCATTCTTCATGCCCATTCCTTTGTTGTCTATCATAATTTTAACTGGGTCTCCAATTTTTTTTTCTTTTTGGGTCACACCAGCATTGCACAGGGGTTACTCCTGGCTCATTTACTTAGGAATTACTCCTGGCGGTGCTCAGGGGACCATATGAGATTCTGAGAATCGGACCCGGGTCAGTCACGTGCAAGGCAAATGCCCTACCCGCTGTGCTATTGCTCCAGTCCATGGGTCTCCAATTTTTGATTTTTCGTATTTCTCATAAGGGAAGCCACAAGAATTTCTTTCTTTTATTTTTATGTCTAAGTTTAGCCTGGATTTCTAGGTAACTAGGTATTCCTCCTTCCTAAAGCAAGTTGGACACTTGAGCCTTATATTTTCTCTTTAGTTTTATTTAATGTGCAAAAGAATTAAGACTTTTAAATTAATTTCACATTCTACACATATTTTTTTAAATATGTGCTAAAATGTAGTGTTAGATGACTTGTTCATAGTGACCTAAGACCAGAATTGATGATGCTCCATTTCATATCACTCTTAAAACACTTCTTACCAAGTCTACTGAGTTGCATAGAAAAGTATCTTAGATTATTGTGTTCACTTTGCTGAATTGTTGCTTTTTCCTCTATGCTAGTTCTGCATCCGCAGTAAAGCAAGTTGATGCTTCTTTTCTCTTAGCCTGAAGATTGTTTGTATTTAGCCAATGTATGTGTTTTTAAGCATTAATATTCTCCTCGGGCTGGAGCAATAGCACAGCGGGTAGGGTATTTGTCTTACACACAGCCAATCTGGGCTCGATTCCTCCGTCCCTCTCAGAGATCCCGGCAAGCTACCGAGAGTATCCCGCCCACATGTCAGAGCCTGGCAAGCTACCTGTGGCGTATTCAATATGCCAAAACCTGTAACAACAAGTCTCACACTGGAGACGTTACGGGTGTCCTCTCAAGCAAATCGATGAACAATGGGACGACAGTGCTCCAGTGCTAATATTCTCCTTGCTTTGATGTGTAACACATACTTGGTTATAGTGTTCACACACTTGGTTACATTGTCCTGAAGACCATATGTTTGTGGTGCCTGGGGTCTCAGGACACTGGGGTTGCATTAAACTTCTCGGTCACCTGCCAGGTAGAGACTCACAGTCTTATGTCTACAAGATGGCCAAAGTGTCACTGAGCTGTCTCGAGGCACTTTATGAAGTTCTTTCAGGGTAGGACGAACTATCTTTCAGAATGATTTTCTCTGTTAGCCCCTCTTCTTCCTCCATTCTGAAGTTGGAATCTCATGAAAATTTACCCTAAAGTTATAGGGTCATACCACTTTTTTCATATTCTCTGCTCTCTCTGTGGCTTTTAGTGAAACGTGTGTCTTGCTACAAAAGTAGACATATCAATTTTTGGTATACTGCCAAATATAGGTCAAGTTCAAATTTCACTGCATGAAATTTGGGTTGAACTAAGTCTAAATTTGACTTGAGTTCAAAATTTATAGCACATATAAGATTATGGACCTTTCCCTTCTTCCCCGATAGATGGAATTTTTCTACTCAAATTTTCACTTTTTTGTTCATATGATATTTCATATGATCATATGATATTTCAAGGATACAATGTATTTTTAAGCAGAGTAACTATACTCAGTTTCATCACTTTTTAGTGTCCTATTAGAGATCCTTCTGTGACACAGGTGTGTCATAGAAATGCGTTTTGAGTACAATCTTTAACACATAGATTATAAAGGGGGACATAACGACATAAAGGAAAATACTTCAAATAATCTAGTTTAACATAGTTCAATAGAACTTCCTGCAGTTATGGAATAAGTCTATACTTTTGCTGTCTGATATATTGGTCATGAAGCAGAGAGGCCTATTGAGCATTTAAAATGTGACTTGCAACATGTAGGAGCTGAATATTTAATTTCATTTCATTGCAGTTATTCAAATTTGCATATATGTACCATATGGCTAATGACCAGCATATTTGACATTGCAGATTGAGGCTATCTAAAGCCTGAACTTTGGACTATGATTAAGGAAATGAACATAAAAGAACATATTCAAGAGATGTACTGGGAAAAAAACAGTTGTTTCATAAGGGAAAAGAGAAAGAGAAAATTTATTTTATTTATTTATTTTTTAATTTATTCTTTTATTGAATCACCATGTGGAAAGTTACAAAGCTTTCAGGTTTAAGTCTCAGTTATACAATGCTCAAACACCCATCCCTTCACCAGTGCACATATTCCACCACCAAGAATCACAGTATACCTCCCCCTCACCCCCCCACCTCCCCAGCCCCCCACGCCACCTGTGTTACTGATAAATTTCAATTTACTTTCTCTTTACTTTGATTACATTCAATATTTCAACAAAAAAACTCACTATTATTGTTTGTTTTGAGTTTCTCCCCCCTAAAGTCGGACCTGCTGAAAAGGAAGCATTTGATAATTTGTTTTCCATTGCTGAAAATGAAGAGATATGATGTCAAGCAGCCGCACTAGCGGCCAAACAGTTTTGGATTTCTGTATTTTAGTAATGAAGTCCAGATAAATATCTGCCAGAAATTGCATATTGCAAGCTTGTACCTCTCAGCTACTTTACATTCCACATATGAGTGCAATTTTTCTATGTCTGTCTCTTTCTTTCTGACTCATTTCACTCAACATGATACTTTCCATGTTGATCCACTTATATGCAAATTTCATGACTTCATGTTTTCTAACAGCTACATAGTATTCCATTGTGTAGATGTACCAGAGTTTCTTTATCCAGTCATCTGTTTTTGGGCACTCAGGTTTTTTTAAGATTGTGGCTATTGTAAACAGTGCTGCAATGAACATAGAAATGCAGATGTCATTTCTACTATATCTTTTTGCCTCTCGGGGATATATTCCCAGGAGTGGTATTGCTGCGTCAAATGGAAGCTCAATTTCTAATTTTTTGAGAATCGTTCATATTGTTTTCCAAAAGGGCTGAACCAGTCGGCATTCCCACCAGCAGTGAAGGAGGGTCCCTTTCTCCCCACATCCATACCAACAGCGGTTGCTTTTGTTTTGGGGATGTGGGCCAGTCTCTGTGGTGTGAGATGATATCTCATTGTTGTTTTGATCTGCATCTCCCTGATGATTAGTGATGTTGAACATTTTCTCATGAGCCTCTCAGCCATTCGGATTTCTTCTTTGGGAAAATTTTGTTCATTTCATTACCCCATTTTTTTGATCGGGTTGGCAGTTTTCTTCTTGTGGAGTTTAACCAGTGCATTGTATATCTTTGATATCAACCCTTTATCAGATGGGTACTGCATAAATATCTGAGAAAGAGAAAATTTAAACAATGCAATGGCAATATACTGGGAAAGAAGGAAAGGCCAGTGATAGCATCACTGAAATATGTATATTCTGAAAAATAGACGCCCTTCCTTCCTTCCTCCCTCCCTCCCTCCCTCCCTCCCTTCCTTCCTTATTTCCTTCCTTCCTTCTTTCCTTAGTCCCTCCCTCCCTCCCTCCCTCCCTTCCTATTTCCTTCCTTCTTTCTTTCCTCAGTCCCTCCCTTCGTTCCTTCCTTCCTTCCTTCCTTCCTTCCTTCCTTCCTTCCTTCCTTCCTTCCTTCCTTCCTTCCTTCCTTCCTTTCTTCCTTCCTTCCCTCCCTCCCTCCCTCCCTCTCTCCCTCACTCCTCCCTCCCTCCCTCCCTTCCTTCCTTCTTTTGTTTTTAGGTCATCCCTAATAGTACCCAGGGCTTACTCCTGGTTCTACACACAGAAATCACTCATGGTGATACTCTAGGGTACCAGGAATTGAGTCCAGTTCACCTTATGCAAGTAGCCCTACAGACTACTTCTACCCTGAAAAATAGATATTTGTAATAGTTTTATTCCCTAGTGGCAAGATCTCCAACTGGAAATGACTGTGCACATAGCATTCTCTCACTGAATTAGGACAGAGGGAAGTCAGAGAACTACCAAACAAAATCTATTTTTCTGACTTTTATCTCACCAGAGATTTTCTTCTACTTCCATATGCCTTTTTAAGAGATTGTTCCATCGTACTCCCCATGGAGAGACCCTCAACATATAGCATAATAGTGATGGTTTAGAGAAATTACTGTTTCACCCACTGAGTGAGCAGTATGAAATTATTTACTGACACACCCAATGCAGAGAAATCGATGAGAGATTTAGGTTTGTTTTACAAAGGAAAATGTTTTGCATATAGGGAGTACTTTTCACCTAAGAACATTTACATACTCAGCAAGCAAAATTAGTGAGAAAACTTCAAAGAAAAAGGTAGTGATGGAATAAGGAACACAGATATGAATGTTCTATTTATATTATTATTTTTTTTTAGAAATCCAGCTTGATGTTTTCCTGTCTCATTAGCACAAAAATGTAGTGCTGAGCAAGAGCCCTCAGTCATTCATCTTTATGCCAAGTGAGTGATTTCTTTTGAAGATACTCACTTAGAAGGCATAGTATCCACTACTTTATCGGTGCCTCTCATTCCATTTGCAATGGAAATCTATCCTGATCATTACAGTACAGCAAGCAATCTCTGATAATTTGGTCCACACTGTCCCTGGGAAAGTTGTTTTGCTACATGATGAAACACGTTATCATCTTATTTAAAAGATATTCAAAACAAACATCTGTGAATCTAGGACTAACTGCTTTAAAAGATGGTAGGCAAGGCCTGTGAATGGGTAGCCTTCTAGGTAAACTCCCTTTCATGTTCATTCAAAATCCCTTGGAGATTCAAGCTTCCATTTACAAAAATATAAATTCACTGGATTACCTATGTGTAGGATACATGATTTAACCTTGCCAAGAGAATTTTGTAATAACATATCCTGCAATAATTAATTTTCATCTGTTGGTCATTGAAGGAGGTATGATTTTTGCTGTTGATTTTAAACCTGTACTATCTTCTTTATGTTTTGCTCTTTTTTTTTTTCATTTTTCCTTCTCTCTAAAAAAATAAGACTTCTAACAAAAGAAGACACCTTGACATATCATAACTTTTAACATTGTGGCTTTTTTTTTTTGCAAAGAATTGAATATTCTATAAAATAAAACTAGCTGCCATGTGCAAAAACAGCTGTTTTGTTTTTAGAGGAGAAAATACTAAGCAAGCTCTTTTTTTTTTTTTAACTCATCCACGTCTTCTCTGTATGTCTGCAGACATATATAAATCTTTTTTTTCTATCACACATCCTTCTTATATTGCCCGCTGAGCCCAGAATTTCAGGCTTGTCCCCCATCCTTTCTTGAGAATCTCTCTTCAGTCAACTCCATTTCATTCTCTTACTTCTCTCGCTCTAAACTACAATATATGTTGTTTTTCACTGATGTAATATTATGTTCTTTTCTCATTGATGCCAAACACTTTCCAACACCATCAGATCACCATTGTGCAGATATCTCACCGTGACCTTTCCATTTTTACAAATAACTGGGAATTTAGGGAGCAGATATAACACTTTCCAGATTAAATGTCAAAATTTCAAAATTAGATGAATTTAGAATCTAAGTAAGTATATTTTCTGCTCCCATTCCCAGTAGTCTACATAGTACACTGATTAGCAGTAGCATTTTGTAATATCACTTAAGGCTTTAGTACTGTGGAATTCTGCCAGTAATGGTGTTTAATTCACTTATATGCATCAATTCATCTCTGTCAGGAGCCTATTAATTTCTTCACTATTTTATGCTGTCCCTAGTCCCTATATAATGAGACACAATGATTCCCATTTGTGTAACCAAAAACTTAAGAGTCTCTTATAAATTACCTCTGATCCCACTGCTTTTAGTGATCCAAAAGCCTCTGTATTTCTTTTTCATATTTAAATCAATTTTGCAAGCCTTTTTATTTATAGGAACATACTGGAACTCTGTAGAACCAAATAGTGAAATCATATAAAAATGCAAGTTTTGGATGGACTCTTGAACATGCATTTCTCTTTGAATAAAAACTTCCAGACTATGATACACAAGCACATTACACTTATAAGGAGAGAATATTAACAAAAATCAGCTCAGACTATGCAATAGGACAAGTCATTAGTGGGCAAGATATCACAATGTTGCTGTAAATATAAAGACTAGTAACAAATAAAGCTCACTGTCACTGTCACTGTCATCCCATTGCTCATCGATTTGCTCGAGCAGGCAGAAGTAACGTCTCCATTGTGAGACTCAGTGTTACTGTTTTTGGCATATTGGATATGCCATGGGTAGTTTGCCAGGCTCTGGCGTGCGGGCGAGATACTCTTAGGAGCTTGCCAGGCTGTCCAGAGGGGTGGAAGAATCGAACCCGGGTTGGCTGCATGCAAGGCAAACACCCTACCCATTGCACTATTATTCTAGCTCAAATAAAACTAAATATATAATTATTGCTATAAAATATACTGTTGATATTTTTTTAAGAGTTCCATTCATTATATTCATTAATCTCTTAAATGTACATTCCATAGATGAGAAGATTATTCAAAAGCAAGATCTATACATCTTGATTCATTTCACTTCATGGTACATTCTGGAGAGCCAAGAGTAGTGTGAGGCTGGAGAGGCATCAACAAAATTTAGATTACTTCTTTTTTTTTTAATTTATTTATTTTTAATTAGAGAATCACCGTGAGGGTACAGTTACAGATCTATACACTTTTGTGCTTATACTTCCCTCATACAAAGTTCGGGAACCCACCCCTTCACCAGTGCCCATTCTCCACCACCCGTAAACCCAGCGTCCCTCCCACCCTCCCCAATCCCATCTCCCCCCCACCCCACCCTGCCACTGTGGCAAGGCATTCCCTTCTGTTCTCTCTCTCTAATTAGCTGTTGTGGTTTGCAATAAAGGTGTTGAGTGGCCGCTGTGCTCAGTCTCTAGCCCTCATTCAGCCCGCAACTCCCTTCCCCCACATGGCCTTCGACTACAATGTAGTTGGTGATCGCTTCTCTGAGTTGACCTTTCCCTGGAACGTGAGGCCAGCCTCGAAGCCATGGAGTCAACCTCCTGGTACTTATTTCTACAGTTCTTGGGTGTTAGTCTCCCACTCTGTTATTCTATATACCATAGATGAGTGCAATCTTTCTATGTCTGTCTCTCTCTTTCTGACTCATTTCACTCAGCATGAAACTTTTCATGCCCATCCACTTAACTACAAAATTCTTGACCTCCTTTTTTCTAACAGCTGCATAGTATTCCATTGTATAGATGTACCAAAGTTTCCTCAACCAGTCATCCGTTCTGGGGCATTCGGGTTTTTTCCAGATTCTGGCTATTGTAAACAGTGCTGCGATGAACATACATGTGCAGATGTTGTTTCAATTGTACTTTTTTGCCTACTGTTGATATTTTTGTGGTATGTTCTTGATAAACAGTAAAGTAATAGTCAAATGACTAAGAGTGCTAGTGCAGAAAATTATATATTTCTATTAACATATATCTCTAACATATATCTCTGTTTATTTTTTCAGAATTGGAGTGAAACATCAGGAGCTAAGGGAAAAGCAGACAAGAGGGCCTGGTGATTATGCAACTGGAGTAACTGGATCCTTGCATGATATGGATGATGATGAAATAGATCCCAATTACGCCAGAGTGAACCACTTCCGGGAACCGTGTGCATCTGCAAATGTCTATAGGTCTCCATCTCCTCCTCGGGCTGGACCACTGGGTTACCCTCGGGATGGCCGTCCACTGTCTGCAGAGAGAGATCACTTAGAGGGTCTCTATGCCAAGGTCAACAAGCCATATCACCCACCAGTGCCAGTAGACAGGTAATAAAACTTATTGAAAGGTAAATATACTTCTTATTCACCATGTTTCAAATCATCTCTACTGCTGAAGCAGTTAAAAATATATCTTTCAGTCTATTAAAGCCGAAGTGACAGAGAACCTTTGACAACTGCTATGCGTTGACTTACCTGCAAGGCATCAGTCATCGAAAACAAAACAATAGCCAGCTGTACGATGGTAAAAATGAATAGCAGCAGTGGAGTTTATGGTGCAACAGGGAACAAACTTTGGAAAAAATAATGTGACAGAGAACGAATGATGATAACTTTAAAAGAATATTGTTCCTTCTCTGGATTCCTACTATGAATGACTTACTCAAAAGGATGGCATGACACTTGGAGATAACGAGTCAGAGAGAGAATGATGACTTCTAAGGGGGAGGGATGTTGCAAAGGACTTTGAAACGTGAGATGGGGAGATGGGGTTTTATGCTCCAGAAAAGGATATTCCTGTATAGGTATTCATTGATGATCAGCAGTTAAAACACACACACCACACACACACACACACACACACACACACACAAAACACCCAAAGAGATAATCTTGGCAATAGTAGTTTGATGAAGTAAAAAGGAGATAAGAGGTGACAAGTCCAAGAATCTTTAGATTTAGAAACTAGAGGAAAGTTTATAGAAGCATCTTGTCAGTACAATTGAAGTACGTTGAAAACAAGAAAATTCCAGCCCTCCTGCCAGAGTAAAAATGTTTCTTCGCTTGAAAGACTAATATAAGAGTTTTAGTCAATATACATTTTTTAGGTGATCCTTGGAATCACACATGCTGGAAATGAATTGACTGGCCTTGTTTTTAATCTAGCTGTAACTTAAAATCTGAAGAGAGGAGGGTAGATGGGAGATTAGGAGGAGAAGGAAGGATAGTAGGCACAAAGAACTTTCATTCTAGGTGTTAAAAAGACTGTGTCCCAGATTTCTTTGGGGCCTGGCAACCACCTAGTCACTATTAGTAACTAGCTTTTGTGTGATGGTGTGATATATTGCACATGTTTACCATTTACATTTCCCCAGCTGGGTAATATTATGCACTTTCAATTAGGTTGGGGAGAGGAAGGGAAATCATGGCATTTTTATGCAGACTGTAAAGTGTAGCTTCACAAGACTGATTACCTTTCAGAGGCTTTCCAATAACCAAGAGGGAAGGAAGGAGCAATTTTTAATCCTTACTGTCAAGCTTCCAGGTTGATAGTATTAAAGAAAGATGGTCAAGTTTTTTCTTTAGGATAAAATGAAAATATAAATTTCTATGACTGTCTGAGACAGCCATAATAACTAAACTGTTAATTCAAATAACTGATTAAGTGTTGGCCTTTTTTCTCCCAAGCCTTCATATAGGGTTCAATTTTTATCATGTAAATGATAATACTAGGCACGAGTCTCTTCTGGCACAGATCAGAGACAATCTTGCTTTCCCTAAATCAGATAGGTCTTCAGAGAAATTCATTTTGCATGTGCCCAGTGCCAGGAACCAAGTGCAGAGAGAGGAACAATTTCTAGGAACTTCCAATACCAATATTTCCCTGTACTAATCCCAGAGAAATAAAAAATGAGACATTCTATTACTAGTCAAATAAATGCAGTGAATACTCAGTTAAGTCATACCAGAGGTTTACATATTGTCTTCTTAGCCCCAACATATTAATATACATTGTGAACATCTACAAGGAGTATCTATTAATTATATTTCTCAAGCTCTCAAATTTTTGTCACCTAACATTTATTTTTTTCCCCCGTCCTTGCAATTAACCTTTGTGACCAATCTCGGAGACTCTATCCCAAGATAATTCTCACCTATGTATTTTGGCCAGGAAATAAATGCCCTACGATAATACAAATTATAACCACTGTAGAATTATCTCAGAAAAATTATACATTCGTCATAGCACATCCCAGATATATTTGTAGATTTGTCTTTTCTTTATCTTTCCTTTGTCTCTTACCCCTTTGTATTGATAAATGATCTAAAGCTCTTTTAGTGGAATTTTGATTGTTGTCATATTTTTGGATAACATATCAAAGTGTGACTCTTTGGTACTTAGAATGATCGATCCTTACTCTGATAATTCTATAAGTTTTAAAGAAATTTATTTTTGTTTTGGCACATTAAAGTCATCTGATAATTTTAGTTATTGTTATTGTCATTACTACTCTACTATTATTGTCTTCTATCAATGAAATTCTGAACTTCCCTCACGTTCCCAGTCAAGGTAGAGCTAAGATAGTTATTTTGAGTTCTAAACTTCGAAGATTTATAGTCAGAGGCATTCCATTCAGCTAACATCTGTTTAGTCTTTTATTCATAAAAAAGAATTAATTATGTATCTACTATGGTTCAAGCAACTGTAGTAACTTCCAAGTAAGATACACATATAACTGAGATATGTTCTCAGCCTAGAAGGTGTAATACTCTAAATAGAAGGGAAATGACACAGGTGAACATAGATAATATAATATGAACACAAGTAAAAGAAGCTTTCTTTTTATTTTTTGGCCATCTTATACTAGACTGCTCAGGAAGAATTTCCCAATGGAAGTCTTATTTGAACTCAAATTGGAAGGGTTAGTAAGAATTGAACAGATCCAGTAGAAACTTTGAGAATAATTAGAGAATAATAAACATATACATATAAAGTTTCCTGAAAGAAATGGCATGTGAGGGAAATATGGGGTGTGAATTAGTCAGAAAGTAATACCCTATGAGCCTGGAAGGCAGGGTAGAGCCAGATTGTCACTAAATATCCTCCACCTTGTGCTAATACTTAGCTGTCTGGGGATCTGCATGAAGCGGGGGGTCTGCAGGTGAATAGTGGCGTCTGTTCTGGACTGCAGAAAGATGCGTTTCTGTCATGCCTATTTATGTATTTGCTAATCCTCTGGACAGTGGTCACCATTGAGGAGCCATAATTAGAGGAAAAACTGACAGATCTGTATTTGGGAAAATAAGCCTGCCAGCTTGATAGCAGACAAGGAAGAAGATGGTTAGACTGTGGACAAATTAAAGTGCGATTAGAGTATTGAAAGATCTCAGGAACCTCAATTTTTTTTTTTTTTAAAAAAAGACATTTTGGAGAGAAGAAAGTAAGAAGTACCCAAAAAATCTTTAGTTTAAATGTTTTTAAATTATATTAAACAAAGATCTGTAGAGGTAAGATTCTCAAATGTCTTAGAGAGTTTAATAAAATACTAAAGGAATTTCCTATATAGATACTGATTTCTCAGAGGGGGGAAATGCAATACTAGAATATATTTGGAGATGAGATCTAGTAAACTTGTTGATAGAGAGAGCAGATTTTCAGGATAGAAGAGTTTGCAACATTGAAGTGCCTCATATTTCAGAATTGACCAAAGATCCCTATTGCCAGTGGGCTGGGGTGTGGTATCAGAGAATAGGAAAAAAAAAAAAAGCAGAGGCTACCTTAGAGGCCTTGATAATGAATGTGGATTCTAAGCTGAGATGGCGGGGCAGGGATGGAGTGGGGACGTCAAGACTTTTTAATCGTGGAATTCATCAGCTGCTAACTGACCTGAGCCATGCTTCTTTGCTGCCTATTCTACAAAAAGAAGATTCTAAGAAAGATCTCATATATTGTGAATGTAACATTTGATTTTATATTTTAAATTTTTGGTACCTCCGTATAAAATACATCTGTCTGCCTATCTCTGTCACTGGAACATATCATATACATGCTCTTCACAGTGGGTTTTGGTTTAGGGGCTGCACCCAGCTATGCTCAGGGCTGACTCTTCACTCTGCCCACAGGAATCTCTGCTGGCAATGCTTGGGAGCCCATATGGGGTGCCAGGAAGCAAATCTGGGTTTGCTGTGTGTAAGGCAAATGCCCTACCTTCTGTACCATTTCTTTGGCCCTATTTTTGTTTCTCACCTCTCTGCTTCTGAAAGGTTATCCCTGAACCATCAGCATACCTGAAAATCTTGACTTACAAAGATCAGAGCAATAGTACAGTGTTAGGATGCTTGCCTTTCATGCACCCAAGTTTGATTCCTGACACCCCATATCATTTGATTCCCAACCCCCAGGAGTGATCCCTGAGTGTAGAGCCAGGAACAAGCCCAGATACGGCCCCCAAACTAAAACATTAAAAATTTTAAAAGTAAGAAGGATTAATCTTTAAAAGATAGTGGCCAAAGACATACCTACAACCGAGAGAGAAAGAATAGAATTTTCATTGTGCTGTTCTTTCTGAATGTGAACTTAGCAAAGATTAAGTCCTACCTCCCAAGGCCTAATAATACGGCGTAGAGTTAGTCTTACCACAGCACCCACATTTAATGACTCCTTCAATAGGATAGTATTATAACTTTATGATTTGATGAGGGACTGGAGGGAATAGCACAGCAGGTAGGGCATTTGCCTTGCACGTGGCCCACCCAGGCTCGATTCCTCTGCCCCTTTTGGACAGCCTGGCAAGCTACCGAGAGTATTTTGCCCTCTCGGCAGAGCCTGGCAAGCTACCTGTGGTATATTCAATATCCCAAAAACAGTAACAGCAAGTCTCACAATGGAGATGTTACTGGTGCCTGCTCGAGCAAATCGATGAGCAATGGGATGACAGTGATACAGTGATTTGGTGAGAATATAATAGTTCCAAATAGAGGGAATGCAGTTGTGACTATTTGGCTTGCCAAATCACACTCCTGACCAACAAAAAAGCTCCCTAAAATATGTAATTCTGTTTCTAAGTGAAATAAACTTTCTTGCCATGTGCATTATAAAGCATATGCCAAATACAGAAATTAGTAAGAAAAATGTTTTTTAAAATTGTAATAGTTCTTATATTTTTTACTTTCCCTCAAATTAGAGGCCCCATTACCTGTTTTGGACACAACTCCTGACTCTGTAAGTATAGCAAACTTGTCTGTTACTACTCACAGTTATCTCTATAGTTTCTAACCAATCTATGCACAATTAGAATTCTAGTGACAAAAAGATAGTAAATGCATATGTTGATTAAAGGACTGTAACCTATAAAACTATAACTATATATAAACTACACAAACTAATTTTATTTCATTAAATTATATAAATAAATAAATGAGTCAATAATTTATACAATTTTAGAGTTGGATGGTCCTTAGATAATCAAGTTTCACATCTCATCCAGTTGAGGTCCCTTCTCCACAAAAATCTCTTGTCACAAGTTGGCATACTTTCAGGAAGAATTCATGAGGTAGTCTTTTGCATATGAATCGAATTGTCTAGCATGTCTATTGAAATCCCATGTAACATTTGCCATAATCTGTGAATTAACTTATCTGTATTTATAATCTAAGCCTTATTGATAGACCTCTAGATATTTGAAGTGACAAATATTTTGAATTCCAAACATCTGCCTGGTTCTGTGCTCAGAACTGTCCTTAAAGGAGTAAAGAAAATGTGCACATAAGTATAGTCAACAAAGACTACCCTGGCTGTCTGAGTCATTTGTGTTATAATCCATCCCCATAGTCCTCATAATAGTTGCATTATATGTTTGTGTGTAAAGTGTTTTATGATTATCGTCTGTTATGCATGGCATGCATTATTTTACACCATATTTCAGATATAGTCAGAAAAGACAAAAATCATTTGTACTCTTAATTTTGTGGCCTTAATTCTTTATACTTAATAATGTGGCTTACAGCTTGGAAGCCGACCTCACATGCTGGGGGGAAAGGCAGCTCAGATAGAGTAAAGACCACCAAGGAAAGGGTGCTTGAAGGCCCAGTCGGGATGGGAGATGTGAGCTGAAAGTAGACTATAGACCAAACATAATGGCCACTCAATGCCTATAATGCAAACCACAACACCCCAAAAGAGAGATAGAGAGCAAAAGGGAATGCCCTGCCACAGAGGTGGGTTTGGGTAGATGGGGTGGGGGTTGTGGGAGGGATACTGGGAACATTGGTGGAAGAGAATGGGCACTGGTGGAGGGATGGGTACTCAATCTTTGTATGACTGAAACATAAACATGAAAGTTTGTAAGTCTGTAACTGTACCTCATGGTGATTCATTTAAAAATTAAAAAAAAAGAAAAAAATAACAATGTGGCTTAAATTTTAATATGTTATAATTGATGGTTTATATTATATTTTTAATCAAAGCACATTAAAAATGTAACTATTTTTTTTCTCTTGAATTTTTTCAGTCCAGATTCTTCTTTTTTTTTTCCTTTGGAAGGTATTCATTTTACTGTTTTAAAAGACAAACAAGAACAGGCAGAGGAAATCTACACTAAGATTTCAGGCAACTGTAAAAGTGATACACAGAACAATGATTTGATCTCATAGGAGAAACAACTGAAATGAAACTTCACCATTCTTCAGGTTGTAATAATACATTAATATTAAAAACATCGAAAGGACAATTTGGGTTTTTCCTACTAGATTTATAATAAACTATCATCTGTGATTTGCTTTCATAAGTCTTCTCTGTTCAACAGCACGTGCTATCCAAATACATACATTCTAGTAATTTACCATAAAAATAGTTTCATCTCAAATTAGTGATCAACCTTTTGACCCAAACTTACATACATTCCATTTTATCAGAAAATATGAAAGATGATTCTACCAGTCCATTCTAATCAACATAATACATAAAAAAGAGTTCTGATTCTTAAAATGAATCATTTTAGTAGGATAGCCTGGTGGGTTTAATTTAACAGCTGAAGCGTAATACGGTAACTAGACTATACTGTACTGTTTAAACTAATCCACAGTTGCAGGAATAGGTCTGATTTATAAAATATATGATGATGAAACTACATAGTATGAGCAGCAAAATACTAGAAAACAGTGAATGAATGAATAAATGATTTTCATCAGTGGCCATTCATTATTTTGCCTTTAGGAACCTGGAAGAAATTGTCTTCTTGGAGTTTCAAATGTTCTGGTAAATCATTTCTTAGTTTCCTCAATATCGCCTTGAATTGCTGAAATCAGTGATTGTAAAGAATTAAAGTTCTTTTCTGGTCTGAGGTAGCTGACGATGGCCACGTTGAGGATTTCTGCATAGAAGTCCTCTTTGAAGGTGTGCATGATAGGAGTTTCCACCGACTTCTTGGCGTTGCCGTAGTAGGGGTCCCAGCCCACTCTGGCCACCATCTGGAGCACGGGCCCGCCGCCCACGCTGGCTCAGTCGCAGTAGATGCTGGTGGGCAGGTCCGCGGGCAGGCTGTCCACCACCTGCTCGGGGAAGTTGGCCGTGGGGATGCCCAGCTGCCGGGAGCCGCGGCCGAAGCCCCGCACCACGGGCCCGCGGCGGTGGGGCCAGGCTGAGCCAACAGATGCTGCGGGTGACAGAGGCCGCGGTCGCCGCCCCCCCTCAGCTCAGTCCAGATTCTTCAATATGTAATGAAAAAAACTTTGCTTTCAACAGTTATTAATGTGAGTTTTTTTCTCTTCCATTCAAGGAAAATCTTTACTTGTAAATTTAGCCCATTTTAGCCATTAAGATATTTTAAAATATTGATTTTTTTCCTACTCCCATATATCTTTCCTAGTTTATACCATCCTGATATTTAATCACTGTTGACTTATCTATGTCACTGATAAGATCGTTGATCAATTTTGAGTATAATTCTTGCAAGTCATCATTGAAGACCTCCATTAATCAAATGGAGTGGGCATGTTCACTTAGCTCTGATCCAGTCTATAGTTAACTACTACCATTTATTTCATTCATCTATAAGTGCTGTAGAAGATTTTGTCAAATGCTTTATTGACATCAAGGTATACCATCTATATAATAATCGACTAAAATACCAGTCTAGCAACCTTTTGAAGAATGGAAATTACTTGTGATGAACTAGTGCTAATTATTTTTTCTCTTTAAGATATTCAAATAATGTATTAATTTAGACTTGCATACACAAAAACTTTTCTTTGTTCTCATGTGATACTAGTCACTTAGTACCAGCTTACTCAGCACATACTCACTGGTAGATACACAACTTTGAAATTAAAGGAACAGGCAGCAAACAGCTCTTGATATACAAGTTAAGCAGTCTTGATTCCCCAACAGATTTTAAACAAACTTTGTAAGAAACTTTTATTGAGCATCTGTTTTTATTTCACAGTAAATACAAAGGAGTTCTGAAACTATCTTTATCCTCATGAAAACTAGTCTAATAGCTAAAACTGTTTCACAAACAGTTACACTATAAAAGTTCCATTAGCTACTGCTTCATAGTACAGTTTGAAGTTGGGGAAGGTGATGCCTCCCATCTTCTTTTTCCCAAGGATTGCTTTGGCTATTCATGGGGGGGGGGGCGGTTATTGTTTCACATAAATTTCAGGAGTGTTTGGTCTATTTCTTTGAAAAATGTCATGGGTATTCTTCTAAGGAATGCACTGAATTTGTATAACGCTTTTTGGAATATTGCCATTTTGACAATCCATGAGCAGGGGGTGCAACTCCATTTCCTGTGTCCTTTATTTCTTGGAGTTTTGTAGCTTTCTTTGTACAGGTCCTTACCTCCATAGTTAAGCATTTCTGAGGTACTTGATATTTTGAGGCACAATTGTAAAGTGGATTTTTTTTTAATATTACTTTCTCTGTTTCATTGTTTGTATATAGAAAAGCCATGGACTCTTGGGTTTTGATTTTGTAACCTGCCACTTTATTATATAAATCTATTGTTTCTGGGAGCTTTTTGGTAGTCTTTAGAGTTCTCAAAGTATAATATCATATCATCTGAAAATATTGAGAGCTTGACTTCTTCCTTTCTATCTAGGTACCCTGGATATAATTTTCTTCCCTAACTGCTTTAGCAAGTACTTTCCATTGCTATACTGAATAGAAGTGGTGAGAGTGTCTTATTCCTAATCTTAAAGGAAAGGCTTTTAGTTTTTCTCCATTGAGGATAATGCTTCCTATGTGCTTGTGATATAGCTTTGGCTGTATTGAGGAAAGTTCCTTCAACTCCCATTTTGTTGGGAATTTTTATTATGAAGGGATACTGGATCTTGTCAAATGTTTTCTCTGCATATATTGATATGATAATATGGTTTTAATTTTTTATTTTATTTATATGGTATATTATGTTGACTTGAAAATATTAAGCCATTCTTGCATTTCTAGGATGAATCCTACTTGCTCATTGTGCATGATTTTTTGATGAGTTGTTGGATTCTATTTGCTAGTATTTTGTGGAGGGTCTTTGCATCTGTATTCATCATGGATATCGGCCTGTAATTTTCTTTTGTGTGTGTGATGTCTCTTTCTGCTTTTGGTATCAGGGTCATGTTTGCCTCATAGAAACTGTTTGAGAATGTTTTTGTTTCTTCAATTTCCTGGAAAAGCTCAAAAAGGACTGGAAGTAGGTCTTCTTTAAAGGTTTGGAAGAATTCACTGGTGAATCCTTCCGGATCTGGGCTTTTGTTTTTGGGAAGGTTTTTGATTATCATTTCAATTTCGTTGATAGTGATAGGTCTATTCAGGCATTCCAAATTTTCTTGATTCAGCCTTGGGAGGTTAGAATCCAGGATTTCATCCATTTCTCTTAGGCTCTCTTGTTTTGTGGCATACAGATTCTGATAACCTTTTGAATTTCTATGGTTTCTTTTGTGATGTCCCCATTTTATTTCTGGTTCAGTTTATTAGGGTTCTCTCTCTCTCTATTTCTCTGTTTCTCTCTCTTTCTCTCTCTCTCCTTCTTTGTGAGTCTTACAAAGACTCAATAAACTCTTCTCAAGGTTTATCAATCTTTTTATTTCTTTAAAGAACTAGTTCTTGGTTGCATTGATCTATTGGAGTGCTTAGTGGGGAGGAGGGATTCTAGCTCATTAATTTCTGCTCTAAGTTTTATTATATCCTTTCTCCTGCCTTGTAAAAAACTAAAGCTCACGAGGGGCGAGTGCACTCGCGGGCTCTCCGGGCGGCTCTGTCTCACCACCCGAGTTCGGTGCCCCGGAACCGCTGTGTGTGCTGTCGGTCAAGGGCGGGCGACGGAAGGAAGAAGGCCAAACTGGTTGCTCGATCAGTTTATTTCATTCTCTCTCCGCTTCTCTCCCGGCTCTCGGTCTCTCTCTGGATCTGTGGATCTGGCCCCCGTGGATCTGGCCCCTGTGGATCTCGCCCCGTGGATCTGGCCCTGTGGATCTCGCCCCCCAACCCACTCTTACCACCTAGTTAAATCTCCACAGCATGAGGGGGTTGGGGTGTACACATAGGTGTGGTCACCATCAATAGGGTGAGGTTCCTTTCCCTTAGGGGATGCTTCTCCTAGGACTTAATTCTCTTTCAGCAGGAGGATCCACCCAAGGGCGGAGTCCCATGAATGTGTTTCTCTTCTCCTCAGCCAGCAAACATATAAGAATTCATAATATTAATTATTTTGTATGGACACAATAAGAGATGCATTAAGGCTTATAGAATTGCTCTCTTGGGGCCATCTCAATCTCAGACTGCAGTGCTCAGGCCAGATCAGTCTTTCCTATCCCTGGCAGGGTCCTAGTCTCATAATTACTATTGGATCATGACAGCATTTGTCTATGATCAAGCTCTTAACTTATAGTTAAGAATTAGGCACTTTGGCCAGGCCCATCTCGATGCCAGGGTAGCACATAACTCACCACTTGCCCTGGATCCTTCCCATCCCACGTCGGGACCCTGCTTTTGGGGTGCTAGGAACTGAGGGCAACTGAGGCTTAAGTGGAGAAAGCAGATGCCCGGGAGGGAATGATATTCGAGGCCAATTAATTCCCAAGTTATAAAAACATAATATTGTCTTCTTGTGTCTATACAAAACAGACATAGCTTTAAAGTAAATTATTCAAAAGGCACAAGAAGAGGAGAAAGGCAATATTAACTTATATAATATAAATTCAGTATCCTAGAAAGTTCTGACCTTACAAATTAGTAGAGTCAGATTAAGGGAAAGCCTCGGATTAACTCTTTTGGGGAAGAGAGCATGGAGAAGTGATTATAGCTAAACAAAGGGATGGGAGAGATTCGGGAACACCTTGATGGGTGTGCCTGGGGTAAGCCTAAACTCCGAGGAAAACTGGGACAAGCTCCTTGTGGCAAGGAGGGAAAAGACAAAGTAATGTCATCCTACACTGCCTGGTTTGGCTCCTTTTGTGGGTCATTTTCTAAGATCTTAAACTGTAAAGTCAACTTATTTATATGGGCCCTTCCTTCCCTATGAATGCTTGTAAAGCTATAAACTTTCCTCTTAGTGCTGCTTTTGCTGGATCCTATAAGTTCTGGTAGTTTGTGCTCTCATTCTTGTTTTGTTTTGTTCTTTTCAGGAATCTTTTGATTTCCTCTCTAACCCACTGGTTGTTCAGTTACAAGCTGTTTAATTTCCAGGTGCTTGATTTGTTTCTTGATTTCTGTTCATGATTAGCTTCTACTTTCAGTGCATCATGGTCTGAAAGGATAATTGATACAATTTCTATCTTCTTGATTGTATGGAGATATGTTTTGTGCTGAGCATGTGGTTTGTCTTGGAGAATGTCCCATGTACACTCCAGAAAAATGTGCATTCAGCTTTTGGGGGATGTAAAGCCACGTACATATCTACTAGCCCTCTCTCTTTCATTTTTCCCTTCATAGCCAGTATTTTCTTGCTGAGTTTTAGTCTCATTGATCCATCAAAAAGTGACAAGGCAGTGTTGAAGTCTCTAACTACTATTGTGTTGTTGACAATGTTATCCTTGAAGCCTATCAGCAGGTGTTTTAAATATTTTTCTGGCCCCTCACTGGGTGTATAAGTTTAAAGAATATAATTTCTTCCTGGTGTACATATCCCTCGATTATTAAGTAATGGCCTTCACTGTCTCTTTTAACCTATTCAACCCATACTTTTGCAAATGAACCTCAATCAGCAGAAACAAAAAGTACAAACAGACCTGAATAGACCCATCAATGTTAAGGAAATTGAAACTGTAATCAAAAACCTCCCCAAAAACAAAAGCCCAGGCCCAGATGGTTTCACTGGCGAATTCTTCCAAACATTTAAAGAAGACCTATTGCCTGTTTTCCTCAAACTTTTTCAGGAAATTGAAAAAACAGGAACTCTCCCAAACAGTTTCTATGAAGCACATATCTCCCTAATACCAAAAGCAAACAAAGATACCACTAAGAAAGAAAATTACAGACCAATTTCCCTGATGAACACCGATGCAAAGATCCTCAACAAAATACTAGCAAATAGGATCCAACAACTCATCAAAAAGATCATACATCACGACCAAGTGGGATTCATCCCAGGGATGCAAGAATGGTTTAACATTCGGAAATCAATCAACATAATCCAGCATATCAACAAAAGTAAAGATAAAAACCATATGATCATATCAATAGATGCAGAGAAAGCATTTGACAAGATCCAACATCCTTTCATGATGAAAACCCTCGCCAAAATGGGGTTTGGAGGAACTTCCCTCAAGATAGTCGAAGCCATCTATCACAAGCCTACGGCAAGCATTATCCTCAACGGGGAAAAACTAAGGGCCTTTCCTCTGAGATCGGGCACAAGACAAGGATGCCCACTCTCACCACTCCTCTTCAATATAGTACTGGAAGTACTTGCGATAGCTATTAGACAAGAAAAAGAGATTAAGGGCATCCAGATAGGAAGGGAAGAAATCAAACTCTCACTATTTGCAGACGACATGATACTATATCTAGAGAAGCCTAAAACCTCTACTAAGAAACTCTTAGAAACAATAGACTTATACAGTAAAGTTGCAGGCTACAAAATCAATACCCAAAAATCCATGGCCTTCATATATGCAAACAATGAGGCAGAGGAAAGGGACATGAAAAAAGCAATCCCATTCACAATCGTGCCCCAGAAAATCAAGTACCTCGGAATCAGCTTAACCAAGGAAGTAAAAGACCTTTACAAAGAAAACTACAAAACGCTACTCCATGAAATCAAAGAGGACATGAGGAAATGGAAACATATACCCTGCTCGTGGATAGGGAGAATCAATGTTGTCAAAATGGCAATACTCCCTAAAGCATTATACAGATTCAATGCGATCCCTATAAATATACCCATGACACTCTTCAAAGAAATGGATCAAGCAATCCTAAAATTCATATGGAATAACAAACGTCCAAGGATAGCTAAAACAATTCTTGGGAAAAAAATGATGGGAGGCATCACCATCCCCAACCTCAAACTTTACTACAAAGCAGTAACAATTAAAACAGCATGGTACTGGAACAAAGGCAGAGCCGTAGACCAATGGAACAGGGTGGAATATCCCTACACACAACCCCAAATGTATGACCATCTAATCTTTGATAAGGGAGCAAGAGATGTGAAGTGGAGCAAGGAAAGCCTCTTTAACAAATGGTGCTGGCACAACTGGACAACCACATGCAAAAAAATGGGTTTAGACCTTGACCTGACACCATGCACAAAAGTCAGATCAAAATGGATTAAAGACCTCAACATTAGACCACAAACCATAAGGTACATTGAAGACAAGGTTGGCAAAACCCTCCACGATATTGAAGATAAAGGTATCTTCAAAGGTGACACGGAACTAAGCAATCTAGTAAAAACAGAGATCAACAAATGGGACTACGTTAAACTAAAAAGCTTCTGCACCGCAAGAGATACAGTGACCAGAATACAAAGACTATCCACAGAATGGGAAAGGATATTTACACAATACCCATCAGATAAGGGGTTGATATCAATGGTATATAAAGCACTGGTTGAACTCTACAAGAAGAAAACATCCAACCCCATCAAAAAATGGGGCGAAGAAATGAACAGAAACTTTACCAAGGAAGAAATACGAATGGCCAAAAGGCACATGAAAAAGTGCTCTGCATCACTAATCATCAGAGAGATGCAGATCAAAACAACCATGAGATACCACCTCACACCACAGAGACTAGCACACATCCAAAAGAACAAAAGCAACCGCTGTTGGAGAGGATGTGGGGAGAAAGGGACCCTTCTTCACTGCTGGTGGGAATGCCGACTGGTTCAGCCCTTCTGGAAAACAATTTGGATGACTCTCAAAAAATTAGATATTGAATTCCCATTTGACCCAGCAATACCACTGCTGGGAATATATCCCAGAGAGGCAAAAAAGTACAATCGAAACAACATCTGCACATGTATGTTCATCGCAGCACTGTTTACAATAGCCAGAATCTGGAAAAAACCCGAATGCCCCAGAACGGATGACTGGTTGAGGAAACTTTGGTACATCTATACAATGGAATACTATGCAGCTGTTAGAAAAAAGGAGGTCAAGAATTTTGTAGTTAAGTGGATGGGCATGAAAAGTTTCATGCTGAGTGAAATGAGTCAGAAAGAGAGAGACAGACATAGAAAGATTGCACTCATCTACGGTATATAGAATAACAGAGTGGGAGACTAACACCCAAGAACTGTAGAAATAAGTACCAGGAGGTTGACTCCATGGCTTCGAGGCTGGCCTCACGTTCCAGGGAAAGGTCAACTCAGAGAAGCGATCACCAACTACATTGTAGTCGAAGGCCATGTGGGGGAAGGGAGTTGCGGGCTGAATGAGGGCTAGAGACTGAGCACAGCGGCCACTCAACACCTTTATTGCAAACCACAACAGCTAATTAGAGAGAGAGAACAGAAGGGAATGCCTTGCCACAGTGGCAGGGTGGGGTGGGGGGGAGATGGGATTGGGGAGGGTGGGAGGGACGCTGGGTTTACGGGTGGTGGAGAATGGGCACTGGTGAAGGGATGGGTTCCCGAACTTTGTATGAGGGAAGTATAAGCACAAAAGTGTATAAATCTGTAACTGTACCCTCACGGTGATTCTCTAATTAAAAATAAATAAATTAAAATAAATAAATAAATAAATAAAATATATATAAAAAAAAGTACAAACAGACATAGGGTGAGAAGATAAAAGGCTAGCAAACTAGACAACTGAGATCAGTGCTAATATTGCATCCTTTGTTACCTTGTCAATTGTATGTTGAAGACTGTAACTCTGTAGTAATCAAAACTGTGTGCTACTGGAATAAAGATAGATTATCTAATAAATGGGTCAGAACTGAATACTCAAAAACAAACTCCCATATTCATGGACAGTTAATTTTCAATAAAGTTGCTGATAAAATAAAATAGAATAAAGATAGTTTCCTCAACAAATGGGTGCTGGGAAAACTGGATAATTACATGTAATAAAATAAAGCTAGATTCATATCTCACACCTTATACTAAAGTTAATCACTAAAGTGAATCAAAGATCTTGAGATCTGACCAGAAAGTATCAAGTACATTGAAGAAAATATAGGCAGAACACTTCAAAAAATGGATTTCAAATACATCTACAATGATCTGATCCCACTGGCAAAGGCAACAGTATCAAAAATTTTTAAATGGGATTATATCAAATTAAAGAGTTCCTGCATGGTGAAAGAAACATGGGCTAAAACTAAAAGAGAGCTAACAGAATAGGGAAATAATTTGCTTTCAGCATATCAGATAAAGGTTTGATGTCCAGGATATATAACATACTCACAAATATTAGCAAAAAAAAAAAAATCCAAAAACCCTATTGAAAATGGGTTAAGACACCCAAGAATAATAGAGATAAGGACCAGGAGGTTTACTCCATGGCTTGGAAGCTGGCCTCAAATTCTGGGGGAAAAGGCAGCTCATATAGAGAAGAGAACACCAGGTAAAGGGTATTTGGAGGACCAGCATGGGTTGGGAGATAAGAATGTAGACTATAGATCGAACACAATGGCCACTCAATGCCTCCAGTGCAAATTACAACACCCAAAAGGAAAGAGAGAACAAAAGGGAATGCCCTGCCACAGAGGTGGGGTGGTGTGTGGGAGAAGGGGTTGGGGTGGTGGGAGGGATACTGGGATCATTGGTGGTGGAGAATGGGCACTGGTAGAGGGATGGGTACTCGATCATTGTATGACTGAAACACAAGCATGGAAGTTTGTGAGTCTGTAACTGTACCCCATGGTGATTCGCTAATAAAAAATTTAAAAATAAAAACAAATTAGAAATTGAAAAAAAAGTGGGGGTAAGAACAGACATTTATCAGAGGAACATAGCCAGGTGGGCAGTAAACATGTGAAAAGGTGCTCAGCATCACTTATCATTAAGGGATTCCCAATGAAGATAACAATAAGATATCATTTCACACCAGTGAGAATGGCACATATCAAAAATAGTGACAGTAATCTGTGTCAGTGAGGATACGATGAAAACGGATTTCTGATTCACTGCTCGTGGGAATGTTGTCTGGTTCAACCTCTGTGGAAAATAGTACAGAGAATTTTCAGTAACCTTAGAATTGAACTGCTGTTTAACCTGACAATTTCACTTTGGGGCATATACATGCAAGACACTCAAGACAAAAAAGAATTCATTCAAAAGAACTTATGTGCACCATTATTCATTGTAGCACTTAGTACAATAGCTGAGATTTGGAATCAACTTGGGTGCACAATGACAGATGAATGGATTATGAAAATGTGGTACAGAACCTATGCAGCTGCAAGGAAAAATGAAGTCATGCGATAAACTACAACCTGATTGGAACCGGAAGATATCATGTTAAGTGTAGTAAAGTAGAAGAACAAGGAAAAACACAGGGTTATCTCGCATATCTGTGGTGCATAGAGTAACTGGACAAGAAAAGGTAAGTAGTAAAGGGGGTTGTCTAGATCACCCTTGGCCCCAGAGTATAGGGAGGAGATGGACAGAAAAGGAAAGAAATCTAATGGGGAAGAAGATGAGATGGGAAGTAATGCGAGAGTAGGAATCAGAGTCCTCAGGTGTACCAATAATGTGCGAGAGTAATGTAGCATTATATCCAAAGCACAGACTCAACAACACTGGAAACATTAGAATTTAAACTACAACCACCGAACCTTGAAGTGTGCCTGTCAAGTGGCAAGCAGGGTGAGGTGAGGTGCACAGAAGCACTGGTGAAGGCAGGGTGACACTGGCAGTAGGATTGACGTTGGAAAATTATATGCCTAAGACTCAAGTATCAATAACTCTGTAACTCATGGCTATTTCATGAATCACGAAATCCCTGTTAATCATCGATTTCTCGAGCGGGCTCAGTAACCTCTCCATTCGTCCTTTCCCTGAGATCTTAAAACTCTCTCTCAGTCCTCTCAACGATGTCGCACTGGAGGCTCTTTCAGGGTCAGGGGAATGAGATCCAGTTTGTTACAGGATTTAGCATGTGAATACACCATGGGAAGCTTGCAAGGCTGTCCCATGTGGGCAGGAAACTCACAGAAGCTTGCCAGTTTCTCCCAGAAGGAGAAGTAGGCTACAAGATAGCCTACTTCTGGTAGCTTGCTTTTAAGTCTCTGGGTGCTGACCGTTGATGGAATTACACACACCTGGGTTCCTCTGCCGCTACCTTCATGCATGAGGCCTGTCCAAACATGTGGAGAGGGGCCTCGAGCATGGCTGTAGCTAGGTTCCGGTGGTCTTTGGCTGCCGGGAGCTCTGCTCTGGGTGGGGAGGGAAGCTGGAGCCCATCCCATCCAAAGGGCTCCGGGGAAGACAGCCATGGCTTTTTAGTTAAATAAAACAAACAGAAACTATAGCTCATTAGGTATCATTAGGCCTGTCAACAGAAATGATATTATATTTTTGTGTATGTCACTTGTATGTCCACTTAGTGCAGCTCAACAATTGTCCAAAATATGAACTAACCCAATTTCTAAGGGCCCTAGTAGGCTATCAATATGAACAGTGTGTAAACTATGCAATACTCAACTGATATGTAAACTATGCAATACCTTTGGCTTTTAAAGAAGTTTGATGATCCTGGGTTCATGAAGCTGCCTCTTTTAATTTTCCTCCTCTGTCTTCCTCAACAGTTTGGCCTCTTATGTTTCATCCTGATTCTGAGATGCATCCTGCAGCTTGAGGTTTCATCTTCACTTTATAAGGAGAAAGAAGGGACAAATAGTCAATAAATATGCCAGTCAGCTGCCTCCCTTTAAGACAATTTCCCAGAAAACACACCCTATGACTTTTCATAGGGAAAAATTAAATTTAAATGACTCTTATTGAGCAATAGTATATCATTTTTTCAGTAAACAAAGATATAGGAGAAAGGATTTGTGAGTGGTTTGGAGGAGTCATGGCATAGAATTCTCCACAAAATCCTTCTACATGATCTCTTTTCTCATTCCCCTTTAATAATACAAAGGCTTAGATTAATACTCTGCAGTACTGTGTACAATATATTATTATTATTATTATTATTATTATTTCCTGGAAAAGGCTATTTTTTTTAGACCAGAAGTTTCCATATTTATTAGGCTTACTGTTCCCTATACAAAAAAAGAATCACTCAGTTCCCTCATTGGAAATCTTTCTCCTAGCAAACAAACAGAAAAAACCTTCATTGTTTTCTAGATTATTCCTGTGCTCCCAGAGTATGGTATCACCCACTTTAGGAAACACTTATATAGACCTGTGTTCTAACTCAGAAATGATTTTGTCTGAATGACTTTTCATACCACTTAAGGCCAGCAAGTTGAAGGCATACATTCTTTGTTTTCATATCTCTGGTAAAGTATATTTTGGTGAATGGTAAGGGTATTGAAGGCTAGAAAAAAACGTGTTAACAGGAAACTTTATAGTCTGATGTGAACAGCTTCATATTAGCATATTTTCTGTTCTTGGACAAAACAGTAACATATCTCTACCAGTTTCTTGATTTCAAGATTTGGCATTTTGTTTAACCTTGGCTTTGTCATGTACAACTCATGCCTCTATTGGTATTTGTCCTCAGTTTCTTTCTCTAGAGAGTTTTCCTGTTAATTTCACCTCAGTGGGGGAAAAAAACACACTTTTTGTCTTCTCACTTCTGACTCACAGCTTTGTGAGACTGTACAGGGACTTGAACAGTGAATGCAGTAGAATACTTGGTGATTTGTTTTTCAGTTTCTATAAACAGAGCCAACATGATCTCATTTCAGTTTGGGAATCCCAGTGATAAATGCCATTTCCATAGAGAGTTTAAACTCACCACTTGAGCAAAGCAATAAGAATTTTTTCCCCTTAGAACATATTGCCATCAATTTTTAAGTGACTTTTAAACAATAATGAGAAATCTCTTAATGAATGAATCTCTGTGACCAGATGAGTGCTAATAATAACTGATATACCATTAACTCTACTTTCCGCTCTCCCCTCTTTTAAAACTTGATGTTCTCATTAATTTTTTCCATCTTCTGAGAGCCTTACTCTTGGGACTGCTAGACTTATGTCTCCCTAAGTTGTCAGCTTCCAGGGGTGACAAATGTAGATAACTTTCTTCTTTATTATACATGAGCTAAGCAAAGAGGTTTGGGAGTTAGTGACCATCCATTTCCTAGACTTCCACCTCCTATTCTGCTCAACCACTGATAATAAGTGGGCACATTTCAGGACTACTTGAGGATTACTGATTCTTAAAGCAGTCATTTAAGCATTGAATTGTCTAATATTTAAACAAATAACTTGATTTTTAGGCTATATTGATCTAGCTTATCCTGTTTTTCAAAGAGGATGCAGGAGGATATATACAGAAAAATTTCACACATATCAATAGCACATGAAGAATAGCATAAAATCAATCTCCTCGAAAAAACATGTTCTCTAGTATGATGCAGATAGTATTTTGGAATAGCAATAGTGATAAACTTTCACAAAGGATTTGCCAAAGGTGCGAAAAGAACCCATGAGTGTGACCCGAAATACAGATCTGAGTGGTGAAAGGCTTCTTTACTTATATGTTATAATGTAAAGGATGAGGAGAAATTAAATTGGATATAATCCAAAGGCACAAAAAAGAAGATATTCAGGGAACTTCATGGATGAGAAGAGCTGAACTGTGGGATTTAAATTAGAGTCACTAGAAGCAAGAGATGAAGGTGTCAACTTTCACCTCAGAGCTATAGTAGAATCTTTGGAATAGGGGTGGCATGTTCAGATCTGTACCTTAGAAAGATAGCAGAAGTCCTGTTGGGTAGGTAACTTTCCTATGTGAGAAACACGAAGCTCTGAGAAATGAGGAACCTTACCTGATTTCTCTATAGGACACCAACTACAAAATCCATGCAGAAGCTAAGAATTTTTCAAACTGCAGAATTTAAGGTAAAGGTGCATCTCAAAATAAATTTGGTGGGATCAACTGGTTTTTAGAGAAAATTTTATATAAAATAATAAAAAGGATCATCACAGATATTATTAATACCCATAAGATTACTCATAATCCTTTTGTTTAAAATATATTAGATATGAAGAATACATTTATATATTCATAGGTACGAGTATGATGAGATGTCATACAAAATGTATTTTTTACTGTGGATTGCAATAAAAATGTTGGAAATTACTGAACCTGTCCCAAAGAGCACATATTTTGCTTCTCTCCTCTAAGAATACCTCACATATGTACTCATTCCTTAATTAATCATGTATTTATTCATTTAACTATTAAAAATACTAGGTGCTTAATATGTGGAAAACTCCCTATTGAGGCTATGGAAGTACAAAGATATTAAAGAAGCTGTGGGCTTTGACCTACTCTCTATAATCAGGCTAGATCTGTGTTGATCTACCACATATTCCAGGCCTCTTGTGACCTGTGGTTTGAATTAATGTATTAGACTAAGCCTCATACCTTTTCATTATACAAACTTTGCAGATGCTAAAGACAGATTCCAAAGCCCCCTCTTTTTAATTTCTATGTTTAATGCGATGTGTAATCAAGAATGGGCCATTGTTAGGTCAATTGCTTTCCTGTATTTATCTTTTCAAACAATAAATAATCAGTGGAATGAGAAAGGGCAGCAAAAGATAGTTTTAATGTAGTACTCATAAATATCCAACATCTTAAAAAAAGATGTTTTAGTATTTATATGCTGAAATACCTTCCCCTCTGGAGAATCAACTGAGGATTGATATGCACTCATCCAGAAATAGAATTTGAATCATTGTTTTATACGGACTTTAAATCAATCCCGAACAGGCACTCTGGATTCCTTCATACTTCGCCATTACTGGACCTTTTCCAAGTTGCCATTTTCCAAATTGTCAAGACTTCTGAGAACAAGGATAAGAGGGAGGCAAAAATAGTGGATTTTATTGTCAGGGCCAATAGGTGACCTGGGCCTAATTCAGGCCAGTAGGTGACCTGGGCCTAATTTATACTCATCTGACTAGGTATATTTTCACCACTCTTTTTGCCGATTTCTTACCTTTCCTCATCTGTAAAATGAACAAGACTATAATATCTACACAAGACTGTTGATACAAAAACTTGATTGTGTGTCTGTGTGTGTACATATATATGAGTGTACACACACATGCACACATATATCAGCATCTGGAAATTTTAAAAAATCATTTAAGTTTAAGCTTAATGCTGGTATCTGGGCATTTTTACCATTTTGCAAGAAAGTTACTGCTATAAATACCCTAAGAGTGAGTCCAAGTTGTGTGGACAAATCCTAAAAAACTTTTACTTCTCCACTTAATAAATTTAAACAACTTTTAATTTTGATAGTCCTTGCCAACATAAGCTATATGTTCTTATTACTTTTTATAGATATTTACATATAGTCATAATGTATAGCATTATAATAATTATCTTGATTCGTCATCTCAAAGACTGGAGCTATAGCACAGCGGGTAGGGCGTTTGCCTTGCACGAGGCCGACCTGGGTTCAATTCCTCCTTCCCTCTCGGGGAGCCCAGTAAGTTACCAGAAGTATCCCACCCACAAGGCAGAGCTTGGCAAGTTACCTGTGGCGTATTCAATATGTCAAAAACAGTAACAATGAGTCTCACAATGGAGATGTTACTGGTGCTCGCTCGAGCAAATCGATGAACAAGAGTATGACAGTGCTGCTGCAGTGCAGTGCAGTGCATACTCTCGAACTTCTTATAAACTTTTAGGGAAATGCAACCATAATGCAATCAAGCCCTTGAACTTTTCATCAAAGTTTTTGCAATGACTACATATTGCATAATTATAGAGCTATACAAAAAAATTAAAAGCAGGGATATGATAACGGTACTATATATGTGTAAAGTTTTCTGTCGTTATCACACATGTAACTATTGCTGAAATCCAAAAGACAGAACTAGTTAAACACTACAGAAATATCCCATATGCATTTGTTATTATACACCTTATTTTTATCCTCCCTGTCCCCTGCCAAATGCCGGTATGTTTCCCATCTCTGTAAGTCCCTCGTTTCCAGAATGCTACATAAATTGAATCACATCAATAAAGAAGTCTTGACATTGGATTGTTTTTCATAAAATATAATGCTCTTGAGATCCATTTAACTTTTTGTAATATCAAAGGTTTTTATTTGCAAGTAAATAGTACTTCATGATATGGATATAGCCTGTTTCCAGTTTGGGCCTATTACAAATAAGGCTTTTCTCAGCGATCACCAATTGGTTTTTTTGTGAATAGAAATTTAAGTCTTCTTTTCTGTTTGCATGTCTTTTATCACCTTTTATTACCTTACCATGCGGACTGAAATTTCCAGTATTATGCTGAATATTAATAGCAAGAACATTCTTTTATTTTATTTTTAATTGAATCCCCATGAGATACAGTTACAAAACTTTCATGCTTGAGTTTCATTCATACAATGATCAAACATCTATCCCTCCACCAGTGCACATCTTCCACCATGTCCCTAATCCTCCTGCCTCTATGGCAGACAATTTTCCCCATACTCTCTCTCTACTTTGGGGCATTATGGTTTGCAATATAGATACTGAGAGGCCATCACGTTTGGTCCTTTATCTACTTTTAGCACATATCTCCTACCCAAAATGATCCCTCCAACCATCATTGACTTAGCGATCCCTTCTCTATTCCAGCTGCCTTCTCCCCCTGCTCATGAGACAGGCCTCCAACCATGCAGCACTATTACTGGCCCTTGTGTCTACTACTGTCCTTGGGTGTCCATCTTGTATTATGATATTTTATATTCCACAAATGAATGCATTCATTCTATGTCTTTCCTTTTCTTTCTGATTAATTTCACTTTGCATGATACTCTCCATGTCCATCGACTTATATGCAAATTTTATGAGTTCATCCTTCCTATCAGCTGCATAGTATTCCATTGCATAGATGTACCAGAGTTTCTTAAACCAATCATCTGTTCTCAGGCACTCCGGTTGTTTCCAGATTCTGGCTATTGTGAACAGTGCTGCAATAAACATACAGGTGCAGATGTTATTTCTACTGTGCTTTTTTTTTGCACCTCGGGATACATTCCCAGAAGCGGTATTGCAGGGTCATATGGAAGCTCGATTTCTAGTTTTTTTAGGAATTCCCATATTGTTTTCCAAAAACACTGGACCAGTGGGCATTTCAACCAACAATGCTAGAGGTTTATTGATCTTGTTTATTTTCTCGAAGAACCAGCTCTTGGTTTCATTGATCTTTCGAATTTTTTTTTGGGGGGAGAAAAGGTTCCATCTCATTAATTTCTGCTCTAAGTTTTATTATTTCCTTCCTCCTGCCTGGATTGGGCTCCTTTGTTGGTCTTTTTCCAAGATCTTAAACTGTGAGATTAGGTTACTTATGTGGGCTCACTGTTCCTTTCTGAGGAATGCTTTTAGAGCTATAAACTTTCCTCTTAACACAGCTTTTGCCTTGTCCCATAAGTTCTGGTAACTCGTGTCTTCATTCTTGGTTGTTTCCAGGAATCTTTTTATTTGCTCTTTGATTTCCTTTCTAAGCCACTTGTATTGAGCTATTTAATTTCAAGGAGTTTGATTTGATTTTCTGTTTGTGTGTGTGATTCACTTCTATTTTCTGAGCATCATTATTTTCAACAGTCTGAGAAGACCATACAGTCTCAATCTTCTTAATTTTATGGAAGTTTGTTTTGTGGCCCAGTGTTTGGTCTGTCTTGGAGAATGTCCCATGCATAATTGAGAAGAATTGTATTCAGCTTTTTGAGGATAAAGTGTCCTTTATGTATCTACTAAGCCCCTTTCTTACATTTCTTCCCTCAGATAAAGTATGTCCTTGCTAAGCTTGAGTCTGGTTGATCTATTGAGAGGTGATAAAGTGGTGTTGAAGTCTCCCACTAGTATTGTGTTGCTATCAATGTCTTCCTTCAAGTCTATGAGTAGTTGTTTTAAGTATTTTGCTGGTCTTTCATTAGGTGCATATACATTTAGGAGCGTGAGTTCTTCCTGATGTACCCCTTGATCAATAAGAAGAGACCTTCACAGTCTCTTGTGACCTTCTTTAGTCTGAAATCAATGTGGTCTGATACCAGAATGGCTACCCTAGCTTTTTTGAGGGAGTTGTTTGCCTGTAGAATTGTTTTCCAGCCTTTCACTTTGAGTCTGTTCTGACTGTTCAGATGTGTTTCTTGCAGGAAGCAGAATGTTGAGTTCAGTTTTCTGATCCATCCTGCCACTCTGTGTCTTTTAATTGGTGTGTTTAGCTCATTGATGTTGAGAGAGATTATTATTATTATGGGATTTTGTCCCATCTTTCTGCTGTTTATTTCTGGTTTTATTCCACAGAAGTCAGAAAATATGCTCTACAGAATTTCTATTTTCTGTTCGTTTGCAAGATAAGATAATCTTGTGTGATTGTGGATTTGTATCTTTTTTTAAGCTTCTTTAATTTATGCTTAATGCATTTTGAAGCTTGTTATTAGGTTTAGATGAATTTAAGGTTGTCAAAAATTCCTGGTGAATTGACCCTTAAATCATTAATACTCACCCTGTTTTGTTTCTAGTCTTGACTATTATTTAAATTCCACTTTATCTGATATCAATTCATTATACTATCTTTTTCTTAAACTTGCATAGTGCATTTTTTTCATCCTTTAACTTTCAATATTTTGACCCTTATATTTAGAGTAAACATTTTGTAAAAGGTATATAATAAGGATTAGTTTAGATATCCAGTAATATCATGTTTGTATTTTAACTGTGATATTTAATGTTTTCATTCAGTGGTGCTGCAAATATAATTTTTGTACTCATTCTATTCTGCCTACTCTGTTTACTTCCTAATTTCTTGCCCTTTATAAATATTGTTAACCAGACATTTTGTAAAACATTTTTATGCCTATGAAAGTTTTTTCTTTATTCTTACTAGCTTTGTGCAATACTTGAGTAACCTAAGAAGTAATGCCATGCTTTCTTATTATTGAAGATAAATTAGTACTTTTATCATTTTTGAGTAATGCATGGAACTTGAAACATTTTATATTAAACCACTTTAAGGTTTTTTGGCTGTGTTTTTATATATTTTAAGTCTAAAAAGTTTTATTTTACCAAATAAAATAGTAACCTCATTTAACCTATTTCTATTTCATATTTCTTTCTTAGTATCTTTATTTCCAGCTGAAATGCTAGCCCTTTTTGTTCATTACTGTCACTGTCACTGTCATCCCGTTGCTCATGAATTTGTTCGAGCGGGCACCAGTAACGTCTCTCATTGAGAGACTTATTATTACGGTTTTTGGCATATCCAATACGCATGGGTAGCTTGTGTTATTTCTTGTAATGTGGAAAATAATTTCTACTTTTATTTATTTAATTATTCATTCATTTATTTAGTTTTGGAGCCACACATCAAGCATTATGCAGGGATTAATTCTAGCACCATGCTCAGGGGTCACCCCAGGCACTGTCAAGATGACCCTGTGGTGCCTGGGATTGAACCCAGAACTCTAACTTGCAAAGCATGTACACTGGCCCTTTGAGTTATCTTATCACATATCCCCTTCATCTTCAAGTTTAAGAATATTTTCTTTATGTGCCATTATTTGTTTTTGTTTTTCTTATAACATTCAAAATTATTATTTCATTGCTTTCTACCATTCAGTGTTTTCATGACTGTCTATTATCAAGCTACTTTGAAAATGAAATTTGTATACATGTTGGGGCCGGAGTGATAGTACAGCGGGTAGGGTGTTTGCCTTGCACGCGGCCAACCCGGGTTCGATCCCCGGCATCCCATATGGTCCCCCAAGCACTGCCAGGAGTAATTCCTGAGTGCAAAACCAGGAGTAACCCCCTGAGCATCGCTGGGTGTGACCCAAAAAGCAAAAAAAAAATTGTATAAATGTCAAATCTTTGTTTATTATCCTTTATCAATCTTTCAAAACTCTCAGTGAATATTCCTTTCTATTTTTGTCCCATTTTCTTTGTCTTTTTTATTTCCTGGGTCTCCTCTAGCAGAAAAACATAGGATATTTCTTTTTATATACATGTTTTCTGTTCTATATTTTTATTTTTCTCTATTCTCATTTTGCTTATATTTTAAGCCCTCTGTCTTCCAATTTGCTAATCTTTCTACTGTGAACAATATTTTACAAAAACTCATTTGTAATCACTGTAATTTTTGCTTTTAGTGTATCCATTTTATGCTTTACTCTGATATCCTACTTCTCCAGTGAACTTCTACATCTTACCAACATCTTATTTTTCTTACTATATTCATTGTAGCTTTTTAAAGAAACAACTAATAATGCAAATATCTGGATTTCTTATAGGTTGATTTGTATCGTTTATTCTTTCACGTGATCTTCAGTTATTTGATTTTAGCTCCTAGTATATATTGATCAGATGCCAGACACAGTGCTAGAAAATTTGTAGAAATGATATGAAACTGATAGTCTGTTTCTCCAGAGAGAATTTATATTTGCTTTCTGACAAAAAGAAAACTAGGGGCATATAGACCTTATTGGAATCTTTGATGAGATGGTTGGAGGCTGGGTTTCATTGTTGTGAGGGGCAGACCATGTGTAGTAGACCATATATACCGTTTTTCTTGGGGTACAGTCTTTCTGCATTGCTACTGGAAGACTGAGTTGTTGGTAAGGCCCTTCAGAGACTGTGAACCTAATTCTTCTTTCCCCAACCCTATAAAGATGTCAGACTCTGCTCATTCTTCAAGCCTCTTAACCACTGGACTTTGCTCATTTACTTAGCACTTACCTGTGCCACTTTCAAATTTAAAATAACCAGTATAGAATATGCACTTAACTGCTATTCACAATCATTCTTAGCTTCTTCAAGTTATAGCAACTCTGGAAGCCCTCCTATGACATCAAGCAGGGTGTTTTTAAAAATTTTTTTCCAGCTCTTTTGGTTATTAATACATAAGTAGGACTATTATAAACTAGTCCATTGTTAGCCAAAATTGATTACTCTCTCATTTGTTTCTTTAAATGTTTGTATCAGATCAATGTATGGTAAATAAACTTTATTGATAAAAACAAGAAGAATGTGCACTGTGTACATGTGTGCAAGGGGTTACTCCTGGCTCTGCACCCAGGAATTACCCTTGACGGTGCTCAGGGGACCATATGGGATGCTGAGATTCGAACCTGGGTTGGGCGCGTGCAAGACAAACGTCCTACCCGCTGTGCTATTGCTCCAGCTCTACTTTTTTATCCCTTAAATTCTTTTAATGGAATCACCATGAATTTCAAAATTACAATGTTATTTATGACTGAATTTCAGATGTACAATGTTCCAGCACCAATCCCTACACCAGTGTCCACTTTCGTCCACCAGTGTCCCAGTTTCCCCCTTGCCCTTTAGCCTGCATCTATGGCAGACACTTTGTTCTTTTTTTTCCTGTTTTCACAGTGTAAAGCCCTGTAGTTTACAATACTTTTACTAATAGGATATCATGTGTATCATCGTACCTACTGTCAGCATCCAGTCCTTGTCCAGAGTGATCTCTTCCCTGTATTATTGTCATAATGGTACCTTTCCTGTCCTCCTTCCTCCTAATGGCAAGCTTCCTGCTAAGGACCAGTTCCCCACTCTTTGGTTCTACTGCCTTTGGACATTAGTTATTCCCTTATTATGCTTCTTTATATCCCACGTATGAATGAGATCATTCTGGCCTTGCCCCCCTCCTTCTGACAAATTTCACTCAACATGATAGTCTCTAGACCTATCTATGTATTAACAAAATACATGAGTTCATATTTTCTTATGGCTGAGTAATATTCCATTATGTGCATGTACCATAGCTTCTTTATCCAATTACATGTTCATGGACATTTGGGTTATTTCAAGATTTTGGCATTGTGAATAGTGCTGCAATGAACATAGGTGTGCAGATGTCTTTTCTGCATCCTGTTTTTGGGTGCATGGGGTATATTTGTAAGAGTGGGTTTCTGGTTGTATGAAAGCTCAATTCCTAGTTCTTTTAGGAATATCCGTACTGTCTTCCAAAATTACCCAGGGACATTCCCACCAGCAAGAATGGTCCCTTTTCCCCACATCCATGCCAATACTGGCCGTTGTTCAGTTTAATGAGTGCCAGTTTCTCCTGTATGAGGTGCTATCTCATTGTTTGTTTATTTGCATTTCCTGATGATCAGTAATGAAGAGCATTTTTCATGTCTTTTGGCCATTTGTATTTCTTCTTTGAGGAAGGTTTTATTCATCACTTCTCTCCATTTTTCTGTGGATCAAAAATTTACTTTTTCTGATATAAGGGAGTGTTTCTCATCCTTTTTCTCTGTGTTCATCTTCTGACCCTCTCTCCTTCCCGTGGTCCCATTGTTCTACTCCTGGTGACCCCTTCATACTGTGGCTCCAGTTTGGATAATTTTTTATATCTGTTGCCCCCTAGGAATAATTGGGGACATCATTATGATCCCCAGTTCATAAATGCTGGCAGTAGCTCTCAAATTTTGAGCTTGCTCCAGAATCATCTAGAGACCATGTTAAACCCTAGACCTGTCATCTACTTTGATATGGTCTGGGATGAGGTTCTACGATATCCCATTTTTAACAAGCACCAAACTGGAACCACAGTATGAAGGGGTCACCAGGAGTAGAACAATGCTGGCCTTGGTTTCATTTTTCAATTTCATTTTTCATTAGTTTTAGGTATCTCTCTCTTCTTTAAGCACTTCAGTGTTACCTATTGTTAATTGCCTCAAGTAATAAATGTTCAGAGAGTATAGTACAGTGGGTAGGGTGTTTGTCTTGCATACAGCTTACCCAGATTTGGTCCCTGGCACCACATATGGTTCTCCAACCCCACCAGGAGTGATCCCGGAGTGCAGAGCCAGGAATAACCCCTGAGCACTTCCAGGTTTGGCCCCCAGAACAACCACAATAAATAAATAAATAAATAAATAAATAAATAAATAAATAAATAAATAAATAAATCTTCAGGATTCCCACAAGGTAAAAACGCTAAAAGAAAAACTAAACTTCATGGGTAATTGCCACTGTGGTCAATGGAAATGTACTTTTTGTGAGCAAGATATAAATATGTGTTCCAGAGCTTAGAAAATAGTAGTGATCCAAACATATTTCTTAAATAAATTCATCAGTGAAGGAACCACAGAATGATTCTAGCTTATTGGGTTTTATATATTGCATTTTGGCTAGCTCTCATGATTCCTTTTAGCCTAAAAGGCAGTCTTGAAGAATAAGTTATTATTCTCTTGGAATATAGCCTCAGAAATTGCAGAGTCAAGATATGTTTGTATTTTAAGTACTTTCTTGGATTAAAAACTGAATTGCAAACAGGATTACAAAATGTCAAATTTGCTGAGACTCTAGTTGTTTATATGGATGTTGGTTCTAAGTTCCTTTGTCAATCAGTTCGTTCCTGTTTCTAATTACAGTCTTGACTCTCTCTCTCTCTTTTTTTTAACACCTGCACACATCTTCTCTGTCAAAACCAACTTCAGTAATTTACAGGTATAACTAAAACAAGACTCCTAACCACCAATATGATACCTACAGTATGTGTCTAATGAATTCAGAGGCACTGTATCTCATCCACATTGCAATTCAGAAATAGTCTACTCTTTTTCCTATTTTCACTCCCACAGTGTTGTGAAACAATTTTAATGAACACTCTAACCATTTTTTCTGATTCCAGGAGTTTGGGTTTTAGTAGGTGCTAAAAAATAATTTTCATTTGGGATAATTTATTTTGTCTTCTGAATCACTGTATTTGGATATAAGCAAAAAAATCTAAGACAACCATTATTCTCCAAATATATAATAATATGTACAATCTGAAAATATATTATTGCCACCTACCAAATAAATTATGACTATGTAGTCAACCTCTGAAATTTGGAGCTGATTTTGATGTGAGACATCCATCAAATACTCAATATGATCAATATGATTTAATCACTGGCTAGGGGTCAACCCTTCCCTGTACTGTGATGAACCATTCTGTCCAATTCTGCTGTCAGCTTTTTAGTTTGGACTTTGACCCTAGCTGACACTTATAGAAATATAAGTGGCTTTCCTGATTGTGTTAATAAGAGATCTAGGTAGAGAAATTCATTGTAGAATCAACAGACAATTATGTTTTTTCCCTGACTGTCTTCGCCTGCCCCCTGATTTGTTTGAACAGACTCCCCTAATTGGAGTCAACCACAAAAATAAATAATTACACATGCTACTGGGTTTATCATTCTGAATGCCTGTGTGAAGAGCTATCTTGAGATGACGTTGCTCTTCCCCTTTAAGCACAAAAGTTGGAAAAGTTGAGCAAAATAGCACTGCAAGCATGGCATGGATTAAGGAAACACAACTGAGTCGAGGAATGTTCCCACATGTGTTCCATCACCTACGCCCATGCAATGTAGCCATGGCTGACCAGGCATTTGGATTCCTCTAAAGGCAGCAGAAAAAAATTTAGTGTTAACATTTCACTGCATATCTTTTTTTTTTTAGCTGTCACTTAATTTTAAATGCTAATATGCATATGGTTAATTAAGAAGCCAAAATTGGCTATAAGCTTGGTGAGCTCTAAGAACAGGGAGGGAGAAAGAGAGATCATTATGCTTCTGCTCATGGTTAGCTATTTGTGAACCAGCTGATAATGTGCAAAATTAAGATTTCGTAAGTGGCATTTTAAATGAATGGTTAATGGCTGAAGATTAATTAAACAGTCAGAGTTGCTGAAAAAAAAGCTGTTAAAAATTATGTTTATAGGCTAGTCACTTGTGTGCTGAAACTGAAATTTTGATAGATGGTGGTCGTTTTGTTTACCAAGAGAGCATTTTAACAAGTGGGCCTCCTCAAGGATGAAAACCAGCCCTTTCACACAATGGGCAGCCACTGCAGGAGCCTCAGGGACGCTCCTCGGGAGTAAAAGCTGCCAAGAAGGAAAATGGACTAGAAAAGTGCTTTTATTGAAGCGATCTTCACTAAAGCCTTCATCCCAAGCATATTTTATTTCCTTTCTACATGCAGCATAATTCTGAGTTAGAGTAGGCAGAGCCCATGGGGTTTTAAGAAGCACCTCTGTAATTCTGTAAGAGTCACAAAGAACTGCAGGATGTTGCTTTCAACCTGTAGTAGCTACTTCCTTAAGTCTGAAATTGCTAGCTGTCCTGGATGTAGAATTATGGATTTTGTGTGTCTGGCTCTATCATAGTTTCACAGGAAAAAGATTTACCTTCTGCATATAAAGTAGGGACAGGGAAACATAGATTTTTCATTTGTTCATCATAGCTTTATTCAATAAAAATCGAATCAATAAATGAATGAATGAGATATTTAAATACTAAATACACTACCCAAACCTCCTTTACGTGTGTCTCCATCTATTCAACTAAATGGTCACCTTACTACTACTCCTTTGCACTAGCCACATTAGTGTTTCAGCCAAGGAATCACCCAGTATAGAGCAAAGAAGACACGGATATATGAACATGAGAATCCCAGACAGGCTGAGTCCAATCTGAGTCACCCAAGTTAGGAATCTCAGGATAAGAGTAAGAGATTCAGGTATATATTTTCTTAAAATTGATAAGGAAATTAAGTATGAGGACATGGAAGAAAGCCAGTAGCATTAAAAGGTATGTTTTCTTTTTGAGATCATTCAGTTTAGTTCCCTGCTTCCAGGCAGAAGAACCAAATAACCAGGACAACCAGACAAGTGTGTCTCATTTCCAAGTTCCCTAGAGATGGAAATCCTGCAGCCTCCCTGAGTATCCTGTTCCAGAGTTTAATCACTCTTCTAATCAAGAAGCTAATCCTATTTCCTCTTTGCTAACCTTCTTTGGGTTGGTGGAACCTGTAAAACACCCAGGAGACCCTTTGGAAGCTTTGAGAAGTTAATTAGTCCACACTGGGCTGCTGGAGGTTGAACAACACGCCTTTAGATGGTGAGACTGTACCAATGTAATGGTCTGGTTTTGTCACATCCCTAAGCGGTCAAATGGCCTTCTCTTGGTCTAAAGCAGAGTAGAGCAATTTGATATTTTAGCATGTTTGAAATAAGTTGTGCTTTAACCCATTTTCATCTATGTGTCTAATGAAGTATGACTGTAGTTTAACTGAAAGTCACGTAACTGAGAAACCAAACTGCACTATTTTGACAAGAAATAAAGAAAAGATATATTAATAATAGTAGCCGATGCTTCACATGGAAAATAACTAGGTGCTGTGCTAATTATTTTGCTTGTATGACTGAAGCCTCCTGACTGCCTGATCAGATAATACAGATCCCAAGGTATAATGAGGAATGGGAATTGCTGAGGGTGAACCACTGGCCAGTTGTCAAGGGTGGGCCTGCTACGGCAGGGTTTAGACCTCATTAGCCTGAATCAAGAGCCTGGACACTCAACCACTGTGCTAAGTTGACTGTTGCATTCGGTATTCAAAATTATTTTTATTTTTCTAAAGTTCGTTCTCTTTCATTTTCTGTACTCTTTTTTCCCTTCTCCCGTGTGTATAAAGCCTAAATCTATAAACTTTCCTTGTGGAAAGTAATAGCACTCTGCTGAATAACGGTCCCCAGGTCGGCAGCAGCTCATGCTGCAATTATAGGCAGTTGAGTGGCAAGTACATTCTACTTTTAAGAAAGGCAGTAGCAGTTTACTTTAGAAAAACGGATAATTCAAAGCTTTTCCATTCTGGTGAAAAATCGAAGGATGCAAAAGGAAGGAAAACAGGTGCTTCTGGGAGAAACCCTGCCCCATGGAAAGAATGGGGGAGAACCTGTTTGCAGATGCCAGAGGCATCTGGGGAGCAGTGATGTCCGATAATTGCAGCTAAAAGCTGCATTAATTGACCAGTGATGGGTTGAAAGCACCTCCAGCCAGGAGCCCTAACAGGCTGGTGCTCTTTTTCCTAAGCACCGTGAGAGGCAGGAGGTCACCTTCCATGGGGTCTCCACATAGAAAGTAAGCTGCTGTGACAGAGAAGGAAATTTCTACAAAGGGAAAGTGGAGCCTTTCAAACCGCTGCAGTCAAATCACCTGGGGATCTTGTTAAAATGCAGATTTGGGTTCTGGAGGGCCAACGCAGGGGCCCCAAGGTCCCATATTTCCAACACACTGGTACAGGATCCACGCTGTGATTAGGAGAAAATCATTTTAAATAAATATGCAACAAGTCTGTTTTACAGCCTTCCAAAGTTTCCGCTGTCTTCCTTCATGTGGGTGGAATGTGTGAGAAAGCTCGTTCTTGAACACATTCGGAGCTGCTCATTCCGCTTCCTGGGGAGAGGTTGGCTCTCTGTGTCTTATTTGTATTGTAGATGCTGCTGTCTGCACCAGTGTCCGTATTTTGACCTCTTCCTGCCCCAGGAGAAGCCTCTTGCACCTTAGCAACAAGATCTGTCTCCACAGTTGAATGGGCATAAAATGTGAATTTCTTTCTCCAAGTGCTATTACAAACCAGCCAAGAGAAGTTTTATCAATACAAATAAGTAATCCATTTTTCACACTACACCCTATTCCATTAAGAATCTTGAAGGTTCTGTTTATTCTATCATTTGATTTAAGGCCAATTACATTAAAATGATGTACTGTAGCCTAATATTTGTGGCTTGGTATTATTTTAACTAAATACAGTCTTAATTTCTCAGATAAATGATATTGGTATTGGTCTGCAGCCTAAACAAGAACAAAGGTTTCTAGAATCTGCCTTCTTTGATATTTTTGACTGGTTAAATTCATCATTCTTCTTTTTGAACAATAGACACAAATAATAGACTCCACTAGAACCAACTTGTAACTTAGTGAAAAGAGAAAGCAAGGATTTATCTATGGGAGTTGGGGGTTGAAGATCAGCTTGCTTATTAATTATGCAGAAGACCATCCAAGTACAATAAAGGGTAAAGATGTTCTCAATTAAGGAAACTTTCTTCTCTACGTGGGGAAGCTTTAGAATTGAGAACAGAACGCTCAGGCCTACCCTGGTCAGGGTCCTGTGTGGCTTTCAAGCAATTCTGTCTAGAGAAATAGATCGTGAACCATAGGTATGTTAAAAATGTTAGTAGTATTATTTTTAAAAGCAAAATTTATTTTGTATTTGTTTAAATACAATTATGCAGAATATAATTTCAACCATTTCAAAAGATTACCTTCTTTGTCTTTGTAACTAAGTCTTTGGTGTCTGGTGTGCATTAACACTTAACTGCCTAACTCAGTTGGGATGGACTGCAGTTCAAGTGTTCAAAGCCATATGTGGCTTTGGGCTACCATGTCAGACAGCAATGGAATCCCTTCATTATACTCCCAGTGGTGGCAGGTTCGACCTGAATCCAGAGTAATGGAAGGAGTCTCTCTGTCTTAGAGTGTGTCCCCGGGAAAAAATTTTTTCCTTATGGGACTGGAGAGATAGTACAGCAGGCAGGGTGCTTGCCTTGCACATGGCCAACCTGGGTTCAATCCCTGACATCCAAATGGTCCCCCACCAGGATTAATTACTTAGTGCAGATCCAGGAGTAAACCCTGAGTATTAGTGGGTGTGGCCACAAAACAAACGAAATCTTTCCTTATGTTAAACCCCAACTTTTGCTAGATAAGTACCCCTTTTCCTTTTCTGAGCATTTTCCAGCTAGAATAAGAAAATGACATGTTAACAAGCTGTCCCTAATCCCACATTTGCATCTCTTGAGAGATGTGCCCCAATACAGTGAGGCCTCCTTAGAATCAGCTAAACTAGAGCAGGTGAAGGTCCAAACACATCTTAGATGTGTTAGACATCTGTGTCATGGAGTCAGACAGAATCAGAGATCCAGCTTGACTTAAAGGCTTTTCCTTTAGGGGCTGGGGCAATAACTCACATGGTACAATACATTGTAACATGCACAGGGTCCTGTGTTTAATCCCTGGAACCGCATAGCCCCCTGGAGAATTCCAGCCCCTAAGCCAGATATGGTTCCTAGTTTATCCTTAGAAATCTTCTGAACCTCAAAAGATACAGTGACCAAAATACAAAGACAATCTACAGAATGGCAAAGGATATTCACCCAATATCCAATCTAATAAGGGGTTGATATCAAGAATATATAAGGCACTGGTTGAACTCTACAAGAGGAAAACATCCAACTCCATAAGAAAATGGGGCAAAGAAATGAACAGAAACTTTCTCAAGGAAGAAATACGAATGTCCAAAAGACACATGAAAAAATGCTCTTTATCACTAATCATCATGGAGATACAGATCAAAACAACTGTGAGATATCACCTCACACCACAGAGAATAGCACACATCAAAAAGAACAAAAGCAACTGGTGTTGGCATGGATGTTGAGATAAAGGGATCCTCCTTCGCTGCTGGTGGGAATGCCAACTGGCTCAGCCCTCTTTGGAAAACAATATGGATGCTTCTCAAAAAAGTAGAAATTGAGTTCCCATTTGACCCAGCAATACCACTTCTGGGAATATATCCCGGAGAGGCAAAAAAGTATAGTTGAAATGACATCTGTACTTGTATGTTCATTGAAGCACTGTTTACAATAGCCGAATCTGGAAAAACCCCAAGTGCCTAAGAAGAGATGACTGGTTAAAAAAACTTTGGTACATCTACACAATGGAATACTATGCAGCAGTTAGAAAAGATGAAGTCATGAAATTTGTATACAAGTGGATCAGCATGGAAAATATCATGCTAAGTGAAATGAGTCAGAAAGAGAGGGACAGACATAGAAAGATTGCATCCACGGCTTGGAAGCCGGCTGCACATGCTGGGGGAAAGGGCAGCCCAAATAGAGAAGGGAACACCAAGTAAAGGGGGTCTGCAGGATCCACTCAGGGTGGGAGATGTGGGCTGAAAGTAGACAGTAGGCCAAACACAATGGCTACTCAATACCTCTATTGCAAACCACAACACCCAAAAGGAGAGAGAGAGCAAAACGGAATGCTTTTGTGGGAAAGCAACACACAGAGGCAGTTTGGGGTGGTGGATGGTGTGGGGGTGGTGGGAGCGATACTGGGACCATTGGTGGTGAATGGGCAGTGGTGGAGGTATGGGCACTTGATCATTGTATAACTGAAACACAAGCACGAAAGTTTGTAAGTCTACAACCATACCACATGGTGTTTCACTAATAAAAAATTTTTTAAAAATACTTCTTCCTACCCAAAATGGACGAAGGTATCCTGGCCTATAGAAGCAAAGTGTGTTTTTATTCCTTCATATAAAGATTAATCAACAGCAAAGTCAGGCTGATGTATTAAAATAGCTGTGACTCACACTTGCTTCCTTGTTGATAAGTATCTGTTCTAGCCATGAATAGTGAAACTTTAATCCAAACCTTCTTGGGTTAGGATCTAATTTTTCATAAACTTGATAACTCCTCTTTATGTCATGTTTCTAGAAATCCATTATGATGACATTCTAAGCCCTCACTTTATTAATATCTATCTTTAATTGCAAGTCTTCATGATCTTCCCATGCTGCTCTTTTGTGCCTGTAATACCTCAAGATAGAACACCATTACCTATCTATTTGCTCAAGTAAGAAATCAGGAGTCCTAGATACATCGGCTTATTTTAACCATACACCTGAAATCTTGCCTAAGCAGATCTAGGGGAATGGTTAGATTTCCTTCTCATGTCTTTGGGCATTTCCCTAAAAAAGGAAATGGTATTGGGTCTGACATCCCTCAAACACTTTTTATCCATTACATCTTCCTTTTGCCTGCTGCGCTAACCTGGATGTGGCTCATTTGGGAGTTTTGTTGGATTCTGTGCTAGGCAACACTGCCTTGCACAAAAGGTCTCCAAATATAACTCTATCAACTCTCTTCTTGCTGAAGCTCTCCCAGACCCCCCAACATTTTGGATACTCTAACTTTAACGGAATGACCTAAGACAATTAGTCAGAGTACAATTTCTTCCCTCCCCATGCCCCATTATTGGTTTTGGTTTTGATTTCCTAGGTTAGCCCTATATGCTATTCAGGATTCACCTCTGAACAGTTCTATAGCTTCACTTGTAGACCTATGATACAAAATGGTCACGTCATTGGAATTAACTGTTGCTTATTTGCTACTTTTATGAGATCGTGGAGTAAGAATTGCACTTTATTTTCAACCCCAGCACAGTCTTAGAGGTGTCTACTAATATTTACTAATATATATACATATATATATATATATGTATCAGGAATCATGCGTAGAGTTCCAGCAGGGATCATGCGTAGAGTTCCATGCCTGGCATGCTGAGCCACGCGTTGTCTAAGGCGAGATGGTGAGCCGGGTTCAGGGCAGCGTGAGGGGTTCGGCAGCGTCAGCACCATCTTGCCTCCAATCAAATATGGTGTGGTAACTATGGAAAACGAGTAGGGAGTGTCTTATGATGTGTTGCCAGATGTTTTGCAAGATTTGGACAGAATGGCGTCAGCAGGGCATGGAGAAACTGTGGCGGCAGCCACAGTGTCACCGCCTGCCCCAGCCAAGCCTAGTTGCAGCACCGTTGGACATAGAGCCATGGCAGCAGTGTGCTCAGTGGCTCATCCACTGTGCGGTGCTGTCAGCCAACAACCGGGTGACCTGGGACTCGGCGCAGGTGTTCGACCTGGCACAGACCCTCCACGATAGGGTCCTGCTCTGCCAGCTGCTTATCAACCTCTGGGCACTCTCCGTCAACCTCAAGGAGAACAACCTGAGGATGTAGATGTCCCAGGTGCTGTCCAGAGACGCAGGCAGGTGCGTGTTTGTCAGTGTGCAGATTGTTACAACATGCCAGTGGGCCAAAAGCTTACACTCGGTAGACTGGGAACGCCTGTAAAGGTGATTAGAGGCTGCCTCAAAAGCCTCCGTCCCTCTCAGAGTGCCCAACAAGCTACCAAGAGTATCCTGCCCACAGAGCAGAGCCTGGCAAGCTACCTGTAGAGTACTTGATATGCCAAAAACAGTAACAATGACAGTCTTCATTCCCCTGATCTTGAAAGAGCCCCCCGATATGCCATTGGGCTACACTAACAGGCAACAGGGATGAATGGAGACATTACTGGCACCCGCTCAAGCAGATTAATGAACAACGGAGTGCCAGTGATACAGTGTGATACAGTGATATATAGATATAGAAATAGATATAGATGTATAATCTAAGTGGTTCTATTTTTAAAAGATTTCAAGATCACAAAGTTTGTAGTCACCTTCTTAGACTAGCCAACCTCCTAATTAACTTGACACTCTTGGTCTCGGGTCGCACAGCTATCTGGTTACCATTTCTAATTTTCTCTGATTCTTGGGTTTCTAAGGTTGTTCTGTTTTCTCCTAGTCCTTGTCTTTCACCATGAAGGCAACACATCTGTTCCTAAACTGTCATGAAATGCCTCCTAGCCAGATCCCCTGAATGAAAGAACTTTAGGATACAACCCACAACCCTTTCCTCTATACGGTCCCTACTTCAAACACTCTATGTGTCTCCAAGGTAGTAGTTAAAATTCAGAAGCTATAATCGGCCCTACCTGGCTACTACAGAGAGAGAAAAAGCTCCTCCTCAAAATTACATTCTTGTAAATCTTTTTTTCACTCTAATATATGCCACTGGCTCTAGTTGATGATCTCAAACCATGTCTCATTGTTTACATTCCAGAGAATTTTTATTGAAATGAGCATAAAATGTGCCCTCTAGTTTTTTCTAGAGTTTGCTTTGGCTTTTTTTTTTCAAATGATCCATTATTGGCCTCCCTCCAGTATCTGGACATATCTCTTATTTTGTATAATTTCTCAGTTACAGACAATATTGTCTGCACTTTCACATAGCTCTCTCAAAGCCCTGGATTTAATTTGTGGGTACCAGAGAATGCTTTTTAAGCATCTGGATCATGTATTTTCCCTTTTTTTTTCACCCTCTTCTTTTCTCTCTCTTTTGCCTTCACTTAATGGAGATGTCAGATGAGTCATTTAATGTTTTGGTGACTACTACCTCCTCTGTAAATATGGAAAGATGGGACTAAGTGATCTTAGCTTTTTTTCCTCCACTCCAGAATGACATAGTTCTGAAATTCTTTAACGGAACCAAAACAGAAGTTCAAGTTGTTCTGCCTTTTTGTGTGTGTGCATATAATTGTGATTAAGTCTCTACTTTGGACTTCTTTATTCTTCTGCCAAAAAAAAATGCTTTACCAATTATAAAAGTAAATTGTAAAAGAAATTTACCAATTATAAAAGAAATTTCTTTTCTTTTCTTTTTTTCTTTTTTGCTTTTTGGGTCACACCTGGCAATGCTCAAGTGTTACTCCTGGCTTATGCACTCAGGAATTACTCCGGCAGTGCTCAAGTGACCATACGGGATGCTGGGAATCGAACCTGAGTCGGCTATGTGCAAGGCAAACACCCTACCTGCTGTGCTATCGCTCCAGCCCCAAAAGTAAAAAGTTCCTAATGTTATATTATTTGCTTCACAAGGTTCCTTAGCTCTTTCAAGTTTTGCTTCTCTGAGTGTCTCATATCTCTGCTCTGCTTTCTTTATTAACCACAATGCCCAGGATCTCAAATTCCCTCTCTTTATTCCTGCAGAAAATTATTTCAGTCATTAAAACACCAGTCTAAAATTCCATAAACTCTCACATTGGAATATTCTTTGTCTGTCATACAGGAGGATCTATCCCTGGATATGAGAACTTTGGTTTTAAAATTTTCTAGGAGCTTTTCACAATGGAAATTCATACAGACATATATAAGCTGTGGTTTTTTATTTCTTACTCCCAATTTAACATCAACATTTTTATTTATGCTCTATAAACTTAATTTTTTTAGGAAGTAATTCCAGGGGCTGGAGAGATAATACAGCAGGCAGGGTGCTTGCTTTTCACATAGTCAAACTGGGTTCAATTTCATGTACTCCATGTGGTCCCCGAGCTCACAAGGAATGACCCCTGAGTATAAGGCTAGGAATAAGTCTCTGACCCAAAGTTATCCCTCTCAAAAAATGAAGTATTACTTTAAGAAAAATTTACGATGTGAAGAGATAATACAGCAAGTAGGGTACTTGTCTTGCTTGCAGCCATCCTGGACTGGTTCCCCTTTATCCCATATGTGCTCCCCCTTCATCCAGCCCACCAAGAGTAATCCCTGAGCACTGATCCAGGAGTAACCTCTGAACATTGCCAGGTATGGCACAGAAAACAAATTTTTTAAAAAAATAATCTTATGTCCCCCTCCCCGCCCCCTGCCCGCCGCGGCTCGGGGCTTCTCCTGAAGCCCCTGCCTGGCACCTGTCCGCCGCCGCCGTCGGATCCTGACCAATCTCCATCCTGCAGGTAAACAGGCAATCCCTTGGAGAGCCTGCCTCAGCGCGGAGAAGTCCCCTCCCCGCCCCCTGCCCGCCGCGGCTCGGGGCTTCTCCTGAAGCCCCTGCCTGGCACCTGTCCGCCGCCGCCGTCGGATCCTGACCAATCCCCACTCTGCTGCTTAGGGGCGTGTCCTCATCTCAGGGGGCGTGGCCTAAAAAGTGGGCGTGGCTTCTTTCCGGAGCGGCCAACGCTAACGCGGCCGCAGTTATTCTTTGCTACCTCAGCTCAATCCGTACTGTGGATTCCTTTGAAAACTCACTTTTGCGATCTCAAACATTTACGCAAAATACCCATTAGCTTAGGCTGACACTATAAAAGCTATCAGTGAATAAGAGAAGTTTAGCACAATCGGAGCCCCTTCTTCCCACAAAAAGGAAGAGGAATAAAGAACTACAAGGTGCCAGCTCTGCACTTCCGTGACAATATGAAGAAACAGCGAAAATCCCCTCCACCAAGAGAGGGAGAACAAAAGATACTAGAAACCTCAAAACAGTCTCCCAACATCTACGACCTCTCAGATAAACAATTCAGAGAGGAAATATGGAGGAGAGTCGACCTACTCCAAGCAAATATGGAACAGACATCCAATAAATTAAGGGAGGAGATGAATCAAGCGCTGGAACGGTCTACCAAGAAAATACAGGAAGAAATGAGAGCAGAAATGAGAGCAGAAATTTCAAACCTTCGAACCGAAGTCTCACAAATAAAGCAATCGGTAGATGAAATAAAAATCTCACTAGATGCCCTCAACAGCAGAATGACTACAGCCGAAGACAGAATCAGCGAGCTTGAGGATGAGCTGCAGAAAGCTTACAGACAGCAACAAATCATGGCCAAAGACCTCAAAATGGCTATAGAGCGAATCAGAGCCCTGGGGGATGACTTCAAGAGGAACAACATAAGAATCATTGGAGTACCAGAACCACAGGGAAGTAACCCCAATGAAAAAAACATAGTCAAAGACATCATCGCTAAGAAATTCCCAGAGCTGGAGAAGGCAGGCGTCCAGATACAAGAAGTCCGAAGAGTGCCAGCAAAAAGAGACCCAAATAAAAAGACTCCAAGGCATATCATAGTCAGAATGGCGGATGCTGTAGATAGAGACACAATTCTACAAGTAGCAAGGTCAAAGAGGGAAATCACATACAAAGGAGCACCCCTCAGATTTACGGCCGATCTGTCAGAAGAAACCCTCCGAGCCCGAAGACAATGGTGGGACATAGTGAAAAAACTCAACGAAATGAATGCCTCACCAAGAATACTTTATCCGGCTAAACTCTCACTCAAACTCGAAGGAACCATACACTACTTCTCGGATAAACAACAGCTCAGGTCCTTCATAGACTCAAAACCAATCTTGAAAGAAGGTCTAAAGGGGCTACTGTAAGGCAAGGAGGAGCCCCATAAGAACAACAAATCCCACAGAAAGATGACACAAAACCACATCACAATAATCTCTCTCAATGTCAATGGCCTAAATGCACCTATCAAGAGACACAGAGTAGCTAAATGGATCCGGAAATTAAACCCAACATTCTGTTGCCTGCAAGAAACACACCTGAACAAACAGAGTAAACATAGACTCAAAGTCAAAGGATGGAAAACAATCCTCCAAGCAAACAACCCCCTTAAAAAAGCTGGAGTGGCCATCCTGGTATCCGACAACATAGATTTCAGGATGAAAAAGATCAAAAGGGACAGCGAAGGTCATTTTCTGTTTATCAAGGGATATGTACAACAGGAAGAAATCACACTCTTAAACGTATATGCTCCTAACGAACGACCGGCTAAATATTTAAAACAACTCCTAACAGACTTCAAAGAGGACATCACTAACAGCACAATTGTAGTCGGAGACTTCAATACGGCCTTATCACCTCTAGATAGATCCACAAGAACAAAACTCAACAAGGAAACACTGACCCTGAATGAAGAAATTGAAGAGAGAGGCCTAATAGACCTATACAGGGCCTTACACCCCAAAAAGAAAGAATACACATTCTTTTCCAGTGCACATGGAACATTTTCAAAAATAGACCATGTACTGGGCCCCAGAACATACCTCAATCGAATCGGAAAAATAGAAATTGTATCAACCATCTTTTCAGACCACGATGCGCTGAAGATAGAAGCTAACCACCCACAAATACGGAAAATCAAATCAAACACCTGGAAATTAAACAATTCCATGTTGAACAATGAGTGGGTCAAGAAGGAAATCAAGGAAGAAATCAAAAGATACTTAGAAACAAATGAGAATGAAGACACGAGCTACCAAAACCTATGGGACGCAGCTAAAGCCGTGTTAAGGGGAAAATTTATAGCTCTCCAAGCATTCCTCAGGAAGGAAGAAAGGACCCACATAGATAGCTTGACTTTACAACTCAAGACCCTAGAAAAGGACCAGAAAAAGGACCCCAAACCAGACCGAAGGAAAGAAATAATAAAAATTAGAGCAGAAATTAATGACATCGAAACCAAAAAAACAATCCGAAAGATCAATGAAACAAAGAGTTGGTTCTTTGAGAAAATAAATAAGATTGATAAACCGCTAGCAAGTCTCACAAAGAAAGAAAGAGAGAAAACTCTAATAAATCGAATCAGAAATGAAAAGGGGGACATCATAACAGAAACCAATGAGATTCAAAAGATCATTAGAGACTACTTTGAAAGTCTTTACGCCACAAAAAAGGAGAACCTAAAAGAAATGGATGGATTCCTTGATTCCTACAATCTCCCAAGACTGAAGAAAGAAGACCTGGAATACCTGAATAGACCCATCAATGTTAAGGAAATTGAAACGGTAATCAAAAACCTCCCCAAAAACAAAAGCCCAGGCCCAGATGGTTTCACTGGCGAATTCTTCCAAACATTTAAAGAAGACCTATTGCCTGTTTTCCTCAAACTTTTCCAGGAAATTGAAAAAACAGGAACTCTCCCAAACAGTTTCTATGAAGCACATATCTCCCTAATACCAAAAGCAAACAAAGACACCACTAAGAAAGAAAATTACAGACCAATTTCCCTGATGAACACCGATGCGAAGATCCTCAACAAAATACTAGCAAATAGGATCCAACAACTCATCAAAAAGATCATACACCACGACCAAGTGGGATTCATCCCAGGGATGCAAGGATGGTTTAACATTCGGAAATCAATCAACATAATCCAGCATATCAACAAAAGGAAAGATAAAAACCATATGATCATATCAATAGATGCAGAGAAAGCATTTGACAAGATCCAACATCCTTTCATGATGAAAACCCTTGCCAAAATGGGCTTTGGAGGAACTTTCCTCAAGATAGTCGAAGCCATCTATCACAAGCCTACGGCAAGCATTATCCTCAACGGGGAAAAACTAAGGGCCTTTCCTCTGAGATCAGGCACAAGACAAGGATGCCCACTCTCACCACTCCTCTTCAATATAGTACTGGAAGTACTTGCGATAGCTATTAGACAAGAAAAAGAGATTAAGGGCATCCAGATAGGAAGGGAAGAAATCAAACTCTCACTATTTGCAGACGACATGATACTATATCTAGAGAAGCCTAAAACCTCTACTAAGAAACTCTTAGAAACAATAGACTTATACAGTAAAGTTGCAGGCTACAAAATCAATACCCAAAAATCCATGGCCTTCATATATGCAAACAATGAGGCAGAGGAAAGGGACATGAAAAAAGCAATCCCATTCACAATCGTGCCCCAGAAAATCAGGTACCTCGGAATCAGCTTAACCAAGGAAGTAAAAGACCTTTACAAAGAAAACTACATAACGCTACTCCATGAAATCAAAGAGGACATGAGGAAATGGAAACATATACCCTGCTCGTGGATAGGGAGAATCAATGTTGTCAAAATGGCAATACTCCCTAAAGCATTATACAGATTCAATGCGATCCCTATAAATATACCCATGACATTCTTCAAAGAAATGGATCAAGCAATCCTAAAATTCATATGGAATAACAAACGTCCAAGGATAGCTAAAACAATTCTTGGGAAAAAGATGATGGGAGGCATCACCATCCCCAACCTCAAACTTTACTACAAAGCAGTAACAATTAAAACAGCATGGTACTGGAACAAAGGCAGAGCCGTAGACCAATGGAACAGGGTGGAATATCCCTACACACAACCCCAAATGTATGACCATCTAATCTTTGATAAGGGAGCAAGAGAAGTGAAGTGGACCAAGGAAAGCCTCTTTAACAAATGGTGCTGGCACAACTGGACAACCACATGCAAAAAAATGGGTTTAGACCTTGACCTGACACCATGCACAAAAGTCAGATCAAAATGGATTAAAGACCTCAACATTAGACCACAAACCATAAGGTACATTGAAGACAAGGTCGGCGAAACCCTCCACGATATTGAAGATAAGGGTATCTTCAAAGGTGACACGGAACTAAGCAATCTAGTAAAAACAGAGATCAACAAATGGGACTACATTAAACTAAAAAGCTTCTGCACCGCAAGAGATACAGTGACCAGAATACAAAGACTATCCACAGAATGGGAAAGGATATTTACACAATACCCATCAGATAAGGGGTTGATATCAATGGTATATAAAGCACTGGTTGAGCTCTACAAGAAGAAAACATCCAACCCCATCAAAAAATGGGGCAAAGAAATGAACAGAAACTTTACCAAGGAAGAAATACGAATGGCCAAAAGGCACATGAAAAAGTGCTCTACATCACTAATCATCAGAGAGATGCAGATCAAAACAACCATGAGATACCACCTCACACCACAGAGAGTAGCACACATCCAAAAGAACAAAAGCAACCGCTGTTGGAGAGGATGTGGGGAGAAAGGGACCCTTCTTCACTGCTGGTGGGAATGCCGACTGGTTCAGCCCTTCTGGAAAACAATTTGGACGACTCTCAAAAAATTAGATATTGAATTCCCATTTGACCCAGCAATACCACTGCTGGGAATATATCCCAGAGAATCAAAAAAGTTCAATCGAAACAACATCTGCACATGTATGTTCATCGCAGCACTGTTTACAATAGCCAGAATCTGGAAAAAACCCGAATGCCCCAGAATGGATGACTGGTTGAGGAAACTTTGGTACATCTATACAATGGAATACTATGCAGCTGTTAGAAAAAAGGAGGTCAAGAATTTTGTAGTTAAGTGGATGGGCATGAAAAGTTTCATGCTGAGTGAAATGAGTCAGAAAGAGAGAGACAGACATAGAAAGATTGCACTCATCTATGGTATATAGAATAACAGAGTGGGAGACTAACACCCAAGAACTGTAGAAATAAGTACCAGGAGGTTGACTCCATGGCTTCGAGGCTGGCCTCACGTTCCGGGGAAAGGTCAACTCAGAGAAGCGATCACCAACTACATTGCAGTCGAAGGCCATGTGGGGGAAGGGAGTTGCGGGCTGAATGAGGGCTAGAGACTGAGCACAGCGGCCACTCAACACCTTTGTTGCAAACCACAACAGCTAATTAGAGAGAGAAAGCAGAAGGGAATGCCTTGCCACAGTGGCAGGGTGGGGTGGGGGGGAGATGGGATTGGGGAGGGTGGGAGGGACACTGGGTTTACGGGTGGTGGAGAATGGGCACTGGTGAAGGGATGGGTTCCCAAACTTTGTATGAGGGAAGTGTGAGCACAGAAGTGTATAAATCTGTAACTGTACCCTCACGGTGATTCTCTAATTAAAAATAAATAAATTAAAAAAAAAAATCTTATGTAATAATAATATCAAGTCTGGAAATGAGAGTCCAAGTACAATAAAATAAACAAAATAGGAGAGTCATTATCAATATTTCAAGGCCAATCCCCAGTCAAAACCTCTTGGTTAGGTATCTATAGGGCAACTACCTATAAATTACAAAATTCCAAATAGATATGGTCTCTGCCCTTAAAGGTTTATAGACTTCTAATACACTGCAGCATAAGGAAGAAAGAGTAATGTTTTGGTTTATATTAAATAGCATAAAAATTTTATAAAATTTACAAAAGAATCTTGGAATCTCCCAAAGTTATTCCTTAGCACCCGGATCTATGATAGACAGGTGGGCAGAAAAATATTCTTTACACCAAAGTCTGCTGTGATTTTTCAAGAGGAAGAATGATATATGTCAGACACGAGAGGTGAGAATTGATCCTTGTAGTCTGATACTTGACAAATTGCAAGTTTTGTCCTTGCTCATACCCTTTAATTCGCAAATGAAAAGAGTTCTTCACAGTTTCGTCTTTGTAGGTGAACCCATGTTGATGTTCATTGCTAAGGCTGGTTCCAAATATGAGTCATCTGGGAAGTCTTAAGTAAAGTTTCCCGAACACATCTGTCCCGATCTTTGGACAGACACATAATTTTTCACTTTGTTCCTTAATTTTTATATAATCAAAGCTGGGTTTTCAGATGGATGTATCCACCACGTATCTTTTTTCCACATATATGTTTTTGTTATTGTTGTTGAAGGCATGGACTTAACAGCAGAAACAAAATTATCAGTGATAACCTACTTTCATTTTAAGGGTTAAAAATAGTACCCATAAGAAACACAAGAAAATACTGTAATCATTAATTGAACAGAACAATAACATTCAAGGTACCCTATTGTATTGTCCATTTATGTTCCAAGTGAAATGAAACTCAATTTTGGTTGGGACTGTCAGAGATAATTTCTGCACATAAAATACATCTAGGGACAGCTTTCAAATGGAGTTGTCACTTTTTGTTTAGCAGGCAGGAGACTCTCCATTGTTGTCAAACCCTCTTTACAGAAGCATCACTAACCCCATGATCCACAGTCACAGCGCCAGAGGAATCATCACTCTGCCTGCTTGGAAGGGAAAAGAGCAAGGCTGATCTCCCATCAGTTGGTGTGTCTGAGGTCTTCTGTTTAGAAGAACTTCCCTCTAACTAGAAATTCTGCTAGAGTCTGGAATTAGTTGTCTGTTTCCTCTGTTGATTTTTGAAAGGTGTTAATAGATTAATGTATACTCTTCTCTGACCAGACAACAAGAAATATAATTCTATCACCTGAGTTGTCTTCTTAACTCATGGAGACATGGCAAATTAGAAAGTTAAAACAAACCTCTGTTTTTACATACACATACCCATTTGCACACATATGAACATGCACACATGTAAACACATTTACATGTCCATACCACACATGTCTTTACGCATACATGTAGTATCTTTAGTGCTTTGCAGAGTTGTTTTGATTTTCTTTAAGGTTAGAACTAAGATGCTGACTTTTTTATGAGTTAGAAAAATAGAACTGAGGAGATAGCTCAGGATGTAGCTGCACATACCTTGAACACACAGAGACCCTAGTTTGATCCCAGGTACCACAGACTCTCCCCAACCAGGTACCACAGCTGTGTCCCTCTTGGTCCCCAGAACCTGTGAATGCATACAATACTTGGGACAAATATTCAACTGTCCAGCTAAGTATTGCTCGGAGAGACTACTGGGTCCTCTGAAAATTGCTTGGGAACCCCCAAATTATTAATAAATAAAAATAAAAGCAAGGATATTATTATTTTTTTTTTGGTTTTTGGGTCACACCCGGCAATGCACAGGGGTTACTCCTGGCTCTTCACTCAGGAATTACCCCTGGCAATGCTCAGGGGACCATATGGGATGCTGGGATTAGAACCCGGGTCGGCCGTGTGCAAGGCAAACGCCCTACCCGCTGTGCTGTCGCTCCAGCCCCGAGGGATATTATATTTTTAATATTATGAACAAAAAATTTAATTTTAAAATAATACAAAATAATGAGTTAAATTTTATCCACTGTTGAACCAAGTCTTAATACTATATAGGACCCATCGTATTTTTATTATGATAAATATTTTATATTATAAGTAATATTTCTTATTATATGTAATATGATATAGCATATGCATAGCAATAATTTATAACAGAGGTTAAAATATTGCTCTAATGTGTCTCTAATAATCGTCATTCTTAAAATATACATGTCATTATCAGCAGTGGTTAAAGAACTATATGGTGCTGAGGTTGTAAGTCACTTCTTCCATATACAAGGTCTGTGCAACAGCCCTTTGAACTATTTACTTGCAAAACAAATATTAACAGACCTCAATCAAAACACGGACAGCAACAATATAATTGTAGGGGATTCCAACACACCACTCAAAGCAATGGGCACATGTCCATATAAATAATTAAAGAAATAATGGCAGGAAATAACATTGGCTGAATAGACATATACAGAAACTTCCAACTCAGAAAAAATTGAATTCACAGTTAAAAAAAAAAAAACAAGTATCTACCTACCTACCTACCTACCTATCTGATTAGCTTCCAGAATCAGGATCAGGAAGGGCAAAGGAAGGGTATGAAGAGTTAGTACAGTCTTAAGGTGCACACAGCTGACCCAAGTTCAATCCCCAGCACCCATATAATCCTTTGAGTATGCCAGGTGTGATCCCTGAGCACAAGCCTGGGCAAAGCTGAGTATAGCCCCCAAACCCAGAAAACAACCAAAAGAATAGCAAAACAAGATGCTGAGAAACCACTATCTTGGGCACTGCAGAACGCCATTTGAAATCTTGGATTGTTGTCTATCCTAGGTGTTTATAGTGAGCCAGTGAAATGAGTGCTAGACATCTCTTCATATCCTAGAAGTCTGCAATTCTCAGAGGAAAGAAGGGAAACATATGAGAGTATGATAAATTATATGCAGGGCGGTAAAAAGAGACATAGAAATGTGGGTAGTCTCTTGATTTCAAGGGGTAGCAAATTATGACCCCCCAAAAAATACAAAATTGAATAATAGAATAAGCAAATATGAAAATTTCAGTGGTCCACTGAAGCCAGAGCTTGACATTTTGTAAATGCTAACAACTCCTTGAGGACCTCATATAAGCACATTCTGGGTTATGACATCTCCCCCTAGATAATATTCTCACTATTTAGCCTCCAGACCATCTCCCACTCATGCCACGTCCTGTGAGCATGTTCAACTGGCATAAGTCTAAAATTTCTCCTTTTCCTATTAACAAAACGGGGGCTCCTCTTATAAATCTCACATCCTACCCACTGCAATATTCTGCCTTTCAAATCACAGGTTAATTTTGCATGGATCAGTTATGAAAAATACAAGCAAACTTAAAATTCTATTTATGCCTCAGACGACCAACAAAGTAATGAGATTCTGTGTTATGGTAGCTGTCACATCTTGTCTCAGCCCTGTTGTGTCTAAATGTTAGCTCTCTTATTAAGCTCCATTAGAGGATTTTACAATACCAAATTGTTTATATGCTACTGGTTTGTGGCTGCCTGACAGTAGGGCACGTTTCACTCATTAATGCTGGTGATATCTTACATTGTTAGTAAGAACTGAGCGGAACAAAATTCAGCAAGAAGTTGATGTCCACGGAGTGATATGCTTCTTTTCTATGTCTATCCCAATGCCACTTTGAATGCACATTTTAAAATTTGTAGTTCTTTCTGCCATCTTATAATTGAGGAAATATTCCTTTTCTACATTCAATTTAAACCACCCCCATTGCCAAGTAATAATTTTGTAAAATTGATCTTCCACCTCAGGTCTCTCATGAAATGTTTTCTTGTTCTCCCTCACCCCATTAAGTGTAAAATAACTAGTATTTATAGCCTAATACAATGCTTTCAGGTATAAATTCCATTTTATCTTTACCCCAACTGTTCTTCCTGGTAAGGAAAGTAAAGAAGCTAAATAATATAAGAGAAAAAAAATTCCAAAATCAAGGCCTTAAACAAATATCAATTTTCAGGGATCCAAGAAATAGCGTTGGCATTAGCATGCTTGCCTTGCATGTAACTGAACCTGATTCAAACTCCAGCACCACATGACCCCCTGAAGACTGCCAGTTGTGACCCCTAAGGACAGATCCAAGAGTAGCCACCAGCACCAGGGGGTGTGGGCCTCCAACCCCAAAACAGATATCAAATTTCTCCTCCATTATAGGTTATAGCTCTAATGCTGTGTACCTTTGTGTGTGCAGATATAAATAAATGTACAAATACATATAAATATATACATATATGTACATACATATATACATTGTATCACTATATATGATAGAGTAAAATTATTTTATTTAATAAAAATCACTAAAATTGTGGGTGAGGAAGAGAGACAGATATGTTTAAGAGTGAGTTCAGGATACTCCAGTGTGAAATAAAGCCTCATTTTATATTTGTATTGTTTGAAGATGTACCTATTTACCTTTTTATATTAAATTTAATAACCAAAATATTAAAGAAGGAATATAAAATAAAATTTCCAATAATGTCAAAATCAAGAGTTGACTGTCATTAATATTATAGAGTAGCTCAGGCTATTTCTGCCAGTCTTTTTTCTCTATATAGCACTGCCGACTACTAGATAAATGATTTGTATATACATAATGCTTATACCTCTATATGCATACAATAGTTACACACACACATATACATTTGATATTTTGCCTTTGGAGCCATAACACGGCAGGTAGGGCATTTGCCTTACACGCCGCTGACCCGGGTTCAATTTCTCTGTCCCTCTTGGAGAGCCAGACAAGCTACCAAGAGTATCTCGCCCGCACAGCAGAGCCTGGCAAGCTACCATGGCGTATTTGATATGCCAAAAACAGTAACAACAGGTTTCACAATGGAGATGTTAACTGGTACCCGCTCGAGCAAATCAGTGAGCAATGGGATGACAATGACAGTGATTTTGCCTTTGATCATTATATGGTGATCCATGTGCCAGTTACTTTTCTCAAAACCATCACATATAATAGCTGCTGAAAACATCATTTTGCTGCTGTATGTTAATATGTGACCTTTTCTTATTTCTAGATGTTCATGTGTTTCAGACTTTAGAGTTTTATAAATTGCTCTCTGCTAATCACCTCCATACATCTTGCTACATGGCTAGGATATTTCCTTAAGATTCCTAAAGGGAAATAATATGTCAAGTACTTGAAATGTATTGCCAGTAATTTTCCAGAAAAAAAATTGATGCAAATAATGATTCCACCAGCAGAGTAGGAGAGAAATTATTTTGCCTCGATCCTGATCATGTTAAATAGTATCTTTTTCCTTTTATAGCTTTGCTAATTTAATTGGTTTAAAATAAAAAGGAACTATATATTTTACTTTGAATTTTTTACCTTTCTAGTAAGGTGAATCAGTATGCGTAGAAGTTTATGCCCATCCAAAATTGCTAATAGAAGTTTTCACTTTACCTCAGCCCTGCTCTACGACCAAGAGGAAAAGTTATTGAAATCAATTTCTGCCTCTTCCTTCCAAAAATCTAGCTGAATTTATCAAAACGATTTTGGATGCTAGTGTGTATAACGTTCTTGACAAAAACAAAATCAATGATTACACACCTGGGTCTTTCATGCAATGAAATAAACCACATCTATATGGATCTTGTTTTAATTGGCTCACCCTTATTCCTGATAGACTAGCATCCCTTTGAATAAGCAGTATTATAGACATAAGACCCTCACAGTAGATAGTGAAGGAAATGTCACGCTGGGGTCTGGACATTGCTATGACAACCCAGGCTGTCTCTTTCATCACTCCCATCAGCATCTGTTGTAAAGGAAACCCCTTAGTGATGTTTAATCTGAGAATTTTAATATTAAATATATACTTGATGTTGAAAGCTCACACCTTGTTTGCTATTGTCAAGCTTATTTGATAGACGACTAAGTCAGTCTCTTTTTATAGTCCATTTCTGAGATGAAACTATAAATTTTGAAGCTGGGCTTTATCATTGCAGAGAGAAAAGCTTTTCCAGCCTATTGTTGAAACATAACAGTTTATAGGATTTATGAGGTCCAGATTCAGGAAGATCATTTACCAAGCACTTATGGCTGGTTTTGCTGCCCTTTGCTTTTCTTCCCCCCCTGCAAACATATGTAGGGAGGAGATCCATTAGAAAAGAAAAATTATGAAGGAGAACTTACTTGGTTCAATACAAATGTCATCCTATGGAAGAAAAAGTCCTGAGCATTTACTGAGAGGAGTCTCAATCAACAGGGCTACATGTTGTGATAGGCACACCATTTGCTTCTGCAAATAAAGTGGCATCATATTTGTTTTGATATTAAATGAATGCCTCTGATTCAGAGCAGTGTTTTGAATTTATGTGTATAATACAAACCCTCTCCAGTCTGCTTTCAGGATTCCTTTTGAAATTCCATGATATGAAGCCGAGCTCTGTGATTTGGTCATATTCCATTTAGCTTGTTTTATTGCTGTTAATTTTACACAGGAAAATAGGTTCTCTGAAACTTGTGATCACAGTAGCTGTCGAGTGGTTGAAAATGAATAAAACCACCAGACAGTGTCAGATTTATTAAGCGCTCTAGAAGTACAAAATTAATGCAGTTCTTTGTCTTTGAAAGCTTCAGTGTCCGCAAGCTGGATTTATCCTAATGGACAAGTGGTGGAAGGAACAATTGTCAATTAGCTATCTCTTTACCCGGACTACATACTGTTGGAAGGCATGTAGGGTGAACCACCAGTGCACCTGGGAAGACCTCCAATTTGTTCATCCTAACTTCAAATGACTTAATTTAACATTTTCCTAATATATGCATTAAATCTCATGGTGAAGTACTTTTTGTTTCTTGAAAAAAATCACCAAAGAACATGTTAAATAAGCAGCTCACTCCATTTGTTTTCAATCCACTGTTCTGAATGCATGAATTTCTTAGTCTTGTGATTCCTTTTTGTAGTCTGTTAGCACTGAACTCCAACAATGAATACAAAAAGGAAGGTTCTGGTGCTACATCTAATAGACCTCTGATTTGAAACAGTGTACATATATACTATGGATATACATATACATACATATATACTATATATACATACATGTATACATATATACTATATGTACATATATACATATATATGATATACATATATGCTATTCCTATGCTGAATACTATGGATATTCAGTATTCCTATCCTGAATACTCCTGTGGATATTATGCATAGGATATTCACCCACCCCACCCTCTTTTTTTTTCCAGTTTAAATGAATTTTACCTAACTACTATTCTCGAATGCAAACAACTTTGAAACTAAAGTTTTGATTTGGGGTTCCACATTTACCATTCTTATCTTCCTGTAAAACACAGTGATCACTTATCAGAGTCATTAGCTGAAAATTTTACCTTTTAATCGTGACATTTGTTTCATGTTATTTTGTGGTTACAAAATTAATATTTTTCCCTCAAAGTTATTAACCTTTGCCTTGGGCATTCTGGCAGTGTAATGAAAACATCTGTTGTTTGTCTATGGCAGTGGTGTTTTCATGTTTCTTTTTATTGGTGAGTGAATTCCAAGCTGATTCTATGTGAAGATGTACTTCAAATAAAATTCAGCAACTATATCTTGGGTCTCTTGTTGATTAAATTGTAGGGTTTCAAGAATGTAAAGTTCTTGTGAAGGAGATATAAGCATTGCATCACTGCGAAGATTTGACTTTGAACTTTAGCTGTGTTTCCCTCTAAGTACAAAGAATATATCAGCTTATTATGCAATTTGTTATCTAAAATATTTTATGAACAGATAAACATACTGGTGCTAAGCCTATCTCGTATATTTTATTGAAACTCTGAGTATTCTTTTTTTTTCCTGAGTATAGGATGTATATGGAGGCATTAGTTCTGAATTTTTTATAGGTTTACTCCCTTTGCCATACTAGCTACTGTCTCCCACAAAATTTGAGTCATACCTCAACTGTATGAATCTTCTTTTAATGTTCAGTTGCCTGCCCTGAAGTGTGCAGTTGTAGAATATGTCTAAATGTTTCAAGCAAAGGAATTGGAGCCACTGCTTTTAACAAAAGCAATAAAGTGTCTGCAGCTGAAAAGCATTCTGGAGGTAAACAGACATCTTTCCTTGTTGTCAAACTCTTGCTCAGAGTCTTTTAAAAACAAATTATTTCAGCTGCTCTTCCTTGCTTTTGTGTTTAGGGAGGTCAGAAGGAAGAAATTCCATTTTTAGGGTTCCTAAGATTTCAGTGTAGAGCACACCAGAATAGGAAACAACATACCCTGCCTTATTACCCAGCTGAATTAATGCTATTGAACACAGTGGGTTTGGAAAGAGGTGATTGTTTATGAGACACATGGAAAGAGAAGTAATGTAAATAGAAAAGGATTTTTGTTTTCTTTGAGGCAATTTTTTTTTTTAAATAATGCAGGACTGGAGCGATAGCACAGCGGGTAGGGTGTTTGCCTTGCACACAGCCGACCCAGGTTCGATTCCTCCATCCCTCTTGAAAAGCCTGGCAAGCTACCGAGAGTATCCTGCCCACACGTCAGAGCCTGGCAAGCTACCTGTGGCGTATTCGATATGCCAAAAACAGTAATAACTAGTCTCATAATGGAGACGCTACTAGTTCCCTCTTGAGCAAATCGATGAACAAAGGTACTACAGTGCTACAATGTAGGAGTACGGCTATTTATTCAGCCATTGATTAAGCTGATTGAATTAGGCATGAAATCCACAATACTTTTTTTTTATTCTACTCTGAATGTTAACTTTATTATTTTATTATCACCCCCCCTTTTTTTTTGATTCACTGTGAGATACAGCTACAAAGCTTTCATGTTTGAGCTTCAGTCATATAATCATCAAACACCCATCCCTTTACAAGTGCACACTTTCCACCAAAATCGGAGCATGTGGAGAGTGGCCTTGGGCATGGTGGTGGTTGAGTTGTGGAGGTTTTCAGCTGCCGGGGTTCTGCTTGGGGCAGGGAGGGAAACTCAATCCGCCCCCTCTGAGGTAACTGGTGCAGGGTCAGGGCATTCTGCAGCACTCTCTTCTGGGAGCTTTAGTTTATTGTCTCTGGGTCTTGGCCATTGATGAGATTACATGGTGCCAGAGGCAATTTGTGGTGTGACTGCCAAGCTACTGGAAAACTGGGGACCTGGGGGGAGGAGGATGAATCCTGATCCAAGTGAGCCTGGGGCTCTCAGTCACAGGTTCCCACCTATCTCTGTGCTACAGGCCCTAACTGCATCTTTTGATCTGTTTTGAGATTTATGGGTCTCTGAAATAAGGCCAATTAATGAGCTTACATAGTGAGTCGGAGGTGGTTTGTGAGTGTATCTCCCACATACCTAACTTTTGGCCATTTAATTCTTGGTAAACTTGGCCCCAAATTGTTGGCCAAAGGCACAGCAGAAATTTTGGGATATCTAGAAGTCTGAAGGCATTGTCAAGCTTCTGATGCACTCACCCAACAGGTACAGGTTTACCTGCTGGCAGCACCATACACCAGTTCACAATTTTTTCTTGATTCCAACACAAAGGTCAGCACTCGATGCAAGTAGTAACTCAACAAATTAGTATGTGTCACCAATAGCTAGTCATCAGAGCCATTCATATACCAACTCAGACGTAAACTTAGAAAGGACTATAAAAGGAAAAGTTTCATTTCAAAAGATCCATTCACTTCACCAGTCCTCACCAAGGCTTCATGGCTTTGAAGTCCTGCAACTTTGTCTTTTGGGCATCAAAACTTGTCTACAAAGCCTTTACCCATCTGTATTTTATGATATATCAAAGCTTTGAACAAAACTTTGGTTAAATTTATGCCATCAGCCTAATGATGGGTAGTTACTATCGGCTTCAATGTTACACAGAAGAAAAACAACCAACCAAACAAAAAACCATGTGTTCCTCTTCATCATCCCTAAGCCCCTTCACTAGGTCCAGTAAGTTTATCTCAAAAATATTTATCAGTATATGTCACAATGTGGGCTGTTGGATACTGAATTTTCATGAACATCCAGTGACATAGGTTTAAATGGGTTCCTAAGTCTTCTAATGGACTGAATTAATAGGCAAAGGCCCTGTCCCAGGCGCAACAAAAAAGAGGTTGACTTCATTTACCAGATAAGTAGCATTTCTGTTTGGCAGGACTCCCTTTATCCCTGCCCAAGATTTCAGCCACTTGGACAGAGTGCTAGAAAGTAATAAGTATATTAGAAAGCTTTTTGAATAATGCTAGAGAGCTATTTGGTAGTTCGATTCTAATGAGGATGGGAAGCTAAATTTAATTCTAAGCTAAAGGTCAGCAAATGGTGCTAGTCTACTGCCTCTGAGTTGTGTGAGTCTACACATTCTCAGTTTCCGGACAGTTTCACCTGGAAGTATGCATGCTATATTTAGTCTGAAATAGCATGGGAAAGGTTTCCAATAATACATTTCACTGCACATATATTCCACAAGCATTAATAAGCCAAGTGCATTGCTGCTCGACTAGACAATTCTTATGGGAGTGGATGGCACCAAGATGCTATAGCAATTGCCGCCTGAAACAAAAGGCCATGGAAACATGATGTAATGATGAGAACTTCAAAAACATGTAGACATTTCTTTCAACAGTGAACTTTCTGTCCGGTCACTGGAAAACACGCTCCATGCAGAATCTAAAGGAGTGACCATGAGCCCACACTCTTCCGTATGAGCACCTACCTCCGTGCACAGACTCACTCTCATTCGTAGTACAACACGGTTATTTCTTCCCTTATCCTTCTCACCCTTCATGCTTCAATCAGGCTCTTCTTGTTTTAAACTCTCAGGAACCTTGTCTGTTGAGTGCATGCCTGGTAGAGCTGTATACAGTTCTACAGAAGACACAAGGATTGATTAAAGGCATGTTGTGAGGTTACCAGGAGACTGAGCTTAGAGTTAATATAAAATAAATGAATGTTCATATGGCATTTAGATCAAAAAGGTAAGGGAAGGCCATAATTAAAGTAGCAGCATTATATAGCAGAAGTGTGCTGGGCCAATAAAATAGAAATGCCATAGGAAGTCCAAGGTATGGGAATTCCAAGACTGCTTCCTCCTAGGATAAATTCATAGAATAATCTGTGCTTGTGAGAAAATGCTTCTGAGTGACATTCCTTCATCTTCTTGACCTCCTTGAATCAGAGAAATCATTTCTTTCACTGGCACCACTGGTACCTCTATAGCAACCTCTATTTTTTCTTCCACAACAAATATTCCAAATGTTTATTATTAATATACTAACTCAATCAGAACACAGGCCAGATGTCTTGCCCATCATTTGACTTCACTGTGTTACATTTTACCCCATAGGCATTAAACTCCAATGCCTGCATACATTCTATGCTTATCCAACTTCACATATTCATTCCCTACTTAGATCTTTGACTCTATTTTTATTCCTTCTTTCATACCAATGCTTCTAGATACTTCCTTTTTATAAATCAAGACTTAACGTTAAAGCAAAAGGCATTTCATGACACCTCAACCTAAAGTCATTGTCTTATCACCATAGTAAAATTTTAGAACCTGGGTGACACACCTATGATACCTTTTTTCACTAGTTTGTGTATTTGCGGGGAGGGGCTGAGAATCACTGCTCAGGAAACCATACGTGATGCCAGGTATCACACTGGGGTTGGCTGTGTGCAAAGCAATTATGATATCCCGATACTTTCTCTCCAGCCCCTGGTTTGTGTATTGTCTCACTTCTCTATGGGACGTAAGATATCTTGACAAGATAGTAGGTCATATCTTCTCTGTATTTTTTCAGGGTCTAAATAATTTGCTAGTAAATAGTAGATTCCCAATAAATATTCTCTAAGTGACTCTGCACTGTAGCACTGTAGCACTGTCTTCCAGTTGTTCATCGATTTGCTCGAGCGGGCACCAGTAATGTCTCCATTGTGAAACTTGTTGTTACTGTTTTTGGCATATCAAAAATGCTACAGGTATCTTGCCAGGCTCTGCCGTATGGGCAGGATACTGTCAGAAGCTTGTCAGACTCTCCAAGATGGACAGAGGAATCCAATCCGGGTCAGCTGCATGCAAGGCAAATGCCCTACACACTGTGCTAAGTGACTCTAAGAAAATATATTCTACAGGTAGAGAATCAATCCTTTAGAGTTAATGACCCAGGCCCGAATCTGGAAACACAGCTGTAAATGGTACATAGACATTTCCAGGTCTCACATGCCCTATATTCTTGTGGAGGTGAATAGAGATGAGAGAACAAATAAACAGTGAAGATATATCCATATCGGTCCTGTGCTGCAAAGGAAAATGCAGATTGATCATGTCAGGAGTAACTTGAAGCATCTTCAGATAATGTGACTGGAGAAGACTCCTTTGACCAGGGAAAATGTATCTCAAAAAGCAAGTTTGTGTTTCAGCACCAAATTTTAGGAAAGGGGATAAAGCTAAAAGGAAAGTGCGGAGCACAGAAGACTATAGTCAGTAATGAGGCACAGAAGGAGCCAATTCAGTAAACAGAAACCACAGGATCCATAGGGAGAGAGTTTGAGGATTAGTCTGCATGTAATGGCAAGGCTGTAAATGTGTTTCTTAAAAGATTGATATAATCTTAACGACATATACTTAGATATGTGTGTAATTTGTATTGAGGTCATGGCAGTAAGTGCTCAGGGCTTACTCCCGGTTATGTGCTCAGGAGTCACTCCTGGTGGTACTAGGGGAGCCGTACACAATCCCAGGGATGAGACAGGGTTTGGCTATGTCCTCTCAAGCTCCTTAATTATATTTTTTAATGAAGGAAAATAATTACTAATGGAAGAGGTAGTGTGGACAGAGTCTTGGGGGTGGGGGTATGGATAAGAATTGAGAAGTTGGGACTAGAGACATAGTACAAGGATTGAAGCACTTGTTTTGAGTGTGGCCAACCCTGGTTTCATCTGCAACACCCATATAGTCCCCCAAGTCTCCCCAGGAGTGATAGTACAGCAGGTTGGGCACTTGCCTTGATTGCAGCAAGTACCTGAACCCTGAGCACTGCCAGATGTGTCCCAAATACAAATAAAAAAAAACCTTCCTCATATTGCTACTGAGAGAAGAGAATAAAGAGCAGAGTCCTTGCTACTCGCAGAGGGGACTGGTCTGTAGTGCAGGATTGTTCAAGCCTTAGACACGACTTGATTCAGGGACATGCCCTGGAAGAGAGTCTCCAGGCTGGTACATTGATTCAGAGCCAGTGGGAGGCAAAGCCTGAGCACAGCTGGGTGTGGTCCCCAAATCAATGGGGATGAGGGGGAAGAAGAGCTAACTGCATTAATTCAGTAAGACCCTCATTTAGGGGACTGGAAAGGGACTACAGCAGACTTGGCACTTGGCCTTGCATGTGGCTGATCCAGGTTCAGTTTCCAGCTTTCCATATGATCCCTGAGGGCAGAGCCAGGAGTAAGCCCTGCGATCAGCTGGATGTAGCCAGAAAACAAACAAAAAAACAACAACAAAAAGGGATGAAGGTGGGAAGCACTGACATCATCGTGCTGCTGATTTTATAGAGGAGTTAGCCATTTCCCCACTAATGAGAATTTGGGGCACTCAGCAGCTGCCTAAAAAAGCAGGGGGAGGACAGAGCTCCCTCTTTCCCTTTCTTCAGACTTCTCTGGACTTACATCTGTCTTCCCAGCTGTGAGCTGCTGAATTCCAGGGTGCAAAACCAAGGCAGACAAGTGGGAGTGGCATACAAATAATGATTACACGCTGCTTAAATATAAATCTTGGTTTATTGTATATCCATGGGCACATGCCATCAAATTCAAGAGTGTGCCTCTCTCTCCCTTTCGATATCTGTCTGTAAACCTTGATGGTATTACCCATATGTTTTAATAAATATTTTGTTTGCTGTATTCCCATTAATATTCATAGGGAATGGAGTACTTTGGGTTTTGTGATTTCTAATAAACATTGATGGTGTTACTAGTTTGTACCGAGCATTCAGTATGCTCCATCAAAATGGCAGCTCTAATTAGGTTCCTTGAATTAGCTAATGGATTTTGAGAAAGATAGCTTAGAAAGCTCTTACAGCTGTCCAAGATATTCCTGCCATGGCAGAAAGACAAAAGGCCCCTGGAAGCTACAGACTTCAGAGCTTTAGAAATGCAGCTGACAGTTAAAAAGATAAATTACATTCATATTTTCCAGTGAAAGTCCTAATACTGAATTAATGTTATTCCTGTAGTGAGCATCCATTAAGAAGCTCATTTTATTATAAGGATGTGTTTTGACCATTAGCTCTTTTTCTTTGGCCCCTCCTCCCTCCCCAATCTCCGTTTTCTCCCTCCAATTCCCCAGATATTTTGGGTACTGTAAAAAAAAAAACCTCTTTTGAAAATAAATTATTCCCTTTTTGGGAAGATTATAAATTTAGAAGTTGTCTTATATAGGGTGGGCAATCAGTTAAAACTGTCAAGGTAATAGAGAGATATAATTCAGTGATTGCAATTTAAGATTTGTGGTTTGCATTTTATGTAGAACTTGTGGGGAGAGCTTCTAACTAGTAGATTTGTTTACAGTTGAGTAAAAGACTATTTTTCTGTAGAGTAGGATTTATCTGAAATAAAATGTGATAACATGGAAGGTACAAAATAATACACCGTGTTCTTCACCTTTTATTTCCAAGGAGCAAGTAGCTTTTTACAAATGATGAACTCATGACATGAATGACTATACTTAATATGTCTGAGAATAGGAAGAAAAGATGGTTAGTGAGTAGATAATAATAAAGTTTATGACAAATAGAATTTCTGGTATTAATACAGTACCAGTAAAAAGTACCAACAAGCTCCTTTTGGCTGGATATATGAATTCTCATTAATTCTCCAATTGTGCTGCTCATAACATTTCAGCCAATATCTGTTACTTTTTAAGTGGAATAGTTACATCTCTCTAGCAACGTATTAAATCCCGTAAGGGAGGGCTTAACTACCAACTACCAGCCATCCAAATTCTGTTTTTCCCATCTGAAATTTTGTAGCTCCTGTTTTTCTAAACCCTGTTAGCCTTTTGCCCCCACCTTCCTTCCCCTTTGCTCATTAGTTCCTTGACCAAACAAGGAGCTGGGAAAGAAAAGAATGTGGAATTTAAGTCAATTAATTGGGGGATTGTTTACAACTCTGGGAAAACACTTGTTGGAGAAGAAAATAAAGTTGCTTCAAGTGAGATTTTTCAAGATCATCTATTCTTCCTGCTTTTCCAAAAATCTACTAAATTACGTCATTACTAAAGTTGTTGAAACTAGGGAGGAAATAAGAAAGAATAGTGTTGGTACAGTGTATAGATTTCAGATCAGATAGCTGATTTTCCTCAGTATGATATAAATAAAAGTGGAAAGCATTGTTATATGAAGCAACCAGAAGCACAAAAATGAAAAAGATAAAGATACTCAATTATTCCCCACACATGACTTCACCATGATGGATAAAAGGTATAATTGACATCGTGTTTATTTAAAAAACTAACAACTGTCACACTGTTGCACGGCTACTGGAAGCTGGAGGAAGGCATGATTTGGGTTTTTTTTTTTTCATTTTCACTGTCGGTTATTTATAGAGTTCAATTGTTAGCAGCATAGTGCCTAATTTTTCCTCTCCTTTGATCATCAACGATTCATTCACTTTTCAGATCGAGAAGACAGCTACAAATTGCTCCATGGCAGATACTCAGACAGTCCTATTACCTTGCCAGAATGGAGCAATGGCTATTTATTCATTAAGATTTGGTGACTACTTTTCCTTAAAGTGCCAGTGAAAATAAATGTCTTTGTCAACTCATAATGGGTTGGTTTCAGTTACTTTAAATTTACTTTAAATTTACCCCATCTGATTTGGTATCCAGTGCTTGTCCCTAATGGGAAACATATCACTATATTAAAGATGTGTCTTGATTCATCACCAGTTAATGGTACTGTTACATGAGAGCACTGGCTATTAAAGTTCACTTTTCAAGCTGAAAGAAAATCTCAGTGGGCATGGCCTTGAACTGAAGTGTCCCTAAAGGTATGGTATCTAACCAGTGGGGAACTGGAAACAGAAGGTGACTTTGGTCAGTAATTGGGTTAGTAACTAAATGGTCAACCACTCAACTTGAACTGCAAACAGCACCAAGAAATCATTGAAGATGAAAATAAGAGAAACCCATGGAAGTCAAGTCATTTAACTTATCTGTAATAGTTTGTCAAAAGAGAAAATAAGTGTTTCTAGAGAAAGAAATTAGGGTACACATATGCAGTGGAATACTACTCAGCTAGAGGAAAGATGAAATCATGCAGTTTACACCTGGATGGAATGGGGGGGGGTGCATCATGCAGAGTGAAAACAGCCAGCAGAGAGAAGATAATAAATTTATTTTTCTCACATGTGGGATACAAAGACCCATAGTAAGGGAAAAACAAATGGTTAAAATCAACAGAAATCTAAGAACTGATCTAGAGAACAGAACTAACCATGTCCTTAGATGGGTAAAGTTGGATAGTGATGGTGAGGGAGAATTGGGGGGCATGAGAGGGACGCTGAGACAATGGTGGAGAGAAATGAAAACTCTGGTGGTGAATGTAGTGTTTGAATGTTGTATGCATCAAATCCTGGCATTATTCATATTGTAAACAGACAAAAAGAATGAGAAAATGAGGCAGGGATGGAAGGAGGGAGGGGGAAGGTGGCTGGAGAGATAGTATATCAGGTAGGGTGCTCGTATACATCAGATGTGCGTTTGATCTCCAACAGCCTTTATGGTGCCCTGAGCCTACTAGGTGTGATTCTGGGGAGTGCAGAGGCAGGAATACCCTCTGAGCACCATTGGGTGTGACAGGAAGGAAGGAAGGAAGGAAGGAAGGAAGGAAGGAAGGAAGGAAGGAAGGAAGGAAGGAAGGAAGGAAGGAAGGAAGGAAGGAAGGAAGGAAGGAAGGAAGGAAGGGAGGGAGGGAGGGAGGGAGGGAGGGAAGAGGGAGGGAGGGAGGGAGGGAGGGAGGGAGGGAGGGAGGGAGGGAGGGAGGGAGGGAGGGAGGAAAAAAGGGAGGGAGGAAGGAGAGGGAGGAAGGAAGGAGAGGGAGGGAGGGAGGAAGGAGAGGGAGGGAGGGAGAGAGGAAGGGAGGGAGGGCTTTCCAGAAAAGAAGAGCTATGATGATGGTGCACCCCTATTTGAAACATGCCCAAAGACCCACATCACTCCCCTTTTAGAAAGTTTGGCTTGTGGTGCTGGTTAGTCCCACCCTGCTTTGTGACCTGGGATTTATCCATCCACATGTTCCCATGCTTCAGTCATATTGCCACCCACGGGCCATCAGTGTTCCTTCTGCTGCATGTCCAGTGACCCCCCCCACCTCTTACGCTAGTCTGTTTCTTCTTGCAGCTCTTGCTGATCTCCCCAAGCAGAATTAATCACCCTTCCTCTGAGTTACTTCAGGACTTCATTAGCCTTCATGATTCTTCCTCATAATAATTGCCACATAACACTGTAATTATTTATTTTTATCTCCACCTTCCCTCACAAGACTGTGAAATCCCCGTGGGTCTGGCTCTGAGTCTTAATCGCCTTTATATCAGCATGGCCCCAGGACATGGCAGTATTTAAAAGAAATACAGATATGTTTAAATAAATGCACACATCCAGAACCATTCAGAGGGGTATCGAGGTTAACTGCAATCAAACTTATAGCAGTTGATATAAGTTTGATACTAGTTTATTGCTTTTTACTCTAGTCTGAAAAAAAAGCTGTCATTCTTTTAGAGTGAATTTGTAAGAATCTGACAATATTTGAAACACAATTTCAACAATCCATAGGAGATGATTATATAAGCTGTCTCTCTTCTGTAAATCCCTCATGTCAGAAGGTCATCATGAGGTTACAGGGTTCCTGGAGCTCATTTTACACCCAGGCAAATGAGAGCTGTGGGATATTCTTAGATTTGACATCCATTGGGACCTATGTACATATTAACTTTTCATGTGGCTTTTTGGAGTTGAGAATGTTTGGATTGGGTAATCATTGTCATTGTACTTAAAATTGCAAAAGAGTTCCTGCATTCATGCATGTGTTAAAGGAATGAATAGTTTATAGTAATATCAAAACATGTTCTTAATGAATTCTTGGACTTAATTGCTTTTATGCTAATCATATCAATATACTGCATATAGAATTTTGTGTTTATGTGCTAGTTATGATTTAGCACTATATATGTGATATTAAGCCTTCCCTGCAGTTACATTGGACCAATGCATCTCTTCTGGCTATTGGGACAATTTGTTATACATAACGCTACTGATTATCATGGTAAAGAAAGAGTTAATATATCCTATGCATTTAGAAATAGTTTTCTTCTAATATTTAGTTTAGAATCTCTGATTACAACCTTTATTTCCTTCTATTAAAAAGTTTCATCTTTTTCTAATATTTTTACTTTAGTAGCTTTTATTAATTTTCTAATATCCTTAATTAGAGAGAAAGCGTTTTTTTATTCTGATATTTGATTACTGTTTTTATTCTGATATTTGATGACTATATGACTATAGAATATCAGAGTACTCACTAATATGAATCTCTAAATTAATTTTTTAAAAGTTCCTGGGTGAAATTTTGATAATCTTAATTTCCATTAAAATTATATACTCTATTAGGCCTTATTATTATTTGAAAGGAAAGATCTATGCATCCAGCTGTTGGGAACTTGCCTTGATGGCAGTCCGTGATCCTTTGGGAAAAGGCAGACCTGCTAGGTTGTTTCCTCCCAGGAAGTGGGAATTTCACGGAGGCCTAGGGAATTCCCGAGGTTTTATGGCCTGCAGCCTGCAAAGGCTTAGTTTTCCCAGAATTGACCCCAAAAATGTAATCCATATCTAAATGTCAGATGTGTATTCCTAAAACTCAAGCTGTGTTTGGTATAAGCCTAGAAGATAATCATTTTATTTTGTAAGTCCTGCAATTGTTGGTGAGAATTTCTTTCAAAAGGTGTGTGTGTGTGTGTGTGTGTGTTGTAATTTCCTCAACTAGTATGCAAGTAGCAAAAGTACATTTCCTTCACCTTTTATTTAACCCAAGAACATAACTAGGAGTAAAAATATTACATATTTTATAAGGCTAGGGCACATGCCTTGCTTGCAGCAGATTCCATTTCAATCCCCAGCACAGCACTGTCCCTCAAGCACAGCTGAGTGGCTCTGGAGAACCCCAGCAACACCACCACGGTGACTCAGGTAATTCCTGTTATTCTAGACTCCAAGGAACACCCCAACCTCAAGGCCTCACAGTAAACCTCAGGCTGGGTTGGCCATGAATCACTGGCAAGACTCATAGGCTCCTTTGCATTGTTTGGGAGACCCCTCCACCCCCAAATAAAAACAACAAAATAATGTATTTTTAGTAGGTGTCTTTCACATGTCTTTCTATCAATACATTCCTAATTTTATTTTGGGCCATAAATCACTACAAGAATGTCAGATAATACAGTAAGTAGAGTGCTTGCCTTGTACATCGCTGATCCAGGTTCCATGCCTGGCATCCCATATAGTCCCCCAAGTACCTCCAGTAGTAATTCCTTAGCACAGAGCCAGGAGTAAGCCCCTGAGCATCACTTGCTATGGCACCCAAATGAACAAAAAAGTTACAATAAAAGTTTAATGTTCCAGGAGCAATAATAGCACAGCGGGTAGGGTGCTTGCCTTGCACACAGCCAACCATGGTTTAATTCCCAGCATCCCATATGGTCCCCCAAGCACCACCAGGAGTAATTCCTGAGTGCAGAGCCAGGAGCAACCCCTGAGCATTGCTAGGTATGACCCCAAAAGAAAAAAAAAATTTAATGCCCCTTGCAGAATTTTGACTTACTGTTTATAGCTAACGCCATTAAATGAGGCCAAAAAGTGTGTAGTCACAATTAAGCTTGACAAATACTATAGGAGAATGCCATATTGGGCCTGATCTATAATCTCTCTCTTCAATACCATTTCTTTTAGCATTCTGTCAGGTAACTTTTCTTCTGACTGGCTACCAGAGAAGACACAGTCTTGAGTACATGAGGTCAAGTAGTACAAATAGCTCACATCTAGAATCTGGAATCGTGTTCAGCACACTGAAATCTTACTTTATGAGAGGTGTTTAAGAACTGACACCAATGGAGGAAAACCAAGTAGTTCGTGTCCAGGAGGCTCATGTTCATTCAATGAGATGGTTGTTTGGAACACTCCTGAAATTGCTATTTTCCCACCAGGTCTATGTGAGCGCAAATATTTGTTGAATCAGTTAAATGCAATTGTGAGGAGATGTAACTATCCTTCAGCCATGTAAGAACAGCTGCAACTACATGAATTATAATACAGAGCACGATTTATTTATCCTCCTTAACACAGTGGATGCACAGTTCCAAATTGGTTCGAATTTAGTTTTCTTTGCCTCTGTGTCTGCTTGTTTTGCAAAGATGTAGAGCAGAAATGAAAGACTAATTTTTCTGCCATCCAAAGTGAACTTTTCAACTGTTTTAAAATCTTTCTTAAGAAACAAAAATTACCATATGAATTACTTGATAAATTCCTTCTGTGACCTCCACATACTTTGTACTGTTAATAAAATTGTCAATGTCTCAAAACAATATGTATATATCATGTTCTTATACATAATTTTGAATATATCCAGTACTTTAGTAAATTGCTTAATGCTCAAAAATACTGCACTGTGTTAGAGGAAATATAATATTTTTTAAAATAATAAGTCAAATGACTATTGAATGACCAATAAGAAAACCAGTTTCTGGAATTTTGAACATATCCAGGAGGTCATTGTGCAATATCAGAATAATGCAATTATGTGTTACAAGTTTATGATGGTGGGTGCAAGCTGTGAATAATAACTAGTGTGTTGAATTGTAAATAACACTGTCAAAGGAATTTCCACCTTCACCAGAAATGGAGATAGAGCAGCAGACAGATCTGATTAAGAGAGGGGTCTTGCATTGTCTCAAGTGAGAAAGAGCAAAGGTAGAGTATTGCCTTTTATCAGAAGAGGAGATGACATTGATCTAGTGAGATTCTTAGTCACAACAATCAATCACATGGGAAAAAGTTGCCCTTCATGCATCAATGAGATTACTTTCTACATAAAATGGTAGCTGGGCTCATGGTGTGAGTGAAAAGCTTACCATTATGCAATCAAAAGTGCACAGGGAAGATGGTCTTTGTTTCCACTAAGGCTTTATTCCTTGGGGTCAAGGTCCAGTCCAGGGTTAAGATTTCCAGAACAAATCTTCCAGCTATAGGAGTCAGAGGGTCAGTTGACTAAGCTAGGGGTGGAAATACCAAGACAAGGATCTCAAAGGAAGCAGATTCTGAAAGCAGGAAACATGTTAAGAAAGACAAAGGTCAAATTCAGGTTGCCATGGCAAAGTCTGGAGCCCAGGTAAGCCCAGTCACATTGTCAGATTGCTGAGTTTAGGTCAAAATGCCACGGGCAGCCATCAGGATGTCTGCAGGATCACATTTACTGAGGATTACCGGCTGAACTAACACATCCTTGTGCATTGTGGGTTTCTCCCTTTTCGTGACCCTAACTTGCATATCAGCCTCCCAGTTGATAACAGTTTTTCAACTTTCCCTGAGGATCCTGACATAAGGAGCTATTTTGCTAAACTCTTAGAAATTTATATAAATGCATACTTTTCAAAGTTATGTATTAGCGTAGAACGTAGTTTGTCAGATCTGCTGCCAATTTTCTCTATGACAATAAATATTCCTTTAAGATGGATAAGTTCAGAGGTAGTTGACAAAAGTAAACCAGAAGTAAAGGGAGATTATTTACATGAAAAATTTGTTCTATTAATAATATTACCCATTCTTTATATAAGCTTATTATTAAATATAGAAATTTAAAGTCACAGAAGATGAGTTTTCTCAATTTAGAGTAATTGTTTTTTTAGCAACAAGATAACTTAAAACTTGATAGGAATTAAATGTCCATTTGAGTAATGATGTATTTTTATTACTTGGGGAAGTATCTTAGCAAAAATAATTGAAAATGGGGGCTACCAGCATAAATAGTGAGAGTAAATTCGGGAAGACATTAGAAAGCTTTCCCTAGTGTTGTTCATAAAATAATAGCAACAACAACAAAAAAATCACTAGACTTACTTGGCAATATACCTTTGGGGAAAAAGAATAATATTCTTTATAAGAAATTGGTAGTAGGAGGTAAAGAGAGAATTTACATAATTATAATTTTCACTGAATATTTATACTGGATAATTTGCAGGGTCATTAAGGAGTAAAAGTTGTTTGAAGAAATTTATATCATGAAATCCCATAATAGGCCACTATTCAGAAATAGCTCAGTGGCTGTGGTATGCGTACACCCAGACCGAAGTTTAAACTCTAGCACCATGTGTCCCCCAGAGCACTTTCTACATAAACGTAGATATTCTGAGCACTGTAAGGATGACCCCGGTGACCCCAGCACTGCTGCCTCTATGGACCCTCACTTTGGACAGCCTGCCTATTTGGCTTGGTATTGCCAGTTGGGACCACCACACCCCTGAGTATTGCTTGGGATCTTCCCCCAAACAAAGCCATTATTTATTATTAAATCTCACTTAGTTTACATAAGCACACAATATAAATGTATTTTCATTTATGAAGATTAAATCTGTAAAGCATTAGTGTAAGCACTATTGGGCTATCCAGTTCCTGTAAGTCTTCAAAATGCTTCTGAATTAATGATCCTAAGTGCTTTGTATAAGAATCTCTCAAAATTTTTATTTGACAGAGATATTTATCACCAACAAAAACATAAATTACAGTTGTGCCCAGTACTGCCTTTAGCCAACTATTTGAGGACTTAAAAGATTAAAAAAGTCACAAAATAGGATTGCATATAGGCAATTATATTTGTTATATTTATGCTCTCCAGTGTGTGAATTTCTCAGAATCTTTAGTACTTGACAAGCTCTGTTCCCACTTTGAAAAATAAAATGGATCCTGTTTTTTTAAGGAAGAACTATGTAGTACTAAATTTGAAATTTAATAGCATGAAGATTTTTATTTGTTTTTTTGTTAGTGAATCACCATGTGACAAAGTTACAGGCTTACAGGTTTTCATGCTTACATTTCAGTCATACAATGATCGAGTGCCCATCCCTCCACCAGTGCCCATTCTCCACCACCAGTGGTCCAGCATCCCTCCCACCACCCCCACCCTGTCCCTTTCACCCCATCCTGCCTCTGTGGCAGGGCATTCCTATTTACTCGCTCTCTCTTTTTTGGTGTTGTGGTTTGCTGCAGAGGTATTAAGTAGGCATCTTGTTGGGTCTATAGTCTATTTTCAGCCTGTATCTCCCATCCCTAGTGGGCCCGCTTAGCACCCTTTGCTTGGTAATCCCTTCTCTATCAGAGCTGCTTCTTCACCTAGCATGTGAGGTCAGCTTCCAAGCTGTGGAGTACTCCTCTTTTTTTTTTTAATTTTTAAATTTATTTATTTTTAATTAGAGAATCACCGTGAGGGTACAGTTACAGATTTATACACTTTTGTGCTTATACTTCCCTCATACAAAGTTCGGGAACCCATCCCTTCACCAGTGCCCATTCTCCACCACCCGTAAACCCAGCGTCCCTCCCACCCTCCCCAATCCCATCTCCCCCCCACCCCACCCTGCCACTGTGGCAAGGCATTCCCTTCTGTTCTCTCTCTCTAATTAGCTGTTGTGGTTTGCAATAAAGGTGTTGAGTGGCCACTGTGCTCAGTCTCTAGCCCTCATTCAGCCCGCAACTCCCTTCCCCCACATGGCCTTCGACTACAATGTAGTTGGTGATCGCTTCTCTGAGTTGACCTTTCCCCGGAACGTGAGGCCAGCCTCGAAGCCATGGAGTCAACCTCCTGGTACTTATTTCTACAGTTCTTGGGTGTTAGTCTCCCACTCTGTTATTCTATATACCATAGATGAGTGCAATCTTTCTATGTCTGTCTCTCTCTTTCTGACTCATTTCACTCAGCATGAAACTTTTCATGCCCATCCACTTAACTACAAAATTCTTGGCCTCCTTTTTTCTAACAGCTGCATAGTATTCCACTGTATAGATGTACCAAAGTTTCCTCAACCAGTCATCCGTTCTGGGGCATTCGGGTTTTTTCCAGATTCTGGCTATTGTAAACAGTGCTGCGATGAACATACATGTGCAGATGTTGTTTCGATTGTACTTTTTTGCCTCTCTGGGATATATTCCCAGCAGTGGTATTGCTGGGTCAAATGGGAATTCAATATCTAATTTTTTGAGAGTCGTCCAAATTGTTTTCCAGAAGGGCTGAACCAGTCGGCATTCCCACCAGCAGTGAAGAAGGGTCCCTTTCTCCCCACATCCTCTCCAACAGCGGTTGCTTTTGTTCTTTTGGATGTGTGCTAGTCTCTGTGGTGTGAGGTGGTATCTCATGGTTGTTTTGATCTGCATCTCTCTGATGATTAGTGATGCAGAGCACTTTTTCATGTGCCTTTTGGCCATTCGTATTTCTTCCTTGGTAAAGTTTCTGTTCATTTCTTCGCCCCATTTTTTGATGGGGGAGTACTCCTCTTGATACTTATCTCTACTATTCTTGGGTGTTAGTCTCCCATCCTGTTACTTTATATTTCACAAATGAGTGCAATCTTTCTATGTCTGTCCCTCTCTTTCTGACTCATTTCACTTAACATGATACTTTCCATGTTGATCCACCTATATGCAAATTACATGAAGATTTTTAAACACTTAAATGCAAAAATACAAAAGTGAACATTCCCTCTCACAATGGGTAAGGGCAGGGAAAGAACTGAATCTTTGACAGGCTTACAGAGGATACAAATGTTTTACTTCATTATCTTTTAAGAAGTTAATATTTTAATTTTTTAAAAAGAAATTTTAATATTCTTTTATTATTTTCTTTTTTTAAGGGCCAAGAAAGATAGTATAGTGGCTAAGGCACATGCCTTTCATGTAGCTGACCAAGTTCAATGCCTGGTACCTCATAAGATCCTCCAAACTCCACCAGGAGTGAGTGATCACTGAGTGCAGATCCAAGAATAAACCCTGAATTTGGTCCAAAACAAATATTTCCTCTTTAATAAGTATAGAAAGATTAACACCAAGTTTATATAATTGAAACTTTAATACTAAACACCAAGACTCCATTTTTGCAAAAACTTCATAAAACTTTGAAAAATCTATCAAATATCAAACTTGAAGACATTTCTTAATGATTATTGTTGACATGCGTACATCAAACTTAAATAGTTTTAGTTAATGAATTTATAATGACATTCTTTTGAGGAGGGGCGGTGGTGGGGGGAGGGGGGACACCCTGGCTGTGCTCAGGGCTAACTACTGGCTCTGTGCTCAGGGACCATTCCTGGCGGGGCTTGGGGAATAATATGGCGTGCAACAGATCAGACAAACCCAGGTGTTCAAGGCAAATCCCTAGTCACCATACTGTCCAGACCTATAATGATCATTCTTAGGTAAGAATATTCCTGTTGAAGTTCCTTCCTTCGAAACCACATTCCTAAATCTGTATCCCAAGTTGGTACATAGGAAATCTGTAGTCACAAAAGCAAATCCTCTTCTGGAATTGCTTAAGGCTTAAGGCATGACTTTAGGCTCCTTGAAAATGACTCGAGAACAGAAATGGCCCCTTGGAATTTAGTATACTTAATGCAGTCCTGAGCTGGAGCGATAGCACAGCGGGTAGGGCGTTTGCCTTGCACGCAGCAGAGTCGGGTTCGATTCCTCCGCCCCTCTCGGAGAGCCAGGCAAGCTACCGAGAGTGTCTCGCCCTCCCACCAGAGCCTGGCAAGCTATCCGTGGTGTATTCAATATGCCAAAAACGGTAACAGGTCTCACAATGGAAATGTTACTGGTGCCCGCTCAAGCAAATCGATAAGCAATGGGATGACAGTGACAGTGAATGCAGTCCTAATTTGCATACATGCATTTACAAAGGTGCCTATGCAGGCATACACATAGACTCTCTGCAGATCAATTCACTAGCCTGACAATGGATCATTGGTAGTGACCAACCCCCTCTAATTCAGTCATTATTGAATTTTACCAGGAGCAACCCTGGCTGCCTCTCAGTTCTGGTCTTGATCCAGAGTTTCTCTTTCATGTGGGATCTCTGTCATATGTTGATTCTCTTTAACACCCCATTCCATTTTATACCAGTTTCCCACATAAGTCTGTTTGACATGTAATATTAATTACCCAGAAACCTCAGCCTGCCATTGCTCCAACATTACTCTTTAATGCAGACAGACTTCATTGCATGTATTTCTATTACTTTAGCTACTTCTATTTCTATTTTTTATTGCTCAGATCTGTGCAAATAAAAGAATATCAAAAGGTATGGCTATAAATGTGGCCTGCTAAATTTCCTCTGCCTTGAAATGCATGTGAACTTGCTGCTACATAATGCCGACTTCATTTTAATGTCTTTCTCAAAAGCCAACAGTATATGGTAGAAATTTCACTGACTTTGGAGTCATACATCTTCTGTTCTATCATTCACCAAGTGTGTATTTCTCAGCACTCAACATACTAGTCTATCAAGTGTCAAAATCTGTGTCATCTCTACAAATTTAACTGAGGATTAAATTAGGTGAACTATGCAAACATAAATATCATAAAACTTAATAGATACCAGTTACTTTTCCTCAGCCTAGAACAGCACTGGAACTGTAGCATACACCAGTGAGAACTCTCTTTAAAATGCACTTCCATTGAGGTAATTATGAGTCGGAAAAATAAGGACAGATTCCAGAGAAGCAGATAAAGCCTTTCTGTGATATTTATTGCCTGTGGGAATATATTACTATTGGCAAGTATGAAAAAATAGCATAGTTTCTGAACTCCATCACAACCTTAAGCTTTGTTCAGCTCCTAAATGTTTTATGAAGACTCTGTGTAACTATACATCTACCATTAAAGACATATGTAGTGTAAATGACTAGAAATAACTACCTTATAAATCCATTTTGTTACATTGCTTGAATCAATATAACAAAATTTCAGCCCTTCCAAAGTGTAAGAATGATGGTAGAGCAATATGAATATTTTGCTTGTGGGTGTGGTGCAGAAACATTGTATGACTAAGGCATAAACATGAATCTATTGTAAGCTTTCTTACTTCAATAATTAAAAAGCAGAAAAAGAACATAGGCGTGGCATTGACCATCTGCATATGGATACAGCTGTGATAGAAATGTATGTGTGAATGGTCAACCTTTACTTTATCCAATGAACAAATAATAGAGAAAGCCTAATTTTTTCTAATTAGCAAAACAGAGATTGAGTTATTGATATTTTGACTGCTTTTTATATGGTTACAAGTGTTTGAGTTACATCATAATATGATGTCACTTATAAAGCTATCAGGCAAAACATTCTTTAACATCTATACTGCCAAATTCCATAAAGTCAGGAAAACGGAACAGATAACATGTAAATACTGAAATGGCAATCAATAAAGTAAAATAGGAGTTTTCATAAAGTAAACTTTTTTTTTTCTTTTTGGGTCACACCTGGTGATGCACAGGGGTTACTCCTGGTTCTGCACTCAGAAATTACTCCTGGCGGTGCTCAGGGAATCGAACCCGGGTTGGCCGCGTGCAAGGCAAATGCCCTACCCGCTGTGCTATTGCTCCAGCCCCCTCACAAAGTAAATTTTTAAGGCTAGCCCTAATTGTCATTTTGTTCCAAAATGTTTCTAAAAAACCCAGTATCTGAGATATAAATAAGATGAAGAAAAAGATTGGATGATGCTAAGTGAAAATGGGTAGTTTGAATTCAGACAGACCTTGTTCATCATCTGTTATTCACAAGAGCCTTAGGATTCTTCATCTCTATAAAGCAATAAAACTTATCTTTGAATATTCTTTTGAAATACTTACAGCAGAATTGTAGATGAAATCATCTCAAGTGTCAGCTCCGATAGACTGGTCGTGACTTTCTGGGGTTTTGGGTTAAGAAAGACTCTAAGAGCATCACTGGGAAAGAATGCTATTATTGATTAGTGATGTCTGCTCTTGGCAGAAAATGGAGCAACTAAAAGTGTATATGAATATATTTTCTGTATAAGTGTTCCATAAATTATAACTATTATGACTACTGCTGCTATTTTGACAAAAGAGTTTTTATGTTCCTATTCAAATTTCTACATCTTCAACACAAAATGGAATCAATTAACTACTTTGGTCACAGTTGCTGTGTATGTCATTTTTATTGATTTGATGGTAAACTCATGTATATCATCCATAGAGAAGAAGAGAAAAATACAACCAAAATTTGCTGCTCCTTATTGTATTGTAGAAAACACTACTTTTCAGAGAACTGGTATAGTTACTAAAGGAAGAATAAATGTTGGGGGAGAAAAAGAAGAGATGATGTTCAGGTGTAATCCTGAGTGATCATACTAGTCTGTCACAGGGTCCCTTGACTTATGTAAAATACCCACACAATGGAAGACATACGACATGTTTGCGCAAAGGTGGTCCATGACTTTTTGGACTTCTTTCCTGTTTTTTTCCTCTAAGACCAGATTTATATTCTGAATAAATAGTTATGCTCCTGTCAGCAATAGGAAATTTTCTGAATCCTAAACAACTGATTTTATATTCCTGCCCCAATCCCTTTATTTGAGAATTGAAATCTGATCAAACCCATATTTTTTAAATTGTGCCTTTATAGGCAGATGGAAGAATAGTTTACAGTCTGAGTGTGATTTTTTTCCTACCACAAATATAGGAAAATTGTGTAGATTTTTAAAACAGTGCCTTATCAGTTTTTTTCTCCTTTATTACTGATGACTTCATTCTGCTTATATTCGGTGCTTGGGTTTCTTTGGGTAAACTAATAGATTATGTATGCGATGTTTGCGCCATGTTGATTGAACTCATCTGGTGAGTTGAGCGTAGCTTAGGCATTCTTGTAATTGGCAGAAACGCCTGCATTGGATACAAAAACCATAGAAGTCAGTACCTTGGATGAGAGAGAAAGAGAGAGAGAAAGAGAGAGAGAGAGAGAGAGAGAGAGAGAGAGAGAGAGAGAGACTGTTCAAAATAGAAGAGTCCCTGCCTTTGCAGCCTTGCTATTGATCAAGAAAACTCTTTAGGCCTTCCATGTTTCTCTTATCAAGTTTTCCAAGTTCCAAGGAAAAAAATTTTAAAGAAAACATTAAAATAGTACTCTTTTGAGAGTTTTAAAATAAGTATTTATGAAAAATAAAGGTCCTCAATCCATAAAAATGTCTTTTCTTAATCAGTTCCTGAGTTTGTGAAGTACATAAGATTCCCAGAACCCATAATAAGAGCTTATGAGCCATCAATATAGGCTTCTGATTTTAATGAATTTACAATAAAGTTCGGGAAAAAATATCTTTCCTTCGAAAGATACCCACTCAGAGTTTTCTTTTTCATAGTTCACTAATAGTTTAGCACTGTAGCACTGTCATCCCCTTGTTCAATTTGTTCGATTTGTTCGAGTGGGCACCAGTAACATCTCCACTGTGAGACTTGTTACTGTTTTTGGCATGTCAAATATGCCATGGTAGCTTGCCAGGCTCTGCCATGCGGGTGGGATACTTTTGGTAGCTTGCCGAGCTCTCCAAGAGGGACAGAGAAATCGAACTCAGGTTGGCCGCATGCAAGGCAAATGCCCTACCCACTGTGCTATCACTAAAGCCCAAATTCATATGAAGAATAATCTTCAGAGAGACAGTACAGGAGGTAAGGCATTTATTTGCCTTGCATGTGTTTGGCCCCAGTTCTATACAGGGCACTGTATATGGGCACCAAGGGGTCATTCCTGAGCAGAGAGCCAGGAATAGGTCCTGAGTTCTGCTGGCTGTAGCCCCAAAATCTGTAACACTGTCATCCTGTTGTTCATTGATCTGCTCCATTGGGCACCAGTAACATCTCCATTGTGAGACTTGTTACTGTTACTTGTTGCAAACTGTATTATAGCTCCTGCCCTCACTGCTCTACTTTATTTATTCGCCACTTTGTTTTAACACCATAGTTTACAAAGTTGTTCATGATGCTTTATTCCAGGCATTCATTATCCAGCCCCAATCCCACCACCGCTGTCACTTCTGTCCACCATTGTCTCCATTTTCTCAGCAACCCCTCAAGACTGCCCCTGTAGCAAGTGCATAATAATTCATATTATTTTGCTTGTTACCACTCAGTAGCTAATGGAATAATCAAAGATATTCCTGTAAAAGAAAATTTGTGAAAATTGTTGTATCTCACCATTGGGACATGAGGATTTACTAAGCTGGTGTTGCAAGTTAACCATTCTGTGTTCATGTTTTTGTTAATCAAGATTAGTTAGCTTGTATAATACATTCCTGTCCGGTCTTCATTCTCCTTGAAGTGAAGACACCCTTTGCTCTCCAGTGCGCTTTATCCTTTTTATTCCTCTTTTTATTCTTTAATGTATTATGCAATTATATATTTGCTTAATGTTTGTCCTAAAATATTAGGGTCCTTTCTTTTTTTTTAATTTTTATTAGTGAATCACCGTGAGGTACATTAAGACCCATTCTAAAGGTATCGGTATTTGTTTTATTTATGATCTATCTTCAATAAATAAATGAGTGAAATGTAAAGGAGCAAAACTAGCAGACTCCTTACAACCATCCACACAAAAGCAATGTTTTACTAGGTCTGTGCTCAAAGATCTCTCCTGGCGAGCTGGAGGGGGGTCATACGGAATGCCAGGAATTGAACATGGGTTAGCCGTGTGCATGGCAAGCGCCTTGCCGACGATACTATCTCTCTGGCCCTTAATAGTAGTTATTAAGGTTTTGTTTTTCTTAGCTGACCCAGGTTTGATTCCTCTGTCCCCCTCAGAGAGCCCAGCAAGCTACCGATATCCTGCCGCACGGCAGAGCCTGGCAAGCTATCTGTGGCATATTCAATTGCCAAAAAACAGTTACTAATAGTTTACTGATATAATTTTTTGAATTTCAATAAAACAGTGATAATTTTTTTCTACTGCTATCAGATATCTTATTTAAACTTGAAACTCTGCTACTGTCTGAATACTAAGGCATGTAAAACTTCTTCACAATATGGTTCTTGTTTCAGTCCCATCAATCCCTTTTTTTCTGGTCTCTGCCACATACCCTATATACTAAAACAATTTTTTGTACAGATACATTAAATGTGACTGTTTTTTGGGTTAATAAATTGTTGTGCACTGATAAAACAGCAGGCTGTACATGCATTTCTATTTTGTCATTGAGTTAACTCAAAATAGCCAGGAGTCGCTTTTATTCTAATTTACTTTCAAAGGAAGGGTCGAAAGGAGCACTGTTACCTACTATTTGTGAAATATAGGACCAAACTTCATCGAAAAGCTTGTTTTTCCCTAAGCTTACTTGGTTGAATTTCCCCAAAGCAAAGTGCATCTCACGTCTTCCCTTCATCTACTTGAAATGTCTTCATCTCCCTTGTTCAGCTGTTGACCTCTCCCGTGCATCCTACAAGGCTTAGTGTCTTCTCCTCTTTGGAGCCTTTTGTGAATTTCCATAATCCTGTGCTTACTCTATCAAAGTCTAAGCACTTTGTGTTCCTACAACCCATGGGCAACCTCTTTTATAGCCTCTGTCACAATCAATTGTCGCTTTCTGCACACTTATCAGCCCCTACCTCCCAGACTGAGTGTTCTTTTCCATAAATGACTGTTTATTTTACTTGCTCATATCTTAACACAAGGTATAACATGAGTGGGTACTTGTTACACTTCAAATGGGTCACTGATGTTGAGCTGTAGAAATCTGCCTGCTATTCTCACGTTTCCTCATTTTTCATTGTATCACAGTATATTGGTTCTGTTAAAATGATCATAACAAATTCAAGCTCCAAGGGAACCACTGACTGATCAGTTCAGGGTCTGGTGGATGTGTCACTGGAAAAGCTGAGAGGAGGGGGAAACTGGTGAACAGAGAACCTTTAACACATAGCCATTTATGTTCTCTATCATAAACTTTGAATTTCTTTTTACATCTTTTTTTTTTAATTTTATTTTATTTTATTAAATCACCGTGTGGAAGATTACAATGCTTTCGGGCTTAGGTCTCAGTAATACAATGCTGAAACAACCATCCCTTCACCAGTGCCCATATACCACCACCAAAAAAAAAAACAAAAAAAAACCCACACAGTACACCTCCCATCCTGCCCCCCCACCCCCTACCTTGTAACTGATAAGTTTCATTTTACATTCTGTTTACTTTGGTTACATTCAATATTTCAACACAAACCTCACTATTGTTGTTAGGAGTACCCCACTAGATTCAGACCTACTGTGAAAACAAATAAGGTCGCGCGGCCGCAGTAGCGGCCGCGCGGTTTTGAATTTCTGTACTTTAACAAGAAGTCCGGGGAGATTTCTTCCAGATATTAGATAATTGCAGGCTTGAACACCCAATCTGTGGTCGTCTTAATATGGCGGCCACCGCGCCCTTCATCCCCGGAGAGAAAGAGGCGAGAGAGAGAAATACCTTTCCCCTCCCGGGCGGGCACAGGGCCGAGTCTTAGTTCTCAGGCTGGAGACATTCTGCGAGGAGTTGCTCACACCAAAAGAGGTTTTGCTGGGTCTGGATTCACGCTTGTACAGCTGCGGAGAGGCCGCACATACGTGCGGCCCCCGGGATCACATCTCGGCGGTCTTCTTTTTACATCTTGGCATGACTTTCACCATTGTCTTTCTCCCCTATGCCCTTGTTGCACACATATATGGCTATATGGGACTTACCCCATACCCCCAAAAATGTTTTGAGTGCCACTGAAATAAATGCTGACAAATGCCTAGGCGGCATCACACCCAATCATCAGGCCCAACAACTGTTCTCAAAGCATTATCAATACTTTTTGAAAATACAAGTACCCACACTTTAAAAAATGTTAAACTGTAGGTATGATTATGCATGGGGATAAGAGCAGATGCTCTATTAACTGTTTTAAAGTGTTCAGACCTGACTTACCTTCTCATTAAAAAAGTCATTTATTAAGCCTATCAGTATCAGGGCCGTTTGAGCTGAAGGAATACTAAAGGCTGAAAAGCTGCAATTTGTTCCATTACATCACTGATTTCTCAGCATTGCAGAATGTCTGAATTACACAACTGAATGATCCCAATTTGGACATCAGTCCCTTTTTCAGAAAGGTCAGAAAGTGTTTTTCCAGGATGATGCACACTGGATGAACATGCCTGTTTATGTTCTGTAGTGGCCGAGTCACTGGTGGAAGTGCGGACCGAATCCAGAAGCTGCGGAAAGAGTATTATCAGGCTCGGAGGGAAGGTTTTACTTTATATGAAGATGATGAAGGAAGAGCAAAGCCGTCTGATTATGACCTTCATTGGGTAAGCCCATTCATGATTGCACACATTGAATTCCTCCTTTCTGAGAGAGTGTGGAACAGAGGAATACAGCCAAGAATGTCGTATTCATATCAAGATAAATTTGGGTGACTTGGGTTTTGAGATAGGAACATTATCCAAACCACAGCCACCTTTCTCACAGAAATTGTTTATATAAATCAAACTACACAATGAATAGTAGTTTATTTTAACTGTTCTCACATTTAGACCCTTTGGGGTTTGTATACCAGCTTGGTGGGCTGAAGCAGATATTAACTGCTCTTACAAAGAGAAGAAAATTGGGGGCTGGAGCGATAGCACAGCGGGTAGGGCGTTTGCCTTGCACGCAGCCGACCCGAGTTCGATTCCCAGCATCCCATATGGTCCCCTGAGCACCGCCAGGAGTAATTCCTGAGTGCAGAGCCAGGAGTAACCCCTGTGCATAGCCAGGTGTGACCCAAAAAAGAAAAAAAAAAAAAACAAAGAGAAGAAAATTGTTGTCATCATCTTAGTATTGCCCTGCATCTCTGGGACTTAGACATCTAGGCAAGCATTGACATCACACAACACAAACTAACTTCTTTTTTATTTTATTGGGACCTCCAAAGTGTAATCAGGGAGCCTAGGATCCATTCCCAGAGATACTGGGCCAACTTGGTCAGCAATATGGCACCTCTTGGGCCCAGAAGACTCACACCTGCCATCAGACTTACGGTCTTACACATGCAAGCATGAACATCTGACCTGAGCTATTAACCTGACCCAAACCATCTCTCTTTTGGAAAATTGTTGTTAGAAAAAACTCCAGAAGGGCATCTTCAAATATATCCGTTATCTCTATGTTGCGTCTGAATAGTTTGCACTCTGCTTATTTTACCACTAAGATCATCTAAAGTATATTAAGATCATTATGAGATAAGGAAAGTTTTTGTAATAGATGATGTCTTTTGCCAAATCCCTCTCAATATTTGAATTAAGTGTATATATATATATATATATACATATATATATACTTAATTTTTCTCTCTCTATATATATATAATGGTCTCTAAAGAGATATTATCTAGAGTTTTTCTGGACAAGATAATTCATTCTCTTGTCTTTTTCCAAGAAAGTAAATCTACAAAATGCATTTAACTCTTCAGCATCCACAAAAACACCCCTGAATGTATGGCACTCACAGATAGATAGATTAAAAACACACATCGCAAAGGCCTGGGTGACCACTCAGAAAGCTGGAGCATCTGATATACTCTGAGATCCAGATTCAATCCCTAGCAGCATGTGACCTCCCAACTACTGCCAGGCAAAACTCTGATGGTCTCTGGCACCACTGGAGAGGGCCACCCCTGCAAAAATAAAACAATAGACAATTTAAAAAATACACATCCCTTACTAAAAATAGTGTCTGAGGGGCTGGAGCAATAGCACAGCGGGTAGGGCATTTGCCTTGCACGCGGCCGACCCGGGTTCGATTCCCAGCATCCCATATGGTCCCCTGAGCACCGCCAGGGGTAATTCCTGAGTGCAGAGCCAGGAGTAACCCCTGTGCATCGCCAGGTGTGACCCAAAAAGCAAAATAATAATAATAATAATAATTAAATAAATAAAAAAAATTATTTATTTGTCTGAGCACGGAGTTGGTGTTCACTGAACTTTAGCTCTTGTCACTGGTGTTACTGGGAGGTAGGGGTGTACATGGTCATACTGTCTATGTTGTGCATAAGTTCTTACTCTCTTGGATAATTCCTTCCTTCTGATGCAGTTTATAGTGATGTTTTGAGAAACACAGAAGGAACATCTGGTGGTCAGTAAAGACACTAGCTATATCTCTATGTTTTATTTAATCTTTTATTTTTAGGTATTTTAAATTTAATTTTAAATGTGTTGCTTCTCAAAGATGCATACTGAAAACATATCTAATGTCATATTGCAATGTTTCTTAAATCAAATAAAAAGGGTCAGCATGGCTCAAGTGGGAGATTCTATGTAATTAATATGTGTGAGGCCCTGCATTCTAACCCTGGCACCATGTAGACCCCTTAAAGGTGTGCTTCCCAAGTATAGCAACAACTAAATGAACAAATAAAGAATCAAATGCCAGCTCTTTGGAAGAACCAATCAGTTAAATGCAAGATTGTTTTGCTGATTTGCAAGCTCATATTTACATGTAGGAAGTTGGAGGTATGGAGTGTAGAGCCCAGCAACTGGCTGATCCCTTCCAGTTTTCACTTGGGTGCCTTGGCCTCTACTGTGTGACACCCAGCACTTTGACACTGATGTCCCAAAGTCTTTTTCAGTGGCCTCCACTTTGGCAAAGAGCAGTTGCAACTCCTTGGCCTTGCACATTCATTCTTGTGTGCTGGAATCAAATGCCCAAATAAGAAATTCACAACAGGGGCTGGAGTGATATCACAGTGGGTAGGGCATTTGCCTTGCACACAACCAAGCTGGGTTAGATTCCCAGCATCCCATATGGCCCCCTAAGCACCTCGAGGAGTAATTCCTGAGTGCAGAGCCAGGAGTAACCCCTGTGCATCACCGGGTATGACTCAAAAAGAAAAAAAAAAATCCACAACAAGGACTGGTCATCTTCAACTAAATGGCTTTGGCCCTTTCCAGAGGCATAGGCTCAACTCTTTATTGTTCACATTACGAACAAGGATTAATCAGAATGGCATTTACAATCATGGGACCATTGGTCACTTAAACTCTCAGTCACAGAAGGGAAAGATTTGTACAGAATAACAGTTTAGATTAAAATTCCCTTTACTTCCAATTTCAGGATCTATTTCCTGGATTTGGTGAGGGCCTCAAGACATAAGACTTTGCTCTCACAATCAAACAAGCAATAAACTCAAAGAAAGTTGCTTCCACCATCACCAAACCAGAACAGCATGTCCCACGCGCTATAAAGTGCTCCATCTCAAAACCACCGTGAAATGCTATGAGCACCAGTAATTTTAGATTAAGCAAAACTAGCTCTTTGGACCTTATTTTCATACAGTCTTCTTATATCAGACGAATAAGATGAAAACGCTTAGCCTTCAGATTGTGTTGGAATTGTGTGCATTAGAAAACATTATTAACAGTATTATAAATCACAGAATCTCAATCACTGAAAAAGAAATTCTTTTTTTTTTTAAAAAAGAAAATGCTTAACCTTCATGACATGGAGTTTCCTCTAACTTTCCTTAAACCTGAGCTAGATAACAATATACTTGGGTTCTTCTTATCTTAATGATTCCATTTTTATGCCAACAAATGTATAACTCCACAAACAACCTCATTAAGGGAGAAGTGTCTCTATTTTAATTTGTGTTTCCCATGCTTGGTTGTCTTGGACTTTGCCAAAAGTGATTGCTTTTACATTTCCCAGACAGTTGGGGGATAAGGCTTCCCAAAGGGACGCTTGGGAAAGGCTCGGTCATAAAAGATGAGTGCTCTCTGTGATTGCCTGAGATACTCAAATAAGGGATTAGAATCTCAGTGTTTTTGCCCCTGGTCTCCAAACCCAGGAAAAACACTGGTATCTTTTGTCCAGAGAAATTGCCCTGTTGTCTTGCTACTTTTAGAGAAAGCTAGGAAAGCAGGCTTAGAAAGTTAACCTTTCATTGCTGTCAGTCCGCCAGGCCCAACAAGGCATCTTTTATGAGACTGTGGTCCCTAGGTCAGATTGCTCCTCCATATCGCTGAGGTGCTGGTTAAAATCTGACTGACAGCCTATGAAGTGGAGGGAGGAGGGCCCCAGAGGAGGCCTCCAGGTGCTTCTCCAGCGGGTCATCAAGATTTCTGACCCACGTTTCTAAAAGTAGGGCATTGATTCCAATGGCTTCAGTAAACACTAGAGTCGTTCAACTTCTACCCAAATCATGACACAGGATAGCACCATTGAAACATACTTTCAGGGCTCAGACACCCCCACCCCCTGCCACTCCACAAACTCAGCACTTCAGCTTGAGAGGCCTGAGATTCCCTGGAGATGCATGCCACTGAAGAACTTTGGAATTATCGAGATGAAAATTAGGAAGTTAAGTTATCTAAAAACCTGCATCTAAACTAGGCCAGAAAGGATCTAAATGTTTTCACAAAAATTCTTAAAGCCAAAACAAATTATTTGGATGGTTATTGAGCCCTATAAATGCTTTTTAAAATATTTTTGTCATTCAGTGAAATATTCTTGCTTTGACCTAGCTCCAAGTTTCTGGAACACCCCAGGCCACCAAGCAGGTATTTTATCAGTATTTAACACCCTGTCTTGTAGTGATAGATTTTCTCTCCCTTTCTCTTAGATTCTCACTTTCTCTTTGCTCTCTCTTTTATTCTTCTTCTTTTCTCTATGCTTCCTCTTCCATGTTAACAAATCTTCGCTCATGCTTAGTGTCAACTAGATGCCAGTAATAAGAATATTATATTATGTCCCCAAACCGATTGAATGTCAAAAGTGAATGTTGCTTCAATAAAGTGTTTTAAGTTAGTACAGATGATCTCTACCTCAGAGGAATTCAGAGTCCAAGAGTCCAAGCATCTCGGTGAAAGTCAAAGGAAACAATATTATAGGAGAGAAGTGCTGAGCTGGAGGATAGATAGCTCTGAGATAAAGTGCAGGACTCATATGTATGGGCCTCTGGGGTGTCAAGAAAAGACAAAATGGAGCACAGAAAAAGCTGCATTGTATAGAAGTATTCACTTTCTAAATTAGCTCAGAGAGTGCAGTGAATTCTTTTGGAGTCTGCAGTGCACTTCTGGGTGCTGGGGAAACTAGAGAGTTCATTTGGTAGTTGCCTCCATGAATATGCTTTGTTCTTTTTCTCTCAAATTTTGGGGTGTGTGTGTGTGTGTGTGTGTGTGTGTGTGTGTGTGTGTGTGTGTTTTCCTTTTTCCCAAAAGAGCTCCTGATTTATTCACTTCATTTGTGTTAAAATAAATGAATACACACAGATTGCAAGGTTTGTAAATATGGACATGAGACCTTAAAAATCTTTTCAGCCAGTCTGTTTTGTAGCTGTTTTCCCATCCCTGCTCTGAAAAGCTGTAAAGAACAAGTTGAGAGAATTTCAATGACTGCAAGAGAAACTTCCTGGCAAGTTTTTATAGATTCAATTAAACAAGATATGCTAGCTGGGAAACGTTAATATTTGCCAAAAGAAAACCTAATACCTGTGATCTGCTGCTATTTTATTTTCTGTAAGATATGTTGAGATGTCAATCTCCTCTGGCAACAGGTTGTTGTTGCATTCTGTTTCATTAGCAAAGATTATGTGCTTATTTAACAGCAGCATAAATATCCTATAAACAATTTTGGAAATGGGGTTTTCCAACATTGCTTAAATTAGAAGACCATTTGATTCTAAGAAATTTTGTAGACACATGAATGGAAGGACACTCATTGGTTTCTACTCTCAAAAGGAGGTGGGACTGTATCTTTCTGGCAAAGAGAATTGTTTCATTTAGTAATGGTTGGGTGAATAAGCAAAAAGCTCTAAAAGGAGTGTTGCCCACAGAATAGATATGCTCTAGAAACTAGCTGTGGGAATGTGTTCGCCAGTTGTCTGCACAATGAGAGACACATCTGGTGAATTCTGCAGTCAGAAGAAAGTGAGAGTGAGATGCTGAGATTTCATGCTAACCATCTTAAGAAATGGATTTAAAATGGAATGTGAATTGGCCACACAAGTACAAAAAGCACCAGAAGGTTAGTTTCTAAACATGAAGGGTAAGAAAAATGAGACCGTGTTGTTCAATACCGGAATTAAGACTTGTCTATGTTTTTCTTCTCTGCTCCAAAGGCATCTGCTAAAAACTAGGACATTGATAAATAGTACTTGATTAATCAATTGCTCCTAAGTTTCAAAAAACAAAACTAATTCAGACTGGCATAAATGAAAAAGGGAAATGTTATAAGCTATATACTGTCAGAGAAAGGCTTACTGACTTCAGGCAAAGTTGACTCCTCCTCCATCATGAAGACTGTTTGGAATCAGCCTGTCTTCAGCTTTCACCTTTCTTATTTTCTTTGTGGGCACCAATCTCTTGGGGAGCATCCCACACATAGTAGTAAGGCAGTTATAAGTACCAGCAACCTGATAACTCTTCTGTTCATTTGTTTTTGTTTTGGGGTCACACCTGGCAATGCTCAGGGGTTACTACTGGATCTGCATTCAGAAATTACTCCTGGTGGTACTTAGGGGACATATGAAAATATGGGATGCTAGGAATCGAACCCAGATTGGACACAATCAAGGCAAGTACCTAGCCTGCTGTACTATCACTCTGACCCCCAAACCTGAGAACTACTTAAAAAGAGATGAACTTAGCCTCAGCATAACCCCCGCCCTCCCCCCCACACACACACATGCACACACATTCTAAAACTAGTATTGTTCAATGAAGTACTTAATGGCTCACAGATTCACCTGGGTTACATGTCCACTTCTGAACTCTATGGCTAGAAAGATGCAGTTAGCATGTTACTCAGATCTAAGTCATAGCCGTCCTCCCACCACCCTCAGAATCAAGAGTAGAACCATGTATATACAAATTTCATGAACATTTTTTAAGTGAAAAGTAGTCCCTGGAGAATAATCATGATATCATTAATAGAAGAAGGTAAATATGAATATTGGGCACAATTAGGAATTGTCTAGAACTATTGAGAGTGGATACAAGCGTACTTCTCTTTTTAGATTAAGAAAAGACTTTCCTCCATGTATGTTTCCCTTTGTCCTTAGGAATAATTTATTTTTAATGTTAAACTTGCTGTCATTGTTGGTTATCTGAAAGTATAAATATTTATTTTGATTAGTTCAGTGTCTTTGGGCTATCCCCAGAACCCAGCTGCCTTCACTGAGTTATTCAGGAGAAATTAATCAGACCACTAGATGTGCATTTAGATAGGCAGGTGACAGTATGACTCACTTCAGACCTAGAAATTTACACAAGGGAGAGGTAGTCTCTAAAATGATTAAAAATGACTCTATTTTTTTAGTAGAATTGCTCTATCCCTGTCCTCATTGTTTTGTGAGAAGAATATATTCTGTGTACATATATCAAATCATGTTGCACACATAAAACTTAATGCATTGTTGTATGCAAATATATCTCATATTAAGATCAAGTTTTATTCCTAAAAGCTTCAAAAGATGATGTAATAAGTATTTAGATGTAATAAGATATAATAATGATGTAATAAGGAATTAAAGCCATCCTATGAACACATCAGAAGCCAACCCTTCCTACTTGATGACCCCTATTGAGTTCCATAAACACTCCCCATCTGCCCCTCCATTAACAGGCTACTGATGTTCTGAGATTTGCTAAACTAAGATGTGGTTGACTCTGTTCAATCCTTGGCACTGCCTCAGAGTCAGAGCAGCGTCTCAAACCCTTACTCTGAGCCACTGACTGGTTCTGTTATTGCCAGCTGAAAACAGCCTGACAGGAGCTCCTTGTCCCTGGAGCACTACTCAAGAGGCACCTCCCACCTTCTCCAACAGAGGAAAAGAAAAAGGAAGAAAATCTACTTTGTCTATGAATTGGGTAGATTTCTTTTTTTTAAGTTTGAGGTTTGCTTGAATTTGATATAAATGAAACATCAATGTCACTTGCTCATCTAAGTTTAAGGAAGTTGTAAAAATGTGAGGGGAGATGAAAGAATTAATGAAAGATTTAAGGGGTTGGAAGTTTTAGTCCACTTCGAGCTTCATGGAAAAGCCACAGAACATGTGGCTATATCAGCTTCCTGGGGGAAGATTATGTGAGTGTATTTTTAGCCTTTAAACATAGTTTAAATCATTTCAAAAAGAGGCACTATGTTTCTAGGCAATCACCAACACAGAAATAAATGGGCTTCAGGAACCTATTTAGAAATTGCCAATTTGGAACTGAAATGACTTTTCTGTAGCACTGCAGCACTGTCCTCTCCTTGTTCATCGAATTTTTTGAGCGGGCACCAGTATCATCTCCGTGGTGAGACTTGTTACTGTTGTTGGCATATCAAATATGCCACAGGGAGCTTGCCAAGCTCTGCCATGAAGATGGGATACTCTCGGTAGCTTACCAGGCTCTCTGAGAGGGACAGAGGAATTGAACCCGGTTCGGCCGCGTATAAGACCAATGCCCTACCCACTGTGCTATCGCTCCAGCCCGGTTTTTCTGTAAAGACAGAAAAATTATTAGTGTTGTTCAGGTTTCTGAGCACACATCAGAAACCCAGGAACATGCAAAACCTTGTGCCAGTCACAGAGTAGTCTCAGAGCCACCTGGGCCAGAGAAAGGAGAGGGAAATTCCTTCCCTTTTTTTCTTGACACAAGTTTTGAGATGTTCTCTATTCCCTAATCCCAGAGGACGTCTTTCCAGGTTTCTTGACCCTGCATCAACCCTGCCCTCTATCATTTCTCAGGGCACCCAGAACCCAGCCATCTCCTCTCCATTCTCCCTCAAACTGCAGTTCATCTCTGCTTTGGAGAACACACTGGAGATCCATCAAGTTTCCCATGATGCTCCGTGATACTTCTCTTCTTTAAGCAGACTTTTGATTAACCCTGAATGAGCACTAAATTAGGTGGGGGACTGTAAAAAAACTAAGGCACGCCGAGGGGCGTGCATACTCGAGGGCTCTCCAGGCGGCTCTGTCTCACTGCCCACGTTCAGTGCTCTGGAACCGCAGTGTGTGGACTGGATCGGGACAGCCGTTGGCCAAGGACAGGCGAAGGAAGAACCAGGACCAAGCTGGTTGCTGATTAGTTACCGTTTATTCAATCTTCCATCTTTCTCATCTCCTGCACTCCCAGCTCCGTCCTTTCTCTGGATCTGCTGCAGCCCCCTGGATCCCCGGTCTCTCTGTCTCTCTCCCTACTTTTCTCTCTCACCTTGTCTTCTAGGCTACACCCAACCAGGTAGCAAAATCAACATAAGAAAGCCCTTCCTGAGGGCTGTCAGGTTTTTTCCTTTCCTTAGTCCAAACACTTATTAACATCTTAATACTAGTTATTTTTGTATGGACATAGCAAGAGATACATTGAGGCTTGTAAGGCAGCTCTCCTGGCAACATCTTGCCACAGGCTCAGACCACAGCACTCAGGCCAGATTAATCACTCCTAACCCTAGCAGGGTCCAAATCTAGTTATCACTGTTTGGATTATGACAACATTTGTCCATGATCAAGCTCTTAACTTATAGTTAAGCATTAGGCACTTTGGCCAGGCCCATCTAGATGCCAGGGTAGCACACAACTCACCTCTTGCCCTGGGTCCGTCTCATCCCTCATCGGGACCCTGATTTTGGGGGTGCTAGGAAGTAAGGGCAGCTGAGGCTTAGGTCTAGAGAACAGATGCCCAGGAGGAAAATATCATGTAGTCAAATGACTCTCAGGTTACAAAAGCATAGCATTTGCTAAGTCTTCCTGTGTCCATACAAAAAGGACATGGCTCTAAATAAACTATGCAAAGGACTCAAGGAGAAGAGAAAAACAATATTTACAAGTCAACAGAACACTAAGAAAGAAGCTACAAATAAACAAAGAGGAATGAGAGCACTGTAATGGGAGTAACCCAATAAACCTAAACTACCTGAGGCTATGTAATCCTACAGGGGACATCTGATGAAATCTTCTTCTGGGAATTGCCCCTTTTAGAGGGTCTTGGGCCCCTGCTGTCAGAATGCCTTGCTTCAAGGCTTTCCAACGCTTCTTTGTTGGGGCCACATCCCCCCATGTTGCCCAGATCTCTGTATGATCCGTTTTTTGCTGACAATTATTCAAACTTGAGAATGGTACTGATTTTTCCTGCAACCTGGCCCTTACTTCTCCCCCAAAAATGCTTTTGTCTCTGAGGCTGCTTTCTGTGTTATTGTAACAAGTGGGGACCAGGCCTCCTATGTCATCTCTGCCTAAAACCTTTCCTGAAGAAAGCTACCTTCCGCTTCACCTGTTCTCCCCTCCAGTCTTTCCAGGCCTACAACACTGAGCATTTAAAACATTGCAGTAGGTACAAAGGGCTGGTGTGGTAGCACAGCGGGTAGGATGTTTGTCTTGCATGTGGCCGACCTGGCTTCGATTCCTCTGTCCCTCTTGGAGAGCCCAGCAAGCTACCAAGAGTATCCCGAGCATCCAAGTATCCCGAGTAGCCAAAAGCATCTGGCAAGCTACTCGTGGTGTATTTGATATGCCAAAAACAGTAACAATAAGCCTCACCGTGGAGACATTACTGGTGACGGTAAATCAATGAACAACAGGGAAACAGTGACAATGAGAGTAGGTACAAAAAGCATTTTTACACCATGCGTGAGAGCCTGAACTCTAATGCGAGACTGCCCACATTTGCAATAGGCCTACTTACCAGTTTGGTTAATTAGAGTCTATTTTATTTTGCTTTAATCTCTCAGTCTCTAAAAGTGGGATTAAATGGGGCTAGAGAGATATTCCAGGAGTTACAGTACTTGTCTTTCATGCAGCCAATCCTGGTCTGAATCTTGGTACCACACATGAGCTTATAAGCATAGCCAAGAGTGATCCCTAGCCTAGAGCGCAGATTCAGGAATAAGCCCTGAGAACTGTTAGTGTGACCCCAAAATAATAATAATAATCCAAAAAATGAAAATGGGATAATAGTACTAATTAATCTAAGTATAGTGGTAATAAATATGCTGAAAACAGTAATGTCTCTCCACTGTGAGACATTACTGGTTCCTGCACGAGCAAATCGATGAGCAACGGGATGACAGTGATACAGTGATAGTGATAATGAAATGATTATATTCTTAAATTGTGCCTGTACACAGTACGCGTTCATCAACTGTGAGTAGTTTTTGGTGGGGAGCACCTGAGGCATTGAGAAATCATCTGGTCCATGAGCTATGGCATCTTAGCTGTGATTGGTGTGTCAATTCAGAGTTCCAGGACTTCACACAGTTCACAAAGCACTGGGGAGGCTTTTGTTTAGGTGGTGACTTTCAGGCTTGGTTATCAGACACTTCATATAAAATCCGTTGGTCAAAAGTTCACTATCTATTTCCTTCTCCTCCCCACATCACTCTGACCCACACACATTATTTTTTTCCTTGAAGAGAGCATGCTTTCATCCCTGACCCAGGGGCACACCTAATCTCTTTGATGAGCTTATACCAGAATCAAAGACCATAAGAAAGTTAGAAGCTTCTGAGTTTAGCTCTATCTAACCCTGAAGCACAAAAATACTATGGTTTTGTTAAGGATTTACAATAAGCGTTGGGGGGGGGTTAGAAATTCAAAGGGAATATATGCCAATTATTGACTCAAAAAATGGCATCATTTGCTCCCTGCTGACATGTCTGAGTACCATTGAACACCTAACATAGATTATTTCAGACAAAAGTTCCATGAAGTAGGTATCTTTAATCCTATTTTACAGATGAGAAAACTAAGGCCTTAAGAACCTTGCATCACAGACATTAGCATAACTGATTTTTTCATCTTGGCCAGCTCCCAACAGAAATAGAGGCAAGGAACACAGCTGTGACAGATGTTTAGTTACCTTTTTTAGTGAATGTTTAAAAGAAACGGGATCTCTGAGTATCCACTGATAAGCACTAAAATTTTTTTAATTAAAAATTAAAGTTTCTGCCTCTGCTGTACTATTCTTGCTTTATCACTCTTAATTGCTTCTTTTAACGTAATTGTATTGAGTGAATCACAAAATTGGGTTTTGTTTCATCAGTTCTATGTAAACGTTTAAATAAAATCATTTTTTTAAGGTATAATCAAATAAGTTAGTCTATCTCTGGCTTAGTTCCAAACCTAAATTCCAAAAAAGCAGAAAAAGAAAGTTCAGGGGAAAAAAGAAAGTTCAGAACCACATTCTTTTTCCATAATATGTCAAAAAGAACCCTATGCTATACTGACATTATACCTAAAAAAGAACTCTTTCTGCTTCTAATGAGCAATTAATTCCGGCTCAGGATGTCGAGTTTAGAATAGGTTAAGTTCCCCAAAACCACAACCGTTTGTGTTGGATCATGGTTAAACCCAAAATTCCAGCTTCTACAATAATCACATTCTTTTCTTCTACTGCAATGGGAGAAATGACCATTTTATGTAATATAGGAAAAACCATAGCAGAAACTCCTATGAATTCCAGATTTCTCAAACTGTTCTCAAAGCTGTTTAAAATCAGTTGGATACATTTTATTTTTGCAGAGCTCAAAAGTCCTGAAATAAACTTCGGATACTAAAATTAAAAAATGAAGATGTTTGGAGTAGAAGATATAAAAATTCACTGAGCTGGCATTTATAACACATGTATCTCTTAACTTTAGTGACAGTTAAAACTCCATATGAATCATGTTTGTAATTCAGATGCCATAGCCCGAACATCCCTGTGTTCATCAGGACTAATTAGCCAATTCCATCACTGCCGTGGCCATCTTGTTTTTTTCAACTTAGGGAAATGTTTGACTTAGGATAGTTCTAAAATTTAGTTCATTTGCTTCTTAATAAATACCAATCTGGAGTGATGATGGCAAAAAGCTAATTCATCAAAATCACTTGTCTGAGATCGAAAGAGCTCTTGAATAAAAGAATAGTGCAAAGTGCAGTGTACTGATACTCAGTACAACAGTACTGGAATTGCCCTTCTGCACAAGAATGACCCCCTTTTAAAATAACAGTTGCCTTGACACAGTAGAGATTGTGATGTTATGACTTTCTGAAAATCTCATTAATTTGCCTGGGCTTCATTCTCAGCCATGAAATCACAATACCAACTTTCAGAATGTTTAAGAGGAGTTGGAAAGTTGATTCTGTCCTATCAGGTTAACGGGAAAACTTTCAAGTGACTTAAGAAGAAATGGTATTAGTACTATTAAAAACAATTAAAAATAGGGTTTTTTTCCTACTTTCAGCAGAAGAATTTCCTAAAAGAATGGAGTTCTTGCCTGGTTCTGTCCAGGAAGCTTTCCTCAAGTGACATTCCATTCTGTGTCATGTTGTACTCATTCTATTCTCAGACAGAGCTTCATTACCTTGGCAGTAGAGCCAAAGCAGCCCATAAGAAAAATAGGTTTCCTATATTCACTCATTCCTTTGTTGCCCTATTCATTCACTGTATACATGACAAGTTATAGAAAGTAATGCCTCAAGCCCAGCAGTTAATCAGCATTTACCCCAAAAAGAAGGAAGAAAACCTGATTAGTATGTGCATATGTGTGTGTGCGTGCGTGAAGCTTCCCCCTTAGAGAAAACAATAGGAAATGTTGTATGAAAGAGTGAGAAAGACATTCCCTGTCATGATCTCATGTCTTTCCTCGAAGGAGCCTTCTGGCTCACTCTCTGATAATGACTACCCCAAACCACGTGGAGATACCTCCATTTTTCAGTTTTATGTTCCAATCATCACTAATGATTTTTTTTTCTCGAAGAGCAAATTCTATTTTAATTGCAGTTTCTATGTACACCAGCCACTTTTCCTTTCTTGTCGAAGGACCGTGGCCCTGTTTCCTGTTTTCTGTGCAGTTCCCTTCCCCGCGACTTCCCAGGTTTAAATTGTCAGGCAGCATGTCAGCAGCCGTGTGCTCTGAGTATGTGGTATAAAGGAATCAGACTCACATTTCAGAGGAGGGGATCCTGGTCTCACAATTAAGGTGAATGATGGCAGGAAGAAATCTTTTAATATACTGCTTAAGTTGGTGATTGGGAAGGAAAATGCTGTGGGATTCAGAAGTTTGTGGTTTAAGTGTGGTTCTAGAATTATTTAAACTTTTCTCCATTTCAGAAAGTGAGCAACTCTTCTCCTTCCTACAATATTGCTGTCGATCTGCAAGGTTAAAACCAAACCCGACACGGCAATCCTTAAATTCGTAAAATTAGAAGAAGGAAAAAGATGCCAAGCAAATAGGGAACAAACTGGCATGTTTTTTCCAAGCTTTCAATTTGTCCACTTAATTGATTCTTAAATTTGACTTATCAGAAATGTGACTGGTTTCCACAATTAGAAGCAGCTTTCTTATTTTCTTAGAGATTTTTTTTCTCTCCCACACAATAAGTAAACCTAATTATATCCAACATCAATTAAAGAAAAGAGTAAGCCCATTTTCATTTATGTGCTGTCACTTTGACTCCCAGATTGAAGAACAACATTTCAAAGCATATGGTTTATTCATTTATTAATTAATTCCTTAGACCGACCTGCATTTGATGGCAGTTTTGTGCCAGAAATTTACTTGACTCTGAGGATTAAGTGACTAAGGAGTTCATGTCTGGTGGGAAAGGCAGACAGGAAACATAATTTCAAATATAATGAGATAGTTAGGAACAGTTGTACAGAAAAAAAAATTATAAGCAGACACATAGAGAAGAGAGACGAGCCAGGAGTTAGTAAGAGAGATTTGCTTTTCTCCTTGTAAAGTTTCCCCTGGTGTGTTCAGCCTGTCCTTTGGCCTGCAGTCCAGGCACTCTGCTCCAGTGAAAGTCACTCCAACTGCCCTTCGTCATTTCTAAACAAATACAAAGTGATTTGTTGCTTCGGCTGCCTGGTGATATCGAGGAACAGAGGTTCCACCTCTGGCTCTGTGGATTTGAACGTTTGTGCCTCTTGTCTGTCCTAGTTACTGAGATCTGCCCTGGAGGGTCGTGTTTCAAACTGTGTTTCACAGTTTAACAGGTGAGCCTAAAATCCATTAGTCAGTCACAGTGGACATTTGGAAAGAGTTTGAATAGAACAGACTACATCAGAATGCATGGCAGGTAGCAATTATGAGTATCGGTTGGTGGAACTTTTCTTTCCTATTCTGTACTGAGCACACATACATCTATGGGGTCTGTGACTGGGGCCTGAGGAAAACTATTTCTTCCTAGGGTGCTGATTTTCAACAATATGGATACCAGAAGTCCCTATCTTGTTAGTTTACAGTGGTAAATTTCTTAAGAATTTACATATTTGTTTCACATGAAAGGCTTAAAATATTTTAAAAATAATTTTTAATGAATCCTACTGGAAACATAATTATAATATCATGTTAATTATTTCATTGTTATTATTAAGGTTATAATTAAATAATTATTGTGGTTATTGTGGCAAAGAGTTTGCTTTCCTTGACTGTATCCTATATATAAAGTTCATATATGTGGAATTGCACTTATTCTAGTTCAGTTTCTAGCTCTTAAATGAACACTTAAAAGAAATCACAATTACAGAGCCAGACAGACAGTATAAAAGATAAGGCACTTGCCTTGCATGTGGAAACTCTAGTTCGACCCCCCACACCACATGCGGTTCCCTGAGCTCAGCCAGGAGTAGCCCCTGACATTGCTGGGTATAAGGAGAAAAAAAAAGCTATATGGCCAGAGATGTCTAATGTTTTTGTTTTGTTTTGTTTTTTATTGAATCACCATGAGATACAGTTTCAAAGCTTTCATGCTTGAGTTTCAGTCACACAATGATCGAACACTCATCCCTCCACCCGTGCACATTTTCCACTACCAGCATCCCCAGTACCCCCCGCCCCTATCCCAACCCTCCCCCTGCCTCTATAGCAGACAATTTTCCCCATACTCTCCCTCTACATTTGGGCATTATGGGTTGCAATATAGATATTGAAAGGCTATCACGTTTGGTCCTTTATCTACTTTCAGCACTCATCTCCCATCCCGTTCCTCCAACCATCATTGATTTAGTGATCCCTTCTCTATTCCAGCTGCCTTCTCCCCCAGCTCATGAGGCGGGCTACCAACCATACAGCAGTATGCCTGGCCCTTGTGTCTACTGTCCTTGGGTGTCAGACTCATAGTATGTTATTTTATATTCCACAGATGAATGCAGTCATTCTATGTCTGTCTCTCTAGCTAGAGATGTTTTAAAGATCAAATAGATAAGTTAACATAGTCTAGACTTTTTTTTATCTTCCAAAAACTTTTTTCTCATTTAAATTTTACTATAAAACATTTTCATATATGACATGTAGCACTGTAGCACTGTCGTCCCATTGTTCATCGTATTGGCATACTATACTTATACATAGACATGCTCCAGTATTACTTAGCTATGTTTTCACATTTGGTTACATTGTGAACATTTCTTATGTTATTGATATTCAGAACCACTGACTTAATGTTTCATGCACAATATCTTCTATAAGGTCTTTTATAGTTTATTAATAATTTTATTACTAGAATGCATTTAATTTCTTATAAGACCAATGTAATAATTATCCTAATAAATGTTTGCATTCATGTTATTTTATTATTATGAATCAATAGATTTACTTTTAATATTAACTATAACATATTTATTTTGTTTTGTTTGGGGGCCACAACCAGCATTCCTTAGGGGTTGCTTGTAGCATATTGCTTAGGAGCATATTCCTGGAGGTGAATTCCTGGAGCACCAAGCAGTGCCCAGGATCGAACCCAGGCCTTCCACATGAAAAAAACAGCACTCCAGTCAATTGAGCTCTTATTTCCAGTCTCTAAAAAGATATTTTTAATTGACACAACTTATTCAACCTGTCCTTAAGGAAGTTAATAGTTCTTAGTTTTTCACAACTATTTTTTCATGAATAAATTCAACCAATATTAATGATCTCTTACTGCCCCATGAAGGATGTTTTAATATTTCTTTATTTTTGCCAGTTTAATAGCAAATATTACTTTATTTTTATTAATGTACAGAAGATATTCAACATTTCATGTATTTATTGACTGTGTATATATCTTTATGATTTTTCATATTATATTTATAATACATTAATTAATTATAACATTTGCCATTCTTATATGTGGGTATTAAGGCTTTACCATCAAATATTATTTAAAATGTTTCCCAACTTTAATTTTATAGTAGACACACTCATAGCCTGTAGTTCTGAGTATGGGGGTCTGAGGTATGGGAATAAAATTTCGGGTCTAGCACATGCATGACCTGTGTTCTACTACTTGAACTATTACCCTGTCCACCTAGCTTTGTTCAGTTTCCTGGCTTTATGATACTTTAGAGAGAAAAAGGTTTTATTTCTGTGTAAAAAAATTAGGGGTTTTAATTAGTCTTTTAAAAAAGATATGTGTACATCTATCAAGATCACATAAAATTTTTCTTGTTTTATTATTATTATGATTGATATTAAGAGATTCTTGGGGCTGGAGCGGTAGCACAGTGGGTAGGGCATTTGCCTTGCACGCGGCCAACCCAGGTTCGATTCCCAGCACCCCATATGATCTCCTGAGCACCGCCAGGGGATAATTCCTGAGTGCAGAGCCAAGAGTAACCCCTGTGCATAGCCGGGTGTGATCAAAAAAGCAAAAAAAAAAAAAAAAAAGAGTTTCTAATACTGAAAATAATTCTTATAGTTTTAATACTATAATTTACACTCACGTATCATCTACTTTTTATTTTAAGATGGAGCTGGACACAGGTTGCTAGAATTTTACTTATGACCTTATATTTATACTCAAAAATGAAATTGATGTCAATGCTTTACAAAAAAGAATTAATTATATTTATAAAATGATTTGAGTAACATTTCATCTGTTCCTATACTTTGTAAAAAGTTTCTGTAGTGTAGAATCATCTCTTTGTTAAGATTCAATAAGACTATCTAAGATTGATAATGTTTTTTGATGGGTAATTCTTTGATACCTTTTCAACTTTTCCCACAATTTGGAGATATACATAAGGTAGATATTTACTCTTCATTCAATTTGAGAAATTTTTTATTACCTCTTCTTTCTTTTTATTTATTTATTATTTTTGGCTTGGGCTTAACACCCTGTAGTGCTCCTGGTTCTGTGCTCAGAGGTCACTTTTGGCGGTGTGGGGGGGGGATAGTAAGGGATACCAGGTTTTGAACTGGAGTTGGCTGTATGCAAAGGAGAAAGCCCTACCTGTTGTATTGTCTCTCTGACCACTATTATTTATTTTATCGATATTTTCAACTTCAAAAAATTGTGGGCTAGGGGGAGCAGCTTTGGGCTATACCTGGAGGTGCAGAGGTGCTGCATCCTCTCTGTGCAGGGGTCATTGCCAGCAGTGCTGGGGGAACTAGGTGGTAGAACCATGAATTGCATAGAAACTGAGCTGCATGCTTGCAAAGCCCCTGCTTTGCCGCTTGAGCTAGCTCTCTAGCTGAAAACAATATTTACAAGATTCAGGGGCTTTGGGAGGTGTACTTTTTGGTGTTTGGGTCACACCTAGTGGTGCTCAGAGGCTACTTCCTGCATGGTGGCTGGGGTCATTCCTAGAGATCAAACCTAGGCCTCCAGGATGCAAAGCATCTGCTCTAACTCTTTGATCCCCCGGATTCTCTGGCACTCATCTGAAGCTTGTACTCAACATAACATTTTGTTATTGAAACGTTCAAATTAATTAAATTAACATTACATGTTTTGAGGGTTGGTTTTATTTGGGGGGAGTTAGTGGGGGAACAGCAGTGCTTGAGACCTACTGCTGGCTCTGTGCTCAGGGATCACTCCTGTCGGTACTTAGGGGACCAAATGCTGTATCAAGAATCAAACTTGGTGGGCTGGAGCGATAGCACAGCGGGTAGGGCGTTTGCCTTGCACGCGGCCGACCCAGGTTCTAATCCTAGCATTCCATATGGTCCCCTGAGTACCGCCAGGGGTAATTCCTGAGTGAAGAGCCAGGAGTAACTCCTGTGCATCGCCGGGTGTGACCCAAAAACAAAAACAAACAAACAAAAAGAATCAACTTGGGTTGGCTGTATGCAAGGCAAGTGCTTTACCTGCTGTACTAACTCTCCAGCACCTAGATTAGTTTTCTCGTAAATGTTAATTGTATTATATTTATTGAGTACCTAATTGTTCCAGGCACATTTTGGTGGGTGAATAAGACAAAGAGTAAAGCAGACATTCTCTGTGCCTTCTAGGATCTGATTTTCAGTATTTAACAAATATGTAAGGCTCGTTTTGTTTCTTTGTTAAGTCAGAATAGTGGGTTTCTACGTAATAAATTTAGTAACTTTTAATGAAAAAGACAAGGACATCAGTATATCAGATTTTTGGTTAAGAAGCACCCCAGTTCACAAATTAAAGTGTAAGAAATCAACTATTCTTTATGAAATATTATAGAAAATTTTATTAATTATATATTTTTGACATTGTATATATTTTTTATCCTCCTCATCTATCAGCAATAGGTAAACTTGGGTTAAAGTCCCCATCTCGCTCTGTAACTATATTTCACAGAAATTCAATTTAAAAAAGATCCCCCATCTACTATTTTGTTTCTGGTCTTTTCGACATTACTTTGGCAGGGCTATCCTTGTAAAGGGTTGAATTGTGTTGTTTGTTTCATTTTGAGGCTATTTATTCCAAAGAATTATTTAACTCACTTATATTCATTTTTAAACTGACATTCTGTCATTTCCTCTTAGCCTTTCTTTTTAAAAAATATACATTCCTATCCTCCCCCTCTCTCGGAGAGCCCGGCAAGCTACCAAGAGTATCTCGCCCACACAGCAGAGCCTGGCAAGCTACCCGTGGCATATTTGATATGCCAAAAAAAAAGTAACAAGTCTCACGATGGAGACGTTACTGATGCCCGCTCGAGCAAATCAATGAGCAATGAACAGGATGACAGTGACAGTGACATTCCTATGGTTTTAAAATGTTTTCATCCTGTGTTCTGTATTTTTATTGTTTTATTTCATAATTTCAGTCATTCTGATATATAAAAATATTATTTATGCCACTTTTTATCTCAACACCAAAGATAGAATAATCTGTATTAAGTTCCTAACATGGGAAAGAAAACAAGTACTCTGATGATATTGTAACAACTTTTCCTCACACTTTTTAGCCTGCACTATGTTCTTAACGGTATTTTGTTTTTAAAGAAGTTCTTCTCTTTTAATATTTTTAGGTGGCATGTTTCTGTTATCCAGGGATTATATTCAGCATCTAATGCCAGCTCTTTGCTATCATAAATCCTTCATTGAGTTATTTATCTTGATTCATCTCTTGGTTAACCTGCTTATCTTTTGAGTAATTTCACTTCAGGAGGGATATATAAATAGAATATTTCAAAATCCTTGGAATCTGATAATATTCTTTATATATGACTCTCAACACTTATTGGAAGGCCTGATGCTTTGAGGCATATAATAAAAATATTGGTTGAATGAATGGTGTCGTTACTTCCCAGAGGTATTTCCTAGAAATTTTGTGTCTTTGTTTTTTAATATCAGTGAAGAAGAGAACCAGGCTGACCTGACTGTTCTTTGCTGTAAGCAACCTGTTTTCCCTTTCTGAGCCTAATGGGATTATGTCTTTATTTATGTTTGATGATTAAAAATGTTTATGGCCAAAGAGGTAATATGGCAGGTAGGGCACTAGCCTTGCATGAAGGTGACACAGTTTCAAACTCTGGCACCACATATAGTTCCCTGAGATCTAAGTGCAGGCCGGAAGTAAATCCTAAGCACTGCTGGGTGTGGCCCCAGAACAAAAATGTTCACCCAGATCTATCCAGATATGGCTCTCCTTTCATTCCTCTTGCCTTGTCCTTATTGAGTCCTTCTAATTTGTTTCTACATTTGAATAAACAACCAAGCCATTAAGATCTCAACAAGAAGAACCCAAGGCTAAGTCTTATATGAAAATACAGAACATTAAAAAACTAAATGATGGGGGAGAGAGAGTATGATTAAAGGAAGAGAATAGACATCTATTATATAAGCTGAAAATTTTAAATTAAAATAATGAAGGACTTTATCTTATTTTATTTTGTTTAAATTCATTCATCTTTTAATTGAATCACAGTGAAATACACAATTACAAGTTTTTCACAATTGGGTTTCAGTCATATACTGTTCCAACACCTGTTCCTTCACCAGTGTACATTTCCCACCACCAGTGTCCCCAGTTTCCCTCCCCTCCATCCCCCGACCTCTATGGAAGTTACCTCTCTCTGTCCTGTTTCTACTCTGTCTTTGTCTCTCTGTCTGTCTCTGTCTCTGTGTCTCTCTGTTTCTGTCTGTCTGTCTGTCTCTCTCTCTCCCCCTCCTTTTGGGCATTATTGTTTTCAGTACAGACACTGAAAGGTTGTCAGGTATATCCCTTTACCCACTTGAAACACTCAGTTCTGGTCCAAAGTGATCATTTCCAAATATTTAAATGAGAGGAGGATTTTAGAAACTGAAAAGAGTTCCAAAAGGACTTAAAATGATTAGGGACTGCAGCCAGAGGCAGTCTGATAAGGATTCAGTGTATGTTTCCAGTATCCAGTTTAGGAGGTGGGGAAAACATAGTCACCCAAGCACATAGGTGGAAAATACCAAGCTCCTTTCTACTGGAGAATAAAGCAAAAACCTTTTGTAATGGTAAGACTTCCGGCTGATTTCTCTGTTTCTGTACTTGCAAACTTAGGTGTTGTTCTTTAAACAAAGATGGTTCAAGTTCTCTTGACTCTCCTTACCATGTTCCTTTTGGTTTGGAAAAGGGTTCCATCCTATTTAGGGTACCAGCAGCTTGAGAAGGAGAACTGAAAAAGAGCCCAAATATTGAGCAATGCTTGGAAAAGACCATTTTTTTCTGTGTTCGTAGGGGTTGTCATTCAGTGCCTTGAGTTCTGTGTGTCCCAACCCTCTTCTCATGTCCTGCCTATGGCTGTGTCCACCCTTCATCTGCATACACATGCTCCTTAAATCAGCTGAGAGCACTGAGAACTCCTGGAGGGGTTTCCCTGCTGCACACTAGGAGCCTGTAGTTCTCAGGAGGTCCCATTTGGAAACGCTGCCACTCCAGCAACAGGAGGAACCCGTTCCATCCCCACACACCCAATAGCCCTTCTAGCCTCACCTTTCGGGTGGGACAGTTTGTACCTCCTCTACCAGCTCCCCAGAAAGGCCAGTCAGGAGCTGACCCCATGTTTCAGTTTCAGCTTGGCCTGACACCATTTCTAGCAGAGGGTCCTTAGAGCTGAACACTGGTGCAGGGCCATGTATGTGTTCCATATGCTGGCTTGTCATTCCACCTGGAATCTGGGAGATAGTAGAAAAGGTCTGCTCTTACATCACCATTGAATCCAACTCTGATACCCATGATAACACTTGACCTTCTCTAGAAGAAAGGATTTCTTAATAACCAAGCAAAAGCAAGGTCCAGGACAGTTTTACAGTACAGCGAAGGCCATTTTCCAAGCTGCCTTTAAATCTTATTCACACATAGTGAAACAAGGCACATCTAGTGGAATAACTGGAAAAGGTTACTTCCCTCCACACACTGTAACTTCTCATCTTTCTTTAAATGGCCTGTAAAACTGAGATGTGAGATAAAAATTCCAAGTTGATATCCTTACCATTTGGAAGAAAGAGCCTGTCTTTCATAACTGTCATAACATCGCTGATTTTCTGGCTACACATCAGTGTTCTTCCAATAAGAGGAAATTAGAGGGTCAGAGTAATAGTGCAGAGGATAAGGCGCTGGCCTTGCATGCAGCTGACCTGGGTTCAATCCCAGACATGCACATATGGTCCCCTGAGCCCCAGCAGGAGTAATTCCTGAGTGCCGAGTCAAGAGTCACCCCTTTGCATCGCTGGGTGTGGCCCCCAAACCATCACCACCAACAACAATCAGTAAGGGGAAAACTGGAAAGACTACAGAAATGCAGTGATTTTTAGTGCATACCTGTTTCATTGAAAATGTGAAAAAAATTCAAATTTAGCAATAGGTTTTGTATATATACAGCTGCCTGTGAACATATAGTAGGTGGTGTTTTTTTTTTTTTCTCTCAAGCTACTTTGTTCTAATTGTTTAAAATGAGAATAAAGTTTCTGCTATACACACAGAGATACTGGTTGCAGAACTTGATTAATTCCTGCCGAGGTCTGCGCTGCAGAGGCTAATCTCATAACAGAATCATATTGATAATGCAGCAGAAAATTCTCACCCTGCGTTAGAATGGGGCACGTGAGAGCCAGCATTATTGAGAGCTATTCCACTCTCACTCTGATCTAATATACCTTCATTTTTGTGACAACTCCATCTCAAAGAGAATTTCAAAAGGTACCCGGCTGGACTCCTTGGCCACCAGCTTCTTCACCCCCACAAATATCACGTGATTACTTGTGTTTCTCTGCACTTGGTTCTAGCAAAGTCTGGAAAAAGTTATAGGTTCCTTTCTCAAAAGTAGAATCAAGTTGCCCCTACCCCTGATATTGATGGCTTCTTGTTTTGAAATTCTGGGGCCCACCCCTTCAGGACCATCATTTATCCATTCAGACTCATCTCTCTGCATCACTAGATTCCTGAGGAATTCTACTGACATGGCTCACTCAAGCCCTTTGAATTTGTCCACGCCCTCCTCAGCCCACACAGTTCTGTTTGTGGGCTGTCTGTGCAGGGATTCTGTTTCACAGCTTCAACTCAGCTCCTCTGTTTGACACAGCTTCCTACCTCTGTCTACTTGCAGCTATTCCTGGTAACTGCTGTGGGTTGTGACATGTGTTTCTATCCTTCCCTAGGCAGCAAACACCAGCCTGACTCATTTACCTGCTGCCATGATTGGTGCAGATGCACAACCTTGATTTCCGAGGTAGCCGAGTTGGTTATACAAAGCTAATTCTAATAGGCAAGGGAGAGTCCCATCTGCTGTGTTTGCTTTTCCTACAACATTCCTAATTTTGTGTGTGACCCCGTGAGAAGGCCTATGGGAACCCAGGAGCTTCAGGATCGTAAGAATGATTCTCCACCTTGATAGCAAGCTCAACTTGGATGTTCCACTGCTCATCTTTTGTTTATGGCACTTCAGACTAGCCATGTTTCCATTTTTAACTTGGAAACAAACATAACATATGCCACAGTCCATAATACTACCTTTTTCAGTTCGAGGGGAGAAACTCATGTAAGATGCTCATGAATTGGTATGGAAAAATTGTTTATACTTCCCTGAGGACTGCCAAGCTCCTGTTTAATGCTGGGTCTTTGATGATTATTACATTTTGGTATCACTGTATCACTGTCACTGTCATCCCATTGTTCATCAATTTGCTCGAGTGGATGCCAGTAATGTCTCCATTCATCCTAGCCCTGAGATTTTAGCAGTCTCTCTTTACTTGTCCTTCCCAATGGTACCACACTGGAGGCTCTTTTTAGGGTCAGGGGAATGAGACCCATCATTGTTACTATTTTTGGCATATCGAATACTCCACAGGGACCTTGCCAGGCTCTGCCATGCAGGCAGGATACTCTCGATAGCTTGCCAGGTTCTCTGAGATGAAGAACCCTAATCCTAACCCTAACCCCAACATCCCTCTGAGAGGGAGAACTAGACAATAAGAGGAGCTTTGTTTTATAGTCTCTGGATGTTGGCCATTGATGGAATTACATGGTGCCAGGGCCAGTTTGTGGGTATGACCGCCTAGCTACTGGAAAAAGGGGAATCTGGGTGGAGGAGGCCCAGTCCCAATCCAAGCAGGCTTGGAGATCTCAGCCCTGGTTCCGCACACCTGGGCTCCTCTGCCGGTTCTTTCATGCGTGAGGCTCAACCGAGGATGTGGAGAGGGGCCTTGAGCATGGCTGTGGCTGAGTTCCGGAGGTCTTCAGCTTCCAGGGCTCTGCTTGGGGCAGGGAGGGAAACTCAACCCACCCCCCTCCAATGGGCCCTGGTGAAGACAGCCAGGCACAAGAGCAGGAAACTGCCTTTTGGTAAGGTATGAATTTTCTGAGTTATATAGCACCCAGTGTGGAATTTGCTGCTTTCACTCCCTGCAGTTTTGAAATGGAACAAGGTGTGGTGCAGTGTGGAATAGCAGAAACAAATCTTCGTCAATAATGAGTTGTGATTTTAAAATAATTTGAGATGATCTCTGTACTCATTTCCAGATAAATTCTCTTCAGGATCACAAGTGACCACCGAGACTCCATTTGGCTTCCGACATGGTAAAGAAGCCAGATGAGAGATTCATGGCTATAAATCAAATGGCACAAGGTGTGGAACCATCATCAGGCATGCGAGTCTGACTGTAATGAAAGTTACCTTGAATGAATCACTTCCCGGCATGTCATTCATTTCTTATTGATAAATATGTTTGATACAATGAAGTACTGCTTCCAGAAAGATAATGGAGCAGATAATTAAACAATCTCTTTGTAAATATAAGCACACACACACACACATACACATACACACTACAAGGAGCTTTGATTAGCACCAAGATTGTTAGTACAACCCAATGTCCTTAGAAGAGTATCTGGCCTCTAGCAAAGGAAAAGAACTAAAGAAGTCACTTCTGACTGCTGTAAGGCTTTCTGATCCTGGGGCATGTGACCACCATGAGTAACAGAGAGAAGAAATGAACTCTTCCTTCTTCTCTAAAGGCAGATGCTGGCAAAAATAAATAAATAAATAATAAAGACACTTGTATTTCCAATTCCAGTGTATTCCTATGGTCACTGTGCTGATCTCTGCAGGAATACTGACTGAGGATTTTAGATATGAAATTCCTCTGCTCTCTTCTGTTATGTAAAACTTTTTAGGGGTTATTCATTAGATTATGTTTGTTTTTTACTGTTGTAAGCACACATACAAGGTTCCCTTTATCAATCTATCGCAAACTTCTTTCCAACTTTGTAGCTTGCTGAATTGTTTACCATTGTTTTAAAATCACTCTTCAGAAGCAAGGAAGGTCTACACTCTCCCATAATCATTTTATTTTTTTTTCTTACTCACTATACTATTGCTCCAGTTTATTTTTTTATTTTTAATTTTTTTATATTTTATTGAATCACCATGAGATAGTTACAAGCTTTCATGTTTGGTTTACAATCTCACAATGATCATCAGTTTATTTTTAAGCACTTGTATTCAATTATCACAACACCTCTGAGGTAGAATCCCATTCTTTTTTTTTTAATTTTTATTTTATTGAACACCGTGAAAAAATACAAAGCTTTCAGGTTTAAATCTCAGTCATATAATGATTAAACCCCCACCCCTTCACCAGTGCATGTTCCACCACCAAAAACCCCATTATGCCCCCCTCCCACCCACCCCCCACCTAAGTAGCCAATGATCTTCACTTTGTTCTCTCTATACTTTAAATACATTCAATATTTCAATAGAGAACTCACTATTATTGTTTGGAATTTCCCCCAACAATCAGGCCTGCTGAAAAGGCATCATTTTAATAATTTCTTTTCATTACTGAGATCAAGACTCTATGAGCTCATGCGGCCGCGCGGTTTTGGATTTCTGATATTTTAGCTCAGTTCACAGTCTAGATGCATTTCTGTAAGAAGCCACTCTGGGTGCCAAAATGGGTTAGGAGACCTCTTGGATTATAGTCTTTAGGAGCAGAGGGTCCATTTCGCATGTGGCAGCTCCGGATCTTATCTGGGCGGAGAGGTGACGCCCCCCATCCCATGATCGCCTACGAGCCACATCACTGCAAACTCATACCTCTGGGTTGGGAGTCTTAGGAGGTGGCTCTCGCCATGTGGGTGTTGCCGCTGCTGCCATCTTCCGAGCAGAAAAACAGGGTAGAGAGGGAAAATCCCTCCCCGGGCGGCACAGGGTTGTAGCACAGTTCACAGTCTAGATGCATTTCTGTAAGAAGCCGCTCTCTGGGTTGGGAATCTTAGGATCTTAGGAGGTGGCTCTTGCCACATGGGTGTTGCCACCGCTACCATCTTCCGAGCAAAAAAACAGGGTAGAGAGGGAAAATCCCTCCCCAGGCGGCTTGGGGTTGTAGCACAGTTCACAATCTAGATGCATTTCTGTAAGAAGCCACTCTGGATGCCAAAATGGGTTAGAGGTTAGACCTCTCAGATCATAGTCTTTAGGAGCAGAGGGTCCATTTCACATGTGGCAGCTCCAGATCTTCTCTCATAATCATTTTAGAAATATGCAGAAGTTTCTCTGGATAACCAGTTCCTTCCACTATAAATCAGAGTCCTCCTCTGCCTTTTTTAAGTGGATAATAACATCAGGGTGGCACTTTCAGAAATGGTTTGGTGGCTATGGAAGAAAGTGTCCTAGTGCTTCATTTACACAGAGATTCTTATTCTTTCAGATTCCCTCACAAACAGCTAATTGCCACAGTGGCCAGCAATGCTCTAAACAAAGGATTCAGAAAATAGGTAAAGTAGTGGCTCCATAAACCCTTGGTCTATGCCCATATTTATCTACACTCTCAGAGTAGCCTCCTTGCAGAGTCATCCCCAGCTTCTCCCATCGTGTCACTTTTCCCCTACCTGAGCTTCTCTAACACTTTCCAGGAAGTAGCAGGTTTAATCCTCACTATAAAGTAAGGTTTAATCACATCCTCCTAGCAGGTACCACCACACTGCTAAGATGAGTTCCTGTGTGTTTATTGAGGTGTTGTGATTAACATTTGTATTTTAATGTTTTAGGCACACTTATACTTATACACAGTATATGCCAATATCTCCCCACCACTGTCCCAAGGTCTCTTCTTATCCACATGCTCACTTTTGCCCTCACCCCCACTTGCAAACTCAGTTCTGTTGGCAGGACCTCAGGATTGTCACTGGCCATTTTCTATTTCTTTCTTTGTTTCTTTATATAATACATATGTGTGAGATCACCTGGCAACTGTATTTCTCCTTCTGACTCACTGACCTCAACATGACACTTTCCAGTTCCGTCCAAGATATAGTGAAATTCAAGGTTTGGCTGATTAGTATTCCTGTTCCATTGGTCTGAGAATCTACCTTTATTACCATATCACACAGAGTTGTTACTGTGGCTTTATTGTATAGTTTAAATTTAGAGAATACAGTGCATCTCATCTCCTTTTTCCTCAAAACTGCTTTGACTATTTGGGGAATTTTTAACAGCAGATCGGGCATTTGCCTTGCACGCAGTCAACCCTGATTTGATTCCTCCATTCCTCTCGGAGAGCCCAGAAAGCTAACGAGAGTATCCCACATGCAGGAAAGAGCCTGGCAAGCTACCCATGGCATATTCGATATACCAAACGCAGTAACAAGTCTCACAAGGGAAACATTACTGGTGCCTGCTCAAGCAAATCGATGAACAACAGGATGACAGTGCTACAGTGCATGTTTCAACTGTACCTTGTCTCCAACCACTTGCTGGGCGCTGAATACTTAGATGAATACTTCCCAAATTGAATTATTGATGACGCAAATTGGTAAGATGAGGCCACAGTCATCTAATAACCCCTAAACACAAGCAACATACTTGCCTAACCTGTCTTGTATTGTCATCTCCAACCTCTTCTCTCCACATTAGAATGACATGAGCTTAAATATTCAACAAATTAGCATAATGAAGAATACCAGGTAGTGGATCACTGCTAACATTTTCTTTTGCAACAAAAGTTTAATTTGGTTAGTGTCTTTTACAATGTTCTAAGTAGCAACCTGACATGCAGTCAATTATACCTGTAGGTGAGTATCGGGTTCAAATCTTTTTATAGATTAAATCAATGTATGCTCATAGATTTTGAAATAGAATGGTTATGGTAGCATGACCCTACTTGAGTATTAAAAAATTAGCTTCCAACATATTTTAATGCAAATGCTACCTTTATAAATGGATGACCTGAAAAGCAAGTGTTTCCATAGTAACCTAAGGGAACACATAACCTGTTTATGATAACTATGCTATGAAGAGACGGGCATAGATTGTGGAGATATGCTTTGATGTATGATGGGAAAAAATAGCTGACAGCATTATTTGAGTGAGCACTTGGAAGATTTTGTTTTATTTGTAGTTGATTTAGAAAATAAACTTTCATTATGAACTGCTGAAATACACATTGGAAGCAACGAGGTGATCTGATTTTTTGAATGCAGATTGTTGGATGTGACAATCAACGCATCAGTTTAAGAGAAACATATTAGGGTTGAGTACTTCCAACAGTTCTTCCCCAGTTTTTTCTTTTTTAATTATTATTTCTCTGGAAATCTTAGAGACCTTCAAAGCACTTAGGTTTTTGCCCTTTTTTTTTTATCCTCATTTTACTTTTGAAAATGTTAGGTAGGAAAAACAAAAGAAAATGTTAAGTAGAAAATGCCTTTCTGGAATTTAGCTTTTCTAGTTTAAGAATCTCATCAAAAAAAGAGAACATATTGATTATACATCACTTTCTTTACTGACGGGATTGTTGGAGTTGGTGGTGTTTTTTGGAGGTGCCATTAGCTGGAAATGAATTTGACATCCACAAGCCACTATATGGTTATTTCACCCTCTTTTTACAGCTGTAACGTCTAGTTAAAAGCTTGTCTACAAGAATTTTTACTTCTTTCTTTCCTTCTTTCTCCCCCTCCCCCCTTTTTTGGAGGGTCATTAGAGTAGGGAACAGATGCATACCGTTTTGAGGAGTGTTTCTTTGAAGCTCCTTGACAGGTCTATAGCCCATGGGCTCCGGTGTGGACTCAGACGGGGCAGAGGCACTGGCTACAATTACCCATCTGGTATCCATCTGGTAGCATGAATGAAAGATAATACCAGATCACAGAGAAACTATACCAACTGCCAAGTTGGTATAGCAGGCAAAGAAAGGTGCCACCCAACAACGCTGTGAAGCATAAGAAGTGTTGTCCGTAGGGTATGCACATTTCCACCCCAAGATGCAAAAGAATGACATGTGAGAGCAGATGGAAAGGAAATGCTGTGCGCATCTAACCTCCAGCTGCAACTTGTTAAGTACTAAACCAACTTGAAAGTTGCTGGTGGAGTCAGAAAGGTAGCCTTTGGTAGGCTGGAGACCCTTCTTTTGCTAGGCACACCTACCTCGAATGAAATGAACAGGACTCGAGGACTGGGGTGAGAACTAGGTATAAGCATCAGACAGGCATTGATTTCATTTACATGTGATGCCACTTGGCAGGAATCATTCCGTTCAAGCAAAGCCCAGGAGTATCATGATTGAAGTAAAAGGATTTAGAAACGTGTTTGTTCCTCAATTTTCCCCCTTTTCTTTTCATTGGCTTGCTCTTCCAATTTGCTTGCTTCTTTCCAGAATGCTGTGCTGCGTTTAGTACAGTGGCTACATGTTGAAATTCTAGTAATCTAATTGCCAGAAATTGGCCATCCTCACACAGGACCCCTCCTCTCCAGAGGAGTGGGTGTCTTGATGGAAACTCTATTTCAGGATGATGTAGGCATGCTTGCCTCTGAGGCTGCCTATTCAGGGATTCCTTCGTTCTTTACCTACCTTACTTGTTCTGCATTATGTTCTCTGACTTGCTTTTTCTCCAATGATGCCGGTAGTACCAAATCAAGTAAGATTATGAGTGAGAACTTGACATTATCTGAACAACATCACACTCTCATGGGGTTCCTTCCAGGCACTGAAAGCATTATCTTTTCTTTCTTTTATGTTGTGGCACATTTTCTCTCTACCTTGGAGATTTCCCCACACTTCAAACTGAGGTGTGTACTTTTAGGAGTTTTACCCCTGGAGAAGCCTGTTATGTTTTCTCTTTCTCTCTCTCTCTCTCGTTCTCTCTCTCTCTCTTTCTCTGTCTCTCTCTCTGTCTTTCTGTGTCTCTGTCTCTCTGTGTCTCTCTGTCTCTCCGTGTCTCTGTGGCTCTCTGTCTCTGTCTCTATCTCTCTCACTTGCTCGCTGTTGCTCTCTCCCCTGTCTTATTTCTCTAAATAAAACTAGTCTACTTCAAAAATTAAAAGCATTATCTTCTTAATAACATCTCATACATATACATATGGTAAAATATATGCATACAGAAAAACATCATGCTTAATACCTCTAAGCAATTCAATGACAACAGGAACTCTTTTACAAAATAGAAAACTTAGACTCAGAAAATGTACAGGATTATTAAAGCTCACATCATCAACTTGTTTTGCTTTGAGACCATATGCAATGATGTTCAGAGCTTACACTTGAGTCTATGGCAAGTACCCTATCCACTGCACAATGTCTTTGACCTGACTATGAACACAAATCTATGACACAAAGCCTGTAATGCTTTTGTTAAATTTAGATAGACTTTAAAAATAACTCCTCATAAAAAAGAAATACTTAATTACTTAAAAGTCATTGGAATTCAAGCTTTTTGTTTGTTTGAGTGAAACAGCGTTGAACCATAGAGATTCACAGTGAACCCAAAATTTCCTGCACTGTGGGAGATTTGAGGAGCTCAGTTGAATCATTTTCTTTCATAATTTCCAACAAAATATTTCATTTCCACCCCCTACAGCACAAAACAAAGAAAAAGTGACTTCCCACCTTGGTCACACAGAGACCCGTGCATAATAACTAAAGAAGATGAAATGGGGGAGAGAGAAAGGTGATTATTTATAGTCACATATCACCTGGATAGGAATTGCTGTGGTTTTACAGAGCAGAGTCTCTTGCTCCCATGCCTGGCTATCTTCACCGGAGCCCCTCTGAGGGGGCGGGTTGAGTTTCCCTCCCTGCCCTGAGCAGAGCCCTGGCAGCTGAAGACCTCCGGAACCCAACCACAACCATGCTCAAGGCCCCTCTCCACACGCTCAGACGAGACTTACAAATGAAGGAACCGGCAGAGGAACCCAGTGCTGAGATCTCCAAGCCTGCTTAGATCGGGACTGGGCCTTTTCCGCCCAGATCCCCCATTTTCCAGTAGCTAGGCAGTCACATTCAAAAACTGCCCCCAGCACCTTGTAATCCCATCAATGGCCAACATCCCAGAGACTATAAAACCAAGCTCACAGAAGCTTGAGGCCACTTTAGCCTAGTTTTCCCTCTCAGAGAACATGGCAAGCTACCGAGAGTCTTCCTGCCCATACAGGAGAGTCTAGCAAGCTCCCCATGGTATATTCATATGCCAAATTCAGTAACAATGATGGGTCTCATTCTCCTAACCCTGAAAAAAGCCTCCAATGTGGCACTGTTGGGAAGGACGAGTAAAGAGAGGCTGCTAAAATCTCAAGGCTAGGACGAATGGAGACATTACTGGGCCCACTCAAGCAAATCGAGGATCAATGGGATGATAATGATAGTGATAGTTATACAGAGCAGGACTACTAGAGAAGTAGCAGGATAAATGTTACTAATAAACGAGATATCTGAGGAGAGGGCTGTGTTCCCAAAGGTGAGATTTCAATAGGGATGCACACCTGGAACTGGGCGATAGAATTGGTGGACAAGCCTCAGTGACCATAAACCTGGTTCCAGGGGGAAGACCTAACTTGCTTGCCCTGTGCAAGAAGATGTAATGTTGTAACCTCACTGTTTTTTTTTTCCCTTTCAACTTATGGGACTCATGTTCCTTTACTATAATTTATAACAATTAGTCTTTCCACTTAAATCAAGACAGGGGACGGTAAGTGCAGCCATCCCTGGTTAGAGACATCCTCATTAGAGACAATTAAGAGTTAGAACAAACAGCATAGGATGAATGATAAGAAAATACACCCAGAGAGGGGAAACAAAGTGGGAAATGATCTTATTGATCTGAACAAGAGACTCTGATAGCCTTCAAGATCAGCCACTCCTCAGCTAAGGTCTAAGCAAGGTCTAAAATGTAACCTTCAGGTCATGCTTGCTGCTGCTCCTGTTTTCTCGGCTGTGTTTCTCCTCTTTCCTGTCATGCTGCAATTTATTAAGAAATGTTCTCGCTCTCTAAATCCAATTCATTAGTTTCCCTCCATGGATAAGAGGTATGGCATTACTGATGAGAGAAAATAAGTACCACGCTCATCAGCTTCGGTAAATTCCAGTCTTCTACATTATTGTCTTGAAAGCTTGAGCCCGGCATTCAGACAGTGCAGAAGTCCCAGGAGCTGGACTGCATATGAGAGGTCCTAACAATACTCTCGGATCCCTGCTGTTTATATCATGTCCTACCTTCCCAAAGGGGGGATGGAAGAGATTAGGGAACATTTAATTGCCTTGCAAACTGATTGACAAATTGGTGATCTGATGCATATGGATGATCTTTTTAGTGAAATGGCTCAGAAGCTGCTAACAGATCATCAGAAGCCATGATTTGCACACTCTCCGCAGGGTTATTACAGAGAAGCGGAAGGATGGGTTGATTATTATCTTTCTTTCTGGGCTTTTTTTTTTTCTTGAATGCTTTCTCCACCTCTAGGGAAATGCATTCTAGCAGCGTGAGCACCACTATTAATCAACACTTGTAGCAATAATCAGTGAGTGAAAAATGGTGACCAGAATCTGTGAATGCACTGGCATAACTGTCTCCTGCGTTTTCCTTTGTGATCATGCCGTGGCATTTTAACATGGATAATTTATACAAAATTAATGTTGGCACTTTGTGAGGTGCAAAGATTTATAGAGGCAGTGTTTAATTCTCCATCCATTAGAAAAGAAAGAGATTGTTTCTGGTCATGATGAGTAATATTTTAGAGCCTTTAAAAATATACTTGTTATCTTCTTGCGTCTTTGTGTTATGTTTAGCCAGCTAGTCCCTTCACTTTGGAACATGAGTGTCTTGAAAGACAAAAACTGTTATAAGCTCTCACTTCCAGTTTTCCCAGAACTTTCGCCCAGAGGGGCTGTGAGAAATAATCAAGAATGCAAAGCTACCACGGGTCCCAGGATCCTTCTGAGAGCCATCAGGTGTTATTGGCAATGGAGGCAGAAAGGGAACACAGAAGGCTGAGGCTCTGAAATGGTGAAGTGCTATTGCTTCTCCATCCCAAAGATAATATTTGTCAGAAAAGAGGAGCACGGCGCTGGTGATAACATCATAGACAAGAGAAGCCATTTTTTAAATCAGGTTGACTCATTCATTGCCCCGGGCTCTGTTTTAAATCATACCATCTAGTGATCAACAGGAGAAATTCTTAGGTGTCAGCAGAGTTTTTCTGGAAAGTTCACTATGTTAAGATGGGCTTGCCTGGATCCTGAATAAGCTTACTGGGTGGGGCACAGGATCCTATCTGAAAGGGTGATTGATAGACCAGGATCATAGGAGCACATGACACCAGCCCCTGTGTGAGGATTGCTCCTGTCATTAAAATCAATGCAACTTAATTAAAGCAAATTGCAGATAGATACATCTATAAATAAGATATTAAAGTGTGCTGCTGAATATGATAATTGCTGCATATTTAGCAATCAGTGTGTGTGTTCTGCTTTTGCCAGGAGGAATTCCTTTCAGTGGAATCAATGGAGCTTTATTAAAAACCATCCAAATTAGAGGGAGAAATGATGAGTGTTATAATAACACAAAATCACTGTTTCAACTTTCGTTGCAAAGAAAAGAAAGCAAAATATGTCCATCCCTCTTTTTTCACTCAAGGAAAATATTACGCATATGCTCTTTAAGATGTGGATATTTTGAATTTGTAAATTTTAATTTCTGAATTCTCTTCTCCCAAAGGAAGGCGGGAGGAAAATAATAATCATAAATAAAACAATTCAGCAGTGAGACTGAAGTGTGGGGAGCACCCTGGTGCCTTCATATGTTGTTTTATACCTTGATGACAGGAAACAAATAAATGAAACCTGTGCTCACAACAGAGCCTCAAGTGGCTTAGGTAACTTTCCTAAATACTAGATTCTTTTTATTTTCTTTTTATTTGTGAAACTTTTAGTAAGTTAAATCAAAATATTGGTGTTGGAAGTAATAACTCATTTTCATCCCCTTTCTACTTCCCTCATTATCTGTCCCTGTTTATCAGAAAGAAGTATGCCTGTGGTAAAGAGAGTTTTTTAGGCTCATTCTAAAATACATTTTGTTTTCCAGCTTTCATTATTTTTCAGATTAAAAATCAATACCCATAAGAATAAGTGTCCGTGAAATCATTCTCATGTTTTCCAGAGTCCTCAAATATAAGGAAATATATCCTAACTTTAAAAAATGTATTAATGTATAATGTTTTCAGGGACTATTTGCTTATTGGTTTGGGGGCTACACCCAGATGTACTCAGAGCTGGCTCCTGGCTCTAGGCTCAGGGGTCACTATTGATAGGCTCAGGGAAACAGCTGAAGTGCCATGGGTGGAATTCAGGCTGGCCATGTGCAAGACAAGCATTTTACCTATTCTACTGTCTCTCTGGCCCCAATGTAAGTGGCTTAAAAAAAAAAAAAAGAAACTCTGCGATCTCTGCATTGATGGCTACTTCTAGTAGTATCTAGTATAGGCATTTATGGAAGACTTTTTACATTGGCTCACTCTGTGTGTTTTTCTGTCCCTGGAAAAAAAGAGAAGAAAGATTTTTAAAAAGTTAGTAAGGGAGGCCTGGGGAACGGAAGTGGCTCAATGGATAAAGGCACCTGCCTTGCAAGGATGAGGGCATGAGTTCAATCCCCAGTGCCACCCACATGTACGGAGTGTACCATCTCCAATGTCCATCCTGATGTGTGCATGCACCATAGCTGAAGGTGTCCAACTCCTAGAGAGTACCACAACCAGACATATGCAAACCCCAGTCATCACAACGGCGGCAGCAAAGAGAAAGAAAGGAGGTGGCAACAAGTTTTAAAACAATCATTAAAAAAAAGAGAAACATTTGGTTTTAGTTGACAAGAAGAGAAAAGTTGACAAAAAGAGAAATAGGTACATTGGGCTGAGAGAGAGAGAGAGAGAGAGAGAGAGAGAGAGAGAGAGAGAGAGAGATGGTTCAGGCACCGGTGTTTTAGAAGGGAGAAAATCAAGTTCTGTTCTCATGAACTCATAAAAAAATGAACTTACATTTTTTTATATGAGAAAGAGAGTGAGCAAGGAAAGTAGCAATACTGATGATTTCCATGTGGAAATATAAAGCCAGATTAGGAAGTGTAAACGTGATGTGGGGGTGTGCTGTTTCAAATAAACTGGTCCGGAAAGGCTGCTCTGAAGTAGAGGCGTTTAAGCAGAGATAGGAGCCAAGTGGGAGTGGAAATGTGTGACTAGGTGTTCCAAGGAAGATGGAAATGGTAGCACAAAAGCCCTGAGACAGCAGCCTGTCTGGTCATTAGAGAAGAGTAGAGGGGAGCAGGCTCACTGGTGCTGGATAAGCCAGCAGCCAGTGGTGGGTGGGGGCCACAACAAAGATGCCACCCCGCACTGCGGGTCTGTTGAGGCCAATGATGCAATCCCCCTGCTTAGCCTTTCTCACTGATCATTACTGTTTCATATCCTCAAAAATACATGTAATGCCTTATTGTCATGCTTAGAAAATAGTCACAATCAGCATTGTTCAACCCTTTTGCACCCACAGACCAGCACTTGTCCTGCATCATGGCCCCTTGACTGGCAGTTATAAACAAGGTGATGGACAGCGGTTTTCAGCATTTCTACACCTTCACTCTGTTATTGATCCTTGAACTGGTGGTTTTATTTTTTTATTTTTATTTTTTTATGTTTCTTAATTGAGACACCGTGAGAACAGTTACAGGACTTTCAGGATCAAGTCTCAGTCATACAATGATCAAACTCCTATCCCTTCACCAGTGCACATGATCCACCACCAAGAACCCCAGACACCCTCCCTCCCTCTCCCCCTCTGCCTGTGTGACAGATGATTTTTAATTAACTCTCTTATTGCTATGATAACATTCAATTTTTGACCAAAAACTCACTATAATTATTTGGAGTTTTTCCCGCAACAGTCAGACCTGTCAGAATGGCATCATTAGATCGTATGTTTTCTATTGTTAATAACAATGAGCATATGATATTGCATGGTCGTGAAATTGGCCGCCCGAACTGGTGGCTTTATATCATAAACTTTAACACTACTATAAAAATGTGTTACCTAAACCATAATCAATTTCCTATCATTAAATAAGTATTGTTAATATATTAAATATGTTCAATTGTTACAGATATGATAACTTTGAGACAAATAACTTTAAAATATTTAAATTTAAAACAAAATAAATCAAAAAATATTTAAATGCTTTTGGTGGCTGGAGACATAGTATGGCGGGTAGGGCACTTGCCTTGCATGCAGCCATCCCAGATTCGATCCCCAGCATTGCATATGGTCTCCAAGCACCACCAAGTGTAATTCCTGAGTGCAGAGCCAAGAGTGATCCCTGAGCATCTCCTGGCTCTGTACCAGTGTTTTGAGATATGGCCTCAAAACAAAATAATAACAAAATAACTGCTAAGCCAGAGGTTATTATACTCACAGATCTGCCCATAATTGTGGTGCATTGCTTCCACTCTATAGTGGACTATATACAGATGAGAAGACTTTAAGCGTATCCCTTCACCTCTATCTAACATATAGACTTATTGTTCCCATACTCAAATTTGCTCTGCTTTCCTCTGATGCTACTACAGGGAGTACAATAGGCTGTACCTACCTCAGATCTCTGCAGCTAATAGAGAAGAGAGCCCCAGTCCACAGATCCTGATTAGCACAGGCATCTTGTAGAAAGCCATTTTACCTTACTGATCTTATCCTGTCACTATTTGTTAAATCACTAGCTAACCCCATGCCACACCTAGCAAAGGTTGCCACTCCTAATCTTACTGATCTTATCCTATCAGCATTTGTTTATTACTAGCTAAATCCCGTGCCACACCCTGCATTTCTGTTGGGGGTCCTGGCACCACCTCCTCCCAACAGGGAGGTATAAATACTGTAACTGCCATAGAATAAATACCTTTTCTCCCTCCTCCGGGCTCTGCGTCTGTTCTTTCGGCTGCGCCCTACGAAGGGTTCTCCCTGCTGAACAGAACGAGACCTCCACATCAACTTCCACAGCGTCTAAACCCTCTTTCCTTAGCACTCACTTCATTCTTGTCTAACTGTGCTCAGAGTCAGTCCCCATCAACAAGGAGAAAGGATCCATCATGGTCCTACAACTCCTTTCTGGGGTACTTCATTTGTGCACAATGAAAATATTTTAGAAAAGTGCAAAACTCAACTATCCTTGGAAATAAATACTAACAACAGATTGTTGGCTCTGCTGTTGGATCCACAAAACCGGACTAATGTGGTCCATTGTAATCTGTGATCATTCTGAGCAAACGGAAAATTTCTATTCTGGTTAAATAATAATACCACTAGTCGGTATATCTGTAGCATAAAAACAAATGTATTTCCTTTGGAAACCTCTAGAAATGTAAATAGAGAGCCTTCCTTGCTAAGAGTCTCATTCATAGAATCTAAGAGAACAAGTTCTTTGAAGACATTACCAGGGAAAAGTTTCCCACTCCTGTGTGGCACGTTCATGTCAGCCACTTTATAATTTTCTCTTCGGTTCTGGTCTCTCTGCTGTTGTGTTGCAACTACTCAAGCAGTAGCCAGGCTTCTCACGTGAAAGATCCTGATTTCCATGACTCATAGGAATTCACCATTAGAAACCCTTTTCAGTGTTCAGTCATTTTTCCTTTGGGGCCCTCACTAGGAGAGAACTGCACTCCAACTCACACACTTACTGGTGTGTTGGCCTTCTGAACTATAAATATGCCCAATTATTGCTGTGTTGTGTTTAGCCACAAGGGTAGGTGGAGAAGTAATCAGAGTGAGCCTAATAAAAACGTGGTGGCAGACCTAATGAAAATTGGAGTAGACCTTAAAAACTTTCACAAAGCTCTTTCATTTTCTATAGATTCTTACAGTTTGCTTTTTTGTGGTTATCCGGGCAATAGGGGACCTTTAAATATATTTACCATCAGCAGCTATTTGAGTTCTCCATGGGTAAAAATGACAAGGCGGAGCCAGTGTATAGTAGCTGTTAACTGAGTTGTGTGCATTGAGAGCGTTGTTTGCTGAACTGAATTTTGATTTTTTTTTAATAATGACTCAGTTAATGTTTGAGCCACATGTTTCCATGTTCCCAGGAATGGAGTGAAAGGAGCTCTATTTCTAGTCTTCTCAAAGCATTGCATTCCCTGCTCCCACTCACTTGAGCTTTGCTACTCTTTGAATTATGGTGTTTGATCTCTGTTCCTATGGACAGATAATTCTACTCATTCTCTGTTTTGATGAGTTGCTCCCTGTGGATGACCCTCAAATTAAAAATGATGTTTCCCCTGTGAGTTCCTAAGTTTAAATCCAATGTTTGCTAGTATAATTTATGTAGTTTTGCCATCTGAGGAGAAAAGTGAGTTTCCCGTGGCCCCTGGGGACGATGCTCAGAGATCCATCCCTGCAACTCTGTTGGTCCCATTGACAGAATTAGGAGATGAAGCTCACTTTACTTCCTTCCAAGTGACTTGGATTAATACTGGTGTTATTTTCCATACCAATTACATGATGGAGGATTTTTAGTAATTGGGCCCTTTGGATTTTAAATTCTGTCAGGTCAGTCCTCATGAGGATAGCCTTCAGTAGGAAGGACCCTGGGGCTTCTCACAGAAGGTAAATCTGATTTATAGATGGACATGGCATTATGGCTGTCACAAATACATTATGAATAGGCATTATACATTTTCTAACATGTAGATCAACCTCCCTTGGGAAATGATCCTTCATCTTAATGGATTAGACCATCCAAGTTCCTTGCAATATTTATCCTAAATTTTTACTTTCTTACTCTCATTACATTGATCAGTAGAGATCTTTGTATATCTTTATGCATACATCTTAGGGATATTAGGAGTATTAGGCTAAAGTTTATAAGTAACCTCCTAATTCTCCAGCAATGTCTACTAAGAACAAGATAAAATGGTCAGGTTTCATGTTGTATTTGGGTATAATGAATATACCCTTATGTAGATAGATAAACATTTTTCTTTTTAAAGATGAGAGATCATCTAAATGGTCCTCATCCAGTATTTCAACTGCTTAGCTGCCAAAGTTGGGGCTTTGTTTATTTGCTTAGAGAGAATTTTGTCAAGTACTGGTTTTTTTTGAGGTTATTGTTATTGCTGTTATTTTTGTTTTGTTTTGCCTTTTACTTTTGTATTTCACTTCTATATTTGACATCAAGCTACTTGATGCTTCCCTTCTGACTAAATCTCTGCTTCTCTGTTCAGATGCAATGAAGCCAGAGATACCTTCAGAATTAAAAACACAAAAATGGCCTTCCACCACAGTAGAGCTCTAACTCTGGTTTGCACTCATTTAAGAAAATCCTCCAAAAGATTGTGTTAGAATCTCTCAGGGAATAGCTAGGGTCAGAAAATAGGGGTGACTCATTCCCTAGCTGTGCACAGAGCCTCCTTCTGCCCAGGGAACTGACCCAGCTACTATCCTCTCCACAGTTCAGTCAGTAGCTGTGCACATACAAGGTCTTGGCATTTTACATTTGATCCCAAACAGTTTAAAATGTTGTAATAAAATGCACACTTCACATCTGTACTGTTAAGTGCCACAGTCACAATGAATGCTGTTTCTTGATTTTTCATTCCATGCAGTGGAATTAACATTCCCTCATGAATTAGAGCATTGTATTCTGTTGTTAATCACACATAGGCCGGCCAGCTAGGTTAATCCACGTCTGTTTTCTGTGGGTAGTCTGGCTTTCTCTTCTTGCCCGTGATGCATCCCAGCTTCAACATCATCTTTTGGTTTTAAATTTAACTGGTTTATTCTTATAATCACCTGGCAGGCACTTTTTGAGCATGAAATATGTGTTGGACAATTGTTAACACAGATCATCATAAAAATCATTATACACATTATATAAAAATACCTGATGATAATTACCTTACTATTATATAAATATGTTTACATTATAGAAATATATAACTATTATGTTTTTATAGTTTAAAATATATGTTGCATAAATAATAAAAAGGAAATTCTTTTAAGTTATATCTGCTCTGGGATCTCAGAAAATAAAAAGTAAATGGCTCTATCTGAAGAGAAGGACCTGGGAAGAAGGAAAAAGGAAAATCTGAGGAAAGGGAAGGGAGGGACCAGTGCTTGAGAGTGGGGAAGGACCAGTTTTTGAGAATGGAACATATAGGCTGTATAAGGATGGAGTGGCACAAAATCTGCTACAAAGATGATGTTGCTAATGATGATGATGAAGATAATGAAGACATAACTGTGAAATATTTAGAGGGCATGTTTGAGGATTTAATTTACTTAGGCATGGAATAGTTTCTGCGTAGAGCACGAGACGATCATGTTTGAATGTGTCTATCAATCTATAAGTGTATCTATGTGTAGATCCATATATCATCTGTTATATCATTCCAACCAGTGCTCAGAATAAGTGCATGTGTGTGAGTATACAGAAAAAAATGTTGCTTTTACGAGGAAAGATTCCTCACACCCCACTCTCTTTGCTGTCTCTTCAATTTTAGTTCTTTTTGTGAAACAGAGTAACTCAAAGGTTCAAAGAAATAAAATCTACAACACACAAAAGAAATTCTCCCCAGGTATTTTTCTTACCAAAAAGAAGCTCTGGTTCCATGTTACTGTAAGAACAGTAGGAACATCTAATATTTATGGAACTGACAAGTATAAACTTTGTCATTTACATGCATGCCATTGAATCCTAACAACCACCTGCAGTAGGTACTAGTATTAGCCCCAGTTTATAGGAAAGAAAAACAGGTTCAGCAGTTAACTTGCTCAAGGCAACAAATAGTAGGTGATGGAATTCAGGCCCAATCAGTATGTTCTGGAGTCAATACATGCAAGCTTGAGCCTCTAGATGATTCATTAGAAATTCTTTCTGCTGGTCAGTTTCGCTTTAGAATAGACACACACCTTTATGACCATCTGACCTGAGCAAAATAATCATACAAGAAATGTAGAACACCTGCCTTTCTCCTGGGAAGGGTAGTGGTATGGATCACATCAGACAATACATGAGAACACCCTTTGATTACTATAAAATCTTTTATGAATAGAGTGTTTTATGAACTATCATCTATTCCATATGTTTGTAAGGATCTAGACACTTGAATGAATTTTACAAACAGGATAGTTATTAAGAGAATTAGTGTCGACCCCTTGAGGGTCAGCCTCTGTGGTGCATGCTCAGCCCCTCTCTGAGACCTGGTCATATGCCCATCAGCAGCTGACTCTGTACACCAGCCCTTGCTGAGAGCCCTGTTTTCTCCTAAGGCCCACATGATTTTTCACCAAGTAGAAACACAGCTGTCATGGTTGATTACTGACTGTATTATTTTTTTTAATCTTCACAGTGGCTTTTCAAATCCATACTCAGGGATTGTTCCTAGACTCTGTTCAGTAACTTAGGTACCTGGATCTCAAACTTCATTCAGTTCTCTGAACCTGAACTCCACCCTGTCCCCCAGGTTATTACAGACCAAAGAGAATCTTCAGATCTCTGCTTGAGTGGACTTCCAGAAAGGTCTAAATGAGGTTACATGTAACTCAGGTGAAGTTTCTTCAAAGCTATCTTGGGCAAAGAAGAATGAGGCTTTGATGAAGATTTTTACTATTTCCAAAGTCACTTAGGAACAGAGGGGGAAAAAGACTCCCAGAATTAGTCTCCTTGTATCCAAGCTTTTCCCGTCATAGTCATCACTGAGGGGAGGTCCAGGAAATAAGTCCTAGACCTCAGTTACTTTGAACTTCGTGTTTCCTTTCTGATCTGAGAGCACTGCCACCCCATCAGGCTGCATCCTTTGCTTGGTTCGTATAAGCAACTAGAGCTGATTGTTGTTGTCATTGCTCTCTGTATATTTGCATAATTTTATATCCTGAGCAGAGTTTTTGATGTTGCAACAGCATAATAAAAAAAAGTGTGAATTGGCAGGTTTGGGGAGATGATTTGCAGCTGGTCTGTCACTTCCTCATAGTGGAAGCTTCAGCTTAAAGTTTCATACAATTATCATATTTTACCAGGACCAGAGCCTATATTTGCATCTGCTCATCTTTTGTTGTTGTTTTTTAAAAAAATATTCCATTTTCACAGTTTTTGATGAATTGACCGATACTCTCATTTTATACACTTTTCTCAACAAAAATTTATGAGATTCAGTGCTATTGAAAGCATCAGGGTCTAATTGACATAATAACAGCTGACACAATGGGCCCTTTGGACAGTTTTTAGCAGATGAAAACAATGACAAAGCAAATGCTACACAGGGTTACAGTAATATCTTGAACCATCCCCCTTTCACTCTGTCATTATTTTGATTAAAAGTGTATAGAAGTCACTGTGGCTTTTCAGGATGCAAAAAATTACTGCAGAAACTTCCTCTATTAATGGAAATTATTAAAGGATGGAAATGGTACTCAAACAGCAAGAACGACATTAATTATGCGAAAAGCAATAGTATCTGGCAGTTGGCAAGCATGCGTTATTCTTCAACACTCTTCCATGGGTTTGTGTCCAACCAGCATTAGAAATCTAAAAGCTTTCTATTTTGGCAAAGTTTTCATAGCACTTGGACTTCCAGCATGTAGATAAAAGATAATTTGAAAGGAAATTATGTTGGTGAAATTGAAGAATTCAGTAATGAGTTCTGTGTAGATGAATCAATGCCCAATTAAATGATTATAGCAAATCCAACTTTAAATGTTGACTTAAAATAATCACATTTTAAAGAGTTTGAAAGTAAGATGCTATATATACATCTAATCAGACGAGCAAAATCGTCTAACCCAGCCTGGTAGAGAAATGAAGTTTTCTGATTGATCCAAGAGTTTTATTAGTGGAGAAAAACTTAGGACAGGAAATACCTGTATGCTAAGATTTACTCTGGATAGCAATAACCTACTTACTCACAGTCTCCAGCATCTTTTCCGTTTCTCAAAATTGTTTTTCCCCACTTTCCCAACCCCTCCCTATTCAAATCTCCTTTCTCTGTTTATCATAGTTTTAATGTTCTCACTACCCTCTAGAGAACCTCTCTTTTTATGCCCTTTGGGTTGTTTTTGGGTAGACTAAGCAGTGCTCAGGAATCCCTCCAGGTGGTGCTCTGAGAACCATATGTGGTGCCAGGTATTAAACTATGCCTGAATGAGAGGCAAGCACCCTGTCAACTGTATTATCTCTCCCACCCCACAGAATCTTTCTTCTCCACTACTCTTTTCTTCTGCTCTTATCCCTTCATATAAGTGGGTACAATCAACAAAGCAAAATGTTGCTTTGTTCATTCACTCAGGAGTCCTAGCCATGGAAGTATTACCAAAACTACAAAAGTGAACATCTTATCATAAGCACCAAAATACATGTTCAAGGCCCATTAAATATATAATGAGATCAAATACTTGGGCAAATATTGATAGGAGCAAGATGAAGATTGAACATTTTAGATTGCTATAAGCTCTAATTTTTCAATTGATTCACTCATCAATAGAAAGCCATTAAATGGGTTTAAGTATTTGGTTTAATTTTTCAAACCATGTTTTAGACACAGATCATTAATGTTTAGAATGTCACCTGTTTAGCAGGTAGGGTATTCACCTTGCAGGCAGCCAACCCGGGTTCAATTCCCAGCATCCCATATGGTCCCCCGAGCACTACCAGGAGTAACTCCTGAGTGCAGAGCCAGGAGTAACCCCTGAGCATCACCAGTTGTGACCCCAAAAAGAAAAAAATAATAAAAGCAACAACTAATATTTAAAAAAAAAGAATGTCACCTGTTCAATTCTTTTTTTTTTACCTGTTCAATTCTTCTGGTCATCTCTTATCCTTATTAATATTCTTATTTAGGGAGTAGTCATTTGTGAAATATGTGATTAATATCAATTTTTGGCTAATGTATAGACAGAGATCCAAAGGCAACATAAAGGGGGAACTAATCCACACAATTGAGTTGAAGGGGGATGAAGGAAGGAGTTTGGGGTTCTTGAGGAAGCAAAATGGGAACACTGGTATTAAGGGTGGTGTTGGAATTATGTCCATTAAAAACCCTTATTAATAGTATTGTAAAACAAAAATAAATACCTAAATAAGATCTAGTAACTAACCTATGATAAAATAGATGTTGTGCCTTGAAGTACTGGTGACTATACCCACTGTGTGAATTTGTATATCAATGTTTGTAATTTAATCTATCAGATAGAGTTCACCTATTACTCTCCTATTACTCTACTACTATTTTGAGCTATTTTAATTTATGTGCCCTATCCAATTTTCATTCGTAAAGTGTTTGTGGTGATTTGGGGAGGCAAGGGGTAAAAAATTTATCAGAAAAAGGTAGACAGAAGAGACTGATGCAATCTAATAAGCCTTAACCATAGGGCAGATGTCAAAGTTTCTTGAAAAAATGTGAAGATCAACATTGTGCTATTGAACAGGTCTTGTTCAAATCAGTAGCTCACCATTACAGAAGCTAATCCTTTGTGTTAACTGCCCCCAAGTAGATTTTTTAAATATCTGTTTTATTGATCCAGTGGGCTGGAGCGATAGTGCAGTGGGTAGCGTGTTTGCCTTGCACGTGGCCAACCCAGGTTCAATTCCTCTGCCCCTCTCGGAGAGCCCGGGAAGCTACCTAGAGTATCTTGCACACATGGCAGAGCCTGTCAAGATACCCGTGGTATATTCGATATGCCAAAAACAGTAACAACACGTCCCACAATGGAGACGTTACTGGTGCCTGCTCCAGCAAATTGATGAGCAATGGGATGACAGTGACAGTGATACAGTGATTGATCCAATAAACATTAATGAACAAAGGACAGACTATGCCTTGATAATGCAATAGTTCAAATAAGAAGCATTGTTCCAACTCTCGAGAAGTTTATTGTCCGATGTCTTGGCTTATTTGTATACTGATACTTTGCCTGAACACTGAAAATATATTTTACCTAATATAGGCTATGTTTTAGAAAACACAAATTTTTAGTAAAACATATTTTACTATACCAAAAATTACCATTTTTACATATATTAATGCCTGTAACTATAGAAATACATAATACTAGTGATTTACTTTGGTGGTAAGGCCAGGATGACCATAAACACATTCAGAATGATTCAGTCATAACTTTACATATCCAATACTATTGCCAATATAGGTTAATTGAACTTTATTCTCTCCTGTCTCCATTCTTTGTTCAAGAAATAGAGCAATAATAACTATAATGACAACTGGCAACCTATCCCACTGGGTTAAGAGGGAAAAGGAATTTACTATCAAGCAGATCTCAGTTTATATCTTAGCTTTGCCACCTTATGACTTAAGTTGCCTAACTTTCTGTGGACTTTATTTTATAAGTGAAATGAGGCAGAGATGTAAATGGAGCATTGGTTGTTACTCCAGCTATTGAGTGTAGACTGCTCCAGAGAATGGTTTCTTTCTAACAATGGTAAGTGGGAATGACTGGAAGTTGCTCACTTTCTAAACTGGAAAAATCAAAACATTACGAGATGATTAACATTTTTACATGTATCAATATTGTTTAGTCTTACAAATACACACCAATGTTTTAAATATGCTAGATAGTGAAATATGCTGTAGTCAGTGAATGTCCTTCATAAGACTTATCAGTTAACAGAGACTATGCACTCATAGGAAACAATATTAACACACTTATGTAATTTTAAGATTTGGGCATTATTTTGAGGGTCTACTTTGTTTCTTTTAGGATGAGTAAAGAATATTGTCAGAGAGTGCAATAAAATAGAATAACAAATGAAAAATTAATTCATAAATTTCATCCAAGAAATGAATTTATAAAGTAAGTTTAAGTGTAACTCCCCCCAGAGAAACTCCAAACAATAATAGAGTTTTTTGTTGAAATATTGAATGTAATCAAAGTAAAGTGAAAGTAAAGTGAAATTTATCAGTTAACACAGGTGGGGTGGGGGCCTGGGGAGGTGGGGGGGGTGGGGAGGTATACTATGATTCTTGGTGGTGGAATATGTGCACTGGTGAAGGGATGGGTGTTTGAGCATTGTATAACTGAGACTTAAACCTGAAAGCTTTGTAACTTTCCACATGGTGATTCAATAAAAGAATAATTTTTTTAAAAAGTGTAACTCCCCCACTCCCTACAACATCTGAATGCTCTCCTTAATATTTTTTCCAGTCCTTTAATCAAACCTTTGTCTTCTCTCAAGTTAGAATTTATATTTTAACCAATGTTGCAGCATCTCTGTGTTTCTTCCCATGTAGACAGATGGGGGGAAGTAAATAAGGAATGGTATCTGGCTCTTTAATTAAAGACATAGAGCTAGAGTATGCTCTTCAGGCTTATTGGCATGACAAAGAAGCACACGTGCACACATGCATACACACACTCATCTACAAAATGTATCTAATAGATGAAGCCAAATTTGTAGAATTGTATCCACAATCATAGTTTCTATGGTAACTGTATCTTAGGACAAGACATAAACAGAGCTGGGCAGGAGATGCCTGATTTTATTTTCTCTAAGACAATCACAAGAGATTTATGTTATCAGGATGCTATAGTGGTGCCCAGCATGTATAAAGCTAGTGTTTGGGTGATGTGAGCATCATAAGATTTAATGCTTAAATCCCATAAATGCTCTGTAATTTTATTATGTTGTAGTTTAATTTGCTATCTTTGTTGTTCAGCTTTAAAAAATTGTTTGGTACCTATATATAGTTATTCTACTAATGAGGTGTGAGTGATTAGCATAATGTGCAAAACAACTTTTATAAATACGTAAGTTAAAAAGGGCTTCAAGGATTTATGTCTTGATTCCAATGGTTTAAAAAGGGAGGAAATGTAGGCACAGAATGGTTAAAAAATCTTATCCAAGTTATTCTTAAAATAGTTTATTTTCTGTATCTTCTAAGCTACCAGATGTTCTAAGCTAGACTATAAGCTAAATACCCAGTTATTTGATGAAATTACCGAAATTAAATTAGAGAAAATAAACATTTTGGAAATAACATTTGTACAAGTGTGTACTTCTGCTTCTCTGGATAGCATATTTGTAAATACGTGTCTCAGGAATAATATACTTCACATCACCAACAAGAAATAATTAGACAGCATATTTTGATTAGTTTCTTTTTGTTTAAAAGGAGCATTGTTAGTTTTCCTCCAGTCATGTAGCGTTTTAGCAGAGTGTTTTAATGTTAGAAGATGCTCAAATCTAAATTTATAGCATTTTAGATTTTTTCTTTTGGTTTACTTTAAGAATTTTCCAGCCAAACCTATAGCTAGGTAAAAGCGATATGATTAAATGGAATCTCCACAAAAATACTTGTCATGATACCAACTTGAAATGAAAGGAATTATTTTCTAAGATGTTATCAAAATGTTTAGACTTTCCATATTAATATTTTGATGTTCTAGTGTCTGAAGTTCATTTTGTTATGTATCTAAGTTATATTTATATATGAGGATATTATATATAGGCAAAGATGCTATATTGCACAGTCTGCATAATAGCAGCTTTTCAATGTCCTCAGGAAGATTGATTTATGGGACATAAATTACAAAATTGGCAAATATGATTCTAACCTTGGAGCTTGAGTGATAGCACAGCAGGTGGGGCATTTGCCTTGCACACGGCTGACCCAGTTCGATTCCCAGAATCCCATATGGTCCCCTGAGCATGGCCAGGAGTAATTCCTGAGTGTATGAGCCAGGAGTAACCCCTGTGCATCGCCAGGTGTGACCCAAAATCAAACCCAAAAAATCCTAACTATAAGAATTAGCAAATATGTAAATTTGAATTGTTTCTGAGTTTTTATGAGCAAACATTTTCAGAAAACCTTATGATTTGTGGAGTTTTTGAATTATTAAAAAAATAAAAGGGCATTAAATCTTTTCCTATACCATTAATCTACAAATGGGGCAAATAGATAGGTGAAATGGCCTCTTTAGTATATTGCTTTATAAAACTGCTGATTCTGGCAATGCCAGGCCTGAAATGCATAATAATTTAAGAACTATGAATATAAGCAGCAAGCTTCTTGCTTTTCTAGAGAAAAGACTAATAGCTTTATTTTAACAGGGCTCTTAACACCCTAGCCAGTAGCAGGCATTGAGTGAATGAAATTGGGAGAAGTCCCATGGACTAAAAGCGTCTTAATTCAGCATTCCTCCTCAACACTAAACCCCCCTGATAGGTTGTCATAGGCTGTCATAATCCAGCGAAAGAAGATCACCATGTGCAATGCACACCAAGGTATGAGCTTTTCAAATTGTTTTGAACAAACTCTCTGAAGTTTCACTTCCTGAGCTGCATTAGCAGAGAAAGATAAATATCCTGAAACCCAAGCATAAGTTCTAACATTACACTGTTGTGGAAAAGACTAGGTTTCTATTATGGCTTAAGTCAGGATTATTTCTATCAGATGGATATTTAGGTCATTACATTACAGAGGGGGAAATGCCCCCATTTGATACCAAGTGAGATAAAGGGCATCTTTTTTTTTAAAAAAAAAAAGTAGTCATTGGATCAAAGCCACTGACCTTATTATTATTTTTTTCTGTAATGGGGGAAATTACATAAAAAGGAGACCTCCAGACAGAAATATTTCTGAATCTTGTTCCATATAGAGTAAAGTGAAATAGCTTATAATGCCTGTGCTTGTTCTACCTCTCCCACTCCCACCTAAAGTGGCCTGACTTTCTAAGGACATAAGTACAACTTATAATTAGTTTATTTTTGGCAACCCCTCTACCTGCAATTTCCTTTCTTCAATTTGCAGCTATTTGTAAGAACCCAGTACAATCATCTGTATTGTTACGCATTTCTCACTGGAATAGTAAAAGTATCAAATTTTAGGATGTTAGATAAACTCGTATTTATCCCTAAGTAGGCTATTATATTATCATAAAAAATTCATACTGGTGAAATATTTGTACTTGTGCAGAATTCCAATAGTAAATAGTTTGGAATGATATGTACAGTCCATGAAAATATATATATTTATAATTACTAATAGAGGTAATTTTAGGGTGGTTTTGCATGACAATCACTAAGGGAGATAAAAAGAGATAAATCTATTTTTTAAATTTTTTTTGGGGGGGGGGCTGAGGGGGTCACACCCAGTGGTGCTCAGGGGTTACTCATGGTGCTCTGCACTCAGGAATTACTCCTGGTGGTGCTTGGGGGACCATATGGGGTGCTGGGAATCAAACCTAGGTCAGCTGCGTGCAAGGTATATACCCTACTCGCTGTGCTATCGCTCCAGCTCCAAAAAGAGACAAATCTATTTTAAATAATGAACTCCAGATTTATTACCATCTTTTCCATAAACCAGAAGTTGGCCAGTAAGAAAAGATTGTTTTTCTTATCTCCCTGACTAAAAGTACTTAAGAGACACAAATGTGTTTTCACTTGAAAGTATGCTTAATTTTCTGGACATAATTGTTTAATACAGTATGATCAGTGGTTGTTGACTTACAACTAAGTATTTTCAACACGAGTCCATGTTTCATTACTATCCCACTAAAATCACAGTCAATCACAACATATATTTTTGTTGATCTAATATTAGTAGCTAATGGTTCATTTGCAAGAATACCCATTGTAGGTGGTTTAAATAGGAATTATTACATAAGATTAAAGCATTTACAGCATCTAAGTATAGCTAGAGAAACAAATTCTTGGGTCTTCTTTCAGGAATACTTTCTCATGCCACACAACAGAAACAAGCTACCAAGGGAACTGCTGCCACTTCTGTCTTTTTGAATCAGAGCCACACAATAAAACTATCAGGAGTCACTATAATTATGAAGTGCATGATCAAAACACTCATAACTAGAGTCACCAACTCCACTGAAACCAAAATACTAGCAATATACATCTAAAATTATTACACCTTTAGTCATTCTTGCTCAGATAACATAAAAAGATTAAACCCTGCCTCAATTCCATTTTGGAGGTATTAAGGCCTTTATTGAATAATGACCAGTACACTGCAAGAAAATTTGTGGAAAAGGAAGTTTTTAGTTTTTTGGGTGCCATAGTTTAGGGTGACAATGTAGGGAAGGAATATTAGTTAAAGTGCTCCTATATATGATATATAATACATTCTCTAAATACCTCATTAAGTTTCTATTTTTGATACTGCTGACTACTTTCTCTCCATGTAATTCTTTTTTTTTCTTTATGGAAGAATTCTCTACCAGCTTTCAAGTAGACAAACTTTTTTTAGACATTTTTCCTGGGCTCAGTTTTTTTTTTAATTCTCCTTAAAGTAATAGTATTTCTATTACTTTTATTATTCTCTATTTTCATTGCATGACTTTTCTTCTATTCTGTCACCACTGACTCTTCTTTCCCAAAGTTTCAGCTACCTTCTGTAGCCAGAATGTTCCCTAAATCTATATTTCTGGTCCAAATCACTCTTTTAGATTGGAAACATTTATAATCAATTATCAAATATCTCTACTCCAACAAAACTGTCTGTCACTCTTCCTCTCTCTTTCATATATATATGTGTGTGTGTGTGTGTGTGTGTGTCTGTGTGTCTGTGTGTGTGATATGTATATGTTATATATATGCATATGTGAGCACTGATTTATTTGCGGGGCACACCCAGTGGGACTCATGGTTTATTCCTGACTTTGCGCTCTATGATAACTCTGGTAATGCTCGGATGACCATTTGTAGTGCCAGGGTTCTAATTGGGGTCAACCACATGCAAGGAAAATGCCATTTCCCTATACTATCTTTCCATATATTTGTTTTAAATTTATATTTTATTGAATGAGATTGATTTATAAGACCGTAAACATTTTTGTTTTGGAGGTAAAGGTTTGCCAAATTACATCCACCTCCAAAATATCAATAAACCTCCATCACAGTCCTTTGAATACCCCCTCAAACACACCTCGGCAATGTCTGTCTTTGGTTAGAATCTAAGAATTTATTTGCACTTTCTTTTTTCCACTATTGTATTGCTATGGGTGCGATCATCTGATTTTTGTTTTTCTCTTTTTGACTTGATTTTCACTTACCATGAATATCCCCGTCAATTCCATCCATGTTTTAGCAAAAGGCAATATTATATCTTTATTATAACTGAGTAGTACTTCTTTGATTATATATACCACTTGTTTTTATCCACTCTTCAGTCCTTGTACATTTGAATTGTTTCTAAGTACCTTGGCAATTATAAAGGTATTCTTTTTTTCCTTTTATCATCATAAAAAACAAAAGCTACCTGGATGCTAGGCTCAAACACTTTAATGCTGTTCCAAACATAGCCTTCCCATTAATCCTGTCAATTCTGTTGAATCTATCTCCCTAACATCCTTATTTCATTCCCTTGTCTCTATCTTTTTGAATCCCGTGTTAAGAACTTTATCATTTCTGTCGCTGAAATATGCATACTATGGCAAGTATAGTCTTGCTAATCTGTACTATATTGCTATTTATTAAATATCACTTGTAAGTGGTGCTACCATCATCTATGAATAAAAATTAATTCCTCCCATGTCATTTGAACTCTTACATGTTCTAGTCATATCTGGCTTTTTTTCAGAACTTTGACTTTGCAAATCAAACTAGCTCAATCCTTGATACAGACCTACTATAATTGTGTAGCCCTGAGCAACTCTTACTTTTCATACCTGCAAAATAGTGTCACTACTGGGATTATTGGGAATGTTTAATGGGGCAATGCAAATAAAATATTTAGCCTTGTTCTTGATAAAAACTAAATAATAAATGTTAGGTTACAATGGTAACAAAAGAACTAAATAAAAGAAACAGTCTGTGTTAGTAGGTAGAAGACTTAATATTGTCAACATGTCATTTTTTTTCTATTTGATCTGCAAATTGAACATACTTACAGTGAAAATCCCACCAAATTATTTTGTAGGTCTTGACAAATTTATATCAGGCTTACATAGAGAAGCAAAAAAAACCCTTAGTAGTCAACATAATACTGAATTAAAAGAAAAAAGTTGAAAGACTGATACTAATAAACTTCAACTCTTATTATAAAGTTACAGTAATCAAGTATTATATGATATTGATAAAAGAATAGACAAAAGTGTGAAACTGAATAGAGTCCATAAATAGATTCACAATAAATATAGCCAACTGATCTTTGACAAGGGAGCAAAGGCAAGACTTATTATAAAGCTACAGTAATCAAGTATTATTTGGAATGGGTGAAAGAATAGACAAATAGTTGAATGAAACTGAATAGAGAGCTCCATAAATAGACACATAAATATAGTCAACTGATCTTTGACAAAGGAGCAAAGACAATTCAGTGGAGCAAAGAAATTCTTTTCAGCAAATGGTGCTATAACAACTGAATGTTCATCTGCATAAAATAATAACAATAGCAATTTATACAAAGACCATATAACCATCACAAAAATTAACTCAAAATGGATCACAAAAACCAATATGCAAAATGCAAAACTATAAAACTCATAGAAAGTAACATAGAATAAATATGAACTGGTTTTGGCAGTGATTTTTTTAACACAACACCACAGGTATCATCTAAGGAAGAAATGATTGATAAGCTGTACTTTATTAATTTTTTAAATTTTGCCCTACAAAAGACAGTCAAAAGAATGAAAAGACAAGCTAAAGACTGAGCAAAAACATTTGCCAAAAACACATAATAAGGAATTGACATCCAAAATACACAAAATCTATAAGAAATATTTTAAAACCCATTTTAAGAAAACAACCAATTAAAATGTGAGACAAAGACCTTCACAAGATACCTCAGCAAATAGGTATGTAAAAATATATTCTGCATTATATGTCATCAAATAAATGCAAATTAAAATAATATGTCACTTCACATCCATTTGAATGCTCAAAGTCTGTAATACTGACACTCCATATGTGGATGAAACAATGAAACAGTAAGAATTCTCATTACTAGACCAATACCCAAAGACAATAGGAACAAGGGCCCAGAGACTTGGTTCACAGTGGGAAGCCTACCTCAAATGCTGGGAGAGAAGGAAGTTGGGAAGGAGAAGGGACCATGACAAAGATAGTTGAAAATGATCACTCTAAATAATAACTACATGCTGAAAACAGGTAAAGGAACAAACACAATGATCTCTCAGTGCCTGTATGTCAAACCCCAATACGCAAAGAGGAGGGAGAGAGACAGAGACAGAGAGAACAATGGAAAGTGCCTGCCATAGAGACAGGTTGGGAAAGGGGGTCAGGAGGGAAACTGGAGGACATTGTGGGAAAGATGCACTAGTGGAGAGAGGATGTAAGAACACTGTTTGAGATGACTGGTTGAAGAAACTTTGGTACATCTATACAGTGGAATACTATGCAGCTGTTAGAAAAAATGAGGTCATGAAGTTTACATATAAGTGTATCAACATGGAAAGTATCATGCTAAGTGAAATGAGTCAGAAAGAGAGAGACAGACATAGAAAGATTGCACTCATCTGTGGAATATAGAATAATAGACTAGGAGTCTAATACCCAAGAATAGTAGAAATAAGTACGAGGAGGTTGACTCCATGGCTTGGAGGCTGATCTCTCATTCTGGGCAACTCAGAGAAGGGAGCACCAAATAAAATGTGGTCGGAGGTCATGCGGGGGAGGAGTGACGCGTGCCGAATGTAGACTAGAGACTGAACACAATGGCCGCTCAACACCTTTATTGCAAACCACAACACCTAATCAGAGAGAGAGAACTAAAGGGAATACCCTGCCATAGTGGCAGTTTGGGGTGGGGGGAGACGGGACTGGGGAGGGTGGGAGGGACCCTGGGTTTACTGGTGGTGGGGAATGGGCACTGGTGAAGGGATGGGTTATCGAACTCTGTATGGGGGAAACATGAGCACAAAAATGTATAAATCTGTAATTGTACCCTCACGTTGATTCACTAATTAAAAATAAACTATTAAAAAATTTAAAAAAAAGAACACTGTTTGACTGAAACACAACCTTGATCAGCTTTGTAACTCTATATCTCATACTGACTCAAAAAAAGTTTTAAATAAAAATAATAATAAAGTCAAATAGCAATGCTTATGTGCAAAAAAAAAAGAATTCTCATTACTAGTGAGAATACAAAATGACACATGTAGATTCTGAAAAAAAATGTTTTTCAGCTTCTTACAAAATTGAATGTGTCTTACCACACAACCCAGCAGTAAAACTCCTTGTTACTCACACAAAAAGAACTCGAAAATTTATGTGCACACAAAACCTTCACAAAGAAATTCATCGCTATTTTATTTATACATGGGCTGGAGCAATAGCACAGGGGTAGGGTGTTTGCCTTGCACACAGCCAACCCGGGTTATATTCCTCCTCCCCTCTTGGAGAGCCCGGCAAGCTACTGAGAGTAGCTTGCCTGTAAGGCAGAGCCTGGCAAGCTACCCGTGGTGTATTCGATATGCCAAAAACAGTAACAAGTCTCAAAATGGAGACGTTACTGATGCCTGCTCCAGCAAACTGATGAGCAAGGGGATGACAGTGATACAGTGACAGTGATACTTTATTTATACATGCCAAAACTGTAGCAACTAAGATGTCCACTAGTGAGTGTGTAAAACAAAATAACTCATTCCAACAATATATATTATCATTCAGCACTGAAAAGAAATAAACTATCAAGCCAAGAAAATACATGAAAGAAACTTAAATGCATATTACTAAGTTAAAGAAACCAATCTGGAAGATTACACAATATAATAGTCCAGTAATATGGCATCCTAAAAAATTAGACCTAAAGAGACAGTAAAAAGATCAGTGAGTTCCAAAGGTTAGGGGAGGAGGAATAGGCAGAGCAACAAATATTTTAGAAGCTATTTTATATGATTCTGAAAAGGTGGATACACTCATACATCACTGTATCAATGCCACTGTATCACTGTCACCCCACTGCTCATCAATTTGCTCCAGCGGGCACCAGTAATGTCTCCAAGGTGAGACTTGTTCTTACTGTTTTTGTTACATCAAATATGCCATGGTTAGCTTGCCAAGTTCTGCCAGGCGGATGAGATACTTTCAGTAGCTTGCCGGGCTCTCTGAGAGAAACGGAGGAATCGAACCTGGGTTGGCCACGTGCAAGGCAAACGCCCTACCTGCTATGCTATCACTCCAGCCCTAACTCATACTTATCATATTGTATCATGTACAAAACCCAAAGTAAAACTTGGACTTCAGGTGACAATTGTGTGTCCATGTAGGTTTATCAGAATCACTGTCACTGTCTGTATCACTGTTATCCCATTTCTCATTGATTTACTCGAGCAGGTACCAGTAACATCTCATTGTGAGACTTGTTGTTACTGTTTTTTGAATATCGAATATGCCTGGTAGCTTGCCAGGCTCTGCCATGCAGGCAAGATACTCTTGGTAGCTTGCCGGGCTCTGTGAGAGGGGCCAAGGGATCGAATCTGGGTCAGCCACATGCAAGGAGAATGCCCTTCCCGCTGCACTATTGCTCCAGCCCATATCAGCCCATATCAGCGTGGTGATGAATACTCATAAAGGAGATTGTCGGTATTGTATATATGGAAGTAGAGGATAGAAAGGAATTTTATCCGTTCTCACAATTATTTTTCTGTGGGCCCAAAATAACTTTTTAAAAAGTCTACTTTTTAAAAGTTGTGATAGTATCAAAAATGTATCATCAGTAGTTCTCACCAATGGTATCACCATAGCGGCATCATCAAAAGTGTTGTTACTTCTGTTACTATTATTTCTTTCTTCATAGCCTCTTTCTTCCTTTCCCATAATCTAGACATTTCTCGAAAACACAATAATTTCTTGTGCCTCAGTGTTGTTTAACTTTTTATACTCTACTGAGAATGCATTCTCCTGCTACTCACATATGCATCTCCACTCAAAAAGACAATAATAAAACCCTCTTCTTTCATATCCAAGTTTTAGATGAAGCTTCAACACCTTTCCTAACCTGTCTTCATCTCTCCCAAGTGTACTTCAGTATTTGTTCCTTCCACCCCCCACAGCCTCCTTCCTCATACTGGCCGTCAAGCAGTGATCTCATTGACCCTAATTGTTTGCAGGACTGTGTTCTCTATACTCAAAACAATAAAGAAACCCAGCCCCTGTTCATTGTTTTGAATATAGTGCCTAGTTTGGCTTTAGGATATAGTCAGGGATCTTTAATCACTGATGCCATGGTTGTGGAGGTTGCAATTTGCCTAACAGAGAAACATGTGAATCTATACATAATTGGTCAGAAACAGATGGTTTTTAACACCCAGGCATGCCACCTATATTTTGAAACCTGGCCGATAGTCTGCAACTTATATGACATTTTTGCTAATACACTTAGGGGCACTCTGTGCTAGAAATTTCCTGAAAGGCATTGGATCCCACATTGTTCTCTGTAAAAAACTAAGGCTCGCTGAGGGTCGCGTACACTCGCGGGCTCTCCGGGCGGCTCTGTCTCACCACCCGCGTTCGGTGCCCTGGAACCGCAGTGTGTGGACTGGATCGGGACGGCCGGTGGTCAAGAACAGGCAAAGGAAGAACGAGGACCAAGCTAGTTGCTGATTAGTTACCGTTTATTCAATCTTCCACCTTTCTCATCTCCCGCACTCCCAGCTCCGGCCTCTCTCTGGATCAACTGCTGCTTCTCCCTGGCTTCTCTCTCTCCTCCTACTAGTCTCTCCCACCTTGCCCTCTAGGCTACACCCAGCCAGCTAGCAAAATCAACATAAGAAAGCCCTTCCTGAGGGCAGGGCATTCCAAAGCCCTTCCTCACTCTTAAGGTTTTTTTCTTTTCCTTAGTCCAGGAACTTATTAACATCTTAATACTAGTTATTTTTGTATGGACATAGCAAGGGATACATTGAGGCTTGCAAGGTAGCTCTTCTGGCAACATCTTGCCACAGACTCAGACCACAGCACTCAGGCCAGATTAATCATTCCTCACCCTAGCAGGGTCCGAATCTAGTTATCACTGTTTGGATCATGACAACATTTGTCCATGATCAAGCTCTTAACTTATAGTTAAGCATTAGGCACTTTGGCCAGGCCCATCTCGATGCCAGGGTAGCACACAACTCACCTCTTGCCCTGGGTCCTTCTTGTCCCACGTCGGGACCGTGCTTTGGGGGTGCTAGGAAGTAAGGGCAGCTGAGGCTTAGGTCAAGAGAACAGATGCCCTGCAGGAAAATATCATGTAGAGTCAAATGACTCCCAGGTTACAAAAGCATAACATTTGTTAAGTCTTCCTGTGTCCATACAAAAAGGACTTGCTCTGAATAAACTATGCAAAGGACTCAAGGAGAAGAGAAAAACATTATTTACAAGTCAACAGAACACCAAGAAAGAAGCTACAAATAAACAAAGAGGAATAGGAGCACTGTAACGGGAGTAACCCAATAAACCTAAACTACTGAGGCTATGTTATCCTACAGTTCTCTATTAGATTTTAATTATTTTATTCCTAACATTTGTTTTCCGAGTAAGCTTGAACACTCCTCAGAGGTGAGGTTTGTTGTATAGTCCACAGACTCTATCCATCTGGTAGTTCACAAGACAACCATGTGCCTTCTCTCAAAGACACCAGAGTGTAGACTGTTGAGTAAATAGTTTGATTGAAAAGTAACATTTCTGTACAACAAATTAAATCATCATGGTATGGGGATAAGGACAAATCTGCAGATCAATAGAACAGAGGTGAATATCCTGAAACCAACCCTCAAGTAATGAAGTCATGAAATTCTCTTATAAATGAATAGACACGGTAAGAGTGAAATAAGTCAGAAGGAGAGGGACAGACAGAATGATTGCACTCAGTTGTGGGATAACAAAAAAAAATGATATGAGACCAATACCCAAGGATAGTAGAAACAAGGGCCAGGAGGATTGACCCACAAGTGGAAGCCTGCTTCAAATGCTGGGGAGAAGATAGCTGGGATAAAGAAGGGAGTACTACGACAGAAACAGATGGAAATGATCACTCTGGATGAGAACTGTGTGCTGAAAGTAGGCAAAGGAACAAACATGATAACATCTCTGTATCAGTATCACAAGCCATAATGCCCATAAGGAGAGAAGAGAGTGGAAGGAAGAGAGTGAGAGGAGTTGAGAGAATGAGAAAGAAAGAGAGAGAGAAAAAGAACCTGTCATATAGACATGCTGGAGGAAGGAAAGGTAGCAGGAGGGAACTGGGGATACTGGTGGTAGAAAAAATTGCATATTTCCATATTTATAAGGGCAGAGTATTGGAACTTTGTATGACTGAAACCCTACTATGAACAGCTTTATAACTGTGTATCTCATGGTGATTTAATAAAAAAAATTTAAGGTAATGTTTCTTGGAAAAGATGGTTTTGAAAACATGATTCTTTATGAAAACACTAAATACAAAAATTATTTTCACCCCTTGTGGATAGCAGCTTTATCACAAAAGCCATAGCATGAATCAACTGAAATGGACAAAGATATGGTATATATTTTCAATGGAATACTACTCTGCCCTTATAAATATGGAAATATGCAATTGGGGACATAATAGATAGCAATTGAGGTGATGTTGCTAAGTATAGCACTGTAGCACTGTCACTGTCATCCTGTTGTTCAGAGATTTGCTCGAGCGAGCACCAGTAATGTCTCCATTGTGAGACTTGTTACTGCTCTTGGCATATCGAATATGCTACGGGTAGCTTGCCAGGCTCTGCCGTGCGGGCGGGATACTCTCGGTAGCTTGCCGGGCTCTCTGAGAGGGACAGAGGAATTGAATCCGGGTCGGCCACATGCAAGACAAGCACCCTACCTGCTGTGCTATCACTCCAGTCCTGCTAAGTATAATAAGAAGTAAAAGAGATGGTTTCTTTAACCAGTCATCTGTTCTCAAGCACTCGGGTTTTTTCCAGATTCTGGAAATGCGGGCTGAAAGTAGACTATAGACCGAACATGATGGCCACTTAATGCCTCTACTGAAAACCACAACACCCAAAATGAGAGAGAGACAGAGATACAGAGAGAGAGAGCAAAAGGGAATGCCCTGCCTGCCACAGAGGTGGGGTGGGGTGGGGGGAAGGATGGGGCAGGGATGGTGGGACGGATGCTGGGACCATTGGTGGTGGAATATGGGCACTGGTGGAAAGATGGGCACTCAACCATCGTATGACTGAAAAGAAAGCACAAAAGTTTATAAGTCTGTAACTGTACCTCACAGTGATTCAATAATAAAATTTTTTTTTTAAAAAAGGGTAGTTTCACACATGTGGAATATGACTACTAAAGAAATGAAACTGGCAAGAAACAGCAAAATGCACTCCTAAGGGCTGGGAGGATAGTTTGGGGGGTTGGGGTTATATGCCTTGCATACACAAGGACCCAGGTTCTAGCCCAGGCATTGCAAGGTACCCTGAGCAGCTGTGGGCGAAGCAGCACCATATCCCTAGGACTCTAGCATGAACCTTCTGACATAGCATCACCAGGACGAGCCCTTGGCCACCTGAGCACTTCCAGAAAGGCCTCGAAACAGAAACTTCTAGACTTGGTGAAAACGATGGTAGTTGCCAGAGGGAAAGGAAAGAGGGTCAAATAACAGGGTTGAGGGATCTTTGTGGTAGTTGGGTGGCATAGGGTCTTTGGTGGTAAAAGTGGTTGACAATTATAGAAGTATTAAGCCATTGAGTAATTAAAATTAAAAAGCAAAACATGATGTAGGGCTGTAGCCCCATATGAACAATATGGAAGCTTAGTTTTTTTCTCATCTCCTTCCTCTTTCTGACCTAGCATTTTGTTTTTATTTAAAAAAAATAATATGGGGATGTAGTTTCATACTTTATGTATGAGAACCAGGTTCAATCCCTGGCACCACATAAACACACACACACAAAAAACACACACACACACACTCATGCCACTGTACTGTCACAGCTCAGAACACCTGTGGCCTGTGACTTGATAAAGTATGGAATCTTGTAATAGACAAAGGCAATAGGTTAAAATATGAATGAGCTACAGGCTTTAGTTAGCAATGATATGTTTCAATATTGAAAGAAGCGTATGGTGCTGACGGAAGGTGTTAATAAGAGGGAAACTGGTTTCCAGTGTATGGGAACCTTCTGTAGAATCCTGAGTTTTCCTGTAAGTCAAAAGCTGTTCTAAAAACAATAGGCTCTATTAAAGGAAACAAGTGGTCATACAGCCCGCACAGTATGCCTGGCGTGGTGACAGGAAGGAGTCAATTGAATAGTGACCCTTTGAAGAAAGAAATGACATTATTGAATGCCCCGCTGGTGGCTTGATCATCAGCCCCGATAGCAATTCTGACTTGCTTTCTTCTCCTTGGTTGGATTTTGGCAGGCAAAAGCAGCGTTTGTCGCTGATGATAATTTTGAAATGCATTGTCAGTAACGAGGGTGTATGATGGATCTTCATCTCTAATTACTTTTCTCTCCACAGGTGCCTGGAAAGGGTCCAGATGGGAATACACACAACCTTCGCTTTGAGGGGCTGGAGAGACAGTATGCATCGTTACCCAGGTAGGCCACCAAGGGGTAGCCCGTGTTCGGCTTACCCACAAATTAAGCCTTGAGAGAAATATACATGAGATAGAAATCTGGTTTTGAAATAGAGACTGTGTTATACTTCTGCCTTAACTGCCATCTGCTGCAACCCTAATGCCACCTTTACAACTGAGCTAATAATTGAAACCCTGGTGGGTTATTTTTTTAGGGGAAGAAAATAGTATATCTTTACAATTGAACATGTCAGCAAGAATATTGGATACTGAATGGAAATCCTAAGCCATCGCTATAAAAATGGTATTGAACATCTTGCACCAAGCACAGAGATAGTAAAACAGTAAATTCTCTGTGCTTGGAGTAACCCACGAGGAAGGGTGGGTCAACCTTAACCTTGAAGCTTCCTGTGGGTGTTAAAAAGCAAGAGAGAAATGTGTACCTGGGAAGGTGTTCTTTGCTTGATTTAGAATCTGACCGTGTTCCCTGGGCAAAAAAAATAAAATAAAATAAAATAAATTGCTGAGAGGCACAAACACAGTGGGAGAAAGGAAACCGTGTGGGAAAAGTTCACTTGGCCATTCTGGCCTAACATGATCCACTTAGGTTGTAACTAGACACCCCTAAAATAAGATACAATTCTCTAAGGTTTGTGCTCCAATCAGTGAGATGAAGAATAATTTTAGTAGGTTATCAGTAGCACATGACAAAGAACAGCCCTTCCCAGGATTCCAGCCAGCATTGCTACTATTCGAGTCCCGTGAGTTGAAAGTGTGAGAAATAGTGAGTTAGCAAAACACAACAACAAAGACGAGCTAATGCCAGCCAGAAAAGTGAAATGCTATGGAAGAAATATCTCTTTTGAAAGGTGGAGGGTGGTGGTGGGGAGGGGGGGAGGGAAGAAGAACTTCTTCATCACCAAAGCTGAGTTGCTAAAGCGCTCGCTAGCTTAGCGCTGCAGCTTCTGTGGAGCTACTGTTTTGAGTTGCATGTTGCCTTTACATATGTGTGTGCATTTATAAAAATAACATCCCAAATATCACCACGGGCATAGCCTAAGCAGCCATCTGCTCTTATAAATAGTATGTTGACTTTCAAAAGTAACAAAATCTCAAATCCAGCAGACAACCAAATTTTAACACGGATTGCGCAGCTGACACCAAATCCAGTACTTTGAAAAAGCTTCCATACCATTCATTGTCTTTTATTTATCTCTGTTTCCTTTTTTTGTTTGTTTTTTAATATTTATGTTGATGCATAGTTTTTTCTCATCTCCTTCCTCTTTCTGGCCTAGCATTTTGTTTTCATTAAAAAAAAAAACAGAGTTAGTCTCCAAAATTTGTTTTAAATATAAAATTTCTGGCTTTCAGTGTTGAAGTGTATGGAAATTGTGGTTAAGGCAGATGGAAAGTAGTATGTTCTTATGAGAGGGAGTAAAAAGGAAAACTGGAAGCAGTTTCATGCCTTTCGGGCCAACTTGCTCTCAGACTACGGAAATGGTATTTTTTTATACAAATATAAAGCATGGAAATAACTTAAAATTCTCTAAATTTCATTTGTCCCCTCTCTTTATGTCCATCATCTTCTATGTGTCAGACTCTGTGCAAACAGGAAATATGTCCTCAGTCGGTCCTCAGGAATCTCTTGTCTAGCCCGGGAAGTAGTAAATCAACTTTTCCGGAGAGGGTAACCGAGGCTTAGATTTGTAATTAACTGGAATAAAAGCGTAAAGTCCTCTGACTGTCCAACTTCGACACGCTATTCCTACCAAGTCCAAGTCCTGAAATGCTTTATCATGACTAACTGTCCCAAAGTTTGCTTTAGGAGGAAACCTTTTCAAAGGTGCTTTTCAACAAAAACTATGTGAGATCATCACAGTGCCTGAACTGGCAGCCTCCAGCCAGCCTCCAAAATGGAACCCGAGCTGAAAGGGAAGCACCTTAGATGGAGAACAGTTTTGCAAGCCAGCTGAGAAAGCCCATCACACACAAGTGAGAGAGGCACAGCTCTGTGTGCCCGCAGTGCCCTCTGTGTCTCTGAGACAGGGAGCTTTCAATTATTAATGTAGTTCAATTTAATATATATATATATATATATATATATATTAGCCACTGTGACTTGCAGCTTTACAATACCGTCAGTGGTAGGGTTTTGTGCATGCAACATTCTAACCCAGACCCTTCACCAGAGTGCTTGTTTCTCTCCAACATTGTCTAACACCCCCTCCCGCAAAGTTCATGTTTCACTTAAATGTAAGAATAATTCTATCTATGTTCCCACTATGAAAACAAAAGTTTGCTTGTTTGGTTGGGTTTATTTTTTTTTTTGGGGGGGGGGAGAGCTGGTGGGCGGGTGAGTGGAGGAACACCCACTAGTGCTCAGGATTAACTCCTGGTGCTGAACTTAAGGATCGCTCCTGGTTGGACACTGTGTGGGGTGTCAGAGATGGAGGAATCCATGTGAGTTATCTAGAGGGCAAAAGTCCTATCAACTGTACTATCTCCCTGAACCCTGATTTGGTTCTTGTGTGGTCTCTGGAAAGCATCACAGGAGTTGTTATGATGAAGTCAATTGTGTGGACTGTGTGCCAATTTTTGGAGTCATCCGCACGGAGAGAAAATGCCCCCAGAGCATGGAGCAGGTGAATGGCCCCAGCCAAAGGCACCCTGCCACGCTGTCATAGAACTCTGTCATCATTAAGGCAGGCCCACACAGCTGATTTCCAGGCTAAGTGACACTTCAGGAAAGCACACCCAAGTCCACGCCAGCTGAGGAAGAAAGACAGTTCCCAGCACTGGGTAGTTATGAGGTTGCCTAAGGCTAAGGGCTAAGCCATGTTAAGTGTTATTGTTAAGCAATGTTAAATCTTCTGCCTCTGAAGAAAAATGACTTTATTTCTTTTCTCCTGCGGGGCCTGTTTTGGAAAGTGGAGCGTGGCTGTACTACCGCCTCGTTAGCGAACACCAGGCTTTTACCAGCTCTGATGTTCCCCAACCCCCCCTGCTGTTCAGCCCCCCCCTTCCCATTTTCATTGCTTGTGAACAGATTGAGCTCTGCAACTTCTTGTTCTGGGGTGACACTGTTTATCCCCAACCCGGGTGAGTAGGGAGGTGGTGTTTCCTAGGCTGCCACCCCACGGGCACATCCATGCAGGTGTCTTTGCAGACAGCTTCTTTTTTTTTCCCTCCTCAGCCTCCTGCCCAGTGCCCGTCTCCCTGGCCCCACTCTGGTTTTACAGGCCTTCTGAACTCTCTGCTCTCCCCCACTCAGGTCAGCACCATCCTCTCCCGGCCCACCCCTGCTCCCCCCAGGGACCCCATTAGCCCTTCTCTGCAGATGGCTCCGTGCATCTGCACATGGTGCGGCGGTGATGCTCTTCCAGGCTGCTAATCAAGCTGTGTCCTAAGGAGGAACCGAAAAAGGTTCCCTGTCTCTGCTGGCTGGTGAAAAGTTGCTGGAGAGACTCGTAAAGCTGCATTCATTGGTTCCACTACAAAATTCCCATTATCTAGCCCCAGCTGGGTCCCTGCTGCTGTCCAGAATTCCTTTTAGTCCATGCTATCGACTCCCTTGACTCTCCCACAGTGGCTGTTCCAGCCCTGAGCTCCTCCCGCGAAGTTCTACAAAGATGACTCAGGCCCCTGAGCCCAATCTCTAGAGATGACCTCACTTCCTTTCCTTTATGACCTGGAGAGAGTCGACCTCAGCCCCTCCACTTCTCCCTGCAGATTAGTCAGGCTGTCTCCACAGACACACTCTTCCTGAGGGCAGATGAAGAGGGCGAGGACTTGGAGTCTGGCCAACCAGGCTCTGTCACTTCCCTACCTGTGTGACCTTGGGCGGAGAGCCTGAGGGCTCCATGCTCATGTTTCTTATCTGTCCACTGGGATGGACATGGAGCCAGTGTCCATATTAAATACAGCAGGCAAGCAACGCTGCCTGAAGAGTATGCCTGATCAATTTTAAGGGATTTTTTTTTCATATTGTTACTTCTTGATTTTATCCCCGGGGAAGATGTTCCTTTCTTTAATGAGTCAACCCCATACGGCAGAGCTCGTTCTCTCTGCTTTCTCTGCTTCCCCGCACCACCAACTACCCATTTCTTGGCTGCACATGTAGCCCCTTGGCAGCTGCTTCCCCCCGCATCCCCACCCCACCTACTACTTAAATGCAGTGACTCTGCTGCCTAGTTCTCTGAATCATGTGGGGTGGAGAAGGGAACTAGCACCTGCTCGGAGAGATACAGGCCGTACAGCTGAGGCTGAAGGAATTGGCCAAGTGGGAAAGGACAAGAAGATGGAACAAGCTAAACTGATTTGAATGACAAGTTGTGCTGATGGGCATGATGACAGACAACAATTCTTATAGATGAGGAATTCATACAGAGATGGAGAATGCGGACACAGCTCGAGGGAAGATCTGCAGCCCCTTTTCCGAGAAGACAGGTCCAGGGCTAAGATCTCCCCCACTGGTGAACCCATATCCAATGTGAGTGAGCCAGAAGGACTGAGTGGATGTTCTTTCTTGCTCCCAGGACAGCTATGGTATGGAAGCAGCCTATTTCTTTCTGGGAGAGGCTCTGAGGTACAGCTGAAATTCTCTTTTTGACCCAAGACTAGGCAATGGTGCACAGAGCTGTGAGGATTTCCTGCTGAACTGGGGAATCCTACCCAGTGAACTTGAATTCACTCCATAAGGAAAGCAAAGACCCATTTCCCTCTCCCATTTCCTCATTTCCTACTGTCAATATAGTAATCTGTGTCTCTTGACTCTGTTTTCTTCCTTCCTATTTACCTTCCTTCCTTCCTTCCTTCCTTCCTTCCTTCCTTCCTTCCTTCCTTCCTTCCTTCCTTCCTTCCTTCCTTCCTTTCTTCTTCTGATTTCCTTCCTTCTTTCTTACTTTTGTTTTCCTTCCTTCCTTTCTTCTTCCTTCTGTATTCCTTCCTTCCTTTCTTCCCTTTCCTCCCTTCCTTCCTTCCTTCCTTTCTTCCTTTCCTTCTTTCTTTTTTTTTTTTTTTTTTGTTCTTGGGCCACAGCTGGTAGTGCTCAGGGCTTACTGGCTCTGTACTCAGGAATTACTCTTAGCTGTACTCAGGGGACCATATGGGATGCTGGGAATCAAACCCAGGTTGGCTGCATGCAAGGCACACACCCTACTCACTGTACTATCATTTGTTCCAGTCCCATCTTGGCTTTATTTTCATACCTACCCCTAGTAGTTAGTCTATTGCTCCATATTTCCATACCACTGATAATTCCAGGCCATTCTGTCTCCAACCTTTACTAAAGTCACGACCTCCATTCCATCTATGATGATTCCTACCTGAACCATAACAACTCTCCTATCCAACTCTTATTGTGATCTCAGTTACATTTGCCTTTCTTCTACATCCATGATACATCAAAGGTATCTCCAAGTCTCAGTGATCCCTACGTCATCAGTCATCATTCTTTAGCTCTTCTTTTAAACTTCCCTAAATCTTCTTTGGTCCTTGGGATTCTTTGCTACCCCTTCCCACTCCTATTGGATTATAAATTCCTTAAATTAACGATACTATTTAATATCTGTCAGACTGGAGTGATAGCACAGCAGGTAGGGCATTTGCCTTGCATGCAGCCGACCCAAGTTTGATTCATTTGTCCCTCTCGGAGAGCCTGGCAAGCTGCTAAAAGTATTCCACCCACACAGCAGAGCCTGGCAAGCTACCCATGGTATATTCAATATGCCAAAAACAGTAACAACAAATCTCACAATGGAGAAGTTTCTGGAGCTCGCTCGAGCAAATCGATGAGAAACGGGACAACAGTGAAATGCAGTGCAGTTTAATATCTGTCATGTTTTAGACCTCTCACCAAGTCCTAACGTAGAACCACAAACATAATAGGCTTTGAATGCCTTGGTAGAAGTGAGACTAGATTTGCTTTTATATAAGTAAGTTATAGGAAAGACTTAGTTATAGGAAAGATCCAAGCTCATTTGACTTGATTTTCCAATATAAGTACTTAATTGTCATAAGAATGTCCCTTTTCTGTAGAATCCTGAATCCAGAACTTCTAAATATTAAGCTCTTATTGAACACTAGGCTTGCTGTGTGCCATTCCCTACTCTAAATGCTCTTTATGTACTGGTTTAATGCTCAGAGCACCCCTGCAACTATATGACAACCCTTTTACTATCCCCATTTTATAGGCAAGGATCTAGGCATACAGAAATTAAATGAAGTAGCCCAAGTTCAACAGCTGTCTGGTGACAACTTTGTATACCTTTAACCTCTGGGATTAAGGTTATCCAGTTCACATGCAATCAATTTCTGTGAATATTACATTTCCTTGAATTATTTGCTCTCCTGCTTTACCTTTCTCACTAAACTGGAAGTGCCTTTGAGGACAGGGACCGTGTCTTATTCATCTTGGTATATGAGACAGAACATTACTAATATACAGGTTAGGTAATGCCTTTCTATCGTCTCTGTAATGCTGTCATAAAATCAATTCTCTGCCTGTTCCCTGGGGTTCTTCCTTTGAAATATGAACCGTTTAATGCGCAATTGCTAGATGAACATTAAGCAATAAGCTTTGCCTACCAAAAAGAGAATCTTGTTTTGTTAGAGCACTCCAGAGAGTTGAAAAAGCAGTATCTGCAAATTGGTACTTTGGTTCTTTAAGGTTAAGAATAATATCTAGTAGAAGAAAAAGAATGAGAATAAATTATCCAGTGGAAGGCTGCAGAGCATTCTTGAGGAGAGAGAGAATCCCTTCCCCCAAACTGTCTTGGTACAAAGGCTTTGCAGGCCGAATTTAGCATCGATCCCTGAAGTTACTCTAACCCTCATCACACAAATTGTTTAGGAGGGAGGAAAATCCCTCTATGAATGTCTCACATGGCTTTAACTTTACTGTTATAATGAGAAGCAACATACAAGAACTGATTTCAGATAGAGTTACTTTAAAAGGAACAAACAGCTTTTGCTTGCTTCATGGGAACCCAAAATAAACTCACTTTTGTAAGTGTGTTCCCAGTGTTTGGGTGGTGGGTGTGATTGCTTTCAGAACAGATGAATACACCATGAGAACCCTCTTCTGCTGTGACAATCCCATTAGTTCGTTTCATTGGCTTCAGTTTTCTAGCATCCAGACATTTTTGCCAATCTCCAGAAAGACTTCATTCACAATTTCCTGGATACCTGTGAAGCGTGCAACATTCACAACTCCTGCTAATTTATATATTCCCAAAATATATTTTGGGTCATCCTCTGTGTCTTTGGTTATCATTGACCTCACTGTTTAACACATTGATGTCAGGACTGGAGTTTGTGTTAATTAAGTCACATCCAAGTGTGAGCCATGTTAGAGCATCAACATGTTCCCATATAAGTGTGAATCAATGTGTTTATAAAACTCTCTCTGGGTTCTCTTGTTCTCTGCACCACTTCTGTTCTTCCCTGTTCCCACCTGTGGGGTTGCCCTTTGCCAACATTGCACAGTTGTGTAGGGTTTTCTGAGCTAACTGTGGCATTTGAATTCTGCAAGGATTTCCCCCAATACCACCGGTATCTGTCTTTGCTGAAGTCAATATAAGTAACAATATTAATTGGCTTGGTGCAAATGTGAGCAATCAGCTCATTGGGAGTCTGTGTATGGAAGTGTGTTTCTGACAGCAGCGGGGTCTCCGTCATGTGGACAAAAAGCTCCATTTAACCTATGTGAGGACTGATGTCAGTCACCAGGCCACTTTATCCAATATTAAGCTTCAGGAGGGTCCAGCACAGCAAACTTAACAGGGTTCTGAGGCCATTTCCATTTCAGCTTCAAGCACTTCTCCACATGTCTCCAGACAAGGGGCGGTGGCACTTTATCCAGATACAGCCATTCTCTCTGCCCCCTTCCAGGTGGCACAGTTTTATCTGAGTGACCCTCTCCTGCCACGGAGAGCCGCCTTTCAGGGCGAGTGGCTGACATTGCAGGAACGCTGGGCTGCGCTGACGAACTTGTCTAGATCCTATCTCCCACATCCGCATGCGACAGGGTTTAATGCCTGTGAAAATCAATGAGGCTCTTTTCACTCCACCAGGTTAAACTGGCTCATCCTTTTCTCAGGTTCCCTCTGTTCAAACTTGAGCCTGTGCTTCCCTGCCCTGCGCAGACAGCTGCCTGTTTGACTGGCCCCTCTGACACCACCGCAGTCTTAATGCTGAGGACAAGATGATGAATTAGCAGTGAATTAATTCTCTGTGAGATTGAGATGTCTCCATTGTCAACTCAAACTTCCTGAAAATGCAAAAAGGCCCAGCAAGTAATAATGCCTTAAGATGCCAAACAGCTGAGATCAGGGGGTTAATGCTACTGCCATATCGTTTTTATGTCACTTAGTTCCTTGGATAAAAGTCCATTTTAATCACTTTTTATCATTTCCTCATAGCCAATATATCCTTGTGCCAGCTGGAATATTTGATATTAATTATTCAATCGAAGGCCTCCATTATGAGTTTAGAATATTAGTGATTTAAAACATGTTAAGAAGACCCATCACCATACTGATGTCCCCAAAAGAATCCTAACTGAATCTCGATGGACCACATATATTCTATTCTAGAGGCTTATTTTTTTTTCTTTTCACTCATTTTCTGGACTGGAGCAATAGCACAGCATGTAGAGTATTTGCCTTGCATGCAGCCAACCTGGGTTCAATTCCTTCGTCCCTCTTCGAGAGCCCGGCAAGCTACTGAGAGTATCCCACCTGCATGGCAGAACCTGGCAAGCTACCCATGGTGTATTCAATATGCCAAAACAGTAACAACAAGTCTCACAATGGTGCCCGCTCGAGCAAATTGATGAACAACAGGATGACAGTGCTACAGTGCTATACTCATTTTCCACAGAATGGAAATTTTTAGAATTTTTTTCCCATCCTGTATTTCCCTCCCCACCTCCCTTCATTGCCATTTCCACAGTGTCCTGGGTGGCACACAATTCTGGCTGTGGTGTTTGCATATTTTTTCATTGCAGAGCCTCCCAGGGGTCACACATCAGGTTGGGGTGCCCGTGCCCTCAACCACTGCATGTTTTTTCGGTGATGGTGCTTGCATGTGGCCTCTCTAGGGCTTGCACTCTTAGCTGAGGCACACTCGTGGTCGTGGTATTCACCAGGGGGTACTGTGGTACTCAAATATGTACTCACCAGAAGTTGCACTTCCTGACCATGGGGCTCACACATCTTTGTAGCTGTGTGCTTACCAGAGGCCACACCCCTTCTTGAGGTGCTCACACACATCTGGCAGCAAAGTTACTTGAAATCACTTGTAGCATCAAATATCACAATATATCTAAGATACACACCCCAACAGCAGCACATGAGGGACACTGGGGATTTGAACTTCTGATCATACATTCGCAAAGCTGGCACTCAAAGCCACTGCACTATTCCTTCAGGCTCTCCAGTAGGGTTTTTCAGAAGAATAATATGTACCTACCATTTCAAATGTCCCAAATAGGACAGTAGCTTGATCTTTCACTGTATCACTGTAGCGCTGTCATCCTGTTGCTAATCTATTTGTTTGAGCAGGCACCAGTAATGTCTCCATTGTGAGACTTGTTATTACTGTTTTTGGCATATAGAATATGCCATGGGTAGCTTGCCAGGCTCTGCCATGCAGGCAAGATACTCTCGGTAGCTTGTTGGACTCTCCAAGAAGGGTGGAGGAATCAAACTTGGGTTGGCCGCATGCAAGGCAAACACCCTGCCCGCTATGCTATTTCTCCTACCCAGCTTGAACTTTAAATACTTTAAAATTAGTAAGCTGACTTTCGTACTTTCCCTACTGCACATATTCACAAGAACCTTCACATCCAGAGAAAAGAAAAGAAGGTACACAGCAGGTGGGGAGCTTGCTTTGCACATGGCTGATGCAGGTTCAGTTTCCAGCACCCCAGATGATTCCCTTGCTCCGCCAGGAGTGATCCCTGGGTACACAGTCAGGAATAAGACCTGAGCAATGCTGGGTGTGCTCCCTACCAAAAAAAGAAAGAGAAAGAAAGAGAAAGAAAGAAAGAAAGAAAGAAAGAAAGAAAGAAAGAAAGAAAGAAAGAAAGAAAGAAAGAAAGAAAGAAAGAAAGAAAGAAAGAAAGAAAGAAAGAGAAAGAAAGAGAAAGAAAGAAAGAAAGAAGAGAAAAGAAGGAAGAGAAAAAAGAAAAGATGATTCTTCAGTGCCTTGTAGCTTTTTAATTTAGTGGTTTGCTCTGTCTCTAATTTCTCATATTCTCTGGTTGTTCTTGAAGTTTTCCCATTGTACTGTCATTCTGCCATTTGCCTTCCAAAGCTCAGTGTAAGAGTTTCCTGACCATGCTACACTGTTTTGGAAAATGTACCCACATCCACTCTGTACCCACCACTCCCTTTCTTCTGCTTCTCTCCAGCTTGGCCCAGGTTCCTGGGTGTGCAATGTACAGTGTCCTGCAGGAAGCCACACAAAACAAACCAAGTGTATTTTTTTCCCTATAATTTAATTGTATATGTTTGGAAAGACAGTGCTTTGATTTTTTTTTTTTTTGGTCACCGTAGTTTGATCTGAGGGCAAGGGCTACATCTGACGATATTCAGTGGCTATTCCCAGTTCAGTTCTTGGGTTTGTTCTTCCACAGTGCTTGGAGAAAGAAATTTGTGGTGCTGAGGATTGAACTCAGGACCTGCATGCAAAGACTATTCTCAAACTCATTATGCAATCTCCCTGACCTCTGTGATTTTTTTTTTTTGGCTGTTTGGTTCACACCTAGCCATGTTCAGGCTTACTCCTGGCTCTGCACTCAGAAATTACTCCTGGTGGACCCATATGGGATACCAGGGATGGAACCCAGGTCAGCCACAAGCAAGGCAAACACCCTACCTGATGTACTATCACTCTGGATAACATTACTAAAATATGCAGGTCTCTTAGACAAAAACTCTTATCTCCTGATACACATGAGCACATGGGATTTGATGGAAATAATTAGGAGGTATGGTGTCCATTTTTGTGTACCAAATTATGCATGCAAATTGTTCCAAAGGTGTCATGGTTACGACCAAACTAGTCAATTGTATTTCAAAAGGAAATCTAGAGAAGAACAATTAAAGCAAAGGAAGTGAAGGGAGCAGCATAAGCATATAGAATATCTGCCATGTGCTGTGTGTTAAATATGTATCCTCTCACACTATCTCTAGTATCCAACTGCATGATCATTCTGCTGCTCATTCTTAAATCCATCCTCAGAGTGGCAGAATCAGAACTCAGAGTTAGTTCTGTCTGACTCCCAGTGGTCCTTTAAATTTCTTGCTATACTATGAGCACTGGTAAGTCTGGGAGAGGATCCAATGCATCAGCTTTTTCCTAAGTAACAGTTCATAGGAAGGAAACTATCTTAGACCGCATTTCAAAAGCATCTATGTTCAGGGTTAAATAGATAATATAGCAAGTAGGGAACTTCCCTTGCATACAGCTGGCAGAGGTTCGATCCCTAGCACCCCATATGGTCCCCCCAGCCCACCAAGAGCAAGCCACCACCAAGTGTGGCCAAATATCAAAAATTAAAAACATTTTAAAAATCCATATTCATTACCTTTTAGGACTCCGAAGACAATGAAAAATGCTGAAATCTGCAAGTGGCTTAAAAAAAAGTGATGTAATATATAAGACATATAGTAGGAAATTTATGCAAAAACATTTTGAAGCTTATTACTTTTCTTATATCACAGCTAACCATTCCCTAAATATCATTTCCCTTATGGCAACTATTCCTATTGAGAGAATAAGTAAGAATGCAGTGGGGCCTGGGGTTATCTCAATGGTAGAGCATCATTAGGCATTGGGCCTTGGGTTCAGTACCCAGCACAGCCTCCCATGTGAGTGTTATCTTTGCTAGCACTGCCATTTGTGATCCCCGGCACCACAATCAAGTGTGCAAGACCTAGCCATAACAACAATGGCAGCAGAGAGCAAAGGAAAGTAAGAGGAGAAAGCATTTTTCAAAAAAAAAAAATTAAAAGAATGTAAATTGTTTCTTCAGGACTGAGCAACACATCTCCAGACCCCAAATGCATAGACTAGGTTCCCTACCCCCAGAATTCATCAAAAACTATGCTTCCATAAAATAGGATTTGAGGGGACAGGGGATGGATCCAAACTATGCAGTATTATCAGCCAAGCACTATGCTGGGTCCTTTAAATATATGACCTCATCTCTTTCTTATAATGATCCTGAAGTACAATGCCCAAAAGGAGAGAGAGACAGAGACAGAGAGACAAAGACAGAGACAGAGGCAGAGACAGAGAGAGATGAAAAGTACCTGACATAGGGGCATTTTATTGAAGACAGGAGGCGGAGGGTGGGAGGTGATGGGAGGGAACCTGGGGACACTGGTACTGCGAAATGTACACTGGTGGAGGGATGGGTGTTGGCATACTGTATGACTGAAATCCAATCATGAACAGCTTTGTAAGGGTCTATCTCACAATGATTCCATTTAAAAAGTTAAAAGAAAAGGAAAAAAGATGATCCTAAAAAATATATGATGCTCCCATTTTTTGGATAAAGAAATGTAGATTCAGAAATGCCAAGTGTTGTGGTCAGAGCTATCTGCAGAGTAAGTCATGGGCTTTGGATTTAGTCTACACTGCAAGCTGTAGGAGTGCCATGTATCACGTTGTCTTGTCCTAGGCTGAGTGTCGAGAAGAGGGGAATCAAATGACTCTCCTAAACTGAGGCAGTCCTGGCTGCCTGATTTCCCCTAAGCACTGCAGTTTATAACTCTCGGACATTCAGTTGAACAAATCCCCTAATAGGCATTCAAAATTAAGAACGGCAGTCATAAACCAGAGAGCTTCCCTTTGCATATATAAACACCCACTTCCTTCCAGATGAAATCTCTTTTAAACAGTGCATATTTTTAAAAGAGTCCCTCTTTATTATCCTAGCAGTTTAAAAAAAAAAAACATATACCAGTTGGTTCCACTTCAACAATTTCTGTAGCCAGGAAAGTATTGTTACTTCTTTCCCGGTACAGTGCTGGCAAATCCTCAGAGGACGTGGCCGAGATGTAGATGCCAGATAGTTGTGGGGGGATGGCGGGATGGCTTCTGTTGCCTCTGCGGCTGCAAGTCCAGAGAGGAGAGCTTTGGCAGTCGGTGACTGTGATGGTGCCACACAAGCCCATCTGTGCCCTGGATTTTATGTGACACAGGCCCCATGACCTTAGTCACGGTGCCAGGAAACACCTTGTTCCAGCTCCATTATTTCGAGCAAAGGCAAACATTTGTGGTACAAATGTGGGAAAGGTTGATACAAAAAGAGTAGCATCCAGAATATGCTCTCGTTATTATTCCATGTCTTCAATTAAGCCTGGCTCCAAATGGCTGGGGCGTGTCCCAAAAGAAAGTCGCCCCACTCAACAGTCAGCAAAACTGACCCTTACAGTTGAACACAGAGTGACATGTTAAATAGGTAGGGATCTGGCAATGTGCGCTGGCCACTCTCCACCAGCAATATGCTCTGGGGCATCATTAGTAGCCTTGAAACTTGGCCATTGCTTGAAAGTGAGGACAGGGTGGTGACTGCTCAGATAAGGTTTCTGCCCACTAATTGCTTGCATGAAGCTGAGGCAAATGCAGACCCCTTTCCAGAAATGATAGTGTCTGACAGCCTGGTTTTTGCAAAGCACTGGAAAGAGTTATAATTGTACAGCAGAGGTTTAAGATGGAAAATAAGCACGTTGGACTATTTTTAGAGTTTGCCACAATGAAGTTTTTCTTCTAGAAACAGTCCTGTGAAATCAAGATGGAGATTGTTGCTTGGTCCCTTTCCACTGATATGTTGGTGCCTTTGATAATTTATGTTCAATGGCCTGGACACTGCCAGGCACTTTTATAGCTTTTTCCAACATCATAAGCAGGTCTATGCAAAAGACAGAACTTCTGGCCCATGTCTCACATAAGTCATTTCCGGATACGCTGTGTGTAACGTGGCCAAGTGAATGTGATGACTGACTTCTGTGAGTTGGTTATCGACAAGTTACTTGTCAACAGCTTGAATTGTCATTTGCCATCTTCCTGGTTACTCCATTCACTTAATCACAAAAGTTAGTCCAGAATTATTCACAGCTAACTGCAACTCTTATAGCTTAAATAGATGAGCTGTAAAACATCACTGATTCTCTCTTATTTATTTACTATCTACTAAGTTCTATAAATTCCATAGGACACAGTCCCTGTATATGGGAATTTATCATCTAATGGAGGAAGTAATATTTGTTAATCACAAAGAAAACATGAAAAAAGAAGGAATAGACAATTCAAGAAAACTGTAGTGGAAAATTGGACCAAATCAAATAAGAGTGGGATAATTGAGCTATGATAGCAAGGAGATTAGAGAGAAAGAAGGAATATTCCAGTCAGAGAGGACAATATATGCAGAGACTTGGTGATGGGGAATAGCAGGGCAAGAAGGAGCCCAAAATAGAGATGGGAGAGAATAGAAGGTAGAAGTCAGACTGTGGGTGGTTAAGTTAAGGATATTTGCATTCATTCAAACACTTAGTTAGAAGCTATATGCAGGTTTCAGCAATGTGGTCAGATTTATATTTGAACCTCTATTTTCTAACTACATGGTAAAGAAGAGCTTGGAGGGAGACCGAAGGGAAAGCAAGCCAGTTTGAAGGTTATTGCTGCATTTCCTAGAAGAGGGAGTATTAGCGCCTCCAGATTGGTGATAGCCATAAGAGATGTGGAAAATACTGTGGAAAGAACTAACAACTTGAACGTGGGTTGTAGGTATGGTTGATAAGGGGAATGTGAAGTGATGCCAAGAATGAATTTCCACACCATTGTTTGCATGGTTGGTATCAATCCTCGAGAGGAAATGCTGAGAGAAGACTAAATGTGGAAGATGACCAGGAGTGTGGACTGGGATGTTCTAAATCTAAGGTGCCTGTCAGACTTTTGGGAAAAGATCCTTGAAGTGTGCAGGAGAGATGGCTCCATGTGAATGGGAACACTGAGACGGGTCTGGAATGTCAGGCAGATGTGCCCTCATGTGTTGAAGAAAAGACTCCAGGACATAGCAGGGGTGATGATGTAATAAACCAGAGTCTCCTCAGAAAATATAAGAGGTCAACAGGCCATTCAAATTGCAAAGACCTGGCTGCCAGTCTGTGGTTGTGACATGTCTCTGCTGCTTATACGGATAGCAAAAAGCTTATCTGTCACTGTGAAATTTCATTCTGGAAATAATATTTTTCTCAAGTAGAAAGAATTGGTGAATTAATGTCATCTGACATTCTGTGACTAAGCAGAGCTCTGACCCCACAAGCAAAAGCATGAGGGTTGGGGAAAATGGTAGAAATCATTTTGGAAACTGCTCTGGGCTTCTAAAATGGTCCTTCAGACTGTCCAATGAAATGGTTAGGGATGAAGAGGAGCAAGTCTTCAGTTACCCACAAAGAGGCAGGGGGAAATAAAATGTATGTTCAATCATATGAATATAGGTGGGCATGTATGGAGAAAAAGAGCTGGCAGAAAACTGAATGAAATAGAAAGTAAATAGAACTGGTAAATCTGATAAAGGATATTTCAAGTTGTTCATACTCTCCTGTTACGGTAGAAACAGTAGCCAATCACTAGGTACACTAGAAATCCTCGTCATCTCCAAGTAGAAAACTCAAAAGTAATATTTGTCCTCTAGCGGGAGTTTAGGTCTGAGCTTGCTCCCAAAGTCGACCCTAAGATAAAAAGCTGAGAGCAAGTGATTTTACTTGGGAAGCAATCCCAGGAAGCTTTGGAAGGAGGCTGAGGAAGGCAAAGGCAGAGAGCCAGTGTGCTTCTGCATAGGCTACTGCTCAGCAGCAAAGATCCATCTCACTAAGAGCCTCTGAGATGGTGCAGGAAGCGCTCACACCGTGTGGCACCTGAGAAAAAAGGAGGTTGCAGTATTTTCTCTTTTGAGTTCACTTTGTCATCAGCTAAAGATTGCTCCTCCAGGAGCCAACTGCCTAGCTCTTTGGCCTGGCTGGCACGCTGGTGAGAGGAAGTCTCAAGCTGAACAACATAGACTTGAAGGAACCCCCCCGTGTGGAGAAGATCTGGGTGGGGCATAGAGTGCCATGCTAATGCCCTGTTCATGTGCATTTCCCAGGGCCCACATGGATCAGTCATACTTGTCTTTGTTGAGAGAAAAATATATAATCATTTGGTAACCAATCTGGATACTTTCGTTTTATTCAGGGAGTAGGAGTTTTGCAAATCTGTCCTGTCTTGTGTGGAACACAATGAATAACAACCACATCGACAGAGCAGCCCAAGAGAGAAACCTCAGGAAAAAAAAATTATTTCTGGCTTCTATTTGTTTCATTCAAATAGACAATTTATTGAAATGATGCGAATTCTTTGACAAGTTTATTTTCTATCTGGCCCGTGATCAGAACATTCCTGAAATAGAGAACTACCTCTGGGAATACCCCTGGGAGTATGAAAAAACCTCAGATAACTGGAACTTCATAGTCAGGTACCTAACTCAGGCCTATCACTGATGAGTGACGGTAGTTTAAGTGCCTGCAATGACTTTCCTTATGATCGTGTCTGTAAATCCACACAAAGGTCAAGTGCTGCTTGAAAATCAACATGCCACCTCTATTCCAATTAAGGACAGCAGGAACTTGTCAAATCCAGGTCCAGTCTTATAGCCCTGGTCATGTGGTATGGGTAGGTTCTACAGTCCCAAGCATCCAGCTTTCTACTAAATTACCAATGTCATGCACGAGACTATAAAACAGGATCAAATACCTCCCGTTCAATTACGATGTATAAGCTCATTTTCTTGAGAATAAAAGTGTGTGTCATAAGGCAAGCAGACTACATTATTGGTTTTTTAAAAATAATTAATTAATATAAGGCTTGCAGATTAGAGGTGGTAGGGACAGTGGTGGGGGGTCTAAGGAACTTTTTATGGTGATGGTGTATAGTAACTTTGTACATCAATACTATATATTTTGACATTAATGTAATCATCTTACCCAAGCTATAATAAAAATTAAATTATAAATTAAAATAAAATAAATTACTAGGTCAAAGAGTATGAAAACTCTCAAGCTTTTGATCCATATTGCCAGACTTATACTTGTATCATCTTCCACCCCACCAGCACTGAATGTTTTACATTTTTATAAACTGTGTCAACATATTTTTAGAGTAGTAATTATGATCACAAACTTTTAGCTTGAAATTTTCTAGCTCTTAATGAGATTAGATTTTGGTCATATCTTTATTGGAATTATATTTCAGTCTGTGTTCTATGTTTGCATATAATTTCTGCCTAGGTGTTTATTTATAAGACTTCTCTCCATATATTAGGGACATTAACATTTTTCATATTTTAATACTGTTTAACTTTAAATGTGTGACAATAAGAGATTTATAATCTTATAAAATTAAATAGTAAACCTTTTACCTTTTTATTTATTCTTTGCTTTTATACCTAAAGGGTCATCTCTTATAAGATCAGACAAATATATGAGTATATTTTCTTATGGTTATCTATAATTTTATCTCTTTTTTATTTATCTTCTGTTTGGGGGAACTATATGTGGTGCTGGGATCAAAATCATGTTGGCTTCTTGCAAGACAAGTGTCTTGCCCACTGTACTATCTTTTAGGCCCCCATTTATTTTTCCTTTATCTATTATATTGCAGTAATTCTTTGAATACACGTGTCATATCAAGATGTAAGATAATTTCATAATATAGTTTTGAGCAATATCAACTGTGATATTGCTGTGATTATAAAAAATAAGCAGATGTCTAGAAAACTATACTAAATGCCTTCCTGCAAACATTGTGCACACAATCAATTCCGTTTTTTGACACATATCAATCTGTCCACTGAATACTTGTCCTTGCTGCCATGAAGCTGTGTCAGAATCTGTGAGGATCCTGAGGGCTTCTGATCTGAACTTTAGCAATGTGATTTTCCACCAGCTCCATGTGACCCCACAATACCACTTCTGGGAATATATCCCAAGGATGAAAAAAGGCACAGCAGAAATGACATCTGTACCTATATGTTCATTGCAGCACTGTTCACAATAGCCAAAATATGGAAACAACCCAAGTGCCCTAGAACAAATGACTGGTTAAAGAAACTTTGGTACATCTACGAACTGGAATAGTATGCAGCTATTAGGAGAGATGAAGTAATGAAATTTGCTTATAAGTGGATAGACATGGAGAGTATCATGCTAAGTGAAATGAGTCAGAAAGAGAGGGACAGACATAGAAGTATCGCACTTATTTGTGGAGTATAAAATAACATAACATGGGGCTGACACACAAGGACAGTAGATACAAGGACCAGAAAGACTGCTGCATAGCTGGAAGCCTGCCTCATGAGCGGATGGGGGAAGGCAACTAGAATAGAGAAGGGATCATTAAGAAAATGGGAGATGGGATAGGAGATGTGTGCTGAAAGTAGATAATTTACCAAACATGATAACCTCTCAGTATCTGTATTGCAAACCATAATGCTCAAATGTAGAGAGAGAGTGTGGAGAGTATTGTCTGCCATGGAGGCAGGGGGAGGGTGGGAAAGGGGGCTATACTGGGGATATTGGTGGTAGGGAATGTGCACTGGTGGAGGGATGGGCATTTGATCATTGTCTGATTGTAACCCAAACATAAAAGCTTGTAACTATCTCACAGTGATTCAATAAAATTAAAAAAAAAAATTCCACTAATTTTCTTCTAAAGAAAAAAAAAACAGTTGAGGCCACTCAAAAGGGATCCTTTCTTATAGAGGCACTTACCCTTAGAAAACATGCATTTCTTCCTTCACCCTCTGGCAGCTCACAGGAGTCTCTGCAGTGTGCACGTGTATGTCTGGGAAGAGGCACACAAGGCCCTGCATCCTGGAACATGAGTTCTTGTCTGTCCTAACTCCTCCAGCTAAGAACTCTCAATGTGTTCCTTGAAGACAGCATTTCGAATATTGCAAGTCATCTGTTAATTCCCTTACCAGGGATGCAGTTTTACTGGAAGGAGATGTGTTCTGAAATAGTATGTGTGTCAGTTTGGTTAAACCCAAAGGAACAGAGAAGTTCTTGATCCGAAGTCCTAATGTGGCATATGTAATTGTCCACCAACTGCTTTCAGGGGATTCTCAAACTCCCTAAAATGGCATTCCAACTTATTTTATAAGTAATATTTTGTACATATTTCTGAGGAAAGAAGGTAAGAGAGATTGTGTATATATTCAGGAAATTCAGGACTTGCTGAACTAGAGGTATTTACTTTAAACTCTTCATATTATGGTTCTCTTGTGGCAGGCATTTTTTCCCCATAAAACAATAAGACTTTGCAGAGATTGCTTTATTTGCAAAGATGTATGAGAAAAAAATCACAATCAGTAGTTTACTGTTTGGAAGGGTGTCTCAATATGAGAGGGAATGTGTTCATTGATCAAGAAAATTTCCTTTCATCCATCTTTTAGAACACACCACACGGTATAGGTATATGGTTCTATATGAGGCCCATTTAAAGTTTTATTTTTGACTACTTTTAAGGAGAAAAAAAGCTTCCCAAAATTAAAAATATTAAAAACAGAAACTGGTTGAATGACATCTGTCTTTTGTCTCCAGGTTCCACTTTCCTCCTATCTCACCCACTGGCAATGTAGAAACAGGACCTACTTGGGTTTCAGAGCCCACGCATGTGATTCTCATTTCTCAATACTACTTTGAGAAGGATTTACATCCTACTATCTTCCCAACTTTTGAAAAAAATAACTTTCTGGTCTCATCTACAGAAAGAGAGAGGAAACACTCATGAGAATGAGCAGGTAGCAGCCTTCTTTGGAACAAAAGCACTACTTCGATGTCACTATAAATTATAGGAACATAAACCTGCAGAAAACCCAAAGAAAGTAAAATATTAACATTATTCCATATATAACTTAGATAAATAATCCATTTAATGTATGTAGAATATTGTAATATAGTTGTTCCTGTGCCACTGGCAACAGTTTATGTTTGAAAAGAATTGAGAATTAGCTGCTCATAGATGCCAAGTATATTTTATTCATTCTTCTTTCTCTTAAAAGCCCAGAGTCCTTAAATAAAATACTGATCATTGGCTAAAAATTTAAAGGCTACTATATCTTTGTCTCACAGATTTGTGGCCTAATTTAGCCCTTCCTTGACCTTTTTTCCTGGTGGTGGGATATTAATAAGAGAAAGGTGGTTTCATAAAATATCCCCTTAAAGCAGTCTCTTTTTTAACATCTGAATAACTTCAGGTAGCTCAAGATGGACTGAACTGATCTGAAAGTAGCAAGCTGCTCATTGCCTCTGCCAAATTGGCTTTAATGTTGAAGGTATTTCTTAAAAACTCAAAAAGGCTGGGGTCAGGCCATCAGGTCATGGACTACAGCTGTCAGGCCACCATTTTTGCAGTCTCCAAGGGAGCAACCAAAGGAAATATTTCAAAAAATCAACAGCGAAAACAAAGCATAAAGAACCAGAGGTCCCTGAAGACCCTATTGGTATTATGAAGTAGGCTTGAGCAGGACTAACAGGGTTTGGATTTTATCAACCTTTCTAATAAAAGTCACTTGGCTCTCCATCGAGAAGAGCAGTTGGTACAATATGGAAAGGTTTTAAAGACCATTAATTTCTTGAAATGAAACAGCTGGCCTTATTGACTATTAAATAATGAGCCAGATTCTCCCCAGTGCCTAAGTCACTCTCTAGTAGTAAATTAGTCATTTAGGGAGGCACATTAACTCTTTAAGAAGATTAGAGTTCCATTTAATGCACTTTACGTGCAAGGAGGAAAGTTGCAGGGAAATCTGGCTGAAACTGAACAAATAAAAGATGGAGACAAGATGGAATCCAATGGAAGAAAGTCCATCTTTGACTGGTATTAACTTGACAGCTGAGAGGAGCAGAAAAAAATTTAAGAAGCTGAGTTACTGGGAGACATGTGATCAGGTGTTCTATGGAGGAATGAGATCATGACTACAGAGAGATTTGGCTTCATTAATTTAGTCATTCCATTCAATCATTGAGCAGGAGGCCCAGTCTCAATCCAAGCAGGCTTGGAGAGTCTCCTGCCCCTGCACCTGGCTGTCTTCACTGGGGTCCCTTGGAGGGGGGAGGGTTGAATTTCCATGCACACTGCGAGCAGAGCTCCAGCAGTCGAAGACCTCCAGAATCCAGCCACAGCCATGCTCAAGGTCACTCTCCACATGTTTGGGTAAGCCTCATGCATGAAGGAACCGGCAGAGGTTTCTTCTGATGTGCAGGACCTGGGTGGGTCTGAGATCTCCAACCTGGCTAAGATCAGAACTGTGCCTCCTCCACCCAGATCCCCAGTTTTCCAGTAGCTAGGCAGTCACACCCACCCCTGGCGCCAGGTAATCCTATCGATTCCCAAGATCCAGAGACTATAAAACAAAGCTCCCAGAAGCACACGGCCGTACTTGCAGCCACGCAACCTCTTATTGTCTAGTTCTCCCTCTCAGAGAACCCAGCAAGCTACTGAGAGTATCCTGCTCACACGGCAGAGCCTGGCAAGCTCCCCGTGGTGTATTCAACATGCCAAAAATAGTAACAATGATGGGTCTTATTTCCCTGACCCTTAAAGAGCCTCTAATGTGGCACCGTTGGGAAGGATGAGTAAAGAGAGGCTTCTAAAATCTCAGGGCTAGGATGAATGGAGACGTTACCGGCACCCACTCGAGCAAATTGACGAACAACAAGATGACAGTGATACAGTGATTCATTAATTGATTTGTTCAATAAACTTTAAGTTGAACAATCTTATATACCTGGCAGTGACTATGCACAGAGAAAAATGCATAGTCATTGTCTCCAGGGCTTTATAGTCTACCCTAGAGTCTATGATGCAACCAGAGTATATTAAGTTCTGTCATTTTATATATACATTAAATTTGAACTAAGGAAGTTGCAAAATATATAGTTTTGAAAGATATTGTACATACTAATGAGTTTGACTCCCCCAGGAGCCCTCAGGTCATTGAAGTCTTATAACAAGGCAATAGTTTGACCAGAATTATATTTTAGGAAAAGTCCCTCGATATTTTCATAGAGAAATAAATTGGAAAAACAAGCATAGGACCAGGAAAGGCATTGTGAAGTAATTGATAAAATTCCACTGGAAAATGCTGAGAGCCTATGAGAGGCTGTAAAAATGACAAGGATAAGAAAGTTGTTTCTTGTTAAGAGATGAATGGGTATTATGTGGTAGCAGGAGAGATGTGATCACGAGAAAAGCATGGTGACCAAGGTAACTCTGGGGTCCTGGATTATGGCAACTTAACATGTGGCAATTAAATTGTCTTTCATAGATAATGAGGGATAGATTCAAAGTTTAGTAGAAGGAAAGTCTTGTGGTAGTTTTGACCCAAGAAGGGTGATGTCATGGCATATTGTGAACTAGCAGAAGCCATCATGTGAATCTCCCAGTGAGAACTGAAAAGCACATACTAAAGAAGAACCAAGATTTATAACCCTATGTACTTCCTTGTGTTTAACTTAAATCCCTGAATAATATTCTGTTTTGCTTGATTTTTCTTTCAGAATAAAAGATTTCCAAAACGCAGATGTCCTCATACTGAGTCTATATCATTGCTCATCATTAAGGGAATTTTGATATTGGGAAAGTACAAATAGGAAATAATTATCTCTGGTAAAAAAAGCAATAATTTTTAATGCAGCACATCAATAGTTAATAAAACATTGATGTGAATATCAGGAAATTTATACTCTGTGTATGAAGTAGAAAAATGCACAAGTTGCAGACGAGGCAAATTAACAGTTCTTTCTGTCAGCACTTAAAATCTATACTGTGGTTTCCCTCTACGGTATGGGGTGAACGTGCCAACAAATTGGCTTAGATGATGTAAGTATCTGAAAATATGGAAGAAATTATATATTGGGGAAACGAGAGAAATTCTTATATATTAAAAGGTGTTGACAACTTCGCCACAGAATAGCAAAAATGTCCTTAAAGATAAAATACTTATTATTTCAGAATTTCTGAAACCACAGTTACAGTATTATACTATGTGCAGCAAAAGTTGGGTTTAGAAAGAAAAGTAACATCAAAGATTACTAAAGCAGTAACCCTTGTGGCAACCTCATGATGAAACCTCATTCTTTAGGAATGTGGAACACATAAAATTAAAAGGGTAGAGAGTTCATGGAAGGCCTAAAAAGGACTTAACCAAAGCAGACAGTATACAGGACTGGGCAAGTCATTCAATGATACTTGCAAGTCAATGTGTGTCATTCTGGTGCTGGTTGTGTCATGGTTCCAGGAAGAGCTTTCCAGGTAGTTAGAGATAAGCTATCCCATCAACATTCCTTGAGCATTGTCATTCATTCTTACTCATACACTCTAGTTAGCAGAGATAATTGTTCTCCTAAAGTAATTCCATAAAGATCTATACTAATAGTGCTCTTTTGTATCTTCAGTTCTCAGAGAGACCCACAAATCATTCCTGGTAGTTAAGCTCCCCACACCCCCATTTTCCATCATGTGACAGAACCAGTGAAGACTCATTGACTTAGTGCTCTGTGATGGACCACTTCACATCACTTTTATATGTTGCCTAAAACTTTAAAAGGAGTATAAAGCCTATCCTCTAATAATTACCTTATGGTGGTAGAATGTTGTTTGATGGAACTCTATCAATCAACAGTATTGTAAATCACCGTGTCTCAATCAAAATGGCAAGGTGTGGGACAGGAAACAAAGTTAAAACTGGGAATTCCAGGACTAAAATGGATCAGGAATATATTTTGTATGTTAGTTTCCTATGTTAATTGGAAATAAAACTGAAAAAATGGGAAACGTTGGGGCCATAAGGAGATGTAAAGTGGCAAAGGCAAAGAGGAGAAAGAGAGAAATCAAGAGAGAGAGCCCATCCCATGCTGAAGATAGCATTTGGAGCCCACTCAGCTGTCCTCTGAGTCAGGGTGTCCTTTGTCAGTGATCTTTCTGGTCACCCTGGAGGAGAGGGCAAATGCCTCCTACTGGATGCCTCCTTGACTATCTGTTGGCTCTAGCAAGAGCAAAGGCATGTTCTGCTTCAGGCATGTTCTATTCATTTTTCAATATCCTGTTTGCAGTTTCAGAAATCAACCAAATGCAGAAGAAAATGCTAATTAAAGCCAAGAACAGCAAAAGTTTGAAGAAAACATATTTCTGATTTTTAGGCTTAAAATATGGCAGGAAAATGGGAAAAGATTGTAACAAGGTCCTAATTCAGAAGACTTGGCACACAGTGAATCAGAGGTGAATTTTTTAAGAAGGAAGGGCATCTAAGTGGACTTGATATTGAAATCCCATCTGTGCCAAATTGGAAATATATATATATGAGGGAGAACAAAGAAGAAAATTTGGTAACTTATTTAAATATTTGACAAGACTAGCTTGAAGATAAATAATGTTTGCAAAGGATTCTTTTGCCGCTGCTGAGATAAAAAAGAAAAAGAAAACTATGAAAATAAATATCCCTTTTAATAGGATCTTTAATGTGTTGACAGTGTCTCCAAGAATGTTCCTCTCCCCACCCTTGGCAGATGGTTTGAAGCAGTTGACTTTTAAAGGTACAGGGGTAACTTCCTGTGTATTTTATCCACCTTACATGTGGGTTCAGAACCATGCATTGCTTTCCAAAGAAAGGTGATTCTTCATTTAGTGGATGGATAGTGCTTTGGCATTTATTTCAGAACATTGATTAGAGTCCAAGTTCTCTGAAGCAGCTCAGATTGTAGGCACAGACCTAGTCAATCTTTCCACTGTGGTGAGATAGGCCTTGGGGCCATTCCACTGTCTTGTTCCCTATATCAATATCCATTCACTCTTTAGTAATGAGTCTTGACCAGGGATATTATAATATCAGTCAGGAATATCCTCAATAGTCCTGCCCTTTGGCCAGGAAGCCCCTGCTCTTCTACCCAGGACCCCTAACACTTGTCACAGTGGCTTTACTACAGGCCCTTCACTCTGTGTCATCTCCTTACCTTGACAGCTATTCCCAGAGCTTCAGATGTTGCAACTCCTCCATGTCGATTGACAGTGGATAAATGCCATACACTAAAATGTTAGGTAGAGTTTCATTAGTACTATGTCATTCAGTTGAAGAGGTAGGTTTTTTCAGGGGAGAGGCACCTCAGAAGCAGAGCTCAGAGGACCTCAAGGGTCACTCCCTGTGACAGCCGTGCACATCAGATGGTGCAATGTTCAGTCCAAAGATGAGGTGATGATTGGCCCAGTGCTACTGAGGACCACAAGGATTCCACCCAGCATTGCTCGGGAGCTGTATGGTGCCAGTGATTGAACACAGGACCCTGAAAATGCAAGGCATGGGTCCCCTGCCTACTGAACTCCCTGTCCCTCAAAGAACAAGATTTGCAGGACAGCAAGATTCCCTTCTTTATACACTTGTAACATTTGAGCAGTTAGAGCAGGTACAACTCCAGCCATCCCAATCACAGTGGCACTTCTACTAAAAGCTCCCACTGCATTGTTGGGAAAGTGCATAAGTCATGACAATATGTCAACAGTCAAGCATAGAGGCCCTATTCTTGCAAGATATATTGAATCATAAACACCGGACTCTTTAGTAAGATAAACAGTACTGAAATAGTGATGTCAAACAGAGTTGCCTGCAGTCCCTTTCAAGTGACCACATCCGTGTCCATATTTTACTGTTTTAAATTCATTGTTATTTAGCTCCGCAGTAGTTCCAATTCTATGTCAATCTTATGGATTCCTGCATTGGTACAACCTGTCAAAATTTTTTTTTCAGTGTTAGCTCATTTCCCCTTGTAAAAATACAAGTGTCTTGGAAGGTAAGGGCCATGTATAGAATGTTCCTAATATTGAGGGCAGATAATGGATAATGCTACAACCAGTTATGGATAAGACAGCCCTAAGGCAATTTTTGAGGGAGCATAAGGAGGGGTTCTCATGGGTTAAAAGGAAGAGAAAAACATGAGGGGGTCGGAATTTCTGAATCTCTAAGTCTCTGAATCTGTCTAGGTCAGGAGGGAACAGATGTCTCTGGCTCTGTGCTAAAAAAATGACATATATAGATTTAAAGTGTTCATGCAAAATTATCTCACAATGTAATAGAATTTTTAAATATTGTCTTTTTTTCCAATTTGGGGTATTTTTGTTCAAATTTAGTATTAGATGTAACTGGTAGTATAGTAAACATAATGTAGTATAATGAATAAAAATTGTGCTACATCACAATAAAATAACGTAAAATTGTTATACTATAAATATAAGGGGTGTTTATACAATGGTCCTGGGCCCTATATACTCTCCATCATGTCCATTTGGTAACCCTTGAATAAAAATCAATTAACTTTAGTTATCATGATACTAGCCAGGGCTAGGGTCAGGTTTAAGCGATAGCACAGCGGGTAGGGCATTTGCCTTGCACGCAGCTGACCCAGGTTGGATTCCTCTGCCCCTCTCGGAGAGCCTGGCAAGCTACCAAGAGTATCTCGCCTGCTCGGCAGAGCCTGGCAAGCTACCCATGGCATATTATATATGCCAAAAATAGTAACAAGTCTCATGATGCAGATGTTACTGGTGCCCGCTCGAGTAAATCGATGAGCAACAGGATGACAGTGATACAGTGATACCGTGATCATGATACTGTCTGTCATCTTTTGAAAATTTGTTTTTTAATGACATAAAACTTACAATGGTATTAAAGTTTTACAGTTAAAAAGATACAATACCAATCCCTCCACCAGTTTTTCAAGATTCCACCAATATTTTTGGTGGAATATTTTCAAGTTTTCCAAGATATCCCAAGATCTGTTCCCCTACCCCACCTTACTGCCTCAGAACAGAGAGATAGCACAAGGGCTAAGGTACTTGCCTTGCAAACAATTGACCCCGGGTAGATCCTGACACCACATATGGCCCCTGAACCCTACCAAGAATGATCCCTGAGCATAGAGCTAAGATTGAGCCCTGAGTCCCAAAGAGTGTGGCCCCAAAACCAGAAAGAGGGAGAGAGAAAAGACAAAGAGAAAGAAAGAGACAGAGTTATTATTCTTATACCTAACTATGCAGGACCTATATTTGTGGAGGGGGGTGTGAATTATGGACGGAGGAAGTGTTTGGGGAAAGAGGGTAAAAGAACAGAAGCAGAAAGAAAAATGGGAATTGATAGAAGAACCTGAGCAATGCATTTAAAGGAGGAAGACATCCACTGTGGCTTAGTAAATCTTCCTGCTTTCTTTTGTCCTCCCCCAACAAAGGGAGGCCCCCAGTGAGCTGGAGGTACCTTTTTGCTATCAGTGTAATAAATTTGTAATAAACAAGCTGAGGACACAGAGGACCCAAAGGAGTGGCCTCGTGGCCCAAGGAAAGGCAGCTGTGGTTTTGCACACACCAAAGGCCGCCAAGCTGTTGGGGACGTTGTGTGAATGGATGACAGTTTTAATTTCACTCCCCAGCAGAGGTAGTGCCCAGCCAGCACTACTTCAAACCAATTTTGCAAATCACATTTTGTGGTTGAAAATTGGTTTACTGCGCAGAGCCCATTTTGGAGGCCAAACTGGCCTGGTTGAAAGAGGGCTGTTTGCTTAAGACGGGAGCTAAAGAATGATTCCTTTCCCTTGAATTGAAATGACAGTGTATTCTTTCACAGATTAATTTTAAATTACCCGTGTTTCTACACTTTAATCAAGATGATAAAAACAGCACAGATAATTTCCTACTCTATTCTTTTAATTTCTTGGAGACTAATGATAGCTGATTGACTCTGGACATTTCTTGCCTTGCATAGCAGTTCTACTCAAAGCATGCTAGCTTGGGCTATTTACCATTTTATTCTTAATGAGTTTTAACCTTGGTTTTGTCTTACATTAAAATACGTGAGGAAGCTTGCTCTTCAGGCCTGTGTTCTCTCTTGAACACGTATCTCTGGATTGCCTCTGTGTGTCTTTCCTTCCCTATTTTCACTTTGGAGAAGCCTGTGTTCTTTCTCTAACACACAGTTCTCCCTTTCTCTCCCCCTCACATCTTTCTAAATAACTTTCAATAAAAACTCTCTTGTCTCAGCAAAATAAATAATAAAATAAGTGAGTAATGTGGTTTAAATCATAGATCCCACTGAAATTCCTTCTGTGAACTTCAAGATAATGCTTTCATAAAGATATGTGTCCTTTGGATTGTATCTCAGGCTGAAATAAGGCCTCCTTTACTGGAAGAAATATTTCTTAAAAATGAGTACTTGCAAGAAGTGTTCATCTGTGAACTTTTACCAATTAAAAATGGCTCCACACTTAAGACTCTTTAATAATGTCTGTTAAGCAGCATTTTAGCTCATTTTTCTAACACATTCAGGTTTGGTGATTTATCTTAAACATTAAGCATAATAAATTTAGATCTTTTTCCAAGGATGAGGTGCCGCTTCTCTGAATCACCCATTTTAGCAGAGTGCCCCTTTGGAAGGTCTGATCTCTCACTATCATTTACGCCCGTAATAAAGTAGGCTTCCTCTGTCTTTTTCTTGACATCTGTAATAATGAAAATGACATGTTTGAGGTGATACTGTAACAAGAGAGTTGTTGATATTGCCTCATGGCAGGGACAAAAGTTCTGTGACCATAAGGTGAAGGAAGAGCATGTATCAATGACTGACTGTCTCAGACTTGATACCCAAAGTGATGCTAATGTCTGCTTTTTAATTGTACGAAAATTTAAGGAATCAGTTTCACTTAAAAAAAATGTCATGGAATCTTAAATATCTCATTCTACATGACTAGAGTTTGTAAGAGACTTGATCACACAAATGGATCTATTAATGCTAGCCCTATAAAAGAGATTTAAGACCTACCTATTTTTCAGCTATTCCACAGATGGTTGTTCCATTCTTCATTTCTTGAGTCATGAGAGATCATAAAACAGTAAAGTCTCTGGGGTGGTGGGGGTGGGGGAAACTACTATCTTCGACACAACAATAATATGGTGCTTTCCTTTGAATTAACATGTCAAATAAAATTCTAAATTATTTTATTTTATGCTGAAAATAACTTAGAATATTAGTTTTGTCTAAAGTTTTTCTAAAAATATTGCCTACATGTTTTCCAAAACATACACATATCTTACATGGTGAAAATGCTCACACTTCAAATGCTCAGATAGGATTGAATATTAACTAATACATTCAGATAGAGACATCTAAACAGTAGTTGTTTGAATATTTTTAAAAAGTGGCAGAAGAAAACAAAACTTCAGTTTTCAGGTTTATAAAAGTTATCTCCTTGGAGAGACCTTTTGTGGCATAGGTTTATATGAGTATACGTGGCCTGGCTATGCCTGATCCCAAAGACATGGGGTCTAGTCTTCATTTCTGGTTGTGAGTTGGAAAAATTAGGTGAGAAAGCATAAGAGAACATTTCAAACCATTGCTTATGCCATCAGTCCTTGGTCACAAACAGGCGGAATGTGTGTGTATATCCCAAGTGCTCTTGAACTAGAGTGATGCAATGTATCTCAGAGAAAGTCAATTCTCTCCACTGAGCACGTTTCCAGACCAGCCATTCAACAAACCTGTTTATCCCATTGACATGATTGAGATGCTGTCCATAAGAAAATATTGTAAAATTATTGCTGTTTGGGGACATTAGCCAATACACCTGCCCCAGAGTACGCGTTCTCTACAGTTAATGCACTTGGACTAATTCTCACCCTGTTGCCTTCTGGAATAACACAATGTCATCAGACTGCTAAAATGAAAAGTAATGAAAGGAAACAAAATGAAGAAACAGTACTTTGAAGAATACCATTACAGTGCTGGTAATTAAAGCAGAAGGAAAATATATAATTAAATAAGAAATCGTATTTCATCTATTTTAATAATAGTGCTTGAGAAAAACCAGGTCCAATCAGAAAAGGATGAGGAAATCGCTGGAAGCTATTGTTGAGGTTCTGAAGGAGCCATCTGGCCACATTCCAGGTCAATGACTTTGTTTCCTTTGGAATACTGTTTTTTCAGATAATTCTGTAGACTAGTCTAGATTATTCCATTTTGTTCAAACTTTTTTTGGTACATATAGGAAGGACAAATAAAACAAAAGAAACAAGGAAAGTTTTCCTTGAGGTGACTGGGAGAAGAGAATAAGAGAAAGAGGAGGAGGAGGAAGAGGAGGAATTAAGAATCACTTAATTTGCTATTAGTGCTAAGGAATTATCTGGGTTGTTTATTAGTGACATCCTTGAATAAAAATATACTTAATTATATTAGTATGTAAAATTAATTATTCTTGATTCAGGGAGGGAATACATATACTGGAAAGAAAATGTGCTTTCCATGTTTTTTCATGAATTACTTTTCTGAAATGAAGGACCACAGCAAATGTGTTTGACCTCTATTTAATCAATTCTTCGGCGATGCCTATGTCATGAGCTTGAAGTACACCAGGAATGATAGAAGACACAGATATTCATGTTTGAGTTCTGCATGCAAGAACTTAACTGAGTGCACAGCCATGTCGGAAAAAATTTCCATGTCTGGAAATAGTGGAAACCATTGCAAAAGAAGTTAGTCATCTTGCTCCTCCAAAGCTCTGTGTACTTTGAATACAATGTGATGTATGAGTATTATATTCAGGGATGCATACTATTCTGGAATAACTCAGATACGGCAAAATGGTGGTGACGAAGACCAAGATAGCAATTGATGCTCATCAGCTGCTTATTATGTGTCAAACTCCATTTTATAGGTAAGGACCTATAACTTCTTGAATTTCTTACCAAATTTTAAATCAGTAATTCCCAAATGCAACCAAGATGGAAATAGTTTCTAATTAAAATTATCTTAGAGCTCGGTTGGTGAAATTTGGATTTATAATGAGGGATATTGCAGAGAGCTGACACAATTGTGGGTTCATTCCCTTTTCTAGTCCTAGAATCTCCTCTTCACTTCCTCAATTATCTCTACCCCTTTTCAAACTCTGCCTACACAGCTGGTCACTAGCTCCAACTCGCTCATCATGGGCACAGAGGAACAGGGAGATGTTCAGCAAACCATTTTCCTGGCAATTCTTAATGATCAAGAGCCATTGTTAACCAATGACAACCCTATGATGTTTTATCAGATTTTTTTCAGCATTTTCAGATCTCTTTCCATGAAAGATGATTTTGTAAATATTCAGGTGAATGCTTAAATTTTTTTTTATTCATGCATTTAGTCACAATGAGAAAAAAATCTTTGTAGGCCTGGACTTTCCAATATGGTTGCATTAGCACGCACATCTGTCAAGCATTTAAAATGTGACTGGCTTGAAGTACAACACATTTTAAGTGTTAAACACACAGAGCTACAAAAAATTAGTGCATCTCTCCCCACAAAGTGTAAAATTGCTCATCAATTCCTTTTTATATTGATTACATGTTGAAATGATAATATTTTAGGTCTATTGGGTTAAATAAATTATATTAAAATTAGTTTCACCTGTTTCATTATACTTTTTAATGTGACAACTAGAAAAAGAAATTCCGTTATGTATTTGGCTTACATTCTTTTTCGGGATCAGGAAGAAAAGACCCTAAGATAAAGAGATTCCATAGACACATTAGCTTGAGCAGAACTGCTCTGGTTAAAATCTGAAAGACCCATGTTCAACCTGAACCCTTTTTTGGAAGACACTTTCTTTTACCCCTTAAACTGTGCATAATACCAAGCACACCTGGATTTCTGGATAATTGCACCCACAAGTGGCTACATGCAGACACAATTAGGTGCTCGCAACTTGTTTGAAGGCACAGGTGTCTAATTGCGCCCACAAATGGCCATTTGGCAGGCACCACTCATTGTGCACACAAATGATTCTAGGCAGAAAATGGCACCAACCAAAAAAGGAGGCCTGGGTAACCGACACATGCAAATCGATCCTGGGGAACCCCCCAGCTTTGGTGTAATCAAAGCCTTTCTGGTTCAGTTTTTTTTTTTTTTTTTGTGGAATGCCTTTTAGGTGTTCATGGCGAGGGGCATAGTTGGAATACAGAGGCTGGGAGATGAAGCCGCGTATGTCCCATCTCACAGTAAATGCTATCTTGAGCTTTTACGTAATTTGGGGCTAACAAAACCCACATTGTCAACCCGAGTGGCCTTAAAGTGGATTCCGCCCTGCTGGGACCGGCTGTTTATAATGGCTAAAAAATGATGGAGTGTGTGAGACTCCCCAGGGACCCTCTGTTTAATAGTAGTGTTTAAGGGGTTAATCCAACCTAATGAATCATTTTGTGTGGATGAGAAGGGCCGGAGTGGTCGCCTCAGGAAAACTCCGGCAGGCATTTTTTGCACTGTGAACAGTTAGGGAAGAGGGAGGGGAGGCCGAGAAGCGGGGGTCAGCTTCTCCAGGAGGAGAGTAATTGATACCCCAGCCCTCAAAGCAGCTGAAACAACAACGCTGGGCCCAGAAACACTTCACTGACACAGATTTCAATGTCCAGAGGAAATGTGGGGAGACACTTAGGCCTGCCTCCGCAACTTGCGGGGCAAGTGCAGGGAATAAGGAGTCTATTCTGCTCCCCTCACGGTTCAGTAAAAGCTTTGAACTAGATTTCAGTAGCTTTGTGGTCACGGGGAGAAAGCGAGCCCAATCAGCACTGTGGATCAGAAGGATCAACCCCGGGGCTACAACAGATTCCTTTTGCTAGGAAATCCACACCTTTTCCTTCCTGGGGGCAGCCCGTTTGACCCTGGGTAAAGCAGCAGGCCCAGGTTTTGCTTTCTGAGTTCTGGGAAGCCCAAGGATTCCTTGCACAAGGCAGCTTGACTCAGTTTGTTCAGGACCCCCCCCCCCCAAAAAAAAAATTAAATACGGTTTGCTGCTAGTGACTGATTGCTTGGGTTCAGTGTATTTATTTGCAATCTAAGTAAGTTTGTGATTTACCCACCTTGCCAGAGTCTCTCTCTGTGTCTTGGATCTTCACATCCTTTGTGTCTGCCCTTTATTTATGATGATAGCCATCTATTCTTGAATGGCAAAGCTATTGTAATAAATCTCCATAAGAAGCCAATTCCCTATTCATGTTACCTCAGGCTGACTGGGAGGAAGGCAGTGAAAAGGCACAAAGAGTGCCCTCTATCCTTGATGGGCTTAGCTCAAAAATTCTTTCATTTTGACTGGACTGCAGCTCAACCCTAATGTCAACTTAGCATAATTCTTTTACGTGGAAGGCTATTATCCCATTAGGATTTTCTCTCTCGCGTGGCCTAATATCCAAGGAGGGCTGGGGAAAAGATTTACTAAAGAACCTTCATCTTGAACACCTCGTGCCATATATGTCTTCTTTCGTTATTTATTAGAGGGAAAAAGTCCTGTTTTCTATTATTAACCTTCTTTAGAGAAAGCCTTGAGATACACATCAGATATACAATTTCTTTTGGTGCAAGGATAAAAATCATTCCGTTTCACAACATTATACATTTTATGTCAGAATGTTCCTCCACATGACTCATTGTCCCTTGTTTGGAGATAACATAGCCCTGGAAGGGACTTGCATGGGCTGAGCATTTTCTGTCATGTGAAAGGAGTTGCAAATTTACCATCTGGGTGAAGTGTTACTATACTTCCCAATTTTTTTTTTAAAGCTCTTCACAACTGTCAAACTTTGACACTAAATACAGGGTGGAGACTTCCAGTTTTTGGTTCCACATATTAGGAGCTTGAAAATCACCCCCTTGTTCCTAAGGAGTAAAACATTAAACCAGCCTAAAACTCACCACTCTTACTGAATCTCAAAGATAGGGAGAGTACGAGAGCAAACCTCTGCGCTCAAAATTGGAAAGGGAGGGAAAAAAATATGCACACCTATATTCATTAAGGTTCCTAGAACAGCAGTCAGGTTATGGAACCAACCCAATCCAAAGACAGAGTACATACTGAGATTGGGGTGTAGATACACAAAACAATAGTCAAAATCTGGAAACAACCCAAGTGCTGAGAACAGACAATTGGTTAAAGAAACTTTGGTACATCTACACAATGGAATATTATGCAGCTGTTAGGAGAAATGAAATCATGAAATTTGCTTATAAGTGGATAGACATGGAGAGTATTATGCTATGTGAAATGAGTCAGAAAGAGAGGGAGAGATATAGAAGGACTGCAGTCATTTGTGGAATATAAAATAACATAACATAAGACCGACACCCAAGGACAGTAGATAGAAGGGTCAGGAAGATTGCTCCTTAGTTGAAAGCCTGCCTCATGAGCAGGTGGGGAGAAGACAGCTGGAATAGAGAAGGGATCACTAAGAAAACGATGGTTGGAGGAATCAGTCGGGATGGAGATGCATGCCGAAAGTAGATAAAGGACCAAATACGATAATCTCTCAGTATCTCTATTGCAAACCATGATGCCCCGAAGTAGAGAGAGAGTATAGAGAATATTGTCTGCCATGGAGGCAGTGGGAGAGTGGAAAAGGTGGGTCTATACTGGGGATATTGGTGGTGGGGAATGTGCACTAATGGAGGGATGGGTGTTTGATCATTGTATGATTGTAACTCAGATATGAAAGCTTGTAACTATATCTCACAGTAAATCAATTGAATTTTTAAAATAAATAAATAAAATAAAGTACCATGTAGCCATAGGGAATGATAAAATCATGCAATTCACTGAAACATGGATGGAATTGAAGGATCTTATCTCAAGTGAAGAAATTGAGATGGACAAGGACAAACACTGGGTGTTCTCACTAACCTGTGATATAGAATAATGTGTCTAGGAAATAGTTCATAGCAAAACTAGGGAAAAACAATGACTTTAGGTACAGAAACAAAAATTTCAAGGAGAGAAATGGAGAGAAGAAGCAAGTAGAGGTGGTCTGAGAGTAACACAGGGGCAAGGCTCAGGGGTCTTGGACCCCTCTATGATATAGAGGCAAAATATCTGTATATATCTGGAAACAACCCAAGTGCCCAAGAACAGACATTCATCAATAGACCCAAAACTTCTGTAAGCATGGACCCTAACTACAATAATCAAACTTGAAAGTTAACAGTCATGGAGTTAGGTTGGATTGGGGGAGGGATCTGGGGGAGTGATAGATGGGGAAGTGGGGTAGTGGAGTTGGAAGTGAGAACATTATGTCACTTGTAACTTGTCATCCGTTGATCTTCAGTTTGCCAGTAATGTCTTCATTTGTCCCTGTCACATGCTAGTGTAGCCCATTGATATCTGCTCTCTCCAGGAACAGGAAGCGCTTCAAATCATTCATTCAGGGTTTTGATGAAGAAGTCTGACCATCTCGTACGTGAGCGGCCACGTGGTCTTTTGACGTCCCGTGGAATCCAGTCGGTAACAGCTCTAGTCCAGCGGTCTAGACTGTCTCTGAATCATATTACGTGTTCGGCCCATCTGATTTTTGACACCTTGGCAAACGAGACAGCATCCCTGATTCTTGACCATTGACGGAGGTTGGAACTCTGAATTCCTTCTCTCACTTGAGTGAAGCGTGATACTCCTAGCATAGCTCTTTCAATTCTTCTTTGGGAAACCCAAATAGCGTTCTCATTCTGTTTGCATGGGGCGCAGGTCTCTGCGGCATATGTTAGTGCAGGAAGAACAGTGGAGTCGAAAAGATGTGCCTGGAGCCGAAGGTTCTTCGTCCTCTTAACCACTTCTTTGACCCTCTTGAAGGCATTCCACACTGCTCTCTTCCTCCTGCGCAGTTCTGGCGCCTTGTCATTCCTCATGTTGAGTTCTCGACCCAGGTACACATAACTGCTGCATTCGGAGATGTTTGTTCCATTGAGAGAATATGGAATGTCAGGGACTAGTTCATTTTTCATGAACATTGTTTTGCTGAGATTCAGCTGCACTCCGACCTTCCCACACTCATGGTCAAAGTCAGCCAGCATTTGTCCCACTTGTCTACTGTTTGGTGTCATGAGAACGATGTCACCAGCGAAGTGAAGTGGCATAGTTGCCGACCGTCTATTGTCACTGCCATTCCTTCCCATTCCAGTTGTTGCATGACATTCTAGAGGGTGGCACTGAAGAGTTTTGGTGAAATGGTATCACCCTGCTGAACCCCTCTCTTTACATCAATGATTACTTCCTTGTAGAATGGTGAGATCCTGGTGGTGAATTTGTAATACAGCTTGCAGAGGATCTTGATGTACTGAGTCTGAATGCCCTGTTTGGGTAGGGCTTCGATGACCGCTTCAGTATCAACAGAATCAAAGGCCTTCTTTAAATCGATGAACGTTAGACAGAGCAGCATCTTGAACTCTCGCGAAACTTCAATGAGTTTGATCACTGTGTGGATATGGTCGATTGTGCTGAATCCCTTTTGGAACCCAGCTTGCTCACATGGTTGTCTTTTGTCTAGTGTTCTGCCTATTCTATTCAGGATGACTCGAGTGAACAACTTGTAGATGATAGATAACAGGCAGATTGGGCGATAGTTGCTGATGTCATGTATGTCTTTCTTCTTGTACAACAGAATGGTCTTGCTGGCTTTCCATTGGGATGGAACCTTGCATTTGGACAGGTAGCATGTGAAGAGCCGAGCCAGTGTATTGATGAGTACTGGTGGCAGATTCTTCAGGTGTTTGGGTTTTACCTTGTCTGGACCAGGTGTTGTATGTGTCTTTACCAACGAAATGGCTTGTTGGATTTCGGAAGGGAGGATGTTGGGAATGACATATCCATCCTGCAGAATTTGGTATGTGGGCAGGTGGACGTGGCTGTCGAAGAGATACAACTAGAAGTCATGAATAATGCTCTCCAGTGCCCTTCTGGAAGATGTGATAGGTCCATCAGGACGTCGAGGGCAGTCATCTTGGTCTTGTAGTTGGCAAAGGACAAGCAAGCATTGCGAATACTTTTCCCGGCTTCTGCCACGATGGCCAACACTACTGCTCTTCTCTTTTTGAGGTCTTCCTTTATTGCTTCTCTGCACAGCTTTGAGAGCTTGGATGTTAGCTTGTGGTTGCCTGAGGCTCATGCTAAACTACATTGGCGAATGAGCTCAAGCATTTGCGAAGACAGGCATCTGATTGTGGCTTTCCCACTCGTGGCATTTTCGCACAATCATGGAGGTTTGTGCAAAAACCAGCCAATCATAGTCCTCGTCGATGTTGTCAATAATGGCATCTTCCCATGTTGCTGCAATAGTGCCAAAGAGCTCCCAGTTGATGGTCAATCTGGAAGTTCTCTTCTTAAACTTAAACTTTGCAGTCCTTTCTCCCCGCTCTGTGAAGTAGAATTTTGCACAAAGGATACTGTGGTCCAATCCCATTTGGAATTTTGGGACAACAGCGACATCAGTCAGGCAAAACCTTTGATTGAATATGATGTGGTCAATCTCGTTGTGGAACTGTCCACCGGGAGACTCCCATGTCCAACGTTTAGATTCAGCCTTCTGGAACTGTGAACAACTCCACTACCCAGCAACTGCCACGCTCCAGGTTGCTTTCCAGACTGCACGGCCATGAAACAGCTGCACGACACAGCATAGAACACTTACTACCCTTTTTTCATAATTTTCGCACCATATTTGATGGTCTTCAAATATGGTATGAACCATGGGAACAACTATAAGAGCTATTGGAGGCTGCCCTATAAGCCTCCTTCCTTCTCGGAGAGCCCAGCAAGCTACCAAGAGTACCCTGCCCGCACAGCAGAGTCTGACAAGCTACCCGTGGCGTATTCAATATGCCAAAAATAGTAACAACAATGGGCTTCATTTGCCTGACACCAAAAGAGCCCCCAATATGGCAGCATTAAGAAGGATGAGCAAGGAGAGGCTGATAAAATCTCAGGGATGAACTAGACTGCCAAAACGAAGAACGACTAAAATGGCTGTCTGTACTTTCAATGCATGTACGCTAGCATCAGAAGCATCCATCGAGGACCTGATGGTGCAAGTGCAGAAGACAAGTAGGACATCATTGGTCTGACAGAAATGAGAAGGCATCAATCACATCACGCCATTTTCAACACTGGAGAAGAACTGTTCCTCGGAACATGTGACAACAGAAGCATTGGTGGCGTTGGTGTCCTTGTTAACAGGAACTGGGCCATGATCATTGATTCATTTGAATGCCTAACAACCCAAATCAGAGGATTATGCTTGAACATATGTGGCTCACTGCCAGCAGTTTCTATCTTTGTCATCTACGTACCAACATCCAACCAATGAAGAACAAATTGAGAAGTTCTACATGGAGCTGGAGAAGTTCTATAAAGAAGACCACACCTTCTACAAGATCATTGTTGGTGATTTTAATGCCAAAATAGGACCGAGAAGGTTACCCGAAGAATTCTACATTGGGTCCCATGGCCTAGAATGGAACAAACAGGGTGAGAGACTGTCTGAATTCATCATGTCAACCAAGATAACATTATATGCCTGAAAATTCATCTTAAGCAACCACATAAATCATGTGTCTATTTTTTATCTTTCTGCTACATTATTTTTTATTAAACTACCAGGAGATACATAGTTACAAAGTTTTCATGATTGAGTTTTGATCATACAATGTTCCAACACCTATCCCTTCACCAGTGTACATTTCCCATCACCAAGTTCCCCAGTTTCCCTCCTTCTAACCTCCATCCCCAGGCAGCCTTTATGGCAGTCACCTCTCTCTCTCTCACTCTCTCTCTCTCTCTGTGTCTCTCTCTGTCTCTCTCTCCCATTTTGGGCATTATGGTTTGCAGTAGAGGTATTGAAAGGTTATCATGTATATCCCTTTACCTACTTTCAGCATTCAATTCTTGTTCAGAGTGAATATATCCAAAAAACATTGTCACAGTGATCTTTTCTCTAACCTAACTGCCCTCTGCCCCCAATTGTGGCAAACTTCCAACCATGAACCATTTCTCCTGTCTCTCATTTCTATTGTCCTTGGGCAATAATCTCATATTTTTATTATGCTTTTTATTCTTACAAATGAGTGCTGTCATTCTAAATCTGCCCCTCTCCTTCTGATTCATTTCACTCAGCATGTTACTCTCCATGTCTAAATGTTCTTAAAAACTTGGAAAGGCAGGCAAATAGAGGGTTCATAGCTTAAAAGAGGGAAGCAGAAATCTTAACATAGAAACCCTGAACTGACATTGAAGAGCTTTAGAGGGTTACAACAGACAATAAGAGTGCCAGAGCACTCTGCTTTCCTAATAAGGCTTACCCATGGAGAACCCTGGTTAGCAGCATCTAATCTGCTGGGGGCATTATCAGAACCCTGGGGAGCTGGGGAAAGGGAGATACCTAACCCTGGCTGGCTCTGCGCTGTCCTGATCAAGAAGTAGCTAACTCTGCTCTGACCACCTGGTCACACTTACCAGGAGTGGCGAGGGGAAGCTCAGATAAAACTAAGAAACAATTGTGAACTTTACAGTGCCTAGACACATACCTCCACATGACAGAAACCTCATCACAGGATTATAGAATGCCTCCGCCTCCTGCTACACCTCACACCACGCTACGAAAGTCCTACTTATTGTCTTTTCTTTTTACCCAGTACATAATGTACAGCTCTCAAGAGTGGGGGGTGGAGGGGAGACTACAAAGCATAGTACAAGCGGGAAAAAATAAACCCAACACATGATCTGAAGAGATAAAGAATCTGAATCAGACCAGGCAGGGATGCTGGGTTATCAGATATGGGATCACCAAGATTCAAATCCTAACAGAGAGCCAAGTACATGGCAGCAGCTGTAAGACTGTGTCCACGTTGTAAATTTTAAGAGTCTTCCAAGAACCCTGAGCAGTGAATTTCTGTCACAACACATGCACATCCACCCTTTTGTTCTCATACGGGTGTATTTCAGGAGTCACCTTCACAACCACAGTTGACCAAAAGACACAGATTACCATCAGATGCCCTGTGTATTGTCTAAGAGGCTGACACAGAAATCACAGGGCTCAGAGAGCCAATAGGGTTATTTGGAAAGAGTCATACCATCTTGAAAATTTACACAACTCACTGGACAAGAATTAAATGTCTAGTCTTATAAATCACTTGTATTCACTTATAAAACACATTTGTGGTGTGCATTTGGTTTTCCTTCTTGCTATCTTCATGTAGAATCTACTACGTGAGCGTCAACCACCAAACCACCATACATCTAGTACTGACTGCACCCAAATAGATCACATCTGGAGTATGGCAATGTGGTGGTTGACTATGGTTATCTATACTTAGTAAACTACAGATCTGTTCTGAATAAAATTGTGTTATCCGTCAGAAACAGGTTATCTCTCCTCCAAATATCTAATGTCTAAGAAATACAGAAATTATTGGATACTTCTAGAGTTTTACTATCATGGCAATGGCTTTAATTTCTCCCTGTGGCTTTTTATTTCTAAATATAGATCGAGCTGCTGAGGGAGAGTTCTGTATTTCAACAAAACTCTCGGGGATTAGGTTTTTCTCGTTATTTTTGTTTCTTGTCATTTTGATCTGAATTTTTAGAAACCTTTCCTACCTCAAACCCTAACCATGACAAATACCAGGAGAATAAATGGAATGTTAGTCTTCATCAAATGGAAAATAGTTACTGGGATACTTTTCTTACCTTTATTCTATAAAGTGCACCAGATCCAATAAAAATGTGAGATAGAAAGCAAAGGCTTTAGTTCTTTAAGATCAATGCTTTGCCTCGTCACCATCAGCTCCTCAGCTTTGCATAGTCCCTGGCACAAAATAGGCATTTAACAGTATGTGAAGGCAGATAAGGAAAAGAAGTCAGTAAGTAACACAGGAAGCAATATGCAATTGAGTGAAAAATTTGACATTTTGCTGCGGAGGTGTCACAAAAGACAGTTCTCTATATTCAGTCATACTGAATTTGGGGAAATTCTGCTTATACTGAACTTTATGTTTCCTAATTGAATTATGAGAATTATTTTATTGGAAATAATTTGGGGGGACATTGTATTTTTGTCATTCAAAAAAAAAGGTTTTAACCAGCCGAAATGCATAAAGCAATGAAATCATTGTAATTGAGATGGCATGGTATGTTTCTTCCAACTTTCAGTTTGGAATAGCTTACATCTCTATCCAAAGGAATTCTTTTCGAAACTCAAATTTCTCATTATTGTTATTCATCCAGACCTTGATTTTTAAAGTGCATTCAGCAAATTATATCAAACATGAGCAATTGGCATTTTTCCAGACAAGTAATAGAATGTTCAGGTGCAGAATTTTCTTTGTGGTAGAATGCTCTGTTGAGGAGTTGGTAAAGAGAAAGGAAGAGTAACGCTCAATAAAATGAAGAGTCACCAATTGAGTCTGGTGGCTTAGATGCGTATAATTGTAAACCTCATGGAACACTTAAAGTGGGTTCATTGCTCATATGTAAGTCAGGTACTGGTAAATATAAAAAAGAAAAATATATACTTAAGGTATGAGGAAGTAGTCATTTTCCTGTCATGTGCATATGCATACAACTAATTGTTTCTTTTTTAATCCTTTCATTGTTGTCACCTACTAATTGCTAGAGACTAGTTGGAATTATTTGCTTCCAAGAAGTAGAGAAATGTAACTGCATGTTCAGTTATGAAAGTAAAAGGACAGGAATCAAAGGTAAAAGAAGTTCGTCAAAACTTAAAATCCATCAGACACCTTCACCCATTCTATCATTTTTCTCTTTTCCTACACAACCAAAACTTGGTTAAAGTTTAAAGAGGGCATTTCTCTAAGCCTTTCGCTTTTCATCTTACCATCTTGGAGATGTTTGGAACCAAGCCACGCTCAGACAACAGGATTTTTAAGGAAAATTTTCTCTCCCCAGATGATTCCTAAAGTGAATGGCTCTCAGCCCTTTCAGAAATGTTATTCTCCAGGTCCAGATGGATTCACTAGTGGATTCTTCCAAACATTTAAAGAGAACCTGTTGCCAGTACTTCTCAAGCTTTTCCAGGAAATTGAAGAAATAGGAACTCTCCCAAACAGTTTCTATGAGGCACATATCTCCCTAATACCAAAAGCAAACAAAGACACCACTAACAAAGAAAATTATAGACCAATATCCCTGATGAAAACTGATGTGAAGATCCTCAAAAAAATATTAGCAAATAGAATCCAACAACTCATCAAAGATATCATACACCATGACCAAGTGGGATTCATCCCAGGGGTGCAAGGATGGTTTAACATTCGGAAATAAATCAGCATAATCCATCATATCAACAAAACTAAAGATAAAAACCATATGATCATATCAATAGAGGCAGAGAAAGCTTTTGACAAGATCCAACAACATTTGTGATGAAAACTCTGACCAAAGTGGGTTTTGAAGGAACTCTCCTCAAGAGAGTCAAAGCCAATTGCCACAAACCCATGGCAAGCATTATCCTCAATGGGGGAAAACTAATGACCTTTCCTCTAAGATCAGGGACAAGACAAGGATGCCCACTCTCACCACTTCTGTTCAGTATAGTACTGGAAGTACTTGCAATAGTGGCTAGGCAAGAAAAAGATGTTAAGGCCATCCGTATACAAAAAGAAAAAATCAAACTCTCACTATTCACAGATGATATGATACTATATCTAGAGAATCCTAAAGCCTCTACCAAGAAACTCTTAGAAACAATAGATTTGTACAGTAAAGTCGCAGGCTATAAAATGAATATGCAAAAGTCCATGGCCTTCTTATACGCAAATAATGAGACAGAGGAAAGTGACATGAAAAAAGCAATCTCGTTCACAATCGTGCCCCAGAAAATCAAGTGCCTCAGAATCAGCTTAACTAAGGAAGTAAAGGACCTCTACAAATAAAACTATAAAACACTACTCCACGAAATAAAAGAGGACATGAGGAAATGGAAACATATCCCCTGCTCATGGATAGGGAGAATCAACATTATCAAAATGGCAATACTCCCCAAAGCATTATACAGATTCAATGCGATTCCTAGAAGGACAACCATGAAATTCTTCAAAGAAATAGATCAAACACTCAGGATCAAACACTCCTGAAATTCATATGGAACAATAAATGCTCATGAATAACTAAAGCAATTCTTGAGAAAATGATGATGGGAGGCATAACCTTTCCCAAACTCAAACTCTACTACAGAGCGATAACAATTAAAACAGCATGGTACAGGAACAAAGGCAGAGCCACATACCAATGAAACAGGGTGGAGTATCCCTACACACAACCCCAAATGTATGATCATCTAATCTTTGATAAGGGAGCAAGAAATGTGAAGTGGAGCAAGGAAAACCTCTTTAACAAATAAATGGTGTTGGCATAACTAGAAAACCACATGCAAAAAAATGGGCTTAGACCTCAACCTAACACCATGCACAAAAGTCAGATCAAAATGGATTAAAGACCTCGACATCAGACCACAGTCCATAAGGTACATTGAAAACAAGGTTGGCAAAACCCTTCATGATATTGAAGCTAAAGGTATTGTCAAAGATAACATGCAACTATCAACCAAGTGGAAACAGAGATAAACAAATGGGACTATATTAAACTAAGAAGCTTCTGCACCACAAAAGATACAGTGACCAGAATACAAAGACAATCTACAGAATGGGAAAGGATATTCACCTAACACCCATCTGATAAGGGGTTGATATCAAGGATATATAAGGCACTAGGTGAACTCTACAAGAAGAAAACATCCAGCCCCATCAGAAAATGGGGCAAAGAAATGAACAGAAACTTTCTCAAGGAAGAAATACTAATGGCCAAAGGACACATGAAAAATGCTCTTCATCACTAATCATCAGGGAGATGCAGATCAAAACAACTATGAGGTACCTTCTCACACCACAGAGACTGGCACACATCCAAAAGAACAAAAGCAACCTCTGTTGGCATGGATGTGGGGAGAAAGAAACCCTCCTACACTGCTGGTCAGAATGCCAACTGGTTCAGCCCTTTCAGAAAACAATATGGACGCTTCTCAAAAAATTAGAAATTGAGCTCCCATTTGACCCAGAAATACCACTTCTGGGAATATATCCCAGAGAGGCAAAAAAGTATCGTCGAAAGGACATCTGCACTTGTATGTTCATCGCAGCACTGTTTACAATAGCCAGAATCTGGAAAAAACCCAAGTGCCCAAGAACAGATGACTGGTTAAAGAAGCTTTGGTACAACTTCTGGAAATATATCCTGAGGATGCAAAAAAGCAGAGTAGAAATGACATCTGTACCTATATATTCATTGGAGCACTGTTCACAATAGCCAAAATATGGAAACAACCTGAGTGCCCTAAAACAGATGACTGATTAAAGAAAGTTTGGTACATCTACACAATGGAATACTATGCTGCTATTAGGAGAGATGAAGTCATGAAATTTGCTTATAAATGGATAGACATGGAGAGTATCATGCTAAGTGAAATGAGTCAGAAAGAGATGAACAGACATAGAGGGACTGCACTCATTTGTGGAGTATAGAATAACATCACATGAGGCTGACACCCAAGTACAGTAGATACAAGGGCCAGGAGGATTGTCCCATAGCTGGAGGACTGCTTCACGAGCAAATGGAAGAAGGCAGATGGAATAGAGAAGGGATCACTAAGAAAATGATGGCTGGAGGAACCAGTTGGGATGGGAGGTGCATGCTGAAAGTAGATAATGAACGAAACATGATGACTTCTCAGTGTCTGTGTTGCAAGCCATAATGCCCAAAAGTAGAGAGAGAGTATGGTGAAAATAGTCTGCCATGGAGGCAGTGGAAGAGTGGGAAAGGGGGGTATATCCAGGATATTGGTGGTGGGGAATGTGCACTGGTGGATGATAGGTGTTTGATCATTGTGAGATTGTAACTCAAACATGAAAGCTTGTAACTATCTCACGGTGATTCAATAAAATTAAAAAAAAAACTTTGGTACATCTACACAATGGAATACTCTGCAGCTGTTAGAAAAGATGAAATCATGAACTTTGCATATAAGTGGATCAACATGGAAAGTATCATGCTAAGTGAAATGAGTCAGAACAAGAGAGACAGATATAGAAAGATTGCACTCATATGTGGAATATAAAATAACAAAAAGGAAGACAAACACCCAAGAATAGTAGAAATAAGTACCTGGAGGTTTGCTCCATGGCTTGGAAGCCGGCCTCACATGCTGGGGGAAAAGGCAGCTCAGATAGAGAAGGGAACACCAAGTAAAGTGTGGTTGGAGGATCCTCTCAAGATGGAAGAGACATGCTGAAAGTAGAGTATAGATTGAACGTGATGGTCACTCAGTACCTCTATTGCAAACCACAACACCCAAAAGGAGAGAGAGAACAAAAGGGAATGCCCTGCCACAGAGGCATGGGTGGTGTGGGGGGGGATAGAACAGGTGGGGGAAGGGATACTGTGATCATCGGTGGTGTAGAATGGGCACTGGTGGAGGGATGGGTACTTGAGCATTGTATGACTGAAACACAAGCACAAAAATATGTAAATCTGTAACTGTACCCTCACGATGATTCACTAATAAAAAAATAATAAATAAAAAAGAAAGAAATGTTATTGTCTAGTATCTGTATTTGTACCATTTCATTTCCTCTCCACATACAGATTAGAGGAAGTAAAATTGACCCCACCCTAATTATTCATATATTTTGAATAATAATAATAATATATTGGGAAAAAATATTCAAGAATAGGCTTACATTTAGTTGCAACTTCCCAGGAATGCAGAGAATCGGGTTTTGACTTTCTTCTCCCCATCAATGAAGACTGCTTTCTTCTGTGTTGACTCCATTCTAAGGTGGATTTTCCCACCCTGGAGTAGACAGTTGATTATAATGGCAGATTTATCAGTCTTTTTATACACTTTTAGAAAAGAGGAATTCTCTCATATTAGCAGATATAACAAAGGTCAGGAATAGTCTCAGACATGATTTGATTGGGTTACGTACTGAGCCATAAACTGTCACTGCATTCGGAGTAGAATGTTCTAATATTCATGTTTGATTCATGTAGTACCTCTGGAGTCACTGGCAGAATCACTCCACCTAAGCCATGTGGACTGAGCATGAGCATGGAATAAGTGCTTAAAAAATAACACTTTTTTCTTGTATTGACATGGTGTATTATGTTTATTGATTTGTGTATATTAAACCATCCTTGCATCCCTGGGATGAATCCCACTTGGTCATAGTGTATGGTCTTTTGGATGAATTCACTGCTAATGGGAATGTCAACTGGTCCAGACTTTTTCAAAGACATATGTCATTCCTTAAAGAACTTAAAGAGGGGCTGGAGCAATAGCACAGTGGGTAGGGCGTTTGCCTTGCACGCGGCCGACCCGAGTTCGAATCCCAGCATCCCATATGGTCCCCTGAGCACCGCCAGGGGTAATTCCTGAGTGCAGAGCCAGGAGTAACCCCTGTGCATCGCCAGGTGTGACCCAAAAAGCAAAAAATAAAAAAATAAAAATAAAATAAAGAACTTAAAGAACTGAATTTTCATACAACCCAGCAATTCCAGTCCTGGGAATATATCTCAAGGACTCAAAACCGCAATACAGAAAAGACATCTGTAGTCCTATGTTCGTTGCAGCATTATTTACAAGAGCCAAGATCTGGAAACAACCCAAGTGTCCAAGAACATATGAATGAGTAAAGAAGCTATGGTACATATACACAATGGAATACTACTTAGCCATAAGAAAAGATGAACTCATACAATTTGCTGATACATAAATGGATCTGGAGAGTATCAAGATGAGTGACATGAGTCAGAGGGAGACAAATACAGAATGATCTGACTTTATTTAGGATATAAAGAAATATAGTAGGGAAAATAACTAATGCACGATGGCAGTAGAAATGAAGAACAGGGGAACTGATTCTTAGTAGGAAAATTGCTACTGTATATGTAGGGGATGGAATGGGGGATAAGTCAGACAGATCAGGGAAGGAGCCACTACAACAATGATAAAGGGAATAGACCTATCATTCTGTGCAGATCACTCTGTAAATGAGAAAAAGTATGTATGATATTCTATCAGTAACACAATTATAAACCACAACAGAGCAGGTTTGGGGGCAGGAGGGGCAACTAAGGACACTGGTAAAGGCAAATGGACAACTGGTGAAGGATTTGTGTTGGAACATAGTACACTGAGACTTCATCATGAGTAACTTTGTAATTCACGGTAATTCAGTAAAAACAACAGCAACAACAACAAATCTGTCACCACAAATAGAGTAGGGCAAACTCTATGTAGGAAAAACAGCAACTTCCCATGGTCCCAGCTCTGATGACAAGGGATAAAGAAAAGATAGACTCAAGAATGAAAGAGAAAAGCAGAAGCTCTTGCCACAGATTCATAAAAAGTAAAATGAGTGCCAAACATCTCTCTTTCCCAAAAACATTATCTGTCAGATCAATGCACCAAACTGTTTTCTACTTACATATCTGGTTGTCATCTGACCCACAGGTTTCAAAAACACCTCAAGTAAATGTAATCCAATGTTTCATGCATTAGATAATCCCATATGAAGGAAAAAGATAAGAGAGGGGATATTATGTCTCTTTTGAAATCATGCTTGATAGTCTCTTGGCAACTGCTCAACTTCCTTTGGTTTTTTGGATGCGTGCATCTGTAACTCACTTTTGAGCTGCATATGCAGTTGTTTTGTCTTTTTTCTGAAAATGTGAATAATCTCAAATCCAAGTCGTCCAGCAATTTCCCAAGAGGTGACATCAATGTAACTGTATAAGTAGCAATAGATGTATAGAATATAATCAGAAGACACCAAAAAAGAACAACTGTTTAGGAATCTTCATTTTAATGTATTTGGTATATTTTTATGAACATAGTTCATAAATTTTAGGAGAGTGGTGATAACTTTCCTCATTTCCATCTGGAGGAAGCAGATTTTTGGATAAGAAAAGGGCCTCTGAACATATTTGAATATTTGAAAGACTTAGATGATATAAAATGATATAGAATCAATAAGGAGCAACAAAAAGTTGGTATAGGGAGAAAAATAAGAACTAATAATAGCCAACTTTTATCAATCACTTACCATGGCCAGATACTATTTTAATGGCTCCACAAACATTTCATTTTAACTCTCTGCTAATGACTCAGTGAGACAGGTAATCATTATCCCAATTTGCTGATGGACTCATCTATGTTATATTATTATATTGTAAATTGTATTATATTGTATCATATCATAAACTGAGACTACCTATAGAGGGTAAGCAACTTTGACAAGTCACGTATCTATTAAGTGGAAAACCAGACTTCCATCTATCTCCCCTGTTTGTACAGCCCTGATGCTTGTAGCAGATCTCTGCTGATGGTCAGGATTTCTCAGCCCTCAGTTGGCTGAGACCTGATCTCAGACATACCTAGAAGTAGAAAAAGGAACAAGGAAAGACACCCTTCCACCACCACCACCAGGAGAATTAGATAAGAAGGGGATTATTGAAGCTATCAGAGACAAGGGAATCCATCCACTTTAGACAAAATTCCATCCAAGGCAAAGGTTCTGCTGGAGTCAAGTAGATTCCAGCCTTGAACCTACTGGCCTTGACCTCATTCCTTGAAGGGAATGGACAATGTAGAACCTTGGGTCTGGACACAATAGATAAAAATATCCAACACTAACCATAAATGAGAACTTTGTTACTTACACAGCACTTTTCTCTTCTCCCCGCAATGACCCCAAGGGCTTGGCATGGCAATCCCCACTACAGAGTGAAGGAAATGAGCACAGCAGTCCCTCACTCAAAGCATGTTACAGAGTCAGGACTTGAATCCAGGAGTTTTGACTCCAAGCCCAGTGCCCTTGTTCACCACAGAGCTGCTGGGCCAGCATCATGACAGAGGCTCATTTACTGGAACTGCTGTCCAAGAAAAGAGCTTGGTTACTAGGCAACAAGCAAGATGTTATTTGCTGGGGAGAAAGGTATGAGGCTGAAACTCGAATAAGCACTTCTTAGTTGGCAAACTGCCACTCGGTTTAAAGGAAAGAGGACCCCTTTTTCTACGATAGGAATTCAGAGATCATTCATTTCATAAATATTGTGCTAGGCATTGGGGAGTCAACAATGAGCTCTTTCACTGTTCCATGGTACTCCTCATTCCTCCATGATACTTCTCCATGTTTCTTCTCACCAGGACACAACTCATAGAGTTCACAGCTTACTTTGGGGGAGGGGACCACAAGCAAACAGGTAATTAAATACCGTGGTTAGTAATTCCACAGAGGCAGAACATTTCCCAGGCAAGCAGAAACTCTGCATTATATTAAGGATTTTCCATGATCTTATGTAATCTTACTATTTAAATTTAAACCAATCATGACTAAGTTTTCTAATGTGCCTGACATTGCTCAAAAAGATCAGAAAAGGGACATCTGACACAGAATAAAGAATCACAAAGAAATAATCTCTGAGACAGGGGAAGTCTTGACATTTAATGTTTGCTTGGCTTTAGAGCTCTTCTACCAGTAGTTCGCAGTTTTTCTAACCACCTTACCTATAACGTCATTGTGGCTCACCACTTGATTCTCCCTGCTAACCGAAATCCATATCTTCCCCCAAGAGATGGTTTTTGCTGTCTCCACTCACAAAAACCCTTACCTAGAGCCTATATCTCATGGTACTTACTCAGCATTGAACAGAGGTGTCGTGTTGGGTATTTTGTCTCATTCTGTGTCCAGCCAGCCAGATGGCAAGATCTCAGAAGTTAGTATTGGGACCCATATCTTTTAGTATGTGCTTGATATTTGAGGGCTTATTTAGCACTATCACTAACCAAGAAATAAGAAAACTCTCTGGACTAGATTAACATTAGGAGTTTATTCCATCCAGATTTAGAACCTCTGAGGACATATGAAAGTATAACAAATTTAAAAACTTCTGTATAGCAAAAAGAAATTAGCAGAATTTCATTAGCAGAGTGAAAAAGATGCCTGCTCAATAGGAGAAGAAACTCTCACATCATATATCTGATAATGGGTTAATATTCAAGGTGTACAAAGAGCTTTTGAAAGTCAGAAATAACAACACTTTAAAAACCAAAGCTGAAGAATGGAATAGACACTTCTCCAGAGAGGATGACTGTAAATGGCACATGAAAAGATATTCATTACCACTTATTGTTATGTAAATGTTGTATAAACCCACAATCAGAGACCACCTTACACCTGTGAGAACAGCTTACATGAAAAAGATAATAAATGCAAGTGTTAGCGAAGATGTGGTGGTGGGGGAAATGAACCCATATACACTGTTGGTAGGAGTGTATATTGGTGCTATCATTTTGGAAAACAGTATAAAAATCCCTCAATAAGCTAAAAAAAAATAGGGAGTTGAAGAAGTGTCTGTCCATCTCTTCTCTCCAGCTTTTAATAGGGTTGGATGATTTTTCCTTGTAGAGTTCTATCAGTGTTTTATATATCTTGAATATTAACCCTTTATTAGATGAGTGGTGGCAAAATAGTTTCTCCCAATCTGTGGACTGTTTTTATATCCTGGTCATCATTTTCATCATTTCTTTTGTGGTGTAGAAGCTTCTTACTTTAATATAGTCCCATTTGTTTATCTTTACTTCTACCTACTTAGTCAGTGATGTTCCATCCTTAAAGATGCCTCTAGTTTTAATGTAATGGAGAGTTTTGCCTATATTTTCCTCTGTGTGCCTCATGGACTTATGTCTGATAACAAGAACTTTAATCCATTTTGATTTTACTTTTGTGCATGATGTTAGAAAGAGGTCTGCCTTCATTTTTTTTTTTTTGTATGTGGCTAACCAGTTTTCCCAATACCACTTGTTGAAGAAGTTCTCCTTGTTCCACTTCATAGTTTTTATTCCTTTATAGAAGATTAGCTGATCATATACCTGAGGGTCTGTCTCTGTAATTTCAATTCTACCCCACTGATCTGAGGGTCTATCCTAATTCCAGTACCACACTGTTTAAATTACTACCACTTTGTAGTGAGTTGAAGTTGGAAAAGTAATACCTCCCATCTTCTTTTTTCCAAGGATTTCTTTGGCTAGTTGGGCAGATTTATTTTTCCATAAGAGTTTCAGGAGAGTTTGATCCATTTCTTTGAAAATGACACGTGTATTCTTATAAGGACTATATCAGATCTGTACAATGCTTTGGGGAGTATTGGAATTCTGATAATCTTAATCCTCCCAATCCATGAGCGGGAGATGTGTTTCCACTTCCTCATGTGGTGATTCAATTAAAAAATATTTATTTTTTTAAAATACCACAGAAAAAAAAGTAGGGTGTTGGAGAGATAGTACAGGAGGCAAGACTTGCATGTGCTGTGACAGTTGTGACTATGGTTCAAATCCTGAGTACCACCAGGGATAACTCTTGAGCACAAAACCAAGAATCACACTTGAACACAAGCAAGTGAGGAGCAGAGAGTCAGGTTCTTCTTTTCTTTTTTGAAAAAAATATGTAATGCAACGGTGTATATCCACTTATTAGTATTATTCATTAGTATGTGAGATTCAGTGCCTGGAAGAGTGCTGGATGCACAGTAGATGCATCAAACTTGGTGAATAAATGTTCACCATTATTGAGTCCCCCAGCCTTCGATGTGTCAAATACTGAGAGCACAGCTTCCCAGAGGAGAATTGGCCCTTCCCTGTGCACCTACAAACACTACAGTCTCACCCTCCACTGGGGGTAGAGGGTGAGGGAGGCACCCTGGCTTTAGTGTAGGGTTTTAGTAAACAATCATGCATCTCTCAGTGAGCCAAAGGCCTCTTGTGCCCTGTGGAGTGGCCTTTAAAACAAAGAAGAACTACAGAGGAGCGATAAGAGGATTATTTTAAAGCTAGCATTTGGTTTCTAGAAGCAATTCTGATTGACTATTTCTGACAAAGATTCCCCTGAAGTCATTTTTTTTTTCCCTCAGCAGAATAAAGGATCCAGAGAAAAACAAGTGGATTTGAATTTCGTTATTTTCCCTCATCTTGATTTTCCATATATTTTTTTAATGGAGGCTATGAAAGTAATGAGGTATTTTTGTCTGTGTGTTTTTGTGGTACTGGTAGTTGATGCTTTTGTTTTTGTTTTTTTTTTACAACTGTGATCCACATACAAATGACCGTAAATTGAAAAAATGCCAAAAGGTATTTTTAAGCCTCTGGTTTTACCAAATTGTAGTTCCCCAAATCTAACTTAAACGAATTCACTAAGTAGAGAATTCCCCCAGTGGGATGTTAGGGAAGGATAAGTATGTTGTAAATAAAACAATTAAATGGCTACTTCACACCTCATCAAATCACTTAACCGCCTGATAGCAGTTAACTCTGCATGTCTTCACAGTACAGGCATGGGCAAGGAGGTAGATGGGAGTCCAGCCTTTCTGAAATGGGACTTGCCTACCTGTAACTGAGGCCTGGTGCCACTCTGCCAAGTCCTGGGGTGAAACTTGCACACTGTTACTTTGTTTGTCCAGAAAATATCTAACATCCCTCAGCAGGGAGCACCAATTCTGATCTAGCAATTGCATTAAGCAAAGGATGTTTCCCTTTATAACAGCAACCTTTGAGACACAACAGTAACATAAGATCTCAGATTCCTTTTACCCCAATTTTCCTCCCATCCTCTTGAACCATATCATTTCTTTCCCTCTTGTGTGGGGGAAAAAAGGAACATATTACTTTACAGATGGAGAAACCGAGGCAAAGATAAGTAAAGACATTTGGCCCTTGCCGAGGTCATGTCATGCTGAAATGCAAGCCATGTGACCCACGGTCAATTTGGATTGGAGATTTCATAGTTTCTGGGAAGGGTCATGAAACTGTAACCACCACCCAGCCCCACACTCATGACTTGAGGGGGCGGAGGCAGGGCACCATTCTTAGGCCTTCCAAGTTGAAAGCCTGAAAAAGTAAAATAAATTGCTAGACCCGTGGGGCATATGACCAGTCTTCACTGGTCCTATCTCAGTTCCCTTCCCCTGGTTCTCTTCCTTTTGCATTTCTGATTCACACCTACTAATGGAAATTTACTGAATTATTTTTATTTTTGGTCTATTTGCCATAGTACTTTAACTCTCTCATATATACATATATATATACATATTATATATATACACATATGTGTGTAAAATTATTCTTTTCCTTTCTCCCCCACTTCCCTTCTGTCCATTCACTGACATTCCTGTTGTTGTGATAGCAGTGGGCCACACACACCCAGCTCTGGTGCTGGAACCTTCCTTTGTGGCAATCACCGGGAATGGTTGCTCCACCAGCTGCGGTGCTCACACATATTGTGGTTGTCAGGCTCTCTGGGGGTCACTTCAGTGCTCACACATATGCTAGCCAGGAGGCAAGGTCTAGTCCCCTGGGCAGGAACTGCAAGCCTCAGCAGCTGCAGCGACAGGTGGGATTTGTCAAGGATAGAAGCAAGCAGGGGGAGGCCCCACCCAGGAGGGCGGATGGGGAATGTGTGCCGTTGATTGTGGCCTTGAAGGAAGACAAGGCCTGAGTTTAAAGTAACACAGGAAACTGGAATTTTCACGTGAGAGACCTTGAAGTTCAAATGTTAGCAACTAGCTGAGACAGCTGGAAATGCTATGCATGCATAGACATATATACATTCCCTGGGCCAGAGTCCCTTCACGGATGCATACTGATGTGCAGTAGGACCCATAAAGTCCATGGCGGTCATAGATTTTGGATTTGTTTACACATTTGTTTACACATTTGCTCATTCTTGGCCTTTGATCAATCACCTGAAGCTCTTCATAGAAAATTCAATTTATTTCCTTTACAAATAGTTGACTGAGACTTCAAATTCATGAAGTATTGAGGATAAAGGACCTCAGTGTGATTGGTCTTGTAGTTGGTTTGTTTTTTTCTTTTTTAATTCCCATCACAGCCATGCCAGGGAACGCAAAGCTATCATAATATCCCCATTTTACATGTGAGGTCACCGAGGGTCCCAGATCCTATTTCTAAGAGGTGCCCAATTCCATTCAAACCCATCATCCTTCTCTGTGCCCCAGAATCTCTCTTCTTTTGGGAAGGAGAGGGGGTGTGGGAGGGATGCATTATCCAGAGATGCTCAGGAATTACTCCTGACTCTACGTTCAGTAATTACTCCTAGTGGTTCATGTGGGATTCTGGGGATTGATCTCTGGTCATCCCATGCTAGGGAAGTGCCCAACCCATTTTACTATCACTCAGGCCTCAATTCTCTTCTGAGGATCAACTGTGAGAGTTCTTAGGACTGAAAATCCTGAGACCACCTGCCCCTATCTATTGGGCAACTGAGATTTGCCCCCAGACAGATTGACCAGCTTGAAACTTGAGATCTACAAGAGAAAAGAGAGCCTAGAATACCATTTCTGCTGAAATTCAAAAGCAAGCTTACATGGGGTAGATGGTAAATAATATTTTATTTGGTGATAGCTCTTTAGTTTTAAATCACTTCAGCATTTACTTTTAATTAATTTCTTTAAATTAGGCAACTCTTACTTGTAAATATTTGCTTTTGTATGATAAGCTTTTGTTTAAATTATTAAAGCTTCGGTTTTCGTGACTGATTTTAAGAATTGAGGTGCCCACTGCATGATAATAGAATGCATGTGATAAAAAGGGACGAAGCATTTTGTATCAATAACTGTGCCAGCATCAACCATGGTGGAGAGCAAGGCTGCACTCAAAGAAACAGAAGAGAAGGTGAATTTACAGTTTTCTTTGAATTGTTCAGAAATAAATCAATAAATCAGGGAGTAGGAGAACAAATGTAGGATGAAATAACATCTGAAGGAGCTTATTCACAATAAAAGCTTGTCTTGCTCTCTTTTTTTAAAGCACTCTTCAATAGCTCAGGCCCCATTTATTAGTTTGCTAAAGGGAGCAGAAATGGGGGCAGAGGCGGGGTTGTAGAAAAGCTGAGGACAGTAACTATATATGAGCATTTGAGACATAAAGAAAACAGAAGAAGTAGTGATGAGAACAGAATAATTTCATCGCCCCAATCAGTTGGGGCTATTATAGTCTTGATTTGCTAGCTCTTCAATTTTACCATCATCAAAGGCAAGGCTGAAACCTGAAGAAGCCGGGCTGACAATCAGGCAGCAGAGAAATGATAAAGATTTCTCTAATTTCAATGAAAGAAGATTTGAAAGTGAAAGGTTTGTAATGACATTAATAACCGGTCTTTACCAGTCATGGAATGATCAGCCAGACTATGAAGAGATCAAGGCAGGAGGCCGGCAACCCAGCCTTAGTCATCAGCACCTGGGACTCTTATAATAACTTTTATTATTTGTTTGAAAATCATTTTCACAATACAGTTCAGTAACCTTTGTACGATAAATCCATTTCATCGGCAAAAAAAAAAAAAATGAAGGCTGAATAGAATATGATAGTTCATGAAGTCTGTCGCTTGCTGATGAGATTTTCAAAGCGTGGTTAAATAATGACCTGAATTCTGGATGACGAGTCGAGTGCCCCATGCCTGTGGCTCACGTGCTGACAGGCCTCTCCTGGAGCTTTGGGACTTTGTAGCACAAACATGAGATGAAAGGTAAAAATTTCTGGTGAAAATTATCATGAGGGACTTAGATGTTCCATCAAAATTAATAGAGAGGTCAAAAATGTTTCCTTTTTCTGTTCTGGTGGAAACAGAAATCACTACCTGGGTATCAGGGAGATGGTCAGAACAGAAATCTCCAAACACGACTGAGGTAGAATCAGCTTTGATAACCCAAGGATGCAGCTCTGTGGCCAGGACATCCCTCCATCAGTACAATCCCTGGTGGGGTCGGGATGGGGGTGTAGTGGGGATGGAGAATTCCTGACACTATGAAGGGTTGGATGAGGAAAACCTTTTTAACAGGAAATCTGCATGGGATGAAATTGAGTCAGTAGTGAGAGGAACAGATGCCAAATCCATTCTATCAAATGTAAACACAGTACTTTACGTTTTCACATTGGTCCTTGATCCATTTGTCTTCCAACTACTTTGTAGATTAAATATTAATATAGTCATGTCTTAAGGTGACAGTGAACCCAAATTTTTATTAACTGTCATGTAAACTTCATATGATCTTAAAATTGAGCAGAAAGATTAATGTACATTAAAAAGTATATATAAAAGATTCAGATAGATATATAGTACATTTAGCTTACATGCAGCTAACCCTGGTTCAATCCCCAGCACCATATATGGTCCCTCGAGCACCACCAGGAATGATCCATGCTAGTTAATAAACTAAAAACTATAGACACATTTTATTTTCAGGCACTTTCTTTTCAGTGCAGTCAGGATTTAAATTTGAGAGTATCTCATCCAAAAATGTACATTTTCATATAGAGCCCCCACAATAAACTGAACTCATCTGTCTTTAGAACGGTGCCATATTTTTCTTTGAGGCTACGTGCAATGTGCTTGCCATTGCTTTAAAGTTGGGGACAATTGACTGGGTGATTAGAACAATGCTCTCTCTCCAATGCATGCACAGCTGTCTGTCCATGGTGAACTTACAGTTTTCTAAAGCTAGTTCACAACTTTACTTGCAGGTCTGCTAGGACAAGTTTGATATTGCCAGTCCACTGTAGAAGGAATTTGGACCTCAAGTAATGTCAACACAGTAAGGATGGGCTGTCAAGAATATTTCAAAGAGCAAATAGTAGATTGCAAAGTCTAGCTTAAGCTTGAAAGGCAAGAGAGGAAGTCTAGATTTATGGTATGCCTCCCTGCTAAATGACATAATTTTGCAGGGACCACTGGGAGGAGGCAATACATCACTGTTTGTGCCTCATAAGGTGTAACTCCCTCGGGAACTTCCAAGTGGAGCTTGTATTACAGCTAATTCACATCATCTCCATGTTTCAAATCCTCCTAAATCAAAATTTTACTATTGGATGCATTCCTTTCTGGAGTTGACCAGCCCGGCTTGGGGTGCATCCCTTCTCTTAATTTTAAGGATTTCTTCTCCCTCCACCTCCTTCCTTCCCCTGCCCTCCTCTCCATCAATCTTGCTGGGCTTGGATCTAGGTACTGCCACCCTCTGGACCCTGGCTAAATTACTTAACATCTCTGTTCTTCAGTTTCCTCACCTGTGAACTAGTGATCCTAATAGTGCCACCCTGCACTGTGGTTGTGAAGAATCAACACATTTACTTGGAGAAAATGCTTCACATAGAACCTGGCCCGGTGGGGGCCTACGGATAAGAGCTACTGGACTCAGACTTGACACTATGAAGGGTTGGATGAGGAAAACCTTTTTAACAGGAAATCTGCATGGAATGAAAGTCTTAGGATACTTGCAATTCTCAATCCAGAGTTGGAACTTGGTACTGAGTCCTTCAGGTGCTTCTGAATTCAGAGTAAAAGAACTGCATTAGTAGGATTCTTAAAGAAATCATGGTACGAAAGCCCCTGGCAGATGCATTCACATGAAGAGGGAAGGATTTGGGAATGCAGCAGTGTGGCCCTCGTTCTCAGCAGAGGGGATTCTGATGACCTGAGACCATATGCACCTTTCATCAAAATCCTATCGCTCAGAATTTACACATTTACAGCACAGAAACGATGTGACTGAAACATGTAAAAGTCTTACCTCAAAAATGCTAGTACTCTAAAAATAAATATAATCTAAATTGCTCAGGGAAAGCAGCCCTCTCAAATAGTATGTGTGTGGTTTTTTCCCTTTCTTTTTTCTCTGTAATGGTCTGTCTCCAGACAATCACTTTGGACAAAAAACACCGCCCGGCTTCTCCTCTGAGGCAGGGAAAGCCTTGTTTAGGATTCAGGACCCTGCACTCTCAAACCTGTTGGCCCTCCAAGTTTGACCTTGGATTTGAACCATTGTCGTTTGCATGACAATTGGATTAAATCCTTAGTGTTTCAATATTGAAATTCCAGGAACTACTGTTCTACCAGCAACTGCAAGATGATGTTAGTGGCCTACTAAATTAAGATTTGTTCTTTTTGCTTGCCACTCTCTTTAAATAGACTATCTTCTATGGTGAAAAAAGACCACAGGATAATTATATTGGGTATAAGTATATGGGGGCTTGCTCAAATTTTCTTTCAGCCACTCACAGCAGCTTTGCCTTTCATACAAGATTCCTCTCTACATATGCTGTCATGTTTTTATTTTCTGTTTGTTTGTTTGTTTGTTTGTTTTGTCAGCACCCACTTTAGGTTCTGAATGAAATCCTCACAAAGAGGATTATTTTAACAGGACCATTTTTTGAGAAAACCTCCTACCACCTGAGAGGATGAATCATTGTTAAAGGTCCTTTTTCCAGATAGCATCTTCTAATGAGTTACCTAGGCTCTCATCCTCACTGAAGTGCAGTTCATTAATAACTGAATTCTTGCATCCTGGCCATTGCTTAAAAAATTCCAAAAATCAGATTGAATGTGGGTGGTCCAAACTATACCTGTCTTACATAGTTTTAAAAACACCTTCTGAGTCCTCATTATCATTTCTTTCTCATTTTCTTTGTGAACATTTCCTTGGTGTTAGTAAAGGCTGAAAGTATTTGGTGATTAATTTCCTTCCACTCCAGTTCTCAGCAAAAAGTTAGACCCTCTGCTCATAAGGCACTGGGAAATGGGAGTGATGAAAGTGAGATTGTTTTTCTAAAATTGTACTGTAGCACAGGCCATCAAATGATCACGATATTTTATGATTCTGTAAAATATGCTGAAATCAAAGCTATGTAATATACATTGCAGAGAGCTCTGCTAATCCTGGCAGACCACATGAGTGCTTGGACCAAGGATGAAAGCCTAGTAACTGGAAACCCGACACTGAAAGAATTCCAAACACAGACTAAAAGCACGGTTGTCCACATAATGCGGGTGATGCAAGAATCTAGGAGGATGTCAGCTTATGCTGATCTTTTTTTAGCTTTGTGGAATTTGTTGAAGAACCAGAGAAAAAAGCATCAACACCAACTCAACCCCTAAATAATCTATGTGCAGTTTGAGAGTTGTGTGACTTTGCCAGATGTTAACTTTCTGCCAAGCAGCTCCCTTACACACGAAGAATTTTACATCATGTTACTTTCTCCCGCTTGAACCTGAAATTTGGTTACCATGAGTTTTTGCCCTGAAAGGAAACCCAAAAGGCTTATCTTGGAATGGGAAATGATCTTTGTTTGGCTACTAATAGCACACATATTACTTTACAGACATTAAGAATAATGAGATTTTTTTACCTTTGGAATTATTTCTATGAATAAGAAATTCGTTGTTTATGCCTAAGCTGGATATACTCAGCATTGCTCATATGTTCTTCATAAGCTTTCACACTTTTATGCTGCATACCTTATTTTCGGACCTGTGAAACTCATCTCTTCTTGAAACTATTTTCGAGTTCATCTGTTTTATTTATCTTTCCCTGTTATTTTTTAAAAATTTACCTGGGGCTGTAGAGAAGATAAGGAACTTCCCTTGTGTGCAGCAGACACAGGTTCAATCCCTCACATTGCATATGATTACTTGAGCACTGCCAGGGATCACTCCTGAGCAAAGAGCCAGGAATAGCTTCTGAGCAACACTGGGTGTGGCCACCCCCCCTTCCACTGCCTAAATTAAACAAATTTAACTTTTTAATTTTATTTCTGTTTGAGGGGGGATTTACAAACGCACCCTGGAGTACTAAGTGTTTACTCCTGGCTCTATGCTCAGGAATAATTCTGAGCAAGGCTTGGATAGAACCTGGGTTGGCTACGTGCAAGGCAAACACCTAACAGGCTGTGCTAACTCTCAGGACCCACAAATTTAACTTTATACTTTAAGGAACTATTTGGATTAATATAGTGATGATCCTTAAATTCAGCCTGGTGAAGTAGGAGTGCCTTGAGATCAGATTTGTATTGCAATATTTGATACTTGGGAAACAAAAGACTGCAACAGATTTATTTTAATAAGTTTTAACAGATTCAAGTTTTTTCTCTTAACAAAGTTGCCCTTACTCCCTTGAATCCTCTTGATCTCTGTTGAGTGGGAGGGAAGGGTGTTGGGTCACAACAAGTTTGGTAAAGAAATTTGCATAATCCTAGCACCTTGGGTGCCTGTGTCCTTTATGAAAGTCATCAATTCTATGTATTATGGTTGGGAAGGGCTGGAGTGATAGCACAGGGTTGGGCATTCGCCTTTCATGCAGTCGATCAGAGTTTGATTCCTCCGCCCCTCTTGGAGAGCCCGGCAAGCTACTGAGAGTATGGAGCCCGCACGGCAGAGCCTGGCAAGCTACCTGTGTGTATTGGATATGCCAAAAACAGTAACAGTAAGTCTCTCAATCAGAGACGTTACTGGTGCCCACTCGAACAAATCGATGAGCAATGGGATGACAGCGATCAACATGGTTGGGAAAAGGTTGAGAAACATTGTGACAGAGAGGAACTGGATGCCACAGTCAAGTCTGTTATATATTTATCCCTTCTCAAGCCTGGGTACTTCAGCTGTTGTGCTCATACCTGACTTTTACCGGTAACGTTGACTTTTACCTAAGGTCTTTACTTGAAACCTCATTATAGCACCCACTATACAGTATGTCTGTTTAAGTGCATGCATTAAAATGTTCCCAGAATATCCTGTTTATGACAGAAACAAAAAAAAAATTTTTGCTGGACTATAATAAAAAGTAGTTAACTGATTATTTTATAAATATACTCAACTGTTACTTAATACCCTTAACCTGCTCCTGTTAATCATGTTGGTCTCACTAGTAAGTCAACACAATTTAAGTTCAGGATATACGAAATTCCCTCGATGTTTCAAATACTATGCAAGTCAACAGCAATGATAGTATATTTTTCTTCTTAGCAACAAGACAAACGTTTGCAAATCATTTTGTGTTGGAATCAAAGCAATATTAAAAAAAATGTTTATTCCCTCTGTCTTTTCCTTTCTTCCTCATCTCTTCAAATGACTTTAGTTTTATTATCAATGCCCACTAGTTTGTATGTAGCATGTTTGTCAATTCATTAATTTTATATCATGTATTTCACACATAGGTGAAATCATCCAATGTGTGACGTATTTTGTTGCTCTGGAACTCCTTTCATCTTTTTAGAAATGGAAAATTTACATAACTAAATAGTATCATCATCATCATCCCGTTGATCATTGAATTTCTCTAGCAGTCTCAGTAACCTCTCCATTCGTACTAGCCCTGAGATTTTAGAAGCCTCTCCTTAATCATCCTTCCCAACCATGCCGCATTGGAGGCTCTTTCAGGGTCAGGGGAATGAAACCCAGCATTGTTACTGGTTTAGGCAAATGAATAAGCCACGGGGAGTTTTCAAAGCTCTTCCATGTGGACAGGAAATTCTCGAAAGCCTACTGGTTCTCCCAGAGGGAGAAGTAGGCTTAAAGATGTCGTGCAGCCACTTCGTGCAATAATATCCAATAGTATAATATCATACAAATATGACATGCCTTTATACAGTCATCTATAAATGGGTACTTCAGTTGTTTCCCCATTTTATTCTATTTTTTGTTTGGAGCCATACTCAACAATGCTCAGGGTTTACTCTGCATGCGTAGCAAGTTACCCCGACACCTACCCCTCATACTATCTCTCTAGTCCCTAATTTCCTATTTTAACTAGTATAATAGTGCTACAGTAACACTAGAGTAGACATAATTTTATGTATAATTTTCATTTTAGTCTTCATATAAACCACAAAAGTGGGATTGGTGGGTCATGTGGTAGGTGTGTCTAACTTCTCAAGGAAGCTCCATAGCACTTTCCAACATCAGTTCCTCAGTTTGCATTACCAAAAACAGCCGAAAGGATTTTCCCCCCACTGCCTCTCTAATACTTATTATTGCTGCTTCGATGTAAACCATTCTCATGGGTATGAGGTAATAACTCAGTGGTATTTGCATTTCTGTGATGGTCCAAAATGATGAGCAATTTTTCATATTTCTGTTGACCATCTATATGTCTTCTTGGGAAAGCTACTATTCAAATCTTCTGCCCATGTAATTTAAAATGATATGGCTTTTAAAACTTTCTTCTCATTGCTTGTACATAGAAATATAGCAAATTGATTCTGTGAACAAATGTTTTTGTTGTGCTCATTAATTCTAATAGCTTTTTAATGGAGTATTTATGGTTTTTATATATGTATGATCATATCATCTGCAAATAATGTTCATTTCTTCTTTTCCAATCTGGATTCGTGATGTTTTCTATTATAGTTATTTTGTAGCTTTTTTTGGTTCCTTGAAGTTTTTTATTACTGTTATTGTATAATTTCTCTGGCTCAGATTGCTAATATTAAATTAAAGAGAAGTGGTGGTAGAAGAACCTCATCTTATTCTTGATATTTTATTTTTGTTTGGTGGTCTCACCTGAAGTTGCTCAGGGCTTACTCCTGGCTCTCTGCTCAGGGGTCATTCCTGGATAACTTGGGGTTACAAGTGCCAAAGATTGAACCCTGTTTGGCCCTTTGCAAGGCAAATGCCTTATCCACTCTGCTCACTATACTCTCTCTCACTGGCCCCAATATTACTAGTGGTTTTAAAGGAAGTGCTATTAGTTTTTCACCATTGAGTATAATATCATACATAGGATTATAGATTATAGTGTATGACCTTAATTCTACTGAAATATGTTCTTTGTATCCCTATTTTATTGAATGTTCTTTTTTATCACAAATGGGTAATGAATTGTGTCAGGTATTTTCTTAGCATCTATTTACATTATCATGAATTCTTAAAATTTACTGCTATAGTGTATTGCATGGAGGAGTGATAGCACAGCGGGTAGGGCATTTGTCTGGCATGCAGCCAACCCAGGTTTGATTCCTCCATCCCTCTCAGAGAGTCTAACAAGCTACCAAGAGTATCCCGCCCACACGGCAGAGCCTGGCAAGCTACCTATGGCGTATTCGATATGCCAAAAATAGTAACAAGAAGTCTCACAATGGAGACATTACTGGTGCCTGCTTGAGCAAATCGATGAACAATGGGATAACAGTGCTACAGTGTATTGCATTGAGTTATTTGTTGAACCATCCTTTCATTCCTGTAATATACTTTACATGGTCTTCATGTATGATACTTTTGGTTGGTATTGACTGGGGGGGTCACACATTTCATTAACTGACTCGCACCCATACTCACTGTGGATCACAGTCATTTATTTGTGTTTCTCACATTCATTCTAATTGTAGTGCTCACTAGGGGGTTATGTGTTGCCCACATATGCACTCCCTGGGGTGGCACATGGAGCCTCTTTATTAAACGTACCAGGAATAACACACTTTAGTTGCATTGCTCAAATGCACCAGAATGTACACTTGTGAGCTCCTCCTATGGTATTAACTATAATCCTAGATCATACCCAGTGTATGTGCCAGGTCAATACTTGGCACATGTGAGCAGCACCAGTTCTCAAACTCATGGCCTCCTGCTTGAAAGGCAGACACATTTTGCATCCCCTGGTCCCTTCTTCTCAGTTTCTTATGTTTTTCTTCCATATATTTTAAGAATTCCATGAGATTTATATGAAAAGTTCAATACTGTGGTCTATTGGATGAATTGGTCATGTATTTATGTATCACAATTTCCTTCTTCTCCCCTCTCTTGTCTCGTATAATTCTGATGTATTGGTAATTTTGGTGGAATTATTTTAGATTATATGATATCCTTTTATAGTTTTACATGGCCAGTGTGTTGGTGATAGAATATTTTGATTTCTGTTTATCTGTCTTTTTTGAAATTTTTAAAGAATCATCTGTATGTCTTTATCTTTCCTGCTACCCTAAGTGGTAATCTATCAGTATCAAATATTCTCAGTGCTAGAAGTTCTTTACTTTCAGAACTTCAAGAATCTCATTCCATTTTCTTCTGTCTTGTACAGTTTATATGGAAATGTCTGCAGTCATCTCCTGGAGATTCCCTTATATGTAATTTCCTTTTTCCTAGGACACTGGGAGTATTCTGTCCTTATCTTTTGTTTTTACTGTTTTATTTATACTATGTCTTGAGGTGTCTGTTTGGGTTTATTTTATTTGGAACTCTTCAAAACCATGATATTTGGAAGTGCAGTTTATCTCCAAAATTTAAAAAAATTCTTAGCTGTTACTTCTCCTCTGGACCATTTTTCCCTCCTCCTTCTGGACTGACAGCAATTCAGATATGATTCCTCAAGATGTGGTTCCATAGGGCTCTTGGACTATTTTTACCTTTTATAATTATTTTGTTATTTTCTTTTATTTTGTTATTTGTAATGTTTGTATTACCAGACATTCCAACTCTACAGATGTTAGTCCCTTGGTTGTTAGCCCTTGCATATTTTCTTTAGTCCAGTTATTTTATTTTTAAAGACCTTATTTTTATTTGAAATTTTTTAATAGTTTCTCTATCCAGAACAATATTAGAATCTTCAGAGTGCCTGAAGAACAGGAAGACAAATGTGATGAAGAAACAATAGCTAAGGAATTATTGATAAGAGTTTCTCAGAGTTGAGGAATATAGACACCAAAATTCAAGAGGCCAGAAAGGTCCCAGCGAAAATAGACCCAACTAGGAAATAACCAAGACACATTATACTATAAAGATGAATTCCAAAGATAGAGGCAAAATATTGAAAGCAGCAAGATCAAGATAAGAACTTACACACAAAGTAAATCCATAAGATGTACAGCACCTCTATCAAAATAAGACTCTACGAGCCAGGAAAGAATAGAGGAATGTAGTATAAAACCTCAGTGGAATTAACATTTCCTGAAGAATACTCCATGCAGCTAGGTTATCATTCAGATGTGAAGGAGTGATACCGAGCTTTAGGGACAGATAACTGAATTCATAACCTGGAAACCATTTTTTCAAGTATAATCAGTTTTGTAAAAATCTATGAGAAATAACAAATGTAGCAAAATGGCAGAGTAGATAATCAACATATTAAAATTTATTTATTTTGTTATATGCCTGCCAAGGATTGAGCTGGGGGTGACAGAGAATCTGGGAACACTGGTTTGGGGAAGGGGACATTAGTAGTAGGATTGGTGTTGGAACATTGTATGCCTGAGACTATTATGAACAACTTTGGAGTCACAATGTCTTAACAAAAATCAAAAAAGAGGGACAAAGAAACTTTTTTTTTCATGTTACTCTGTCCTTGTTTTAAATTTCATATTAAGGTAGGAGAGATAGTACTAGTGTTAAGGCATTTGCTTTTCATGTGACTGACTTGAGTTTGATCCCCAGAACTGGATAAATATGGTTCCCTGTGTTAGGAATGATCCTTGAGCACCAGACTGGGAGTAAGCCCTGAGCACCACCAGGTGTGTCCCCCAAGCCAATTAAATATCCAACCAACAAATCCCATATTGTTTGTCCATTGTTTTCTGATTTTATTTAACATTATTGCAACAACTATTTTAAACTCTTTAAGCAGGTTGCTCATTCTACTACATTTGGACTTTTCCCTGGGCTTTTGTTTCACTTCATCTCTTGTGGCAAATTCCTATTTCCTTGCGTTTCTTAATATTGTATATTAATTATTGAGTTGCTATCTTCCATTGTCTTCCTATGTAAGCATCTGTCAGATTTGTCATCTTCAGGGTATAATTCAAGGACATTTACACAGGTGTCTGTAGCTTTGTATACCAACACTCCTTACTGAAATGATTGAAAGTCTAGTGCCAACACAGGGTAAGAGCCAAGACAGAGGAGAACAGGGGTTTCTCCTGGAGATACTGGGAGTTCAAGCGTCCTAAAGGGCTGCTAGTGTCCAAGCTGATGGACCGTTGTAACTGCTACCTCTCTCTAGGCCAGTTCCACATTCTGTTTTTCAAGGTGCCTCAGGTTCTCTTTTATCCCCTCTCTGTGGCCTGGTTCTGATTTTTAGGCTCTACCACCCAACACCTTCAGAGGGGTGAAGACAGAAGGAAGTTGGGGAGCTATAGATTTGAGCTGAGTCAGACCCTGGGCACAAAGGTCAGTCACAGGTGGAAGCAGTGAGAATTATCCTCAAAGTCTAAAGGTGTCATTGACAAAAGTAACTCACTGTGATGTGTGCCAGTATCACTGGTGTGAGATGATACCTCAATGTTGTTTTGATTTACATTTCCCTGATGAAAAGTGGTGCAGAAATTTTTGTTTTGTTTTGTATGTTATTTCTTTGTATAAGTGTATCAATATCATTTGGTAACTTATTCCTAGGTATTTGATTTCTGTGAATGGTATTTTTTTAATTTCTCTTTCTTCTGTTGCACTGTTTTTATATAGAAAGGCCATTGTTTTATGAACATTGATTTTATAGCCTGCCACTTAACTACATAGTCTACTATTTCTAGTAGCTTCTGTATAGTCTTTAGAATTTTCTAGGTATAGTATCATATCATCTGAAAAAGTAAGAGTTTGACTTCATTTTTCAATCTGCATCTCCTTAATATCTCTTTCTTGCCTAATTTCTATAGTGGGGACTTCCAATACTGAATATTGTTGGTGAGAATGGGCAACCTTGTCTTGTGCCTGATCATAGAGGAAGTTTTCACTATTGAGCTTTATGCTTACTTTGGGCTTGTGGTAACATCACAAAGAACAAAAACAAGCAGTATTGGTGGGGATATAAGGAAAAAGGAACCCTCATTCATTGCTGGTAGGACTGTTGTCTGACTCAACCTTTGAAAAACAATATGGTCATCTCTCAAAAAATTATAAATTGAGCTTCCATATGATCCAGCAATTCCTCTTCATGGTATTTACCCCAGGGACCCAAACAGTATATTCAGAAAAGACATGTGCACTCCTATGTTCATTGCAACACTGCAACAATAGCCCAAATGTGGAAACAATCCAAGGGTCTAAGAACAGATGAATGGGTAAAGAAACTATGGTACACATAACACAAGGCAATACTGCTCAGCTATAAGAAAGGATGAAATTATGCAATTTTCTGCTATGTTGATAGATCTGAAGAATATTTTGCTGAGTGAAGTTAGTCAGAAGGACAGGGACAGATAAAGAATGATCTTCTTATCTGAGATTCAAGAAACATAATAAAGAAATAAAAACAATTACCCAAAGGCAACAGAAACCTTGAATTGGCCTTTAATAGAAAGCAGATTGGGGCTGGAGCAATAGCACAGTGGGTAGGGCATTTGCCCTGCATGTGGCTGACCCAGGTTTGATTCCCAGCATCCCATATGGTCCCCCGAGCACCGCCAGGAGTAATTCCTGAGTACATGAGCCAAGAGTAACCCCTGTGCATCACCGAGTGTGACCCAAAAAAGAAAAGAAAATAGGAATCATATCACTGTAGTGGGAAGGGGAGAGGAATAGGGTGGGACACTGGTGGAGGGAAGCTGACAATCTAGTGGAGGGTATGATGTTGGAATATTTTATGCACGAAATCCTGCCATTATCAATATTGTTAACAGTGGTGCCTAAAATAAAAATTTTAAAAAAAAACAAACAAAAAAATCATGCTTCCATTACAAGCTTTATTCAATCCCTATGATCAGAAGGCTCCACTGATAAACACAGTCTTTTCAATGGTCCCAGGTGTGTCCATGCTCTGCACACGCCAAAGCCAGATGCTGGGAGGAGGCTGCTTACTCATTCAGTTCCTAACAAGCTCTTTAATTGGGCTCTCTCCCAGGTTCAAATATCTAGAGGTCACATGCTAGTTGTCCGACTCCCCTCTTGGCAGGGCTGCATACTGGCAACTCTAGGATCTGTCCAGATCCTCAGCACTGGCCCCAGAAGCAATGCTAGGTGTCACCCCCTTCCAGGTCTGGCTCCATAACTGCATAAATGTCACGCATGCATCCATCATTGCTCATCTCTGCCAGTTCTGAGTTACGGAGTTCTGCTGGAAGTGCCTCTGCTCTCTGGGGTAGGAAGTCATTTTCTATGCATGATAGGGCTCTAAGTCACAGCCTTCCTTTCTCTTAGGAAGGATCCCAAAGGCCCTGGTGACCTCTTTATCGTTATTTCAGCCAAGTTCCACTTCTTCCACCTCCTCTCCCTGTGCAGGCACTGCTCCTTCCATTGATTTTCTCAGGGTGTATCTTTTGCTTCCAAGATCATTTAGTTAAAAATTCAGGATAAGAACCCATTATCGCTATTCATCTACAATCTTGCTAGATCCCCATATAATTTTTCTCTCAATTGACCATCTCTCCCTCTCTTCTTCCTTCTGAAAAACTTCAGTCTTAGCTCCCATGATTGCTAGGTTTGAACGCTCAGCTACACTCCACCTTCTCTCTTATTTCTTTGCCCTTTTAACTAGCTCAGCCTCTAGACACACCTTACCATCTAAGGCTACTGTGTATGTTTTGGGATTTTCCAGTTGAACTCACTTGAAAAAATTCAACATAGATCAGTAGAGCATCTAAGATGTGCAAAACTTTGTGCTAAGCTCCAAGCTCGACTTGGATGCTCCACTGAACGAGTAACTAGCCAAAGAGTGATGAGATTTAAAAAAAAATAGAAAGATTACTCTGGTGAGCACAGTAAAAGAGATTTTCTTTTTAATGTGTGGCTGGAAGGTAAGAGTCCAGGGACAGATGGAAGAACTCAAAATGCAGGTCCTAAATCCTTTCCATCTACAATATTATCCTAACTGAGGTAGGAACATACCTTCCATCCTTCCATAAAAAGGTTCCAAGGCCCTTTGCTCCCTGACCTAATTAGTATCTGATTTCCAGTCTTTTTGCTAAAACTGTTGACTGATATGGCAAAAAGAGGAATTTCTCATGTAAAGAAAGTGATCCTTAGTGATTCTATGTCAGTACTATTGTTTTTTTCATATTTACACTCTGAACTTAGCATCATGATTGCAGACATCTTTGATTGGAAACTGTTTGCCTGAGATGGTTGCCATGAGTTTTCCAAGAAAAATCTGAATTCTGTTGTCCTACAGAAAGGAACCTAATCACTAATAGAGTGGGAATTTTAAAATTCAGATATTTTTGTAGCAGCTTCTATAAATAGTTGTAGAGAATGCAAATATAGGTTTGTTTCTCTTTCTTTAAGTAAATAGCATTTGGAGTCAGATTTCTCAATTGAAAAAAATTAATGACAAATAATACCTATTGGGGTTGGAGCAATAGCACAGCAAGTAGGGCATTTGCCTTTCACGTGGCCAACCTGGGTTCGATTCCCAGCATCCCCTATGGTCCCCTGAGTACCACCAGGAGTAATTCCTGAGTGCAAAGCCAGGAGTAACCCCTGTGCATCGCTGGGTGTGACCCAAAAAAAAGTCAAAAAATAATAATAATATCTATGAATAAAACTCAAGAGTGCACATGAAAAACAAGGGGACCTTGAAGTAATAATATATTTCTCAGTGGGATCCTGGTTGGTTTTTTTTCTGCATCTCCTGAGAAAGTCATCACTGGGTTTCTCAGGGTTGGTTCAAAAGTATCAGTCACTATGATAAGCATTATGAGCATAATGCATTGTTTTGCTTCCATACAAAGATTGCATTTCAGGGCCTGGTGAGGTCCACATGGCATATGTGCAAAAGAGGTCCTGAACTGGATTCCCAGCACCACCAGGAGTGGTCAATCCTTGTAGACCCAAACATCAATGAATGCGGCACCTAGGAGTAGCAAAAAAACACAATAATATTAATAACTAAACAAACATTCATTTTCACCCAAATAAAGACAGGGAAAATACAAAGTTCAGTATTAATTAAGTCAAAATGTTGGCTTTCTCTTCTTTCTTCTTTATCTTCATCAGCGTCTACAGTTAACGAGGAAGACAGGGTCTTTTTCCTGTTTAACCATTGCGTTAGAGGTCAGGAGATAGTATAATGGTTAGGGCACATGCCTATCAACTGTCTGACCTGACACCATATGTTCTCCTGAGCACTGCTGGTATAGCCCTAGAGACCCCAAACACAGTCAGGGGGGCCCAAGTAGCATCACATCTTCGGATTCAGGTATAGAACTGCCAGCTTGGTTGTCTAAGAATCACTTATGGGGCACCCAAGCCTTTTGAGCATTGTTTGGGAAGCCCACCTTCTAAAAAAACTTATTGTTCTATAATCTAGAGACTTCTAAAATAAGTGAAAACTGAACTACTATATAGTCCATAAGCACCACTCTTTTGTTTCTATTCCAAGAACACAAAGGCACTAAGAGGAAGAGCTACACACACAACTTTGTTCATGGCACCACTATTTACGGTAGCCAAGACCTGAGAACAACACAAGCACCCAAGAACAGACGGGTAGATAAGGAAGTTGTAAAATAGAATCCTCCACTGTGCTCATGAAAAGATGAGATCTTGCATTTTGCTATGAGATGAATAAAACTAGAGGGTGTCATGAGATAGGAGAAAGACAAATACCATGTGATCTTACTCATAGGTGGTATATAAAGAAGTAAAGCCAGCACTAGACAGTGGCCAATGAAAACAGGCTCTTTAGCATCTGTGGCAGAACTGAAGCTACCAAGTGGGGGAGGCAAGAGGAGAGTAAGAAGCAGGTAGGTGAGGACAGTGATGGAGGAACACTGGCGCCTTGAAAGTGTGTGTGGTGCTGTGATGTGGTGAAGCCTACTATGAACATTGCTGTTAATGTTCGTTATTAACATATTGTAAACTGTGTTACCTCAATAATAACATGAGCAATTACAAATAAAAAATCTTCATTTTGGGGCTGGAGCAATAGCGTAGCGGGTAGGGCGTTTGCCTTGCACGCAGCCCACCCAGGTTCGATTCCCAACATCCCATATGGTCCCCTGAGCACCGCCAGGGGTAATTTCTGAGTGCAGAGCCAGGAGTAACCCCTGTGCATTGCCGGGTGTGACCCAAAAGGCAAAAAAAATCTTCATTTTAAGTGTAAAAACACACATATCCACAAGCATTTTCAAGTTGGAGCAAAAGTCTGTAGGAAATGCCCATTTTTGAGCAAAACGTTGTTATGAGTAGGCAGCAACACACACACACACACACACACACACACACACACTCATCAAAGCAAGAAAAACTCTTCTAGTACTCTTTGAACCTTAAATAGTGTTTTCATAGGCCGGCACCTTGTTTTCTTTCTCTGTAGGATATTTAAATTGATAACTGTTATGATGAGTTCTACAGAAAAAAATCAATTCCTTGATTTCATTTCTTGACAAAGAACAGGTCCCTTGCTTGGTTTTTGCTATGTAGAAGCAAATTCCCAGAAGCTAATCTCCCCTCAGAGGAAGCACTAGGGGACCCAAGTTATCCTGATTTCTGTCCCCTCTGCCCAGGGGACACCACCCCACCCCTCCCTGGAGGAGTGGCCAAGTCTCAGGGGGATGTGGGCCCAGCCTGGGCTGACACCATGGCTTTTGTCCCATCCTGCTTTATCTGGATCATCTCTCCAAAAGTAGAACTTTAAAACTTTTTTTTAACCATGCTTTTTTTTATAATATTCTGCTTTTTAAAAAAAGACAAATCTCCAGGGAGAGACCAGGACCCTAAAAATCCAAGGCCTGGAATTTCTCCTTTCCCGCTTTCCATTTTAAACCGGAAACATTCATGCTAAGAGGGTCCAGGGGGAACACTGGTTGTATGTTCATTTTAAGGCAGATAATGTTTGTGTGTTGCAAATGTCAGTGATTTATCCCAAGGGCTTAACAGGAGTACAGAAAAACCACATGTTTCATGTCATGCAGAGAAAGATCTTCAGTCGGTTTGGGGAGAAAGCACAGGTTAAGGATTTTTTTTTTAAGTGTTTCAAGCAATCTTTCACATGAACCGAAAGGAAATATAAATGAGCAGGGGGTTGAAGTGGGAAACCAGGGGTTTCAGAATTGAACAATCAAAGGTATCAAGAATACAAAAAGTTTGCTAAATAAAAACTCATATTCTGAACGAAAAAAAGGGTTTTCACCTGATGCCTTATTTCCCAGGACTGGAGTGACAGATTATGTATTTGTGCTCTATTTGTCATGGGCAATTTAAAATAGAGCAAAGCCAACTGCACTGAATAATAGTGGTTGATGCTATAATAACTTGTACACAAACAATTTAATGTTTTTATCTGCAAACTCTCACTAAGTAAATTACCCCAAGCTCAAGGATCCATCGTTCATTATTATACATAGCCAAATTAAGACATAAAAAAGTAGGGAGAAAATTCTATTGTTCATCCTTATGAATGTGCTTCATGCCGCCTTCCACAGGCACCCGAGCTTCGGGCTTGTCAAACCTGCATTGATTTGGAGGCGCTTACCAAGCTGTTTCAACATCAAACTCTGCCGATTTACAAAGGGATTTTGACCCTCATTGACACTGCTTGATTAACCACAGAAGAATTCTATTCTTGCCGCCCTCTCATTTCTTTCAAGTGTTCTAGAAGCTTGCACTATGACATTGGAGACTTTTTCCATTAATTATTATTGTGGCTGTTTTCCTTTTTTCAAAAAAAAATACAATAAAAGGAAGAGTGGTAAAAAGTAGGAAGGATCTGATGATGGTGGTAGAGCTGTGCACAGAAGGTTTATGGCATTTTAAGAGCTGTAAACAGAACTCATGTGTTTAACCCCAGGCTAGATGAGATGCAGTCGTCTGCACATTGTTTGGAGACATATTGCTTCTGTTATGGCAAACGGATCCAAAGATGCTCGTTGACTCAGTCTAGAGATGCAGACAGGGTCCCTGTCTAGGAGCGTTTCCTCCTCCTGCAGACCTTCCTATGTGCCTGCTCCTACCCCATCCCCAGCAAGCTCACAGCTGGTTTGGCTTTTCCCATGCTGCTACTGGCCTGGTGGTACATGTTCACTTGTAGTAGAATTGCTTTCTGTCAAAGTCCTAGAGAGCGACTCCTAGCTCTGGACAGGCACTTTTCCCTAGGAACTGTTCAGAGAGGAGTGAGCACGGATTCAAATAAGGACGTGACAGGAGCCAAGTAGAGTTGGTTCAGGACTCTATGACCCATATGAAGGGCAGCTGGCCTGCCAGGGAGAGAATGAATGCAACCTGGGGGACTCGCTGCTCTGGATAGCCTGTATGTTTCTACTCTTATATGGAGGACAGGCTTCCTTGCCACAGAGAAAGACAATAGCTTCAAGAGAGTCAACTCTACCTCATTTCAGAGCCTACTTGATTACTGTCAAAAGACCACCACTGGAGGCTAGAGGCAAAGAAAAGTCTCTCTCTCTCTCTCTCTCTCTCTCTCTCTCTCTCTCTCTCTCTCTCTCTCTCTCTCTTGTTTCATCCTGCCTGTGAGCAGTCCTACAGCCTCTATGGTGTTCTTGGTCCAGGTTCTTGTCTTCTTACTGTTTTATCTTCTGCAACCTCTGAGTTCCTTCCTATTTATAATATACCCCTCCAGGTGCTGGCGAGATAGATGGTACAGTGGGTAAGGTGCTTGCGTTGCTTGCAGCTGACTTGGCTTTGCTTCCTGACACTGCATATGGTCCCCAGGGTACGACCAGGAGCAAATCTGAGCACAGAGCCAGGAATAAAACCTATGTGCCACCAGGGATAACCCCCAAACAAACAAACAAACAAACAAACAAAAATAAAATGCCTTTCCAGGAGCCAACATGAAAGGAAGAGGAAAGAGGGACTATGTTTTTCTTTTTTCTTTTCTTCTATTTTTTTTTATTTTGTTTGGGGCCACACCTGGTGGTGCTCAGGGCTTACTCCTGACTCTGCACTCAGGGATCACTCCTGGAGGGCTCAAGGGACCATATGAGGTGCCAGTGGCTGAACTTGGGTTGGTCAAGTGCAAGGCAGGCATCCTACCCACTGTACAATCTCTCCAGTCCCCTGTGCCTTATTTTTTTAATGGCATATGTTCTGTTCATACTCAGCCAGATATAGTCTAGGGCCGCACAGCTGCGGGAGTCTCTTGAACTGCTAAGTGTCTATTCTTCTCTTTCTAGGGGAGGACCAGCGAATCCCATGGACTATCGGATGGCAGCGCCTCGAGGGCTCTTCAAGGAAAGGGAGATTCCTTACTACCCAGGGGCTCACCCTGGGCAGCCACCCAAAGGGGGCTATCCCCGGCCCCCAGATCTGAGGGTCACAGATCTCCGCTATCCTCAGTACTACCCACCCCCACCAGCCCCCCAGCACAAAGGACCCTTCCGACAAGACGTTCCACCTTCCCCGCCTCAGCACCACAGAGTGCCAGCCTATCCGGAAATGGGCAGGTCAGGGCCCCATGGGGGCAGCCTGGACCAGTACCCCTACCGAACCCAGGACCCTCGACAGAAGAACCCCATGACGGCAGCTGTGTAGCTGAACAACACAGACAGAGCTCTTCGCACAGTGCAGCACAGAAAAACTAACATCACCTTTGCCCTTGCTTGACCTTTAGGCTTACCTTCCTGTTAAGAATTCTGGTGGCCCAGATTAGGCTTCCCTCCCAGGGGGTCTAACACTTGATGCTAATAATTGGGAAAAGAAAAGAAGGAAAGGGGGGGGGATGATAAGGAAGAGACTCCTTGGGTCTTACAAACTGCCCCAGAATCAACACACTTTGAGAATTGTTCAGAGCAATGAGAGTCGAGATGATGGGACAGGGAACAGTGGCCATATACTAGGGGGTGCCCCTCTGGCAAGAGAACTTGTGGGCACCTCGGCTCCGTAGAATCAGCAGCACCCACATCACCATCATCATCTATTCTCAGGTGATGTATCAGCTTCTTTTTTGAGTGGTTGAGCCTTTAAAGTGACTGCAGCTGAAGATATCCCAAGGGAATACATTTTACATTGAGGAGGAAAAAAAAGGGGAAAAAACCCAACATATTAGTGATCACCCTAAAATGTTTAATGCCCAGAAGAAGAATGCATATCTGTTTATCAAATTTCTCAGGTTCCAGTATCACTCACTTGGTAGAAGCATTTCATGTTTCCTTGCTTTTTTTTTTTTTATAAAAGTAAGATACCAGTGCAGTATTAGTGTCCTAGGAGATTGTACAAAGCTTCCAGAAGGAGTAGATTCCAAGGGCCAAGGTGGTCAGGTTTGGAGGGTTGAAACCCCCTTGATCTTCACCTTCCTTCCTGCACACCCTGGCACAATCACGTGAGAACATCTCGCTTCAGAGATCTCTGGAGCTTCCAGATCGCCTGCCTATAATTACTCTGCTTGGGGCTCAACTTCAAGGCTCCCACTTGAGGGATAATATGTACTTAGGGGGGAAAAAACTGGTGTACTGGTTAGATCACACAGGAAGGAATGCTCTGGAGATGCCAATTCCTGACTCAGTGCCAAACAGCGCAATCTGCACCTGAGGGCAAGGCCAGGCCAACAGTGGCCTTTTGAGATAGATAACAAGCAGGTAGTATATGACAGTGAGTGTGGGTGTGGGAGTGTGTGTAAGTATGTGTGTGTCTAAAGGTATGTGATTGTCAGAATGGAGAATGAAAGATGAAAATGCTTTCTGGAAAGTTGGACTAGGAAGGGAATAAAAAGAAGAAAGAGCGTGTGTGGTGGTGGAGCGGGGTGTGGGTAGTGGAACAAGAGGCATGAACCAAAATTATTCTGTATCTGCTATTTCATTCACAAAAAGTCAGGGCAAGACCCGGGGCAAGGTCCCCTATTGGGAAAAGAGAGCGTCAAGGCTTTGAAAAGCCAAAATCACACTTTTCAAAACCATCACAATTTCTTTGGCACTTTGCAGCTATTTTCTACTTATTCCAAGAAACTGCCTAAAATGTACAACCTGACCCAAATGAGAACACAAATAAAAGACTTCTAAGGACCAGCCAGCCTTTGGAGCAGCAGTTGGAATTGCTCGATGACTCCTGAAATATTTAAATCCTTTTGCATTCTTTCTTCAGTTAGTCTGATTGCCACCCTACCTCCCTCCACACACACCACCACCAACAACAACTGCTCACTTCAACTGAGACATGTTACAACACTCTCTGACAGACACAGTTCCAAAAATTATAGTATTATCAAATGTGTGAAGTATCATCCCACCCAATTTAGTTTTTTTTAATTTAAAATTGACGGATGTTGGGGCTGGAGCAATAGCACAGCGGGTAGGGCGTTTGCCTTGCACCCAGGTTCGATTCCCAGCATCCCATATGGTCCCCTGAGTATCACCAGGGGTAATTCCTGAGTGCAGAGCCAGGAATAACCCCTGTGCATCACCGGGTATGACCCAAAAAGAAAAAAAAATAGAATAAAATAAAATAGACGGATGTTACAAAAATGATGCCGCTGCTGGCTTCTGACTTTAGCTATGTTCTGGGCATGCAGGAGTATCATTTTTCGAAACTGCAGTTTACTTACAGCCCTCTTGAAAATCAACTGCCAGGTAGGTTTCTGTCCTCTGTCATGTCTGTTAAACCCGGGGCCTTTCGATTGATAGCAATCCTGGTGCAGAGGCTGATGATCTTAGGCCCTGCTCACCAAAAGGTACATTTCCCTCCTCACATGTTACATGCTGACTTCCCTGGGGCTTATAAAAGCCTTCTTTTTTGTTTATTAGTGAATCACCATGAGACAAAGCTACAGACTTACAGGTTTTCATGCTTACGTTTCAGTCATATAATGATCGAGTACCCATCCCTCCACCAGTGCCCATTTTCCACCACCAGTGGTCCCAGCATCCCTCCCACCACCCCCACCCTGTCCCCTTCACCCCACCCCGCCTATGTGGCAGGGCATTCCCATTTGCTCTCTCTCTCTCTCTCTCTCTCTCTCTTTCTCTCTCTCTCTCTCTCTCTCTCTCTCTCTCTCTCTCTCTCTCTCTCTCTCTCTCTCTCTCTCTCTCTTTGGGTGTTGTGGTTTGCTACAGAGGTATTAAGTAGGCATCATGTTCAGTCTGTAGTCTAGAAGAAAATGATGAGTGGCTGGGGGGGAGGGAAGGGAGGTTCGGCACTTGTTTGGAGACATTACAAAAGCAGCTCTTCAGTATAATGCATAGTTTAACCAAATTTCCAGAGAGTCCTGGACCTAGCCAAGCCAGAAGGGTTGTTCTGGAAGGCGGCCAAGGCACCCCATCCAGCCAGGGGCAGTGGAGTAAGGTGAGACATTCTGTGTTGGAAGAGAGGCGCTGGCGGGCGGGAACAATGCCCATGATTTTGCCACATTGCTGCCTTGTGAACACAATAGCTCTGCATGCAAGCTCAGGATAAGCTGCTCGAAGCATGGCTCTGTGTTGTACACACAGCCAGCGAAACAGCTGCTAGTCCTCAGGGGCAACCAATGATAGGAAGGTACTATTAAAGCAGGCACAAAAACAGATTTTAGCTATTTTCTTACTTACAGTAGAAAATGATCCCAGGTTTGGCCCTGCCCTGCTGGAGAGATAGACCACCAAAGAAACTGACACAGTGTACCTGATAGAAGGTCCCATCCAGCCCAGCAACAATTAAGAGCAGGTCACATGTAAGCTTTATAAATGTCTGTGTCCCAACCCTTCAATCATCACCACCCAGGGGTTACAAAAGCCTTTGCAGTATTTAAGAGAACAGGTTCTATAGGGTATTTACAAGCCTGGGCCGAAATCGTTGGGTACCCAGAAGCAGGAAATAGTTCTGTTTTCTTTGTGGCCTTAGCGAAAAAAATCAGATGTCTTCTTATAGCTCAGGCCCTTGGAAATGTCCTCACAGCAAGCTGCAATCCACTAATATACACGCACCAAGCTACTAATCTAAGCACTGGGTCTGTTAAGCTTGAAATGATGTTGTGGTCTCAGAGTGCTGTTATTGTCCGAGAGGAAAAGGAGAGACAAAGGAGCAGACCACTAAGAAGCTTTAGATGCAGAAGAATTGAGTCCTTTGCAAGGAGAAATACCCCCTATCAACCTATTGTTCCACTTAGGCTATGGCAATGTCTCGGTATAATACGGCTCAGCCACAATATCAAGTCTGTGGAAGAAAAATAACTCAAAGAAACTCCCTAAATCATGGTAAAGTGGGTGAAGTAAAGTTGGAAATGCAAATCACTGTGAATTTTATTATTTTTAGATTTATTTTAGCTCTACATTGACTCTCATTAGACAAAATAGAGCAAAGGTTTCACACCCTAAGAGTTACACTCAGACCAACTTCACTCCATGTTAAAAAAAAATTATCTTGCTTAATAAAGGAGGTGTGAGACTTTTTTATAGTTTTATTTTACCCATCAACCAAGTGAATTGCAACATGATTCATTATTTCTTCCAAAGATTTATTAATTTCTTCATGTATACCTGCCTTCTGAAAGAAAATTGAAACTATCATGCTTAACGATCAATCCTTTAAAGCACGTTTATTCTGCTAGCCTGAAACCACGGCTTTCATTTTCTTTTGGAAAACATCTTAGCATTTTCAGAGATATAGAGTGATCTGGAGAGTTCCATGTGAATAGGAATGTGTATCTGTACAATTCTCGCTGACATTAAACTCTGCAATCCACAATGAGTGAGCTTCAAATTGGTACTAAATTGGTAGACACCCCACTGTTTTCTGAGCAACAAAAAGTCCAGATTTAGTGCAATTAAGTAGGAGGGAGCTGGATTCAGAAACAGCCCACAGTAATATTTCTCTGCAGTCCCAGTTCAGTGCCGTCTTAGGTGGAAGCCATGCCACAGTGAGACCAGAAAGAATCTCCTTCAGCTACTCCTACAAAGTCACCTTGCAGATAAAAAGGAGAATAAAAGTTAGATGTCTAAAATAAGCCAAGAATCTCAGATGCAGCTATGACATCTAAGTGAAATTCTTTCTCCCTTATGTCCTTAAATAGTAATAGAAACACACACAGCCTGACTTTTAAAGATGGGTTTAACGACCATGCCCAGAGTGGAGAGTGAATTTGCGCCACAGAGTGTATCCTGACTCAGCACTTTTGGGGACCATTTCATCCGTGCTCACTGTCGGCTGATTATCACTGGAACATTCAAAACACAACCTGCTGTTTCACTGTCACTTTTTCTAGTGTTTTCCTGTGCTTTTATAATATCAAGTCTGTTCCTAAGTTCAGAAGATAAATTATGGGGAAATCATATTTTGTCATAGGGGGCTGAAGAATGAATTCTTTATGGATTTTTCAGGCTGATCCCATTTGTACCACAGAAAACATTTTGGATGTTGTTACATATATATTAATTTTTCTTGTTTTATTTTGAACTAAAATAAAGCTTTATTTGGTCAGTAAGTCTTCAGAGCTTTTATTTTCACCCATCATCTGTGAGCTTGAATAATAGTTCCTCAGAGGGCCTGGTCCTTCTCACTCTGGCAATAATGCCAGGCAGAAGCCATGAGGAAAGAGCATCTTTATACTCTGGGCTCTCCAAGAAGCAGAGAGAGAGAGATGGAGAGGAGCAAGTCTGATTGAGGTACACTTGGCTTCAACACCTATGGAAGATAGCTGAAGGAATCAGGAAGAGACACTGAGCTATGAAACGGCTCTCTTCCCACAGAGAAAGCTGGAGCTGTCTGTTCAGTTGGAGCTGAACCTCTCAGCTGCTGTTGGTCAGAAATATTGGCTGCCTCTGCAAGAAGGGGAAACTGAGAAACAGCAGTTTTCTTCAGCAGAAGCCATTTGCCCCACTTCTGGGGCCACATGTGGAAGGTATTCTAGGTGATTGGGAAAATGGCCTTTTACCCAACCCCTCACAGCATCTATGATGGCTGTTAACACTGTTGTCCCCTGTCTTATACTGATGACACTCTTGTCTCTAGAAATAAGCTTCACTTTAGCACCATCCCTATGTTACCCAAACCTCTACATTGGTTATTCTTATGCCTCCCATACCCTTTTACAAGTTCACCCACAACAAAAATTTCATCTTAGGGCAGATTTGCTCAAGCCTCTCACTTACATGAATACATGTGTTTCTACTCTCTTATGTCTTCACTTGGACTTGGCATAGGCCCTTTAAATTCAACACACCCCAAGTGAAAGCATCAACTTTCTTCACTAAGACTTGCATCTTGGGATTCTATCCTAGCCTCAATGGCACTGCCATATTCATAGTGATAAGCCAAAAATTGGGAAATCACCCTTGACTTCCTATTCATAACTGCCCCTTCCCCTAAGCTATCCCCTTCTGCAGATACTGAGGGTCAGTAGATGCCCAGGCAGGCCACTGACTCCTGTCATCCTGCCTCGCCTTGGCTCAGCTTCATTACTTCCCACCCAGTCCCTTCACGAACCTTCTTCCACAATCTTCTTCCCCATTTTCTTCCAACCCATCTCCGCATTATATGGCCTTCCCAAACCTCAGTCTCCTTTGGTAAATAAATGTTTCATTGAAATATGTATGCACCCTTTTTTAGTTACTGTCTTGAACTCTTTCATGCTGCAATGATACTCTAAAGAGCTAGCAGAATTTTCCAGAAATGAAAATATGTCACTATTGCTCTTCTAGAGATTGCAATATTTCTCAAAGACTGTTGAAATACATTGGCTTTAAAGACAGTGAGACTGGGATGTAAAACAAGGTTCAACCTCTAATTAGTCTCCAGACATTAAGTTAAATACATACCTTTCTAGTCTGAATTCTACCATGTGAGATGGATGACTATATACCTTATAGGATTATTTTGATAACTGACTCACATAGAAGTTCTGCACCAGTTCCCAAGAGCCAAATGTCCAATCTCTTCCCAGCTTCATGTTCACTGATGTATTGGAAGCTTTAAATAGGCAGGTTTGAATCACTTAGAGAAATGGATAAAATCTACAAATCAAACCAGAACCTTCCTTTCTTCCCTCAAGGAAGTCAGTGATTCAGCATCTACCTGCAGATCACCGCATATGACTTACATGGTTGCGCAGCAGTGAAGGAATGTTCATCTTTATCCCATTCATGCATGGACATGCATGCCCACACACATGCATACATTGTGTGCCCATTCACTCCTTAAGACCTCTCTGTGGTTCTTTTCTAGTTTCAAGTCAAAGCGAAAAGCTTTGTGCTCCCCCAAATCACTCCCCTGTGCCTCTTGATGTTGCTCCCCATATCTTATTGCTCTGGGACTTATATCTTGTGCCACCACTAATATTTCAAACTACTCTTTATATGAACTGAACTGGATGTGCCTTGTACAGCCCCCATACCAGGTGATACACAATGAACACAACTGCCACTATTCAAAATTCCCCTAATCTGCTTTGCTTTGTCCTGTGGATCTTCACAGATCCCTCAAGCCCCAGATCCAATGGCTGTTTCTCCATGAAGACTCCCTTACTGCCATCTCACCCTCTTGTGACTAGACTTACTGGAGGCGCTGGCACTGCTTGTCTCCTTTTCTAGACTTTCTCAGAGCTATGTTCAACATGTGTCCCAGGGAATGCACCGAAACACTCAAGAAAACAGTCTCCACTCCAACATACTTCTTGGGGCCCATGGACACAAAGAGACAATTCATTTCACTGCAGAAATATCCTGTCTCTAGTTTCCTGAAGCTCAAGAAGTGGGTGAGGGAATCCTTTGTGTTGGCAGGGATCACAGAGGAGGAGACGTAATTCTCTTTTCAACAACTGGCACCCTGAGTTTTGAGGTCCTCGCTGTAAGCACCCTTTGTTTCTCAGCAGTAACTCAGTTCTGTAATTTTGTTCTGAAATGTTTTTTTATTTGTTGTGGGAGGAGGGGTGACAGGTGCTTACTCCTGGCTATATACTCAGAGGTCACTCCTTGGGGAGCTCAGGGGACCATATATGATTCCGGGATAGAACCACGTTGAGCTCTTGCAAGGCAAATCACTGTATTGTCTCTGGTCCCTGTTCTGAAAAAATTTTTCTGGAAGTTAGAGCCTGCTGGTAAATACCTAACTCCTCACAACAAATCCTTTTTGTTCAAAATAGCTAAAAAGAACTCAGTTATCTGCAACTAAACCCACCCGGACTTCACCCCCACCCCCTTGTCTATGCAGAGTGGGTAATTTCATCCATGATGTTACCAAGATACTTTCTGCAGATCCTCAGTAAAACTTTTATTGCCTCTATTACAATGATTAGTTTCCATGTCTCTGTGGCCTTCTAAGGAGTATCATATTTGTAACACATTGCCTGGCTCTGGATGCATGCTCAAGAAATATTTGTTGAATTTGTTTGAATGAAGAAACGAGGTGTGAGGATTCTTTTTTTGAATTGCTGCACCACTGATGTGCCACCTCAAAGTTCAAGCCATAAATCTCTGAGTCCTGTTGTTAAAGATCAGCTGGTAGTATTCCTGAGGTGAAAGGTGTTAGCTCACGTGGGCAGGCCAGGTTCTAATTTAAACCATGAAGCAGGCTCAGAGATTGTAAATGCAATGGGTAATGCATTATTTAGAGAGTAAAGAGAGACTTAAGTAAAGAGAAAATGTATTGCAACCCATGAAGATGGAAATACTTTTAGTGACAGATGATTACTATTATTATTGGATAATTCCTTGAATTTTAGGCGAGTGCTTTGCAATCACTTTCATTACGTGTTCTTTTCAACATCTGTAGGTGGTGAGTTGGATGGTTCCCTGATTTTTCCATAAGAAAACTGAGTCCTGCTTACAATGGTGCTAAAATAAAGATTTAATAAATGCCATTCAGGCATATCCAGACGAACTAGAGATTACTTTGTAATGTCCTAACATTAAGATTTCTTTTTCTGTGACCATGTTTATTCTCACTAATTATTATTTATCGTTCATGCTGAATGTCTTGTGATCACAGTAAGTTTTGCTTTCCGTGTTTTTAAAGAACAATGGGTTCTTACATATTTGAAGCTGAGGAAACTGAGGCATGAAGAGGTCAATCAGGTAATTCAGGGCCACCCAGAGGAAGAAAAAGCTAAGCTTCCTGGCACACCATGATGGCTGCTGAGTGACCCCTCTGCCTTGAAGTGTAGGTTGGTACCTCATCAGCTTGAATGCAAAGACCCTTCCGTGGCAATATGGCCACACGCATAAGATTAGTGCTTCCCTCATCACTGCTCTTTCAGAGGTCAGGGATCATAGTTAAGTTGACTCCTGCCCTCCAGAAAAGGAGGAAAGATGCTTCTACTGAAAAGTAGAATGTTTCCAACTGCTTTCTTTCAACTTGAACCTTTGTTTGTCTCATGTTTACTGACCCTCCTCCAGCAAATACAAATGCCTCAGTTTGTATCCTAATAATGAAGATGTGATGCCATAATAAACAGTTTAACTGAACCTTAGCAGCACTTAACCTGTAGCTTTTCTGACCAGTCAACCTAGAAAAAAAGCACAAAAATGAAACTGGATTCCATTGTAGCTCAAGAGTTTGTGTGAGGTGTTATAAAACTCTGTAGAGGATCCTAGACTTAGATGGTGGTGAATCCTGCCCTCTGGGACCTGAGAGCCATCCAACATGAGAGAATAAACAAGTTTACAAAAGAGTCAAAGCTCAAAACTGAGCGTGTAAGTGCATGAGGGATGTGAGAACTGGAGGGCAAGCCTGCCTTTAGATACTGGGTAGGCAGGATCAGGACAGTTTGCAGACAATGTGATACCTGAATTAGATAAGGATGGGGAGAAAGTACACAGGTCGAGAAAACAAAGCAATCAGCTAACCAGATACAGAGCAGAACTAGGTATCCACACAGACACACATTGAAACCTTTAAAGACCTATAATTTGAGAGCGAAGAAGTGGATAGCTTGTATAATGGGGTTGTAGGTTAGCAGTAATCATCACTAATGTTATTCAGAACTTAGCAAGGACCAGGGACTGGCCTACAAAGTTTTCATCATTTTATCCACTGAATCCTCAAACTGTAATGGAAGGCAGGCCCTACAGGAACTGAAATAGTATGAGAATAATTTCAGACCTAACAATAATAAGTTTCGTAGGGACTCCAAGGTTTGAGGTATTTGTGAGAAGTCAACTATTTGGGTGTTTAAATAAAACTGGACTAGATAAATGTGTTCTGTAAGTTGAACTGGAAAAAAAAATTCATCGATTCTTTCTCTTTGGGACGCAGTCTGGGGGTTGGGACCATACCTGGCAGTGCTCAGGGTACTACTCCCAGTGTGCTGCTAGATGTCCATCCCAGTGGTACTCAGGGGACTATGTGGGTCCTGGAGACGGATCCCCAGTACAGTCCTCAATGCTGTTTCTTGGTTCCCAAATCCTCATCTCTTATGTGCAAGGGGGATGGTATTTATTAGGTAGACAGGAGCTGTTTTCCCTTCATTTATCTCACACTGTCTTCTCATCAGTAATGTGAAGTTCTCCCCACTTTGCAGATGAGAAGCTTCAGGCGAGTCAGCACCAGCCGTGGCTAGTAACAGGGCCACAGTTGAGGTAGCTGGGCTCAGGAAACAGCAGCTCGGCGATCACGGCCTCGGCTCCTTGCTCCAGCAACGAAGAGTGGAGATTATAAGTAAATCTCAATGCATTTCCTTTTAATTCTTCAGAGCTTACCCTGTGATTACTATTTAAAGTGTGTGCAATGTTGAAGAAAATCCAGAACATGTAAATGCAGATTTTGACATTTCAGACTCAAGAAACAGGCAGCCTTGTGTTAGTTCCACTATATATTAAATTATAATCTATGTAGACAGCAGTTTTGAAAGGTATCCAGGCAAATAAGTTGTGCTTCTGGCTGAAGCCAGACAGGTAGATGAAACTTTGATGGCTTAATTCCCCCAACTATTAAAGGTATAAGCAGACCACGACCTGAGCTGGAGAAAAGCTGCCAGAAAATTTATTAAGAGCAGTAAAGTGCAGAGCCATAATTTCAACAGGTTATCTTGCTTCTCTGGCTAATTGTTTTCCAAGGTTTCTCAGCTCTGAACCATTCAGCATTCTTATCACCTGGGAAATGTGTGCTCTCCCTAGGATAGTTTGCAGCAGGCAGCCACCTCTGTCCTCCAGTCACGGCTGTATTTTTGCTCAAAGAGCTGTCGATTGGATTTAAGAGCACCGCCCCAGCCAGCCCCACACCGCGCTGCCTCGCTGAGCTGCGGAGAGAGCCTGGGTGTCGCCCTTTGATTTATAGAGAGTGTGGCTCCGACTCAGCCCTGCGCTTTATTAAAGCAGCTCTTAGTCCTATTATACTTCCACCCCCAGCACCTCATCCCCAACCCCTGTTCCCAGCTCCCAACAAATTCTACCACCTCAGGCTCAAAATCCCTTTGATAAGCACCATTTCAAGCAATGGGAAAGTGGGGTCTTGCCTGTATTTCTCCCACCCTCAGGCCTGTAGGCCCCCCAGGTGAAAGGTAACTGGAGGGGAGGGTGGTGGACATCCAGACAAGACCTTGCAATCCAGGTGACCTCTCACTATCATTTTTCCCCTTCGGACTCCCTCTTGACACCCCCCCCCCACACACACACACACTCACACACACACACCCAGCGTGACAGTATTTGGCTTGGGACAATGCTTCTTCGTGCGCCCCTCCCACCCAGATACCCGCCTTAAAGGGGAAGTATCTCAGAGATACAGCCCACTTCTTCCACATCCATTTGCAAAGCCTCCTGCTCTCTGTGTTCCGCCAAGTGCATCTCTGCGGGTAGCGCCCAGCTGAGTGGTCTCCTGAGAAGCTGCCCCTGCCGCCAGGTGTCGTAGGAGCTCAGGTACATGAAACCAGGCTTCAATCCCTTGCTCTGAGCTTTGTCTTTCAAGGTGGCCCACGCCTCCCTGAGTCCCCAACGCTTGCATCAGACCTGTGCCACCTCAGCTGAGCATCACTGGCTTCAAGGGTAGCCAAGCACCCGTGGAAGACGAGGGATCTCCCAGCAGCTCTCATTCTTCTTGGCTTCATCCTCTGCTCTTGGGAGTCTTCAATGAACCCTCCTGCTCTCAGACTGCCCTCAACTGCCATAACTGCTGGCAGGTTGATAAATTTATGCAGAACCAAGGTTGGGGCAGGATCACTGTATCACTGTGTCACTGTCATTCTGTTTTTCATCGATTTGCTGGAGCGGGCACCATTCATCCTTGCCGCGTGTTAGTGTAACCCAGTGGCTATTGGGGGCTCTTTCAGGATCAGGGGAATGAGGACCGTTGTTGTTGCTGTTTTTGGCATATTGAGTATACCACGGGTAGGTAGCTTGCCAGGCTCTGCCGAGGACAGGCATAAAGTGGGAGAGGATAACAGGCAAAACTTGCGTCTTCCTCCCTCATGTTTCCCTGGAGTTGGACACAAGAGGGACTGGCTCCTGCTTAGACTTGATGGTGACCCAGAAGGTTACCTTCCTTCTCTTAGCTACTATTTTTGTTTCTTTGCATTTGGGGCACACCTGACCTTGGTCAGTGGTTACTCTGGGATCTGTGCTTGAGGGCACCATGTGGTACTGGGGAAAGGGAGCCCAGGCCTCCTGCATAGAAAGCCAACCCTCGGGGCATTGAGCCAGTTCTCTAGTGCCTTCTTAGCATCTATATCAAAAATAGTGATTTTTGATCACTTTGGCCTCTGGGGGTGGTGTTAATTTGACATGAAACATAGGCATAAAGCATTTATTCAACCAACCAAGGGGGCTCAGTGTTGTTTTCCATGATTCACACTGGTTTTATGAAGAACCTGACCTATTGCTTAAACCTGACATGGCCATCATGAGAAAGTGCTCTCATTTCCAATTCTCTTCTTTCTACAAAAGGAAAAGTTGGCTATCACCAACACACTTCCAAAACATGTTAATCTCTTGATTAACAGAGTGTAGGTCTGATCCTGCAGGTTGAATGTAATAACTTTCTTTTGCTTTCAAGGTATGATTCATGCAGTTGTATTCTATTTAGAAAAAAAAATGACCCTAGATTGTTTTTCATTTATAATCGTGAAGTCACTTTTGCTTAAAATAAAAATTTTGAACGTCCACAATATTGTTCAGTGGTAAGAGTCCTTGTTTTACATATGTGAGGCCCTGAGTTTGACCCTGAGCACTAAAAATATTCACCATCATGATCACGATCACGAAATCCTGTTAATCATCGATTTCTCGAGCGGGCTCAGTAACTTCTCCATTCATCCTTTCCCTGAGATCTTAGAAGTCTCTCTTGACTCGGTCCTCCCAATGATGTCTCACTGGAGGCTCTTTCAGGGTCAGGGGAATGGGATCCAGCTTGTTACTGGTTTTAGCATATGAATACACCATGGGAAGTTTGCAAGGCTGTCCCATGTGGGCAGGAAGCTCTCAGAAGCTTGCCAGTTTCTCCCAAAGGGAGAAGTAGGCTACAAGATATAGCGTGGCCGCAAAGCGGCCACGCGGTTCTGGGAGCTCACTTTTAAATCTCTGAATGTTGGCCATTGATGGGATTACACACACCTGCGTTCCTCTGCCGGTACCTTCATGTGTGAGGCCTGTCCAGACATGTGGAAAAGGGCCTCGAGCATGGCTGTAGCTAGGTTCCGGTGGTCTTCAGCCACTGGGAGCTCTGCTTGGGGTGGGGAGGGAAGCTGGAGCCCATCCCCTCCAAGGGGCCCCAGGGAAGACAGCCAGGCATGTGGGCAAGAGACTGCCTAAAAATATTAAATATTTTTAAAATAAAGTTAAGACAAGTTGAGTAAATAATGGTAGCTCTGTAGCACTGTAGCACTGTGTTTCCGTTGTTCATCGATTTGCTCGAGTGGGCACCAGTAACGTCTTCATTGTGAGACTTGTTGTTACTGTGTTTGGCATATCGAATACGTCATGGGTAGCTTGCAGGCACAGTGTGGTTTTTAAAAGTAATTGCAAGGTCAGAGAGATAATACAACAAGTAAAGCACTTGCCTTGCATGTGGTCAACCTGGCTTTGGTCCTCAGCACAACATATAGTCCCCTGAGCCCTATCAGGAGTGAGCCCTGAGTACAACCACAGGTGGCCCTATAAGAAACAAACAAAAGTACAAGGTTCAAAGCCCATGGAACAGTGCCCAGGGACTTTTGAGACTTCCGGAAGACTGGATAAGGCCAGCTCTTTGGGAAAGGTCAGCTATAAATGTCAAAATAAATGATAAATAAATCAAGTAATTCCAGAAAGTTTTGAGCCTGATTGTTCTGACCATGTAGGTGCCTCCCACACCTCTGGGGGCCTTCTCGCCCAGTCACTAGCCCCTCTTGTTCCCAGCTGCCCATATGTCCCTTTCTGCCTCTCACCCCTGTCTGAGGATGACTGCAGGGTCATTTGGCTGATTCTCCTGTGAGGACCAGTGACACAACAGACTGTGCCGAAGGATGAAAAGCTCCAAGTAGAAGCATCTCTTTCCTCAAAACTTGGGAGTACAGCAGACTTAGGCTGAGTCCCAATCTCTGCTTCTTTCCTCTCCAGGCATCCGAAATATGTGTCTTTGTGTCCAAATTTCCCTCTTTCATGAAGAAGCCAAGTATTGGAGGAGATCTGCCCTCACCCAGTGTCACCTCATCTTAATCACATCTGCAAATAAAACTTATTTCCAAATAAAATCCCATGACAGGTACCGAGGCCTAACACCTGAGCATGACTGTGTCCCTCAAAGGAGAATACAATCAACCCACTCTCTGATGTCCAGAGGCTCTTGCCCCTCTCCCACACTGCCCCGGAGCCCTCAGCAAACCCTCCCTCTTCCCATAGCTAGGACCTGGACATGCTGAATCACCGGAAGGTGATTCTGCTGCCTCCACCCCTCAGTGGCTTCTCCGGCTGTGTTTTGTATTTTCTTCTTTACTGAAAAGGTGTCAATTGATCTGAGGGTTTGAAAAAGGTGTGCAGAGGATGGAGACAATGTGTGACTTACATCCAAATTTCTCACATATGGGGGGAAAACTTGCTTTCCCAGAGTGTCATTCAACATAGGGAAGTAGGGAAGGTTAGAGGTCACTGTGTCTGGCCCCTAAGAAATAAGCAAGGGTGGTTGGGGGTTTCTGAAAAGCATTTGATTTCCTCTCCCTTCTCTTCTCTCTCTAGTCCTACATTTGGTAGCTAGAAGCACAAAACACATGCAACAAAGAAGCAAGAGGTATGAAGATAAGAGACCAAATCCCAATATGTGAAGGATAGGTGAATCATAAATAATATTTTTTAAAGTCACTAGTGAAAAATAAATAGCCACTAGTTCCCTAGTAATTAATATGTACCTGGGATTTTTCTGGGCACTTTAATTGTATTAATGATAGCGCAGTGGGTAGGGTGTTCGCCTTGCATGCTGCAAACCTGGGTTCGGTTCCTCCGTCCCTCTTGCAGAGCCTGGCAAGGCAAGCTACCGAGAATATCTCACCCGCACAGCAGAGCCTGGCAAGCTACCCATGGCGTATTCGAAATGCCAAAAGCAGTAACAACAAGTCTCACAATGGAGAGATTACTGGTGCCTGCTCGAGCAAATCAATGAGCAACGGGATGACAGTGATACAGTGATACTCCAGTTAAATTATCTTAACTCACTTGTTCCCATTGCTTGAGTATATCATTATCCTATCCATCTGCAGAGGATGAGACTTATAGGAAGCCACCCAGGTCCATGCTGTTAACTACCATCTCATTCCTCCCAGGAAAGAGTCTGGGAGTCCTGATGACATCCTTGATTGAATATATAGCTTCTTTTTTTCCAGTGAAGTAGTTTTATTTAGGAAATATGAGAGCAGGAACACATAGACACACACCATAGAGAAAGAGAAACCCATAAACCCCAAGCTGGAATGTGGACAATTCCAAAATGAAAAGTACCTTTATTTTTAAAATAATAAACCAGCCTTAATTTGGATTTTTATTACTAGCAGCTGATTGCATTCTTGACTGACATTAACAATACCTCATAGGGTCATCGAAAGGATTAAGAGAGAAAATGTACATCTGTAGTTGAAGACAAACACTAACAGTGCATTTAGACTGTCTGCAACACAGCATGCTCTTAATAGTGTCTAACCTTTCAAAGAAGCCAAATAATTAAGTCAATAATGTGGAAGGTGGAAGAACAACATTAATGGCCTCTTCCTAACCTCAAGAATTGTGACTAGGTAATGTTACATTGGAAAGAGACTCTAGAGATGTGTTTTAAGTCAGTAACTTTGGAATGAGGAGATTAATCTGTATTTTTCAGGTGGGTCTAATTCACTCATATGGGTCCTTAAAAAAAGAAAAACTAGGGTCACCCATTAGGGTGAGAGAAGGGTTTGATGAGGAAGGGCAAAGACATGGAAACTTGAAGAGAATGTGTAAGGATCTGTGTAAGCCTTGGAGAGAAAGTAGGAGTGGGCAGCCAGTGAGGGTAGGACAATCTTGACCTACAATGTCTTAAGTCTTAAACTGAATTCTTTGAACACCGAAATGTGCAGGAAATGGATTCTTTCCCTGAGCCAACAAAGCAGCCTGGCCCGTTGGCACCCAGCCTTTAGTGCAATAAGACTCAAGGCCATAGGATCTAAAATGTATGAAGCCACCCTGTGAGTGGTGTTTGGGTGCAGCAACAATGGAATAACTACAAGCAGCATCCAGAGGGGCTTCAGGAAAGAGACTGAGGAACTCCTTATCAGGGCCATTGAGCGTCCTGCTACAGTACGGAATCATGAAGCTTCTGGGTAAAACTCTTCTTGCTTGGTAGCATGGTTGATCTTTGTAGCAGCATGTGGAGCGTACTCTCAGCTACACCCAGGAGGGACCACTCTTATAACCCCAGGAACTCTGTTCACACAGAAAATGGTGCTCCCTACAGCTGTGTGGTGTGGCCTTCCTGCTACTTGGAGAGGCCTTGCGTGGTCACTGTGGAATAAAGACCAGAGCATGGTGGGCCAGGATAAAATGATCAAAAGATGTGCCCAACATCTCGAAAAGGTACCTGACTTGTAGTTCAGTGATTTTGATATTTGACAAAGAATGCAAAATTCCATCTAAAATAAGGACAACAACAAAAACAAAGCCTCAGGATTTCCCTCTTTCTACACTGAGCTCCTTTCACTCAGGGGACCTAGGGTCAGTATGGGGCTCTCTGAACCAGTCACTCCCTCTGTCGTGGCGCATGAGGAACATACCCTTTGAAGAACCCAGTCAAGCAAAACTCTCAAGGACAAAATTGACTCTCAGAAACTGAAGGTCTATATTTGGGATCAAAACTGGGCAGAGCTGGAAATGTGACTTAACTGGGAGAGTCCATTCTTGGCACATGTGAGATCCTAATATCAATACTCACTACTTCATGACTCTCAGATACGGCAATAACAAGTCGGCAAAGCAAGTAGTTAAGATTTTAAGACATGGGGCTGGAGTGATAGCACAGTGGGTAGGGCGTTTGCCTTGCATGTGGCCAACCCGGGTTCAATTCCCAGCATCCCAGATGGTCCCCTGAGCACTGCCAGGAGTAATTCCTAAGTACAAAACCAGGAGTAACCTCTGAGTGTCGCTGGATGTGACCCAAAAAGAGAAAAAAAAATTTTAAGCTGTTCCTATTCTATTTTAACCTTCTTCCCTTCTTCTTGGAGTTAGGATCCAGGAAGTTTAGAAACCTCCAGAAGCCAATTCATTGTCTATAGGAATACAGATTATAGGACCAGTTTGTCAAACATAGTTACATCTGCTGACAAGAACTCAGTTGTGTAAAGATGTGAGAAATGGAAATGCTGTACCAATTTTCCAGAACGAAATCTGCCTCTAAAAAGGTGTAACTTCACACAAAATATGCTTCATCATTTGAATAACAAAATAAGATATGCAAAAAAATACGACTTCTCAAAAAGAGTCTGCATTCAGGTTGCAGTGAGTACAAGCAATATGATGAATATTTCTTGTGCTATATTTAAAATGCTTTGTGAGAAATAATGTGTTTTAGAAATGGAGCTGAAATAATGCCAGAGACTGCTTTAGTGACTATCAAGTAAGTTTCCAGGCAGGTTTTTCTGCTTCTTCTTGATTCCTGAAGGTAAATGGTGAGAATTGCCATTAAAATTTATTAGGTGAAAAGTAAACTTATATTACAATTGATGACATTCTCAAAATTGTTACTCCTATTAGTGAGAAACCTCTTGTCTGCCTATGTGTCTTCTTCTTTCTAAACAGTTCTCGATGTGTCTGCTTCTTTCTAAACAGTTCTCTGCATTTTAATCGAAGGAATCTTCCTTCAGTGTTCAGCTTCTTTCATGCACCACAGAGCACATAGGGCATCTGTGAGCCATCCTGAGATGCTTTTGGACTTTCAGAAACCAGAAGCTGAGGTTACAAGGAAATTCTTCTATCTCAAGCATCAAGGTTGGAAAAATGACTTAATAGTGGCAAGAATAGATTTTTTTGTGTGCCAAGTTACTAGGGCCTGAAACAGCAATTCATTCATCTAAAAATCTAAATCACTTTCAGCCTCCCTCACAGCCTCTGAAACACTATCTGCAAGACTTCTCTTTGGGTTCAAAGCAATTTGAGAGCTGCAAAAGCAGATATACAGCTCTGGCCCTAGGTTCTCTATCTTCAGACATCTATCCTTTGCAGCCAGACCCCTCCCGGCCATGCTGCCCATAGTTTAGATTAGAAGGAAAACAGAAAGTGGCCAAAACTAATCTCATGGACGCACGTGTCACAGGAGGCCTGACTTCTTTCGGGTTCTTATGGATCAAGCATAAGATTAGTCCACCAACCACCAGATGTTTTCAGTGTTACAACTCTCTATTGATTGATTGATTGATTGATTGATTTTGATTTTGGGGTAACACCTAGTGATGCTCAGGGGTTACTCCTGCCTTTGTACTCAGGAATCACTTCTGGTGGTGTTCATCCCATATTCCCAGTATATGGGATGCTGGGAATTGAACCTGGGTCGGCTGTGTGCAAGGCAAATGCCCTACCCACTGTGCTAGCGCTCCAGCTCCAGCAGCTCTCTATTTAATAATTCATTTAATAGCACCAAAGTCAGCTTCCATGTTTGAGACAGCAACAACAGCCCCTTTTATTGCCTAAGCTTGTATAGAATGCGCATCCCCCATTTACTAACTGGTTATGACTTATGCCCATGAGGATCTTCAAAACTCCCCAGTCAGTTCTCATATGGCCTATGCAAATAAGGGTTTGTGACATAAAGAATCAAATAGCCTATGTAAACAAGGGGCCAATCAGAGGCTTGATTAACAGGTTATTCCTCCTGGTTTCTTCCATTACACAGTGACCCCCTTTGATAGACTGTGTTACACTGGCCCCCTCCAAAAATATGTTAAATCCCTAACAATAAATGTAAGAATGGTTTTTAAATGTGAGCCTTTGGGGGATCTGTAGCACTGTAGCATTGTTGTCCCATTGTTCATCGATTTGCTCCAGCAGGTATCAGTAATGTCTCCATTATGAGACTCGTTGTTACTGTTTTTGGCATATCGAATACACCATGGGTAGCTTGCCAGGCTCTGCCGTGCGGGCGAGATACTCTCGGTAGCTTGCCAGGCTCTCCAAGAGGGACGGAGAAATCGAACCCGGGTTGGCCGAGTGCAAGACAAACACCCTACTCGCTGTGCTATCGCTTCAGCCCCTTTGGGAGATCACTAGGTTTAAGTGAGGTTATCAGAGAGGGGACACACATGCTGGGACCCTTCCCTTCCTTCTTTCCTTTTCCCTTCCTCCCTTCCTGCTTCCTTTAGTCTGCCACCTTAATCGTAGACTTTCAGTCTCCAAAAGTGTGGGAAATAAATTATTGTCTAAGCCACCCAGTCAGTGACATTTTGTCACAGCAGTGTAAGCTATTACCCCCACTCGTCAACAGTATTTTGCTACAACAGTCTAGTACTGACAAGTACCCTCCCTCATCCACCAAGTGTGTTGCAACTGTGTCTTCTTTATGAATTACTCCACCTCTGGTCATTTCTTTTGAACACTTATGCTCTGACAAGCTGCAGAGTTATGGTCAAATTTGCAAAGGACATGGGCGAGGGTGGGGATTGTGAGCATTTTTCTTCAATACAGAGTTGGCTCTCTCTTTTTCTCTCTGTGTCTCTGTCTCTCTGTCTCTCTGTCTCTGTCTCTCTGCCTCTCTGTCTCTCTCTGTCTCTCTCTCTCTCTCTCTCTCTCTCACACACACACACACACACACACACATCTTTGAGCTTGGAAAGTTCTAAACAAACCTCTGTCAGGGAAAAGTCAGTTGCTTACACTCCTGGAGAGGCAGGTGACCCCATGTTCCTCCTCTGTTCCCCAAGGCTAGCTGCAGGCAGAGGAACAGAGCAGAGGGGGGCTCTCTCAGACTCTCCCAGCTGCCTTCTGGCTTCACAACATGCTCAGGGGCTGTAAATTTCACACGTTAGCAGAAGAAAAGCTGCACTTTCAGTCAGCCAGACCTGAGTGAAAATCCCTATTCTACCACCAACCATATGGCCTTGAGTGACCTAGCACAACACCCAGATTTTTTCCCAATGACTCCCTGCGGGTTTCATTCAAGGATGGATTAGTAGCTCCCACTGGTGGGGTGTCCTGTCCTGTGTTACCAGCCCATGCTCCTTCCCAAACTCTGTCTGAATTGGTCAGATTTTGAAACAAGGTTGCAGAAATATTCACTGGCAGAGCTAAAACCTTTTCATCGCCAGCCTCTATTGAGAAAGGAGCTAACGGGAAACATTCCTACGAGAGCTATTTGTCATCACTGTCGTATTGTCACTCCCCTGGAAAATACCCCGAACTTATACTGTCCTAAAGGGAATGAAAGTTGGGTCAAATGAACTGACAAGTAACTCACATATTCATTTGTTCTAGCTTTAATAGAATAATAGTTGAACAGAGGAGAGTCATGAATCATGATGCTTCTCTGATTCAATCATCATTTAAGAATTCTTCCTGACCAACTATTATTTTTCAAAAGCTAGAACAAATGAAGACATGAGTTGTCAGTTTGTTTGACCAATTCTCATTTTCATAATTTTAAAGAAACACAGTAATTTTTATTTCCCCCCCAGGATGATTTTTTTAAATTTTTTAGATTTAATTGAATCACTGTGAGATAGTTACAAGTTTTCATGTTTGGGCTCCAATCTCACAATGATCAAACACCCATCCCTCCACCAGTGCACATTCCCCACCACCAATATCCCGGGTATACCCTCCCTTTCCCACCCTTCCCTTGCCTCCATGGCAGACAATATTCCCCATACTCTCTCTCTACTTTTGGGCATCATGGCTTGCAACACAGACACTGAGAAGTCATCATGCTTGGTCCATTATCTACTTTTGGCATGCATCTCCCATCCCAACTGGCTCCTCCAGCCATCATTTTCTTAGTGATCCCTTCTCTATTCCATCTGCCTTCTCCCCTCCACTCATGAAGCAGTCTTCCAGCTATGGGTCAATCCCCCTGGCCCTCGTATCTACCGTCCTTGTGTGTCAGCCTCATGTGATGTTACCCTACACTCCACAAATGAGTGCAGTCCCTCTATGTCAGTCCCTCTCTTTCTGACTCATTTCACTTGGCATGATTCTCTCCATGTTTATCCATTTATAAGCAAATTTCATGACTTTCATCTCTTCTAACAGCTGCAGAGTATTCCATTGTGTAGATGTACCAAAATTTCTTTAACCAGTCATCAGAAACAGTAATTTTTAACTAGCTCTACTCCCTATTTCGGAAGACCCTGCCTTCATCTTTCTGGGTTAGCACCCACTCTATCTTTTCTCAGATTGCCTGGATCAAGTTTTGGATTTTGCATGGCAAAGATTCTCTATTGTCATGATAACCTATGCAAAAGGAAAAATATTAATATGCAAATTTTGTTGTTTTAACATACTTAGTGACATTCATATTTGAAGTATAATGTTCAATTTCTTCTTTAAAAGGAGCTCTAACTCTCTCTCTCCCTCAGAACTTTCAACCAGAAAATAAGAAGCAAGCCAGGAAAGGAAGGGTGAAGCAACTCAACTGATTTCATTATCTTAGATTTTACACTTCTTGTTAGCTAGTTTGATAAGGGATGCTATAATCTTTTATGATATCAACATCCTCTTTTTTATAGCACTAAATGGTAGGGGAATTGCCCCAGATTAATAAAAACCATATGTTGGGTTTTGATTAGAGATCACTTTGGAATCATGATTGGCTTGGCTTAGGAATGAGAATCAGTTTCTTCTTTTTCTTTAAATCATATGCCTTTCACAGTCCCTCTGGCCTCCTTTCCTCCCCCACCATTCTTGCCTTTATCAAGACAAGTAAGGCAAATGTCATAGAAATCTCTGTTGTGTATATTTGTTACCAAAGAGTGCACTGTAATTTTAGATATCAATTTATCCATTGCTGTCCCAATTGCACTGGGAATGATAATAGCAAATAGCATGGTTGGATCTGGATGTAATAGAGGAACTGATATCTACCATGTGACTGGTCTTCGGAACATGTAATATGTGGCACTAGCTAACATCCAGTTCTTGAGCCTTTAAGGAAAGTGAGAAATTGTCTTCCATGAAGAACAAGTCAGTGAAACCTATTGTCCTTACAGTGAAGTCTTCCAACTTGCTAGCCCCACCTTGTCTAAGAGACTATTCTCCACATTTGACAGTGCTTCCTTTCAACAACATGAGTAATTGGAACATAGCACCAGCCAAGATGGTCTATCTTTGGAAATCCTTTCCTTTTCTCCCAACTTCAGAGCTATTCCAACAATGGGACATTAAAATAGTTGGAAAGGGGCTGGATCGATAGCACAGTGGGTAGGGCATTTGCCTTGCACTCGGCCGACCCGGGTTCTAATCCCAGCATCCCATATGGTTCCCTGAGTACCACCAGGGGTAATTCCTGAGTGAAGAGCCAGGAGTAACCCCTGTGCATTGTCAGGTGTGACCCAAAAACCAAAAAATAAATAAATGAATAATAAAATAGTTGGAAAACATGCTTAAATGGGTAGATTCTAGGCCTGTCTTCAAAGATGTAGTTCCACCAGTCTTGGAGTTGGACCCCAAAACCTGCCTTTTTTAGCATACATAGTAGATTATTCTGCTAGAGACTCTCCGAATAAGTGCTACATTTATTGTAATCTTCAAAACATTTTAGTGGTATTTTAAAACATTGTGTTCAGAACAGAATTGCCTTGTATTCAAATCCCTGCTTTGCCATTCACCAGCTTTATGATTGTGGACCATTTGAGGCTCTGTTTCCTCTAAAGTAACTGTTTCCTTAACTAGAGAACAAAGACAATAAGACCTACTTGATAGGGGATTGTGAGACTTACATAAAATAACAAACTGCTCATTATAACATTATAATCATTCCATAAACAGAGTGATTCGTAAGGAAAAAAAATCTTTTACGGATGGCCATCAAAATGTTGGCTGCTATCTTACTGTTCAGTTGACTTTTCTATCACAAAAACAATAAAAAACAAACAAAGAGGAATACAGGCTTCGGAAAGATTGGAGGGAAGGATTTAAGGAAAGCAAAAGTTAACAAATTAAGAAATGACACTAAGAATGATGGTAGCAAAGTGGAAAGAGGTGAGAATTGCATGCAAATTTCATAACTGTCCTCCACTACTTACTGGATCATGTACTGTGAGTGAATGCATAACTTAGCTGAGGTCCTTAGTTGGAGATTAAGCGTGGTTTAAACATGTGAGTATGTGCTAAGTGGACAACAAGTAGATAGAGATAGCTTTGTTTGGGGTTTTATTTTTTATTTTACAGGCTACCCAGTGGCGCTCAGGGTTTACTCTTAACTCTGTGCTCAGGGAATACTCCGAACAGTGCTCAGAAGACCATACGCTATGCCAGGAAATTGAACCAGGGTCAGCCACTATCCAAGGCAAGCAACTTCACCCCTGTACTTTCTCTCCAGCTCAGAGATAGATTTTTGATGTGTCAGAATGCTCTGACTTACTCTGTGAAGCACTCACTTAGGCACTGCTCTGAAGGGATTTGGCAAAAAAACTATTTATTTATGGGCATGTCTAATACTCTTGGCGACTAAATAGCAAGCCTTCCGGGAGCCCGTGCCTCGGTCTGGCATCCAGAGGGCAGGTGAATGACATTCAGCCGGTGTTTGCTGTGCCTGATGTCTTTGTCTCCAGCAGGCTACTTCCTCTAAGGGCCTCTTTCAGCCCATTCAGTGCCTAAGGACACCCTTCAAAGCATAGCTCTGTGACTAAGCAAGGTTAGGCTCGGCCCATTCAATTTCCAAGTCCCCACTAGCACCTCCTTGTGCAAAAAAATTAGACAGTTTAAGTCACCCCTATCATCATATTAATAAATATGGTAGTATGGGGCAGAAGCACAGGAAAAGACTAAGACAAACATTAAAAAAAAAAAGCAAAACACACACACACACACACATACACACACACACACACACACACACACACACACACATGCACATTTCAGTTTCTACAAAACCGGATATTTCTCTTTCTTGTTTCATAAGATATAGCACCTCCGGAATATTTTTTTTCTCTCCTATTTGTGCACTTTTCCCTTTTCCTTTTTAAATAGACATATTTCAAATGTCAGTGGGTGATCATGGGGCTAAGTCTAAGTGGTTTCAGGAGACCAAATAGCTAAAGGGTTTGATCTTTGCAGCTGCTTCTTCAAGGGAGCCTCCTGGAGTCTGACCAGTCAGGGAGAGAGTTCCTGAGAAGCTCAAGTGGCCTTTGTGGTGGCTCCCTCTCAGTGTAACCTTTCCTTACAGACTGCAACCAAAATGGTTACAGATTATGAGTCAGGGTGGGAGGGGGTGGATATTCTTTTCCCTTCAGCCCCCCTTTTCTTGTCAGGAGACTGCAGAAGGGTCCTGATCTAAATTCCAGGGACTGACACTGAGTGGCAGCTCTGAGGCCAATTTGGGAATTTTGTTTTTTCTTTTCTCTGCCTTCCTCCAAAAATTCCAAGAGAGAGACTTAGCCAAACTGGTCTCGACTTTCCAAGCAAGAAAAATAGAAAAGAAGATGCCAATGTCTCTCTGCCACAGCGGGGCCCCAGCTACTCAGACATCCTCTGGGAGGAGCCAAGGGGCCAGTCAGAGTCCCTATCGTAGCCCGGGGGATTCGGACCCACTGGCCTAATGCCTTACTGAATCTTGTCATCACAGCAGCCAAGAAAGAATTATATCTGCATGCCGAGTGGAGCAATAAATTCCCAAGCTGTGTCCTCAGTTGTTGCATATTTCAAGTCAGGGAAGATTATTTCTACATGGCTGTTAATAACCAAAGTGGCTGAATGCAGAAGGGGGAAAGTTTGCTTACTTACAGATCCAGCGTGGAGACAGGGGAGAGTGTGAGGAGCTACATTGTCCTGGCACTAGCAAGTGACATAGGACAGTGTGCCATCAGAGTGTTCATGAGAGTAAACTTCAGTGTCCTCGTGTTTATGTAGATGCCTCTGTTCTCTCGGAGGGGCTGAGCAGTTTTGGGTTTTTTTTTTGTTTTGTTTTTTTTTTTTTGCTTTTTGGGTCATACCTGGCAATGCACAGGGGTTATTCCTGGCTCTGCACTCAGGAATCACTCCTGGCGATGCTCAGGGGACCATATGGGATGCTGGGAATCGAACCCGGGTCGGCCGCGTGCAAGGCAAACGCCCTACCCACTGTGCTATTGCTCCAGCCCCAGCAGTTTTTTAATAACCTGGAAATCAGAATACTTGAGTTTGGGGTGGAAGATAGCAGAGAGAGCAGAAGGGGAGAGCCACAGCAAAATGTCTACCCAGGAAAGAAGGATGAAGCTGAGATGCTGGCTACTGAGAAGACTGTGGCTGTGTGGGCACTTCAGTGGGTAAAGCCGAGTGGAGGGAATCAAACCCTGTAGCTATTTGGTCTCCTAAAACCACTTAGACTTAGCCCCATGATCACCCACTGACATTCAAAATGTTCCTATGTAAAGAAGAAAAGAGATAAGTGCACAAGTAGAGGCAAAGCTCTGTGCCATCAGACCTGCCTGGGGTGACACAAGCCAGCCTCCCCAGGAGTCAAAGCCTCTCCTTGCCCCTTGGAGTCACACCCTGGCCTCTGGTGAGGCACCAGACTGGTGCCTTATTGTCTGATGTCAAAGTGAGGGCAAAAATAAAGAAAAGGGGGCAAGGAAGGAAGGAAGAAAGGGAGGGAGGAAGGGAGGGAGGGAAGGTGGGAGGGAGGGAAGTTGGGTAGAAAAAGAGAAAGAAAATACAGGAAGAAAATAGAGAAAGCAGTAGTCTGCTTAATCTTGCTTCACCCGGTCACTTTCAACTTTATTAGACATCAAAATTTTTACCCTCTTATGATCTGGTGACCTGGGGCTGAGACCTCCAAAGCTGCTCGGATTGGAACTGGGCCTCTTCCACCCAGATCCTCCATTATCCAGTAGCTAGGCAGTCACACCCAGGGACTGCCCCTGGCACCGTATAATCCCACCAATGGCCAACACCTAGAGACTATAAAACCAAGTTCCCGGAAGCTAGGAGAACCTGGCAAGCTACAGAGAGTTTCCTGCCCACATGGGAGAGCCTTGCAAACTCCCCATGGCGTATTCATATGCCAAATCCAGTAACAAGATTGGTTTCAATCCCCTGACCCTGAAAGAGCCTCCAGTGCGGCACCATTGGAAAGGACAAGTAAGGAGAGGCTTCTAAAATCTCAGGGCTAGCACGAACGGAGACGTTACTGAGACTGCTCAAGAAATTTGACAATCAACAGGATGATGATGATGATGGTGATGATGGTGATGATGATGATGATTATCTGATATTTGGGGTTCCAATGAACATGCTTTGGGAAATTCTGCATCATCTCAACATTCTTCCTCTACTCTCCCCCACCCCCCGTCCTCCACCCCCCGCTGCACATTTTTTCTAAAGAGTAAAATGGAATTGATTAATTTTCATAAGCACACACACACTTCTTAGGATCCTTAGTCAAGGATCTTAGGACCTTAGTGCGTCTTAGGACCCTTAGTCAAGTTCTCATACAGTGTATTCTATTTTCCCATAACAACTGTTCATTTGTTAATATCAAGTACTGACCAGTTTACATTAAAATATGAAACACATCATTTACATTAGGATGTAAAACACATTAATTAGCATTTTTGCATGCTCCATTTATTCTGTGTACAGGCTATTTTCTAGGTTAAATATTTAATTGAAGCCTTCCGTGTGGAGCAGAGGGCTCCAAGAAGTGTTTGCTTAGGCTGGGGCAGCACAGCCCAACTTCTCTTGTTCTCGAGCTGTATGACCTTTGACAAATTCATTAGCTTCTCTGGGTCTTCATCCCTTCAAAGGTAGGAGGAGGGCATTGAACCAGATTATCTTTGAGTCCTCTTCAGCATCAACATTTATATTGGAAAGCCTTTACCATAGTAAGCCCCGTGAGCCACTCCCGCCTCTCTGAACCAAATATTAGACTTGTAAAATGTGAACAGAATTAACTTACTAAAAGCCTCTAATCAAGACCAAAACCTTTTACTTAAACAATTAGAAAACAATTAGCTTGGGAAATAAAAACAATTTTAATTTGCTAAATGGGCTTCCTCCCTCCTAATAGAGATGGACAAGCCCCTAACTAACGCCTCTGACCACACGAAGACCACACAGGCATCAAGGGTTCTGTGGAGAGAGGAGTGAGCTAGCGCAATTTGCTCTTAGCAAAGTGAAATGCGCTCACATTAACCTCCATCTTTTTGCAGTGATTCATGTTTAAACATATGCCTAATGTTTGCCATGCTCAGAGCTTCCTAGTCATTGATCTACCCTGATGCCTAAATACAGATGGGTCTCACAGAAGCCCAATATTATGCAGTGCTTTGTCATTGGGCCCCTGAAACCACCATGAATGAATGAGCCCATCCTAGAAAAAGTACCCCTTCAACACAGGGAAGAGCCTCAGCAAAAAACCTTTTAAATTAATGAAAAGTGATAACCAGGGTTTGGAGAGATAGTACAGTGGGTCAGACATTTGCCTTGCACATAACTGACATTGGTTTGACCCAGCTCCACATATGGTCCTCTGAGCCCCACCAGGAGTGATCCCTGAGTGCAGAGCCAGGAGTGAGCCCTGAGCACAGCTGGGTGTAACCCAAAAACCAAAAAGAAGAAAGAGAAAAGTGAGACCATGTGGCCCAATTCTGATGCCTTCTAGCTAGAAAACTGCTTTGTTTTACACTGAGCTCAAAAAGATCAATACTCAACATGACCCAGGTATGTTCACCATTACCTATAAAAGTATTGAGATCCACGGAATACATTATTTTTATTTAGCACTGTAGCACCGTCATCCCATTGCTCGTCGATTTGCTCAAGCAGGTACCAGTAACATCTCCATTGTGAGACTTGTTACTGTTTATGGCATATCAAATACGCCATGTGGAGCTTGCCAGGTTCTGTGGGTGGGATACTCTTGGTAGCTCGCCAGACTCTCTGAGAGGGACAGAGGAATCGAACCTGGGTCAGCTGCGTGCAGGGCAAATGCCCTACCCACTGTGCTATCGCTCCAGGGATGAACAATGGCAAGAGAGTGCTACAGTGCTACCACTTAAGCTATCTGATTTTTATTTAAGAGAGTAGAATTTTTTCTGATGTGCAACCAACCTCAAATGAAGAACCATGTACTTCAGGGAAGCTAGTCCTTTCATACTTTTTAGCTTTTCTTCCTGGATCCTTCTTGTAATACACATACTTTACTCTTAGGTGACTTGTTGCATCCCGCTGGACCTTCTGTTTCATTTATAAAATAAAGATTTCTGTCATATACACTTTACAAGTGCTTTCCTTTAACTGTCAGTTCTCCTTTTGTTCCCTTAAATCATACATGTTTCCATCCTGGGCAATGTTCTCACCACCCTGGGTCTCAGTTTACCCTTTGGTAAAGGAAGGAGAATGAATCTTTCAAACTCTGTAGAGTGTGATTTCTCATGCAAATACTGAGAAGTGGAGCTCCTATTTATTTATCTTCTATTCTTTTTACTTTACTTTTTAATCCATCTGTAACTTTTATGAAATGTTTCTCTTCTCTTTTCCCTCCTTCGCTATAGCCAACGTCACAGATGTAACCCATAAGACTTATTCTTATTAAGATCTTCTCGGTCTTACCATAAATGGAGAGTTTTACCATAAGTAGACTTATTGCTCTTACCATAAGAAGAGTGTTTGGCTCTGAATTCCCACCACACACTGATCCTGGCAACCAACGTTGTAACTGACCAGACTAAATTTAAGCAAATTTCAAAGGTCCTTTGAGCCAATTTCTATGTCCATACAATGTAATGATGATGGGAGTATCTATCTCAGAACTTTTGGGAGGAGTCAGAGACTTTAATCCATGTGAAATTATTGGAACCTTATCTGGCTCAGTACATGTTTGCTGTTGTCACTGGGTTGTCTGAACAGTATTGCTGGATTGGCCATTGAAGAGTCAATTTGCATGAGTAGAAGCTCATGAGAAATGTAGGTAGAGAGTAGTTTGAGGGAGGCTGTGATGGGTAATAGGAGGACCTTGGATGAGAATGCAACCACGTGTCCCTGACAGAAATACGTGGGACATTCTGCCCAAGACACACGGAGTATGACTCTAAATGAGTAAGATCAATGTATTCCTTATACTTCTTCATTTAATGCAAAATTAATTTCCTGCAGAGCTTGGATACCAAAGGATACCTTCAGGGTACCTGGAGAAAATGTTGCCCACACAGGCATCAGCTTTCTCAAAGAAAACCCTAACCCAGGAGGACATAAAGAACTACACGAGCAGTGAACATCATCAGGTAATTGGCAGCTGGACATGCCTAGGTGAACAATAAGAGCAAAGGACATGCTCTTTGAGGTCTCCCTGACTTTCAAAAAAGGATGTTTTGCATGGGGCTAATGTCCTCACTGTCACATAAGGGAGGACAGGCCAATGAAATCTAGGTAATGAAATTCTATGCCCACAGGTGTACACACATCCATGATGCCTGTGGACTCTCAGGTGACATCTCAGTGGAAGATATTTTTGGTAGACATTTCTTGAGCTAGCTGCACATCAGCATTTATGCCATCCACAAATTTCACAGTCTTACAGCTATGGCTTTTTACAAATCAAATATCAGGAAACCTTACAGAAATGGCCAACTGATCGCTAATAGAGCCAACTAAGGGACATCGCTGGAAACTTATTTCCAGCCAGTTCCATTAACCTCTTCATTATGTCCATGTAACGTCTTAGGTGCAGGCAGCAGTGGCCATCCTTGGTAGTCTCCTCTAAGGAGACCTCATCATGAGAGCAAACCCAGGAGAGCTTGTTCTGGAATCAGATAACTCGGAAAACAGAGCGGCTGAGGCAGACAGGTGCCTGTGATCTACTCCCAGCCCTAACCAGGGAGGAAAAGAAGAGAGACTAGCACTATTATTTGGATGAAATTTATTTTCCATCTAGCAATATTAAATCATAGAAGAGTTTCCTCAGTTGGGATGGGAGATGCGTAACAAAAGTAGATAATGGACCAAACATGATGACCTCTCAGTGTCTGTGTTGCAAGCCATGATGCCCAAAAGTAGAGAGAGAGTATGGGGAATCTTGTCTGCCATGGAGGCAGGGGGAGGGTGGAAAAAGGGGGGTACACCCAGGATATTGGTGGTGGGAAATGTGCACTGGTGGAGGGATGGGTGTTTGATCATTGTGAGATTGTAACCCATTGTGAGATTACAATGAAAGCTTGTAACTTATCCCACGGTGATTCAATAAAATTTTTTTAAAAAGAGCTTCCTCCCCCACTATGCACACACACACACACACACACACACACACATATACACACACACACCAGCTTCATCTAGAGTCACAAACTCAAATGCTTGTGAAGGGAGGTAAAGCATTCAAGTATTTAAAAATCAACAGCAGCATCAAATAGATGGAAGGTGTGAGGAGAGGGGACAGTGGTGGGGAGGAGACTGTGCTCTGGAACAGGCAACAATGCCCCACCCAAACATGGCACAAGGCATCCCCTGCTTAAATCAGCCCGTCCTTGCTGAGCAGGAGCCCAGAAGCTGGAGCTGGCCAAACTTCTTAATTAAGATTTATTTTTTTGAGATGTGAAATCTCCTATTAAGTGATGGCATAGAATTCATCCCCACATAGCCCACATAAGTATGGCATTGCATGGCCCATTTTATAGTAATCCAGTAATCGTCTGGGAAGGGATGGATTTCAGAAGTGGAGGAAAACCAATCCCAAAGGCCTTGGGTGGCTCAGGTAAAGGCAGAAGCAAGCAAGAGGAAGATTTTCTCGGCAATAAACAGGGAGTTCAGGGCATTGGAGCAAGAATCCAGGTCCTTTCAAGAATCCCAAGGCCAAGTGAGAGAGCATTGGTGGCCCCAAGTGGGGGCATTCTCGCCTTTGTTCCATATCCATAGATGATGAAAGGACTTCCATCTAGGAAAGGGAAAAATCTTGCCGGATTCTCTTTGTTCTCCAAGTTCACACCCTCTACTGTCCTCTGTCCACTCAAATGCCTAAAGAAAGGCAAACTCAGAGCCCAATGAGTCACCCTATCTGGGAGGACTGTCTTTCCGTCCCTGCTGCCCTCACTAATGTTTCTAAGGGTGGTTCTGGGGGCAGGCACCATCCAAAGGCCTGCTCTGTTCCTCTCCCGGCTCCCCCACCCTCTTCAACAGGCCTTACAAGCTGCCCTGTGTTGCTAGTGTCCATTCATCTGGAACTAGCTGTTCACAGGCCCAACTAAAAAGGCCTTTAATCCACTCATTATCGCTCCACCCAAATGTCAAACAGGAAAAAGACTTCAAAGCACGATGGCAAGTTTGATTTCCAGTCCACCACAGCTAAGCCCAACACAGGCAGGAAGAAGTATCCCCGCTGTCCTTAGGTTCTACCTCTGCTGATGAGGTCCTCCTCTATCGTAACCCCAGTCCGCTGTGTTCCTTCCCCGTTTGGATGCTTTCATTACTGTATCTTATAGAGAAACAAAAGCTTCAAAGGATTGCTCTCACTCAGATCTGATGCCCACTGGCTCCATTGAGAATCTCCTTTCTGCAGCAGAAGCTGAAATTCTCTATCCTGGCAATGGATGGGTTTAAAAACTAAGAGGCTCCTGGCTTAGCTCCTGTATTTCTCAATCTTATCCTTCTCTTTCGATGATTTCATTCTGATTAGAATCATAACCTATAATGAGACTTTGAACAACAAGTTGAATGGCACAGTGGCCCAGGCCTATGTTAATCATAAGGTTCACACTAAAACTACCTGGTCCTTTAATTAAATCCAGTGTTTTGAGGTTGAGATAAGCTTTCACAGACTATGGATCTTAGAACATTTGTGGTATAGTGCTAAAGTGCTGTAAGAACTAAAGTTTGATTATAAACCAGGATCTTTTTCCTCCTTCTTCCTTATCTTCCTTATCATTATCTCCTTTTCTGGAGTGAAAGATATTCAGGTTGGTTGGGAAATTTCTTTATGCATTTTTAACTTGCCGTCTGCCTACCCATGACTGATGAAAAATTCTTGTAAAGCTTTAAACACATACCTACAAATTAGGATGTTAAGCAATGGATTTCTATCTGTATAGGCACATCAAAACTTGAAAGTAGTCTGTCACTAAGAGAAATTTGCCAACTGATCATGAGCTAAGCAGATTGAATACCTTATTTGAAATATTTCATTGCCCCTCTCTCTACTTCCCGAGACCTGTTCTAAGTCTAATTCCTCACAATTTCTTCTTGGGCAAACCCACTGATCTCAGACTGAATCATGGGGCCTTCCTTGACATAAAAAAAAAAGTTGCTATATGCTTCTAACACAGGTTAAGTCCTAAAAGAATTCAGCACCAATAGCCTCTGCCATGGCTTCAACCACTGGCACTTCCCCATCAGAGGCACAGCAAGGACCAGGCAAAAGAAAAGTTGCTCTGCTCATCTCCAGTGACTTGCCCTTCTCCTGTACCAAAACGAACGTTCTGAGAGGAGGTGACCTAGAAGAGGAGGAACTCTGTCCATATTGCTAAGTCTTAGAAGGACAAGGTCTTGAGTATTTTGCAGTAGCATTTCTTCTTCAGAATAAAATGAGTCTCCAAGCCAGATTTCAGCCACAACCTGATAAATTCTCCTTTTGAGGGGTGGGGCTCTAGAGTCCATGTTCTTAAGTAGATGTCAAAGTTGGGTACTGCAACCTAGGTCTAGGGGACATTCAAAGTCACCAGCTGTATGTTGGTAAGTATTCTGATACATTTATTCAAAGTTTTATTTGGGGAGGGGGGAGTTCATTGACAGACATTATAAGCTTAGTATGCAAAGGGTTTCATGAATTTTTAAGGTGGAACTTGAGACTTAAAAGATGTTTTCTTGCTTGAGGCAGGAGATTCTGGCAAAGCACTCGGACCCCCAGGCCAGCTCAGCTACTTTACTTTGCCCTCAGGGTTAGAAGTTTGGGAAACCTTGATGATTGGGATGATCATTAAGGTCTGTTCCAGCTCTTGAAGTATAAAAAAAAACTCCTCCTTTCTTCCTAGGGACCCTCATTCTTTCCAGAAGTGAAACAGTGACATTCCTCTAGGTGAACATTGCTTATCTTAGTGTTCATGCGGTATTATCTGACAGTACAATGAGAATTATAGATTTTAAGGCACATGAAGCAGTAGTGGAGAATACCCAAGGGTCGCTGGTTCAGGTGTCTGCGGTCTGAGACTGGAATATCAATGACAGCCCATAAGGAGTCACCTCTGCTTACTGTGTGGCCTTGGAATTGTCCTTCACCTTGTCTGGGTCTCAGTTTCTTCATTTGTAAATAAATCAATATTAATGAAGTATTTAGAGCAGTGCCTAGCAAACAAGTTCCGAATGGTGTTTTGATGAGTAAATAAAATATTTATATTATGAAATGTTATCTATATTATACATAGACCTATCTTAAGATATTTTGAAATTTTTAATTCAAGCAAAGGTTACCACTCTTACTGTTCTCTGAGGAGTTCCCATAGTTACCGTAGTATGGGTAAATGATCAAGTAGGGTTCTTATTCCTTTTCTCTCTCATTCTGGGTATTTTACCTCTCTCCTTCCCACTGGGTAGAGAATTTGCATAATAGCTAGTGCTAGTTATTCTACATAAGCCTTTCATATTAGCAAGAGATATGTGAAATTGATTTATTGATGCTTGTGATAAACTGAATAATGACTTCCTCATCCTAATCCCCAGATTTAATTAATGTGTTACCTTTTGGGCAGGTGTGATTAAATTAAGGAATTTTCACTAGGAGCTAATCCTGAATTATCCTTGCAGATCCAGACTAATCACAAAGTCCTATATAATGGGGGACTAGGAGGTATTGGAGGAGAGACAATGTTAAATTTTTCTGAAGATGGAGTAAGGAACCATAAACCAAGGAATGTAAGCAGACTTTATATGTTGGTAAAGATAAGGAAGATATTTTCCTCTGATCTTCAAAAAGAAGGTAGCCAACACCCTGATTTTACACTTCTGACCTCTGGGATTATATGAAAATTCATTTGTGGTATTTTGGCTTTATTTTCAATTTGTTTGGCACCATCCCAGGTGTGCTTAGGGCTTACTTCTTGCTCTACACTCCTGGTGAGGGCTCAGGGGACCATATGGGGATTTAGCCTGGGTTGGGCCATGTGCAAACCAAGTGTCCTAGCCACTGTACTATGTCTCCAGTTCATGGTTGATGGTATTTAAAGTCACTGTCTTTGGGTTAATTTGTGATGACCACCACAGAACAATAATGCTGTGTGCTGCACCAAAGACTTTCTCCAAACACAACCTGGATATCTTAGGATTTTGACTTTGTAGCAAGATATCCAGAGCAAACCATGGCCCAAGAAAAGTGTATCAGAAAACTGTGTAATTTTTTTAAAACGTTGGCATCATTCCATGAACTCTATTTTATGGTATGTGAGGAACAAGAGCATTTGCTATCTGGTCTTATCTCTATATGTGTTTGCATATATTGCAAGAAATTTGTGCCTCAATACATATTGGAAAAGTTCTCATTTTTCTTTTTGTTCTATTTCTTCCATTGTTATTGTTACCAGTTACTTAAGCATTATAATTGCTTTTTAAGTATTTATGTAATGGTTATTACAGCCATCAATTTTCATGAGGTTTCCTATATATCAGGCATTGTCCAAATCAGTCACGGGTATTCGTTCAACCTTCACAATAACCCTTAGAAATATGTGCTGCCATTATGCTCATTTTGCAGATGAGGAAACTGTGACACTAGAAGGATAAGTAGCACTCCTAAATCCCAAACTAGGAAGTGGATGATCCAGCTTTCAAATCTAGGTAAGAGAACTCTAGAGTCCATGATCCTAATAAAGCTCAAGCATTTGCATTGGCAAGGAGCATGGACATTCCTGGCTTTGCGTTTCCCTTTATCACCCTCAAAGTAAAGCTCTGCTCACCCCCTTCTTGTTGACATCATTGGGCAGAGAAAAAAAACATTTGTAAAATATCCCAGTATAAACTAATATAGGGGCTGGAGTGATAGCACAGTGGGTAGGGCATTTACCTTGCATGCACCCGATCCAGGTTCGATTCCCAGCATCCCATATGGTCCCCTGAGCACAGCCAGGAGTAATTCCTGAGTGCATGAGCCAGGAGTAACCCCTGAGCATCATTGGGTGTGACCCAAAAAACCAAAAAAAAAAAAAACTAATATAGAAGAGTATGAAGCTATAAATTTGTTATGTAATCATAGCATGTCTTTTATGCTTACTATATCTCCTTTAAATCTAGGTTTCATTGCTGGTTAGAAGGCCTTAAAGTGAAGAGCAAGTGGGAGAATTCTTACTAAATCATTCCACACAAATTATTAGAACTCAAAATAACTTTAGAGAATTGTGATTTCTATTATCTTTGTATCAGAGGAGGAAACTGAGATTAGAGAATTGGGGTGACTCACTCCCAGGTCTGGGGCTAGTGCCATAATATAGCAAGCAGGCAGGGGATTTGCCTTGCATATGGCAGACCAGTGTTAAATCTCTGGTACCCCATATGTTTCACTGAGCACCACCGGCAGTGATCCCTGGGCACAAAGCCAAGAGCAAACCCTGAGCACCACTGGGTGAAGCCTTTTCCTTCAAAATAAGAGTACCCCATATCTGTTTCCATATTGCCTTTGGTCAAAATTCCGTCATCTAACCAAGGAAAGCTTATCCTTCCTTTGATCAAAGGGAAACCTCCAAACTATAGTTCCATTTCTATTCCTAGATCCCAAACTCTTCCTACAGCCCAGAAGACTAGCTGGGATACAAGTGTCTTTTTTTTTCTTTTTGGGTCACACACAGCAATGCTCAGGGGTTACTCCTGGCTTTGCACTCAGGAATTACTCCTGGCAGTGCTTGGGGGACCATATGGGATGCTGCGAATTGTACCCGGGTCGGCCGCGTGCAAGGCAAACGCCCTACCCACTGTGCTATCGCTCCAGCCCCTGGGATACAACTGTCTTAAGGAGCTCATGCCTATGCAAAATGAAAGCAAGTTGCCTTTTGCTCTTTTTTTTTTCTTTTCTATCTGAAAAGCTGAAGTCAATGATTGTGTGCAGAATTAAAGCCAGGAGTATGGGAGCAGAGGTCTAATCGGAGAGCCACTCAAGACTGACAAGTCAACCACTCAGCATGTTGAAGTCATTTGTGTAGCTGGAGGATTGTTTTTCCCCATTAGGTATATTTCAGTTGCAGAATGATTGGGATTGGGGGGAACTGTTTGGGTCCTGACACTTAAGCTGCTTCTGCACTGCTGATTTATAACAGACCCTTGATTCTGGAAACGCTGGTTGTCTTGTTTACATGCAACACAGAACACCCTCCCCTCCCCCCAACCCCCTCAATTCCATTTTCCCATGCTACATGGAGTGAAAAACCAGAATGTAAAATATAAAATGGGCTGGTGACAAAGAAAGGCCAAGAAGCCACTGGTTACATGGATTTGAAAGTGGAAGGCAGGTGCATTCTCTTCAGTACGGTTGCAGACTGCCTTTGAAACAGATGTCACCCGGTCCTCCGCCATTCTCTCTGCACAAGGGAGGCCCAGCGCTCCAGAATGGGAAACAATGGGCATTAATATCCATTGGAATGACAGCTGTTTGTGACTCGCTTTGCTCAGGACACGTGTCCCCGAAGTAGAATGATTAGCGCTTCAGCGGAATACTATATTTGTGGGTAATCAGAAGTGAATGGCAAATTGTTTGGATTAATGGGAAGCAGGGTCCACAAGCTCCTTTCTGAAAGTTCCCACTATGAATAAGTACGAAAATGAGCTCGTAGCAGTAGCCTTCCTCCTACTCATAAGGTGGTGGATTTGTTTAGTGTATCCTGGGAAAACTAACCTGCCTCACCAGGGTGTTGTGAGGTTTAATTAATGTTTGTAAAGTGCTTGGAATTCCACTGAAGAAATGTTCCTTGTCGATGCAAATTATTATCATTCTATAGTGCCTTTCATCCCAGAATCTCAAAGTGCTTCCCCAACAATTAATTAAGCCTCACTACACCCCTGTGAGGGAGGCGAGCATCATTCTGCCTGTGCTAATACAGCAGAGTTTCTGCACCTGAGTCAGAGTCTAATGTTCAAGTTGCCCTCCAGGAGGGAGAGAGACCCCATTAGCGAGCATCCCTAAGTGCCTCATAATACATGAGTCACTAACAATGCAAGGCAAAGCACTATACTCCATACCTATGGCCATAAGGACTTGTTTAATTTTGTTTGGTCCCTAATTGTCTGGGCTGCTAGTTTTATTTTTCTCCCTCCCTCTGAAGCAATAAGGTACTTGTCAGATGAGAGCCCAATTAGCAGCTGTAACGAGTTGCAGTGTTGACTATACTTTCTAATCCTTTTCTTTAGCATCAGTAATTCCAGAAAAGAGGTTGCACCCCCCTCTCCCATCAGACACACCCAAGAAGAAGACAAGTTTCTTCTCTCCAAAACTGCCGGGGATGGTTCACAGGACAGGCAGTTTGTTGCCTTGTTAGCAATCTTGAGACTGCATGCTCCTGTAACATCCAAGCATCTGAAGCAAGTATTGTAATTCTTTTTTCATTACAAGTGCCATAATTCATAAGCACAAATCTCATGTATTGGCTTCTTTTAAAAGGAGCCTGGAAATCAAATGAGCATGTGTAGCATTCCAGAGTGTGCTGGAGACAAATCCATCAGCGGAGTCCTCACCGAATGCATTTTGAAACAGAACATTTTGGCATTGGTTCTGGACAGGTTTTAAAACTAGGAATTTCCACTGAAGGCCAAAGTTTCAGTCATGAAAACCAGGGGAAAAATCATGATTTTCAGTCTAATCCTATATAAGGGCATGACGCACTGTGTGACTTCAAAAGTATTCCATGGGTTCACATTAAACTTCTGATTTCTCTTGTGTTCATTTTGGACCTGGAAGATCCAGGTTCCAAGTTGGGTTGACAATTATAATACCCAGCACAATTCATGAGTCTCTCTGAGGTGCCATTTCCTCATCTTTAAAATGGGAACATACAACTTTTCATGTTGTATGAATGTAATGAGATCATTTTTAAGTGGGGGGTGCTTTATAAACCAGGAAATTTATACCCATGTAAGTGGCTGCTAACAACAGGACTCAAGTCACGGTAATAATCCATAGCTATAAGAAGAAAAAAACTTGCTCATAGTCATAAATAACATCATGGTAATTTTCTCTAGGTGTGGCATATTTATTATCCACACTAGGTACAGATAAGGGAAATTATACACTCTAAGACTAAAAATTATCAGATGGATTTAGCAGTTTGGTTCAGTTGCTCCGCCTTTCTTCCCACCATCTTAACTTTCCTCCATCTCCTATTATAGTGCTGTTGAGAATTCCACACCTCTCAACCCTATGAGAGGAAAGGAATTCCATGCATGGAGTCTCTTCCATACCCCCTTCTAAGAGTGGGCATTATATAGGTTGGCCATTTAGAATACACCAAACTCTAAGGGATGAGTGTCAACTCATGGATGGCCAATTCAAGTCTTTTCAATTTTTGGTGTTATGGAAAGGTGTTGGGAGGGAGTTGTCCTGTTCCCATTAAAATTCTGGAGCTGGACGGATGTAGGTTCCCAAAGCCTGCATGGGAATGTCAAAAAAAACTAGTCCAGCAGAAGCTACATAGAACCTCACAGGATTCATGAGTACTATAAGACAGAGTTAATGCTTTGGCAACCTTAGTTAGACCCTTGAATCTACCTGTGCCTACACTTCTGATTATATGAGTCAATTAATTTCCATTGTACCCAAGCTAATTTGAGTCAGCTATCTATTACTTGTTGAAGTTAAGTCTTGATTAATATCGACATAGACTTACCAACAAAGAATAGATGAGATTCATCCGTTCACCATTTAGAAAGGTGGGTTAAATATCACCAACCTCTATGATTGGATAAATATGTTGCCATTTGAATCTTTTTATAGGTTCTATAAAATAGATTGCCTGAGGGGCTGGAGTGATAGCAGAGCAGGGAGGGAGTTTGCCTTGCACGCGGCCGACCCGGGTTCAATTCCCAGCATCCCATATGGTCCCCCTGAGCACCACCAGGAGTAATTCTTATGTTCATGAGCCAGGAGTAAGCCCAGTGCATCAGCGGGAGTGACCCAAAAAGAAAAAAAAATAGATTGCCTGAGGCTCACGCCAGACCACGTTGGTGAATGATCTTGAGAGTTTCAGAAGACAGATGTCTTTTTATGGCTTTCTCTCTCTCAGTGGTACTCGAACTATCATGGAGGTGCTGAACCAGTCGATCATATTCCTCGTCTATGTTGTCAACGATGGCATCTTCCCATATTGCCGCAATAGTGCCAAAGAGCTCCCAGTTGGTGGTTGTTCTGGGAGTTCTCTTCTTAAACTTTGCAGCCCTTTCCCCCCCGCTCTGTGAAGTAGAATTTCGTATGAAGGTTGTCTGGTCCCAATTGGAATTTTGGGACAACAGCGACAACAGTCAGGCAAAACTGTCGATAGAATATGATGTGATCAAGTTCACTGTGGAACTGTCTACTGGGAGACTCCCATCTCCAAAGTTTCAATTTGGCCTTCTGGAACTGCGAGTTACCGTGGAGGTATTGGTCAACATAATGAACTCAGATAGTCTCTCACCCTGTTCTTTCCATTCTAAGCTGTGGGTCCCGATGTGGAGTTCTTTGGGCGATCATCTCCATCCTAACTTGGAATTAAAATCACTGATGATGACCTTGCAAATATGTGGTCTTCTTTATAGAACTTCTCCAGCTCCATGTAGAACTTCTCAATTTCTTCTTCATCGTAGTTGGATGTTAGTGCATAAACAATGAAGACAGAAACTGCTGGCAATGAGCCACATCTGTTCAAACATAAATGTCCGATTCAGGTTGTTAGGAATTCGAAAGAATCAATGCTCATGGCCAAGTTCGTGTTGACAAGACACCAACACGACCGACACCTCTACTGTCACATGTTCCAAGGACCAGTTATTCTCCAGTGTCAAAAACGGCATGATGTGGGGCTGGAGCAATAGCACAGTGGGTAGGGTGTTTGCCTTACATGTGGCCGACCCGGGTTTGATTCCCAGCATCCCATATGGTCCCCTGAGCACCGCCAGGAGTAACTCCTGAGTGCAAAGCCAGGAGGTAACCCCTGTGCATTGCTGGGTATGACCCAAAAAGAAAAAAAAACAACAAGAAACGGCATGATGTGATTGATGCCTTCTTGTCTCAGTCAATCCAATGATGTCGTACTTGATCTTCTGTGCTTGAACCATCAGGTCCTTGATAGATGCTTTGGATGTCAGCATACATGCATTAAAAGTGCAGACTGTCATTTTAGTCCTTCTTCATTTTGGCAGCCTAGCTCAGCCCTGAGATTTTAGCAGCCTCTCCTTGCTCATCCTTCTCAATGCTGCAGTATTGGGGGCTCTTCCAGGGTCAGGGGAATGAGGCCCATTTTTGTTACTGTTCAAGCTTGCAAAGCTGTGCAGAGAAGCAATAAAAGAAGACGAAAGAGAGAAGAACAGCAGTGTTGACCAATGCTGCAGAAGCCGGGAAAAGTACTTGCAATGCCCACCTGTCCTTTACCCACTATAAGACCAAGATGACTGCCCTCTGACATTCTGATGGATATATCATATCTCCCAGAAGGGCAATGGAAAAGCTTATCCACAACTTCTACTTGGATCTTTGATAGCCACGTCCACCTGCCCACATACCAAACTTCACAGGATGAATATGTCATTCCCAGAGTTCTCCCTTCCGAAATCCAACATGCCATTTCTTCAGTAAAGAAGCATACAGCACCCAGTCCAGACAAGGTCAGACCCAAATACCTGAAGAATCTGCCTCCAGTACTCATCAATACACTGGCTCGGTTCTTCACATACTACCTGTCTGAATGCAAGGTTCTGTCCCAATAGAAAACCAACAGGAATATTCTGTTGTACAAGAAGGAAGGCATCCATGACATAGGCAACTATTGCCCAATCTGCCTGTTGTCTGTCATCTGCAAGTTGTTCGCCTTAATCATCCTGAATAGGATTGGCAGAACACTAAACAAAGGATAACCATGAGAGCAAGTTGGGTTCTGAAAAGAATTCAGCATGACCGACCATATCCACACGATGATCAAGCTCATTGAGGTTTCTCGAGAGTTCAAGATGCCACTCTATCTAGCGTTTATTGATTTGAAGGTCTTTGATTCTGTTGAGATTGAAGTGGTCATCAAAGCCCTAGCCAAACAGGGTGTTCAAACTCAGTACACCAGGATCCTCCTCGAACTATATTACAGATTCACCATCAGGATCTCACCACTCTACAAGAAAGTGATCATCGACATAAAGAGAGGGGTGCAGCAGGGCAATACCATTTCACTGAAACCCTTTAGTGCCATCCTTGAGAATGTCATACAACAACTGGAATGGGAAGGAATGGGAGTGAAGATAGACAGTTGGCAACTACACCACCTCCACTTACATCGTTCTAAAAACACCAAACATTAGTCAAGCGGCACAAATGCTGGCTGACTTTGACTTTGACTGTGAGTGTGGAAAGGTCGGACTGAAGCTGAATCTCACAAAGACAATGTTCATGAAAAAAGGAACTAGATCCTGATGTTCCTTTTGCTCTCAATAGAACAAACATCTCCGAATGCAGCAGTTATATGTACCCAGGTCGAGAACTCAACTTGATGAACAACTTGGCACCTGAGCTGCGCAGGAGGAAAAGAGCAGCATGGAATGCCTTCAAGAGCATCGAAGAAGTTATTAAGAGGACAAAGAATTTCCGGCTCCGGTTCTATGGTTCTGTGGTCAAAAAGTCACATCTTTTCACTCCACCATTCTTCCTGCACTCTTATACACCTCAGAGACCTGGGCCCTATTCAAACAGGTTGAGAACGCTATTCGGGTCTCCCAAAGAGGAATCAAAAAGAGCTATACTTGGTGTATCACGATTCATTCAAGTGAGAGAAGGAATCCGGAGTTCTGATCTCCATCGATGATTGAGAATCAGGGACACTGTCTTATTTGTCAAGGCGTTGAAAATCAGAAGGGCCGGACACGTAATGTGATTTGGAGATGACCACTGGTCTAGAGCTGTCACCGACCGGATTCCATGAGACATCAAAAGAACGCCCATCCGCCCACCTATGAGATGGTCAGACTTCTTCATCAAGATCCTGAACAAATGGTTTGAGGGTCTTCGTGTTCCTGGGGTGAGCAGATGCCATTGGGCTACACTAGCATGCGACAGAGATGAATGGAGACATTACTGGCACCCGCTTGAGCAAATCGATGAGCAATGGAATGACAAGTGAAGTGACAAGTGATAAAATAGATAGGGAAGGTGATTTGAAATTAGTATGTTTTCTAAAAAGAATATAGCCAGACTCTCCCCACATCAGTTGGGCATCATTTAGAGTTGGAGTTTTGGGGGTCAGGAGGTCATTCTTTCTGCTTGAATCTTATCATTTAACTCATGTTTTCCACCAGGACCCACTCTAATTTTAGTTCCTCTGTTTTGGCTTTGCCCTCTTGTCTTTCTACTCCATCAGAAGTCTTCTATGCTTATCCAATGTGCTCCTGCCATTGACATTTTATTTTTCTCAGTAGAGTTAGGTACTACCCTACAAGCAGGTTGTGTGGTTCTGAGGACCAGGTGGTCCTGGGGGTAGCCTCATGTAAGGCAAATGCCTTAAACTCTCTCTGGCCAAGAACAAATTTTTAATCAGAGAACAATCTAATTCATTGGGGCTATCAAACCATTTATGGATAACTGGTGAGAGTGAGTGCATAAAGGTTCATGTATTTTAACTAGTTCACATTCCTTTCTCTAACTTACTTAGAATATTTGCACACTAGAATATTTATTTGTGATTATGAGTTTAAATCCTGACACACTTGTGACTTTGCCTAATCTGTGTGTCTCTGTGCCTCAGAAAATGTGTCTTAGTCTCCTAAAAAGGTGCAAAAATGCCTAACTCATTGTTGTGAAAATTAAATTGCTTTGTGACAGTAGAGCAGTTAGTTAAAACAGTGCTTAGATCCTAGTAAATACTCAGTAAGTGTAAGAAGGTGCTATTCAGAGTGCACTGTGGCCTAGAATCCCCGTTTAACTGTGGCTATACAGATGTAGAATGAATCAGTGCCCTCAACCACTTCCTAGTTTTTCTGATGATTTTGCCTGTAAACTCAGGTGCTTACTCCTCCACACTGTATCACTGTCCTCTGGGAGTTGGTCAGCAGGTGGCATGCTCATAAAAGCCTACCATGGCATGTTACCCGCACAGCAAGATACAGATGGCATCCAGAGATGTCACTCTGGAAACCACTGTGCAGAAACCCAGAGTGCCCATCAAGTTTTGACTCAGAATCAGGGAGAGCTGGTTTCTTGTGCTTATCAATGATTTTTTATGACTTGTTACCTTCATGGACATTTATTTTTCTTTCTCGTGTCCTCACGGTAGAGTCTCACTCCCTATTTTTGAACATTAACTTGTTTTTTTCAATTCCCTTCCCACCAGCCCTCATCTGAGCTCTATTTGCATCCTCTGGCTTGCATGAAAAACATACTTGTTCACAAGCGTCAAACAGATGAAACAGTTCTCATGGTAAGGCAAGGTTATATGTCCTCTGAGGCCCCCACAAGGTAACTGCTGACCTGCCTGCACTTCATTCATAGAGCATTAAAATTTGTTCAACTTGCTAACAAGTCGTAGAGTATTTACAGAGCAGGGATGAGTCAAATGGGGAACATGAACAGATGGAGAAGAGCCAGTTGTTATGCTTCAAGTACATTTCCCACATTGGAATGCATCAAAGCCTGGCGGTATATACTGCATGCAAGTCACCCACATAGTATAAAACTGATTTAATTTACTATCCGACGCTTTGTTTTGCCATTACATAATCACAAATGTGCCCCTAAAGAGGCAGTTTTGGAATGTAAGTCAGGGCAAGGAGCCAGCCAGACATGAGTTCTAGTCCTAGTTAGACGACTCTTTATACTTCCCTACAGACCCTCAGGGGCCATTCTGATTTGTGACAAGGTTGTCCTCAGAGGCCACCCTTTTCTGTAGAAGTGGTCAGCCCTCTACGTCCCTGGTGAAGGCTGTGGTGTACCAGTGTGATTCTGGGGTCTGTGGGAGGGAGACACAGAAAGAGTAACTGACCTGGGAGTACGGAAGAGACTCTTCTGATATCTTAGATTCTCTCTTCTCCCTCGTGAAACGGCTGCTCTGAAAACAGAACTCAGTGCAGTTTCAAAGGGCAGGGAGAGAATCCCTGGTACTTGGCAGATTTCCTCACCAAGTCCTTGCAGTTAAATCTCCCACAAGCTCTAGGAGCAAATTGTCAGCGATGCACTTAGCCGGCCCTAAACACCTCAGCCATTTCTACCAGATAGGGGAAATTGCTTTCAGGGATAGATGCATCTCAAGAAAGTTGGCTACAAAATGGATTTCTATAAAGAGAATTCCATTTTCTCTTGGCTTCCATTACAAAATTGGAAAATTTGTCACACTGGGGGAAAACTCCTCTCAGGAGACTGAAATGAACATTTGGGATGGAAAATAAATTAATGTAAAGCCAGAGTGATGGCACAGCTCTCCTCAGAAGGCACCGTGCCTGCTGGGAAGCGCCCTGTGAGCCATTTTTTTATTGTTGACTCATCTCCAGGATTTTGTAGAAGTGTTAGAACCCATGCACCTCACACCTCACACACTGTATGATTTTTTTTTTCCTCCTCACCCAAAATTATTAGCATTTCCCCATGACTGAAGATGCCATTCCCGCATTCTTACACCTCTCAAACTGTGCTCACTCATGTTTATGTCAATATGGCACTGGGTTGCAAGAACTTATTATTCATTCATTTATTTATGTTCTGATGTTTTCATATTAGCAATTTGATATGATTTTAAGGAATAAAGCTTTTGAAATCTAATATTTGCATCTCTAGTTAAACTCTACTTGTTTGCCCCAAAGGAAGTCTATTTTAACATGATATAGTGTTTCAATTATACTGTTCAATTTGACCTGCAAGAGTTGAGTGGTCAAGCAATCTACCAGCTGTCCAATATATCTTCAACCATATCTTGTCCAGTTAGAGATATTTCTACCTCAGCTTTACAGCAGATAACTACAAAATCAGATGAAATTTTCTCATATAGGTCCTGAGCAATAGGTAGGGCCCACCCAGGTTGGATACCATATGTACCCCTATGTGGTCCCACAAGCACACCAAGATTGGTCCCTGAGCCCAGAGCTTGGAGTAAGCCCTGAGCACTGCTGGGTGTAGCCCCCAAACAAAAATCTTTTCTCGTACAATGGGCCAAGAAACACTCTTTTTTCCACCTTGAATTAAATATTTTAATTGAATCACTGTGAGATACACAGTTACAAATTTGTTCATGATTGGGTTTCAGTGATACAATGTTTCAACACCCATCCCTTCACCAGTGTGCATTTTTTACCATCAACTTCCCTAGTTTCTCTCCCATAACTTCTCTCCCCAATCCTTCTTAGGTCCTGCTTCTGTGGCACACATTTTGCTTCTTTCTCTCTCTGTCTCTCTCTCTTTCTCTCTCTCTCTCTCTCTCTCTCTTTCCTTTAGGGCATTATATTTTGCAATACAAGTACTGAAAGGTTATTATGTTTGTTCCTTTACCAACTTTCAGCACTATGACAATAGCTGGAAATGATCTCTCTGGACAAGAACTGAGTGCTGAAACATTTTCGTTTTCTCTTTCTTTCTCTCATTCTTCCTTCCTTCCTTCCTTCCTTCCTTCCTTCCTTCCTTCCTTCCTTCCTTCCTTTCTTTCCTTTCTTCCATCTTTCCTTCCTTCTTTCCTTCCTTCTTTCCTTCCTTCCATCTTCCTTCCTTCCTTCCTTCCTTCCTTCCTTCCTTCCTTCCTTCCTTCCTTCCTTCCTTCCTTCCTCTCTCTTTCTCTTTATTCCTCTCTTTCTTTCTTTATTTCTTTCTTTCCTTCTTTCTTTCTTCCATCTTTCTTTCTCTTTCTTTCTTTCCTTTTCTTTCCTTCTTCCTTCCTTCCTTTCTTTCTTTCTTTCTTTCTTTCTTTCTTTCTTTCTTCCTTCCTTCCTTCCTTCCTTCCTTCCTTCCTTCCTTCCTTCCTCTCTTTCTTTCTTTCCTTGTTTCTTTCTCTTTCCTTTCCTCTCTCTGTTGTTAAACTTTGTGAGCTTTCCAGTAAGGAGAAGTTTGAGTCTACCTGATAGTAATAATAAGCCACTTGATTTCCCACCACCACATGGATCCAAAATATAGGGCTTTTTTTTTTCTCAGTAGTAATACTGGGAGGGGAGCTTTGGGGGGATGGGGGATTTTTCAGCTTCTCTTTCAGTTTTTCACCATGTTAAGGTTTCTAGGAAAGCAATTTTTCTTTCTAATCCCCAGCTCCAAGCTCCTCTGACCTCCATATGAAAACTGCTCCTTTAGTTGGCCCCCACATTTAAATTCAGTAGAATTTCCTGGATCTTCTCCAGACTCACCCTTCCTCTTTGCTGTACCAGTTCACCCTGTTATTTCTGCTTTAAAGACTTGGTCACGATGAATAAGGCAACACTTCCTTCTCTTGGACCCACAAAAGGGTGACTCTAGGTCTCCTTTGGGGAAATGAAAACCTGGGTGAGAACACTGATAGGATCAGCTGATTGTAAAACTTCTCATTTCTTCCTGCCCACTCAGAGGGAGCCGAGAACAAACCTGCTCTTAGAATTTTGGAAACTCCCACGTACCTCCCTAACCCAATATTCCATGATCACAGGGAATACCCACCTAATAGAAAGTAGCTTTGCAACGTCTGTGTTTGCTCAGTTCTGAGGTTGTCATGCCACAGTCTGCAGAAAGAAGCTGCGTGTCTCTGTTGAAGCTGACATCATCACAGCCGACCTGTCACTCTGCTGCTACATCCTCTCAGTGTGGCAGATACAGCTGGTGGGGCAGTGCTTGGTTGGTACGTCCTCAGACCTTGCATGTATGGTCCCAAAGGGCGGGAGGGGGGGGGAAGCACTTGGAGACATCGTCCCTCCTTAGAGAAGTTTCTGAAGTTTCTGCCCTCCAAAGGGCAAAGGAAGTATGTCTCGTCCATTTGCAGTGAACCAGGTGAATAATTGGGACCAATAACTCAATCTGTTTTACTTGGTGACATTCGCATTTGGGAAAAACTCCCATAGAAGAACTAATGTTTATTCCAACTGTAATGTATTTAATGCTTCACTGCCTACATTGAGGGCATCAACTCTTGATATTTTTTTTCAGGCAGCATAGAGAGTGCCTCATAGAACTTCTTGTCCCTTCTTTATGCTGCACTCTTCATGCCCTGCCTCTCTCCTCTCTCATGCACATGACAGATGGGGCTTCTTTACTACTCTCCCCAAGTTCTCCCTTTCTCCCCTCCCTTCCCAGGCTAATCTTTCCAAAACCTTTCTTTTGCCCTATAAACCTTTGGGGCACAGTTGTTCTTGTCTATTGCCATCACCCCGTGGGTAAGGTATGCTTCAGGTCCTTATGATGAAAGAAAGAAAATACATGCTATATCATTTTATAAAGCAGGGGGTTTTTTTGCACTCTCTCAACTACTTTAGTTATATTCAAATTTTTTAAAAATCAGATATCTTATATTTCATGGATTTCTCTTTAGCCAATAACTTCCTGGGCTTATAAATGAGATTCATTATTCTCCCTACTAGCAAAGCTATGATACCTCCATATGCTGAAAGAATTTCTGTCTGTACCACCTTTGGTTACATATAAATTACTTTTCTGTTTAGTTATCCTAGAGAAACTTGTTCAGCAAGGGGTGTGTGTGTGTGTGTGTGTGTGTGTGTGTGTGTGTGTGTTCCACTGGGAGGTGATGTTGTTTTGTTTTTAGCAGTAAGTGAAACCTGTTCCATTGCTCCATTCAATAGCAGGGTGCCTTCTAGATCTGTTGAATTTCCTCTCTCCTTTTCTCTTCTAGAAAAACCATGATTTCCTTCCCCTCCTCACTCTGCCCAGAAGGCACCAGGTGCAGATGAGTGCTTTTGAAGTCTGCTGTCCAGAGTTTCTCTAGCATTGCACAGTTTCTATTGCTCCATGACCTCCCAAGACTGATGAAGCCCCATGCAGTTCAGGGAAACAGCACTGGATTGTCGCCACACATTGATGCTCTAAATTGTTTCCCTAGCAGTGTTTTCATTTTTGTTTTCCTCGGACATGGATTTTACCGCTTGCTCATTACCTTTCCAGAGCCACTTCAAAAAAGCTTGTCTGAATTTAGCTTCCACCATCCCATCTCCCAAGGCCTGTGACAGGACTCTTCGCTGTGTGAAGGGCTGAGATCAAGATCCTAGTGCCACTCAGGTATGCAGTTGTCTTGGTTTCCATCCAGAAAGGTCATGACCTTTGACCATGTGATGTTTGCATTCCTGCCCCTGTGTCTAATCCTGCTGTTTGAGGACAAAGGGTGCTAACCTATAAATTGCCAAGCTCTTTCTTCTGAAGTATGTATCACTATTGGGATTCATGTAAAGCCAACCCCCTTTTGAGAAAACACACATTGACAGAGGGCACTTGGTTCCAACGTCCAGGAGCTAACATGCCACAGAGACATGGAGAAGGAAGTCTGATTTCTAGGCAGGATAATTTATTCTGGTCCCCTCATTTTATTTTATTTTAATTTAATTTAATTTTTTTAATTAATTTATTTTTTAAATTAGTGAGTCACCATGAGGGTACAGTTACAAATTTACCCATCTTCGTGCTTGTATTTCCCTCATACAATGTTTGAGAACCCACCCCTCCACCGGTGTCCATTCTCCACCACCAATGAACCCAGTATCCCTCCCACCCTCCAATCCCGTCCCCCCACCCCGCCCCACCCTGCCTCTGTGGCAGGGTATTCCATTTTGTTCTTTCTCTCCTTTTGGGTGTTGTGGTTTGTGATAAGGATATTGAGTGGCCATTGTGTTCAGTCTCTAGTCTACTTTCAGCATGCATTATTTTCATTTTAAAAAGAAAATTTCGAGAGCCAGAGAGATTGTACAGTGGGTAAGGCGCTTGTCTGATTTGAGTCCCAGAATCTCATATGGTCCCCTGAGTACCGCCAGAAGTGATTCCTGACTGCAGCACCAGCAATGACCCCTGAGCACCACTGGGTGTGACCTCAAACTAAAAGAAAATTAAATTAAATTAAAAAAAATAAAATAATAATTTTGTTGACTTTCTCTTCAAGCTCGTGTTCTCCCTTGAACATATATCTTGCTTTTCTTTAAGTTTCTTTGCTTGCCTATTTTCACTATGAAGAATCCTGTGTTCTCTCTCAAACACACACTCCTCCCTTTCTCTCCCCTCACATCTAAATAAGTTTCTTTACTTTTGTTGATATGCTGGATTATGTTGATTGATTTCCGAATGTTAAACCATCCTTGCATCCCTGGGATGAATCCCACTTGGTCGTGATGTATGATCTTTTTGATGAGTTGTTGGATCCTATTTGCTAGTATTTTGTTGAGGATCTTCGCATCGGTGTTCATCAGGGAAATTGGTCTGTAATTTTCTTTCTTAGTGGTGTCTTTGTTTGCTTTTGGTATTAGGGAGATATGTGCTTCATAGAAACTGTTTGGGAGAGTTCCTGTTTTTTCAATTTCCTGGAAAAGTTTGAGGAAAACAGGCAATAGGTCTTCTTTAAATGTTTGGAAGAATTCGCCAGTGAAACCATCTGGGCCTGGGCTTTTGTTTTTGGGGAGGTTTTTGATTACCGTTTCAATTTCCTTAACATTGATGGGTCTATTCAGGTATTCCAGGTCTTCTTTCTTCAGTGTTGGGAGATTGTAGGAATCAAGGAATCCATCCATTTCTTTTAGGTTCTCCTTTTTTGTGGCATAAAGACTTTCAAAGTAGTCTCTAATGATCTTTTGAATCTCACTGGTTTCTGTTATGATGTCCCCCTTTTCATTTCTGATTCGATTTATTAGAGTTTTCTCTCTTTCTTTCTTTGTGAGACTTGCTAGCGGTTTATCAATCTTATTTATTTTCTCAAAGAACCAACTCTTTGTTTCATTGATCTTTCGGATTGTTTTTTTGGTTTCGATGTCATTAATTTCTGCTCTAATTTTTATTATTTCTTTCCTTCGGTCTGGTTTGGGGTCCTTTCTCTGGTCCTTTTCTAGGGTCTTGAGTCGTGAAGTCAAGCTATCTATGTGGGTCCTTTCTTCCTTCCTGAGGAATGCTTGGAGAGCTATAAATTTTCCCCTTAACACGGCTTTAGCTGCGTCCCATAGGTTTTGGTAGCTCGTGTCTTCATTCTCATTTGTTTCTAAGTATCTTTTGATTTCTTCCTTGATTTCCTTCTTGACCCACTCATTGTTCAACATGGAATTGTTTAATTTCCAGGTGTTTGATTTGATTTTCCGTATTTGTGGGTGGTTAGCTTCTATCTTCAGTGCATCGTGGTCTGAAAAGATGGTTGATACAATTTCTATTTTTCCGATTCTATTGAGGTATGTTCTGGGGCCCAGTACATGGTCTATTTTTGAAAATGTTCCATGTGCACTGGAAAAGAATGTGTATTCTTTCTTTTTGGGGTGTAAGGCCCTGTATAGGTCTATTAGGCCTCTCTCTTCGATTTCTTCATTCAGAGTCACTGTTTCCTTGTTGAGTTTTGTTCTTGTGGATCTATCTAGAGGTGATAAGGCCGTATTGAAGTCTCCGACTACAATTGTGCTGTTAGTGATGTCCTCTTTGAAGTCTGTTAGGAGTCGTTTTAAATATTTAGCCGGTCGTTCGTTAGGAGCATATACGTTTAAGAGTGTGATTTCTTCCTGTTGTACATATCCCTTGATAAACAGAAAATGACCTTCGCTGTCCCTTTTGATCTTTTTCATCCTGAAATCTATGTTGTCGGATACCAGGATGGCCACTCCAGCTTTTTTAAGGGGGTTGTTTGCTTGGAGGATTGTTTTCCATCCTTTGACTTTGAGTCTATGTTTACTCTGTTTGTTCAGGTGTGTTTCTTGCAGGCAACAGAATGTTGGGTTTAATTTCCGTATCCATTTAGCCACTCTGTGTCTCTTGATAGGTGCATTTAGGCCATTGCCATTGAGAGAGATTATTGTGATGTGGTTTTGTGTCATCTTTCTGTGGGATTTGTTGTTCTTATGGGGCTCCTCCTTGTCTTACAGTAGCCCCTTTAGACCTTCTTTCAAGATTGGTTTTGAGTCTATGAAGTTCCTGAGCTGTTGTTTGTCTGAGAAATAGTGTATGGTTCCTTCGAGTTTGAGTGAGAGTTTAGCTGGATAAAGTATTCTTGGTGAGGCATTCATTTCGTTGAGTTTTTTCACTATGTCCCACCATTGTCTTCGGGCTCGGAGGGTTTCTTCTGACAGATCGGCCGTAAATCTGAGGGGTGCTCCTTTGTATGTGATTTCCCTCTTTGACCTTGCTACTTGTAGAATTGTGTCTCTATCTAGAGCATCCGCCATTCTGACTATGAGATGCCTTGGAGTCTTTTTATTTGGGTCTCTTTTTGCTGGCACTCTTCGGACTTCTTGTATCTGGACGCCTGCCTTCTCCAGCTCTGGGAATTTCTTAGCGATGATGTCTTTGACTATGTTTTTTTCATTGGCGTTACTTCCCTGTGGTTCTGGTACTCCAATGATTCTTATGTTGTTCCTCTTGAAGTCATCCCCCAGGGCTCTGATTCGCTCTATAGCCATTTTGAGGTCTTTGGCCATGATTTGTTGCTGTCTGTAAGCTTTCTGCAGCTCATCCTCAAGCTCGCTGATTCTGTCTTCGGCTGTAGTCATTCTGCTGTTGAGGGCATCTAGTGAGATTTTTATTTCATCTACCGATTGCTGTATTTGTGAGACTTCCGTTCGAAGGTTTGAAATTTCTGCTCTCATTTCTGCTCTGATTTCTTCCTGTATTTTCTTGGTAGACCGTTCGAGCGCTTGATTCATCTCCTCCCTTAATTTATTGGATGTCTGTTCCATAGTTGCTTGGAGTAGGTCGAATCTCCTCCATATTTCCTCTCTGAATTGTTTATCTGAGAGGTCGTAGATGTTGGGAGACTCTTTTGAGGTTTCTAGTATCTTTTGTTCTCCCTCTCTTGGTGGAGGGGATTTTCGCTGTTTCTTCATATTGTCACGGAAGTGCAGAGTTGGAACCTTGTAGTTCTTTATTCCTCTTCCTTTTTGTGGGAAGAAGGGGCTCCGATTGTGCTAAACTTCCGTTATTCCCTGATAGCTTTTATAGTGTCAGCCTAAGCTAATGGCTACATCTAAATAAGTTTCAATAAAAACTCTCTTGCTTTATGAAAAAGGGACTGGCACAATAGCATAGCGTGTAGGGCATTTACCTTGCACGCAACCAACCCAGGTTCGATTCCCAGCATCCCATATGGTCCCCTGAGCACCCAGGAGTACTTCCTGAGTGCAGAGCCAGGAGTAAACCCTGTGCATTGCCAGGTATGACCCAAAAAGCAAAGAAATACATATTTTTTTTCTTGTTGGGGTTTTCTGGGCCACTCCCCAATGTGCTCAGGGTTTACTCCTATCTCTGTGCTCTGGGATAACTCCTGGTAGTTCTCAAGAGACCATGGGTAGTGCCAAGGGTTGAACCTGGGTAAACTGTGTGCAAGACAAGCTCCCTACCTTCTGTATTTTCACATGCCCCACAGACCCCTCATTATATATAGAAAAAAACAGATCCCTGTGGGACAATTGGAAGAAAAGTCATTTTCATGGCTGGTGAATGACTGAATGAAGGATTCTTACCCACTAATGTCTGGCTTTTTAGCTTTATAATTCTCCTTATGGAGCTATCTTTTTTTTAATTCTCTATAGATCACAAACCAGCAAGAAAATATTTAAGATTACTTCTATCTTTGAGAATTTTGCATGATAGTAATGACAATTCTGCCTCATCTAGGTAGTTTGTCTAATTTGGTTGCCCATAGAATATATAAAAATGATAGTCACTGGTTCTTTTTATTCAAGTACACCCTAATTCCTTATTCCTACAAAGACTTACTGCAGCAACAATAGCCAAGTTAGAACTCAAGAGTGTGTATTTCACTAGTTCTATATGCACATCCCAGCCTTTCTCTCTTTGCTCATAGACTAACTCTGTGATCTGCAGTTGTCTGATGTGTTGAAAGAGGAATTGTCTTTGCACAATCCCCTCTGTCCCAAAAGCAATTAGGCAATGATAGTAAATGCATAGGAAAGACCATTGTGGGGGTGACATGTTTGTACTCCAGTGCTGACAATTTTTTTAAAGCTGAGCATCCTCTTAGCAGACACCAGTTTAGTTAGTGGAGGCTGTTTTGCAGTATGTTACCAGATTTCTTTTGGAAATTTCTATCACCAAGTTCTTTTGTAGGTGAGTCAGTGAATGGACCACATGAAGAGAATTGAAATGAGGACTCTGAATATGGTTCTGGCATGGAAGTACAGAACTTGGTGTCAGAAGTTTAGAGTTTAATTTCCCACTCAGCCAACAACTCTTTACGTGATAAATAAACCGACATCCCACTACCTATAGGCATACAGACTGTCTACATGATTCTTTCCGGAGCAGGGGTATCTGTTTACTTTGTAATTGAAATAGCCAAAGGGTCTTGTCTGAAACACTTGAGATGACCTTCCCATCCTTGACAAGCGCCTGTTGGATATCTTCCTCCCCTTTGGTCCCCCCACCACCAAATTTTAAGGTCACAGTTTGTTGTGATTGTTGTTGTTTGGCTTGGTTTTGGGACGATGCCTGGATGTTTACAGGGCTTACTCCTAGCTCTGGGCTCAGAGATCACACTTGGCAGTGGTTGTATAACCCTATGCAGTGTCAGGGATAGAACGGGAGTAGGCCAAGTACAAGATAAGTGCCTTAAGCCCAATACTATTTCTCCAGCCCCAAGAGTTAGAGAATTTTTATTTTACCAGCTCTAAAAAATATCACAGTAGTTTGATTCATTGGCTTTTGAAAATTATGTTCACTAACTCTGGAGTTTTTCAGAACATGTTCTTTTTGAACAGGAAGGATCAAAATACAAAAATCATTATAACTGTATTTCTCATGGAATTGCCCTAGTGAATATTTTTTAAATAGCATTAGAAGAGACTTTGATTTTTCCCCCATCACTATGTTGCAAAAGAGCTGAAATACAACCTTGCATTTGTTTAACTGAAACTGCCATTTCATGATGTGGGTTGAATATCCCATTACTCAGTGATGAACGCAGTTAACTTTAGCTAGAGAAAGAGAGAGAGAGAGAGAGAGAGAGAGAGAGAGAGAGAGAGAGAGAGAGAGAGAGAGTATTTACTAGCATATCTTCACAGAGTATCACTGTTAAAATGATTCTATGAGAGATTCTGCAAGAAAAAATTTTACAAAACCCACAATTACTCAGAGAGTACATGGGATGAGTTTGCATTTGGCGTGACATATTTTTTTGGGAAAAGAAACAAAAAAGAAAAGAAAGAAAAGCAAAGAAAATTTCTCTGACCCAGACAAATTTGTAATTATTAATGGTACTAAGAACAATGGATTGGAGCAATAGCACAGTGGGTAGGCATTTGCCTTTCACGTGGCTGACCCGGGTTTGATTCCTTCGTCCCTCTTGGAGAGCCCAGCAAGCTACTGAGAGTATCCCGCCCACACAGCAGAGCCTGGCAAGCTACCTGTGGTGTATTTGATATGCCAAAAACAGTAACAAGTCTTGGGACTGGAGCAATAGCACAGCCGGTAGGGTGTTTGCCTTGCACACGGCCGACCCAGGTTCGATTCCCAGCATCCCACATGGTCCCTTAAGCACAGCCAGGAGTGATTTCTGAGTGCAAAGCCAGGAGTAACCCCTGAGCATCACCGGGTGTGACCCAAAAAGAAAAGAAAAAAGAAAAAGAAAAAAAAACAAAAACAGTAACATGCCAGCTCAAGCAAATCTATGGACAACGGGATGGCAGTGCTACAGTGCTACAATAAGAACCATAGCAAAGCAAATAAAAACATAAAATAACGCAAAGACTTTCTTGATATTTTACACATCTTCATTTTTACAAATTTTCATCTTACAGAGAGCTTGCTTTTAACCCAATTTATCTAAATAATCTGATCGTGACCATTTTAGAACTTATTATAAGCAACTATGCTGCGAGTAGTAAGCTACATCAAACAAAACTTACAGGGCTTATCAATGCTGGGATCCTCTACAAACATTGACTTGATCACTGGAGAGATAGCACAGTGGGTAGATTGCTTGTCTTGCACATGGCTGACCTGGGTTTGATCCCCTATAGTCCCCAAGCACTGCCAGAAGTGATTCTGGAATGCGGAACCAGAGGTAACTGATGTGGCCCCAAAACCAAAAATAACAACAACAACAACAAAAATAAATTGGCTTGGGTTGAATATCCCATTTCTCAGTGATGAACACAGCTAACTTTAGCTAGAAAGAGAGAAAGAGAGAGAGAGTATTTACTAGCATATCTTCACAGAGTATCACAGTTAAAATGATTCTATGAGAGATTCTGCAAGAAAAAATTTTACAAAACCCACAATTACTCAGAGAGTACATGAGATGGGTTTGCATTTGTCATGACATATTTTTTTGGGGAAAAAATATGCTTACTCTAAGCAAAGGAGAATTGGGATCAGAGAGAGATTACTGCTCAGGCACGTTGCTTGTCTTACATGCAGCCAACTGGGGTTTGATCCCCAACACCATTCAAGAGTAAGCCCTGAGCACTGCCTGGTGAGCCAAAACAAAACAAAAAATAATAGACTAATTAAAAACTTGGGCTCCCGATGGTGCCTTTTTTCCAGACTACTTATAATATACTTTGGTTCATAAAAATCTGATTTTTTTTTCATGAATACAAGGGCCCCTGAATGAAAACAAAACCTGGGCCACTGTGTTGGTCTACAGTGGTCAAGTGTGTCTGGGCCTTGCTTTGTACGGATGCCTGCTCTGCTCTGCTCTGCTCTGCTCTGCTCTGCGGCCAGAGAGGGACAGATATGGAAAGTTAGATATAACAATCCCAAACTCTGAGTCAATTTGCCTGGTCTGGCTGTGGATTTTTCTGGCAATTAAGGAAATGGACTTGAAAATTAACCCATGGGTATGTGTGTTGGGCCCTGAGAGGGGGTCATTGACTCTTGCCTTTCTTAAGGATAATGAATCATTGATTCCTCAATGGGAGCAGAGTCTGATTCTCTCTTTTCAATGAACTATATCAAAGGCTCTAAGCAAAGGAGAATAGAAGATGTGGGTCATCTACTTCTAATCAAAGGTATCATTTTTTAAAATGAGATTGCGAAGCCTGCTGCTTAAGCCATAACTGACAAAGCAAAAAAATCTCTGTGATAAATTAAGATTACTGCTGCTTTGAAAAAGGTGACTTAAAAATATGGAAACTCCCAGTAGGGATGTGAGTTAGAAGTGGAGCTTGTGGTTTACGTGTGTGTGTGTATGTGTCTGTGTGTGTGTGTGTGTACCTAAGTTCTATCCCCAGTACATTAGCAACGAAAAGAAGAAGGAGGAGGAGGAAAAAAGAAAATTTGCAGGTCAATTTTAAGAGAGCAAAGTTACTGAATCTCCAAGGATAAGAAATAGAAAAACTTCCTACTTGTTCTCTTCTTTCTTCAAACATTCTAAAGGCTTATTGAATTATAGTTATAAATGGGAAGAAGGAAGTGTGCCCTATTTGAGACCAGAACATGTTAAGTTCTTTTTTAGAAAATTTACCAATGTTTTCTAAGAAAAGATAGTTCCATGTACATGTACATGTACATGTACATTACATGTACAAGGACCATGTAATTTAGAATTTGGTCAGCAATGCTTTAATTCATAAAGCATTTATCAAGTACCAATAATGTGCCTGAAACTTGGTTAAACACTCAGCTGTCTAGTGAGCAATACTTCAATTTAGTAAATATTAATTAAAGTCAAACAAAAACCATGCTGAATTGCACACTTGCTATCACAGTTAACAGAATCATGTAATTTGAGCTTTAAAAAATATAGGGATACAGAGAGGCAAAAAAGTACAATCGAAACAACATCTGCACATGTATGTTCATCGCAGCACTGTTTACAATAGCCAGAATCTGGAAAAAACCCGAATGCCCCAAAACGGATGACTGGTTGAGGAAACTTTGGTACATCTATACAATGGAATACTATGCAGCTGTTAGAAAAAATGAAGTCAAGAATTTCGTAGTTAAGTGGATGGGCATGAAAAGTTTCATGCTGAGTGAAATGAGTCAGAAAGAGAGAGACAGACATAGAAAGACTGCACTCATCTATGGTATATAGAATATCAGAGTGGGAGACTAATACCCAAGAACTGTAGAAATAAGTACCAGGAGGTTGACTCCATGGCTTCGCGGCTGGCCTCACGTTGCGGGGAAAGGGCAACTCAGAGAAGCGATCACCAACTACATTGTAGTTGAAGGCCATGTGGGGGAAGGGAGTTGCGGGCTGAATGAGGGCTAGAGACTGAGCACAGCGGCCACTCAACACCTTTATTGCAAACCACAAGAGCTAATTAGAGAGAGAGAACAGAAGGGAATGCCCTGCCACAGTGGCAGGGTGGGGTGGGGGGGAGATGGGATTGGGGAGGGTGGGAGGGACGCCGGGTTTACGGGTGGTGGAGAATGGGCACTGGTGAAGGGATGGGTTCCCGAACTGTGTATGAGGGAAGTATAAGCACAAAAGTGTATAAATCTGTAACTGTACCCTCACGGTGATTCTCTAATTAAAAATAAATAAATTATAAAAAAAAATATAGGGATAACCTAATCTATTGTAAATCATAAAAAGAAACATATTCTACATGTGCCTAGAACACTGTGTATCTGCAGGACTTAGAACACTGTGTATCTGCAGGACTATGATATACATATAAACTAATTCTTTGAAACAATATTCTCTTTTGCTCTGACCTATTGTGCTTTTTAAAATGTTCATCACCATGCTCCAAGCTGATTTCACAACTAATGTATCACAATGTGAACATTGAGAAGTGCCTATGTATGGCAGCACTTTACCTTTAAGCTAGACTGAGCCTAGGTTATCAGCTTACATTAGAGTCTTGGTTTGTAGAAGGGCTAACCCAGATTTCTCATCTACTGGCTTATGGTTTTATCACATTATCTTAGTTTGTTCTCTTCTTACACTCACTATCACCACCTGAAATAATCCCACCCATTGTTACCTTATAAATTATCTGCCTCTCCCCTAGCAAGTAAAGCCTCTGAGATCAGTGTCTTCACTGATATACTCCTAATTTTTCTCCATGTAGAGCTTGACATAAAAGTATGTGTTAAATAAATAGATTTTGATTTAATGGAGGCTTAAAACTTAACCCTGCTTCATATCAAGTGAAGATTTACCTGAAGAATTTGATAATGCTCTTGCCATAAAAGCATGCCTTTTATGAATGAGGAAGCAGAATCAGAGACAAAAGATTTAACACCCAGGGCTTTTGTACCATGAACCAAAAAAAAACTATACAGCTTCTGTTTCCTGAGTGCAGTTCAGGGTTTTGATTTCCCTCAGACACATCATCTTACATGATTAACCTAATTATTCATGTTATTAGGTTGACTTGCCCTAGAATACTCCTCTTCCCCAAAGTGCTATGTTTTCCTTTTCTAAAGGCTAGGGGATTCAGTGGTGAAGAAATCGCAGTATTTGTGATAATGCCCATAGTCGGGTATAGTACCAAGAAAACATACCTTGAGATGTGTTGAAAGGTCAAAAATTACATTGACTCTTCTAAATTATGATGAAACCAAATGGGAAATCAAATGAGATCTGTTTTTGGATCCCAGAGTCTTGCCAAATTCAAACCAAGAGATAAACTTGCTTTGTAATTTTACTGTGAAGCAAATTGCTTCTGTTTAGAGGGACTTTTGTCAGGTAGAATTTTCACTATGAACTTTAAAACAACCTAAACCAAACTAAACTTTAAAACTCCTTGTAAAAAGAAAATAAAACACAAGAGAAGAGTATAGAGAACATCTGAATTTCAGTTATAGGGGAAACACCAAATTCTACAAAAACAACCACGGAAATAGTTTATGTTCCCACTGACTCAATTCCCCAAAACTCCAGTGACCATTTGAGAAAGGGCCAACTTCATCTGACTTTAGGGGTTCCTTATTGCAAGTGTTCCTCAGGCTTTTTGCTTAACAAAAGCAGGAGGCCGAAAATGTTCAGCTCATCCCAGGCCTTTAGTAAATAGTTGATTCTCACAAATGTGATGAAGACTGAGAGCACAAGTCTTTAGTTCTGAATTAAAATTTTCACTCCATTTTGAGGAGAAGCGTTGGATAGAGTTTGGGATGATCCACTGTCACCGTCACTGTCATCCCATTGCTTATCGATTTGCTTGAGCAGGCACCAGTAATGTCTTCATTTTGAGACTTGTTGTTACTGTTTTTGGCATATCAAATACGCCATGGGTAGCTTGCCAGGCTCTGCCGTGCGGGCAAGATACTCTCAGTGGCTTGCCAGGCTCTCCAAGAGGAGTGGAGGAATCCAACTTGGGTCGGCTGCGTGCAAGGCAAATGCCCTACCGCTGTGCTATGGCTCCAGCCCAACAACCAGTGATGATCCAACAGCACTTTTTTTTTTCTGAATCAGTTATACCAGGTAAGACACAGGATGTTCAGGTTTTCATATGTTTCATTTAGTGGCCCTAGATCAGCGTTTCTTCAAGTTGTGTTGTCTATGTTATAGTTGGGAAGAGAATCGTTGTAATAGAAAAGATTTTTAAAAATCATATTTTTTTTGTACTTTAAAAGCAATTTTCTATTCCCTATTATCCCAGTCTAAATGTTGTTCCTGCATTCCTTTCACAATGCAAAACATCAGGGCACATAATTCCCAAAAGGGCTTGCTTCTGCTAATGCATGTGCTGGTGGTGAGGTGTCCTGCAGAAAGCCTAGAAAACATTAAAGCTGCAGTCAGAAGCTTTAATGAAGTTAACCTGCTGAAGCCAGGGGAGATTTGCCTGAACTACACCTGAAAGCACTTTGATTATGGCATCAGCTTCAAAAGAAACCCATTTCCTCATTGTAGAGCTGCTGCATTGAGAAATAGAATTGCACCTTTATATTCAGACTAATATCCCTGCCTTGCTAAAATCTGAAAGTATTTTTAGGCATGCTAAAGGTGTAGGGGGCTGCTCCTCTCCACTCTCCAAGCTCCCACATCTCAAGTCCCAGCAAACCAGCTGTTTGGAGCCTTTCTGCTTGGTAAAGGTCCTAAAAATGCAGAGCCCGGCTGATAAATGCCTTTCTGCTTGGAAAATGATAGCCTCCAGCTTTCTAACACAGAGCCAACCCAGGTTCTACAGGTTTGCTTAAAAACAGAAACCCAAAGAAATAATTCCTAGCTAAAATCATTCCTAACTTCTGCAAGCTTCCCCTCTTAATACACACACTTCCTTTAGCTTTTAATATTATAACTTCCTTCTCCATTTCCTTTCATTACTTAAAGCTCTGTCTTTGCTTATGTTTAAGTTTTCATTTTGCTCTTTTGCTGAGCTCTCGTTAGCATTCCTTTCACTTCCTTTCATACCTCTCTTCCTCTAGGATTATAGTTCCTTTTCACTAGCTGTTTCTTTTTTGGTCACAGCTGCCCCCTAACGGTTTACAGGATCATGACTGCTTGGCGACAGGAGGAGGGAGGGAAAGCCGATTGGAGAAAGCAAGCTCAGGGAAAAACATAAAATGTGTGTTTGCTTTTGACTGGAAACATACTTCCCATCTCTCTAGAATGACATCCAAGATCATTGCCAATGGGGAGTTGAACTGTAAAACGGAAGGTTGTCCAGGGGCAGTTGGATTTGGGTTCAATCCAACCTTTTTTGGTGCTCTTTGAAATTTTGTAACAATATTACGAATACTACTTATTCCCTTTCTTCAGATTTAGAAAACAAATCAAATCCAAGTCTGGAGATGGAAAAGGAGATGGTCTCTACGAAGGATTTCCGGGTCCCTGCAGAAAGCCAACTTTGTTCTCAGTCCCCCCTCTGCTGTTTTGTGCTCTCACCCAGATAGGAAGAGCTGATTGGCAGCTCAGTAAACTGTGTGGGAGTAAATATGAAGGGGGAGAGTGAGAAGTAATGACTCTGGTGGGTGTGAATTAACCCACCCTGGAGCATCATCAATAGCGAAAGGTCAGCCTCCTGACTCCTGTCTTTCCATCGGGACTTTCTTGCTCAAATTAGCAACTATTGCCTTCATAATGTAACAATCACCTGACATGTAGATGTCTAATTAAGGTCCCATAAGTCACAGGTTACAAATCCGAAAACCACAACAGACACCACAGAAAACCTGTGGTGGTTTAAAAGGGTTCATTTGCATGTGAGTGGGGAAAAAAGGCATAGACACTCATAGATGAAAGATTTAAGTTTCTAAGAAATTTAGCTTATGAATTTAGGGAGAGAATGGATGGTTTCTTAAAGGCCCTCTATTTACAGGCAGTAACCCTAGAATTTCTAATCACATCACCTATCAATGCCATAAAGTTGCAAATGAGTTCTAGGGCTTTGGGATTGCCAGTGGAATCTGTATTTCTTTTTTTAAGTTTTTTTTTTTTTGAGGGGTTCAAGGAGACCTTTGTGAAAAATACCTCTCACCTGAAAGTCCTGTCAAAATGCCCAACATGCTAACTCTGACTTGCATTTAAAGCACAGGTACTCAATCCTTTCCCAGTCAGCCCCATACCTGCATGAACATACTATTGGAGATATATCACAGGTTTCAGTTCTTTATTGTGGCTATGAAATGCAAAACAGTTTCAAATTTATGGGTCAGGAAAAAGTCTTCTCCAAAATACAAGAACTCAAATCATTCCGTTTAGGGTCAGGGAGGTGACTCAGTGACAGAGTACTCGCCTTGCATTTGTGCAGTTCTGACTTCGATTCCCAGAACCACCAGAGCAACCCCTGAAACCCCAAGCACCAAGTTAATAGTATACCTGAGCACCACAAATTGTAGCTCCAAATCACCAAGCCCTTCATTCTGTTCTTCCTTCCTTGTCTCTTTGTTGTCAAATAGACACCAAATAATTTCTTTTTTTCTTTTTTGGGGTCACACCCAGCTATGTACAGGGGTTACTCCTGGCTCTGCACTCAGGAATTACTCCTGGCGGGGCTCAGGGGACCATATGGGATGCTGGGAATCAAACCCGGGTCGGCCGCATGCAAGGCAAACACCCTACCCGCTGTGCTATATTGCTCCAGCCCCTAGACACCAAATTATTTAAAATGATGCTTATGCTGATACCGGGGTTCTCTTTAGGGTGAACAAGTGAGGTAGCTTCAGAGACTTATACAGTTGTAAATTTCTAGGGGAACATCTCCCACTCTCATCTTCCAAAGCTGTCTGAAATGGTGTCTGTTAAAGACACTTGGTATCTATATATCTTTAAGGAACTAAGAAATTGTACTAAACAAAGTGAAATGCAATTTAAAATTCAATGACTCTATCACATTAGCTACGTTTCAAATGCCCAATAACCTTGTGAATACCAAGTCTCCCTTCACCTCTGCAGCAAGTTGTCCTGGACAGTGCTACTCCTGTGGGCTGCCTGGTACTTTTTGAAGCATGGATGCCTCCAACATGTAAAAATTCATGGAGCAGAAGGGATTCTGTCTCAGCCTTATCCCAACCAAAGCAAAGGGAGCAATATGTTTTCTTTTGCTTCTTTGCTCAGGACTCCAGAGATGTTTAGATGAAAAATGTCCCCTTACATTTTTTTTTATTCATAAGTTTCTTTCCTATTTAATCTAGTATCTATGAGAAAGAAGCAAGACCATTTAGAGTGCTGGAGATGTCAACACTATATGGAAATCTATAAGGATTCTGGAAGTCCACTTCTAGGCAGTGTTCAAATGTGTCTGAGAAAAAAAAAAAAGAAAAGAAAAAAGTCAGTGTTTAAAGGTTAAATGTGGGGGGTTGACGGTGGCTATTGACCAGAAACCTGGACTTCAGCTTCAAACAAAAGAGAGAATAAAAAATGAGGACCTATTACATTTTAACTGAAGCTTTGCCTCTGAGACAGATGCAGCTAAATATTAACTAGGGCAATGCAGTAAATTACAGATTAAGATGCAATTATGCCTCATCTCTCCCTGTTTCAGGGTGAGAGCTTGTCGATGTTAGGATTCAGATAAGGGGAAGTGCCATGTGACAGGTGGCATTGATTGTGGAAGCAGGCAACTTCGAGAGCTTTTAGATCTTGGACTCCCAGGAGGCAAGACCCAAACATCTTCCTTTCTTGCACACCTCCTGCATAGCAGTCATGCTTCCGTGAGCATTTAATAAGAACAATGCAAAGAACACAGATGGAAAACTGTACCTGCAACAAGCCGCTAGTAACCACCAAGAGCTGAGTGGGCTGGCTGGGACCGGCAGCTCCATCAACCCTAAAGCGGGCTTCTCATGCGCATTTCTGCAAAACTCCTGCCCACTTGAGTGAGGAAAAGTGTTCGGCGGTTGCAAATAGGCTCGTTGCTAGTGCTATGAAATAAAGATCATAAGGTCAAGGTGGGCAGTCCAGCACTCTGGCAGGCTTCAAGGACATACTCTGGGTGGGTTTCCCCAGAAACTCAAAGCAACTGCCTCCTCCCAGAACAGTGCCTGAGGGAACTGTCTCAGTACATGTCTCCGTGTCCGCGTATATTGAAGGTTCTGTATGTACTACATCAGAACACAGGTTCAGTTGCTGGCCTGTTGAGCACTGGCATCAAAGTCAACTATAATATGTGCTGAAAATACAGACTCCCAGACATGACTCTTGATCCAGGGAAGCTGATCTGTAGGCACATATTGCCCAGGGAGCTGAATTTCTCACCTGCCCTCACTGATTCTGTCGCATCCTCAAGGTTGCGTCTGCCTGGCTGCTGGATGTGCCCATCTTTCCACGGGGGCCATCCAGGTAACTGCTTTCTCTTAGCATCTCTTACACATCTATTTTTTTTTGTTGTTCCACATATCCCTTCCTGTCAAAGGAATGGAATGTAAGATGGGATTATCCATTATTATTTCATAATTAAGGATAAGGAGGCAAAATGGCCTAGGTGAGTCAGAGGACTTGCCAGGAATTTCCACTTCACTAGCAAGCTGGTTGTTTTCTAGTCAGTCTGCAAGTTTCTAGTTAAGGAGCCCATTGTTTCTGCGGATGCCACCAGCCACGTAAAAGGCAGGCTTCTCCCTGGATCAAAGGTGTGGACTGACAAAATAATGAAAAGGATAGTGGTTGGTTCCTCACCCTTCCAAATCTGGTGGAGACAAAACCAAAGGCAACCAAACCCCTGAGATTCCAGTCTAGACAGTCACTGAGCTGGCAGGTCTGAGCCAGCCCCAAGGCTGAGAATTTCCCTAAAGATTTGTTTTCCAAACAGGCCACGTGTTCTGGGACAGTTAGCTCCCAAGAGCCCTTAGGGATTCTAGATTCAACCAGTTGTAAGATGTCCCAGGGTTGAGCTGTGGGCTTCTGTTCAGGGTAGGCTATAGAAGATCTGGTCTCCCTCTAAATCCTCTCTGATAAAGTCAGGGCTTGGAGCTCCTGAGAAAGCTGCACCTCAGGGAGTGTGGTGGCCATTATTTATTGAGTGCTGCCCCCTAGAGGACTAAAAATGGTCTTGCCACTAAAACGCCACAGATCTTCCCTTCACTGGGTTGGAAACAGCTGAGAAGCTTGCTGCCTTCCTGAGAACTCAGGGGGGAGAAAAACAGCTGCCTCTCTAGGACTCCTCTGAAAACTCAAAATCCGTTAATACTGTGAACTGGGTCCAAAAACAGCAGACTAGGTCCAATATAGAATCCCATGCTTCTTCTCCCTGTCAGACCCAGGAATACAGAGTTGTCATTCTCATGGTTTCCCAAAGCCAGGCTGTGCTCTCTCTGTCTCTCTGTCTCTGTCTGTCTCTATCTCTGTTTCTGTCTCTCTGTCTCTGTCTCTGTCTGTCTGTCTCTCTGTCTCTCTCTCTGTCTGTCTGTCTGTCTCTCTCTCTGTCTCTCTCTCTGTCTCTCTCTCTCTCTCTCTCTCTCTCTCTCTCTCTCTCTCTCTCTCTGTCTCTGTCTCTCTCTCTCTCTCTCTCTCATGCCACACGCTACCACCCGCCCTTGCATTTCACCTAAACTCTGGCTAACTCAGTTTTCTCCAAGACTGAGCGACTGAGCCTGAGGGGTTAGCAATACCTGGTGACTGGCAGGAAGAGATAAAGTCTTCATGCAGGGTGTCCCTGTAGATTCAAAATCCAGACCGTCCCCTGACCCCATCTCATATTAGGGGTGGCAGTCTTTCTTTACAATCTGTGACATGATAGGGAACATCTAGATCTGGAGCTTGTAATACTACAGCTGTATTCTGGATCCTAGGCAGGGATCCAGGAAGAAGGAAGGCAGAGAGGGAATGAAAGGAATGAAAAGAAGCCTCTAGGCCAGCCTGGGTATCCGCTCCCTGGAAGAACTCACCAGGTCTCTGGTAAATGCCCTTTTAAGCCAGCATCTAAGATTAGCAGCGTGATATGCAGCCTGTGGGTTTACACAGCACTGTAAAAATCCCTGCACGGGTTGGCTCAACTATTTGCAAATCACTTCTGATTCAATTTTGTTTTGGTTATCTCAGTATAAATAACAGTTAAGTGGGAGTTACAGATTTTTCAAACACTAAAAGTGATAAACAAAGTTAATGGCAAGTCCAGATAAGGAGGAAAACCACCCAGAAGAATCCACAAGAACAAGCAAAGAAATAAATGAGCGAGTCAGATGTGTGTGTTTCTTGTCACTGAAACTTTATTTTTCTTCATCTGTAGAGTGGCAGAAAAGGTATATGCAGGGTGTTATTTAGACTGTTTCTGTTAGAGTCTTTATGATAAAGTGGTAATAGGTGCCTAGTGAAGCAAGACAGTTTGGAATCCACAAAACCAACGCCGAAACAAAGATTCAAGTGTTTCCCCAACTGCTAGCTTGCAGCTCCCTCCTCTAAACAGTTTTCACGCCACCATTTGAAAATAGTTGGCATAATGCTGTTTTCTTTCTCTGCACGTTCTGACCGTATTTCCACGGGGAAAATAGGAGGGGAAGTAGTCACCGAGGCATTGCAAAGCCTTCGTGTACCTGTTACCTCTTTTTTTTTTTTTTTTTTGGAGGACTAGAGGAACGCGCGTTGAATTATCCGAAAATATTCCTTGCTCTAGAAAGTCCTCTCTCTCCTGCGACTGATAAGTTAGGGTGCAAGGAAGAACGAAATCTTCGCCCCGGAGGGAAGAGGGAGAGAGGGTGGGGGGACACAACAAAGGATGCGAGTGGCAAGCGCAGGGAGCGTTGGGGGGCTTGATCGCGCCGAGGCTGAGCGTGAGTGTCGCCGCCACGCGCCGCCGCCTGCGTGTTCGAACGCTCGGCTGAGCGGCCGCCGGGTTCCCGAGCGCCAGCCCCGCGCGCCGCCCGACTCCTCCCGAAACGCCATTGCTCGTGGCATTGTGTCGGCTTCTACGTGTGTGGCAGCGGACAGGGAAGCGGGTGGGTGGCAGGAGAAGCAGGGTCCCCCCCCCACCCCTCCATCGGCCCCCTTTCCCGCCGGGTCCTTCTCGGGCGGGTGGCACGCGGCCAAGGGCAGCGCGCCCCGGAGGTGCCGGGGCCGGAACGCGCCAGCCGCCCGTCGTGGGTGCCCAGGGCGGGCTGGAGGTGCGGGCTGGGCGCGGGAGGCGAAGGTGGGGGAGGCTCTAACTTTGATCCCCATCTCCTCCTCTCCGAGAGCCAGCGTGGGGAGGGTGCGGGTGCGGGTGCGGGGAGGAGAGGCGGGGGGGGGGCGTCCAGCAGCCGCCGCCGCCCCGCCCGGTGCCGCGGCTCTCGCCTGTGCGCCGCGCGTCTCCGCGGCTGCCTCTTTAATCAGGAACACAGAAGGGGCGGGCCCTGAGCCGGCGCGTAATCGGATAGCTGTGCCGCGGCTCTGACATCCACATGCTGCTCGGCCTGAAAAGGCAGGGGGGGAGCCGGAGGGGAAGCAGAGACGGCGAGCCAGGCACCCGTCCGCCCGCCGCCCCCCGCACTGCCTCCGACGCGCACACCCGCGGCCAGGCGCGGGCCGAGGTGGAGGTGAGCGCGCGGGCGCCGGCGAACTCGGAGAGGGGCTCGCTCGCTCCCTCGCGGGCCGTCCCCGCCGCACCCGCAGCAGCAGCGGCAGCGGCAGCGCCAGCAGCAGCAGCAGCAGCAGCACCGGCGGCCGCAGAGGCAGCGGCAGCAGCCGCGAGCAGCGGCACAGGCGGCGGCTTCCTTCCTCAGATTCCCCTCGTGAGGCTGGCCGAGCGGGGGTGAGCCGGGGGGCAGGCTCCCGCGCGGGGGAACCCGGCGAGGACGAAAGCTGCGCGGCCGCCTCCACTTCGGGGCGTCCGGTGGTCGGTGCCTCCGCCCGCGCCCGCGTGTCGTCCCTTCTGCCCGGGGATGTGCGTCCGTTTACGCCTCTGAGATCACACAGCTGCCTGGGGGCCGTGTGATGCCCCAGGCAAGTCTTGACTTTGATTTTTCTTCTTCTTCTTCTTCTTTTATTATTACTACGTGGTTGTGTTTTTTTTTTCCCTCCCCAATTGGCTTTCGGAAAACATGCGTGATGTTGTAGGATAAAGGAAAAGACTTTAAGGAACTGGAGAGGACATACAGGCGTTTTGTTTTTAAGAGAGGAAACCCGTGCCCTCGTCCGCGCGGCTCGCTCCCTCTTTCCAGAGCTGCCCTCCTCCTGGTGAGGTGGGGAGCCGGCGGGAATCAAGGTGTGGACGGGCAGCCAGGACCCCGGAGGGAAACCCTGGCTATTAGAATCCTTAACTGAAGACACTGTCAGGAAGGAGCATAAGCGAGAGAAAAATACAAAGACTTTATAATTCTACTACAAGAAACCTACAAATCCTGCTCTCGGAAAAGCCTCCTTCTCCAACATGGATATGTTTGCTCTCACCTGGGTTTTCTTAGCTCTCCACTTTTCGGGACACCAAGTCGGAGGCCAAGCAGGTAAGTCCTGAAAGTTGGTTTTTATTTTTTCTCTTTGCTTCAACATCTTTTCCCTTTAAAAGTGACTGCTAATGAAGGGGGGGGGGGTGCCCGGAATGGCATAGAAAGAGACTCCCTCAGTACTGAGTATTTTAAAGAGAACCCCTAACCTGCCCTTCTACAACACCACCACCACTGCTAAACCCCAACTTTTCTCTCCTGCTCTGAGTGTGTGTGTGTGTGTGTGTGTGTGTGTGTGTGTGTGTGTGTGTGTTTTGAAACATAGATTTTGGCGGTGTTCAGATGTCACATATGGACTGAATCAAAGGTTTAAAAATACTACAAAGCCTTTGCATTACAGTTTTTGGGGAAATTTTTTTCCTGTCTTGAAGCAGAACACATCTCCCTTGAGTTTCTTCAACCTAGCCAGCGAAATATAAATCATTTGCATTCCCTCCACTTAGCTATCTTGAGCAATGTTAACTGAAGGGCTTGGGAAAGACAGAGGCTAGTTTGGATTTTCCAGTGCTGTGGATTCTTTGCAGGATGTGAATACACTTCAGAATCACAGGGCTCAGCCTCAGAGAGCAAGTTGGCTGGTAGATGCTGAGAGGGGCTTGAGGCTGGGCACTGCTGGCAACTAAGGTGGTTGGCTGGTTGGTTGTGCCCTAGTGTCTTCCAAACTGGTGTGTTTCTGGGAATAAAAATCAAGTGTTCTTTTCAAAAATAATATTAGATAAACCAAACTGTGTCGCCCTCAAAGGTCACTCACTCTTGTGAAGTGGTTAGAAACTTTTGAGAGGAATTTGTTCTCAACATACTGCCAAAACGGGTGTGTGGACAGACTGCAGAGATAAAAGCACCAAAAGGCCCAAAACAGTTTGGGGCCAGCATTGGCTGGGGGATTGAGCTGGCAAGGGGTACACTCCCTGACATGGGATCTCTGTTGCCAGTGAGGCTTGCCTTGTCCTTCCCCACACCACCCTCCAGAGCCAGCTTATCTATGCCCGCGCAGAACAGTGTGAGTGGAATCTCCTAGCCCTGACTGAGAAGCTGCTACAGGTGATGGAGAATGGGGAAACTCTCTGTGAGGGCGAGTAAGGAGAAGAAAGGAGACCAGGCTTTCTGGGGTGGCTGTCCTCTGACACCCCTCCTTAAACAACGGTGGTGGAGCTGTGGAGCTATGGCCATAACGGTAGGGCTAATTCCTGGCAGCCTCCTGGGGGCCTCTCCCGCACTGCAGCGGGCTAGCAGAGCAGGAGGAGCCTGGTTTGACTAAAGGGACAGCTTTGCTTCTACTCTTCTGCTTCTCATCCCTCAACCTATCCACCAGTCCCACTCCCCTTCCAGCTTAGCTGTTTATTTGCTTGGTGGGGAAGAGATAGGAATGCCTTTGCTCACCCCCCCCCCACCCACCACACACACACACACACACAGACTGGTGGTGCCTTCTAGGCTCTAACTGGTCTTGGGGCAGCGGTTAAGTGTCTAAAGCCATGGGCGAAGGACCCACCTGGGGAGGCTTCCAGCATCTCCCTATTACCTCTTGCCTTAATTCTAAGTTCCCAGCTTGAAGTGAAATTAAATTACCTCCCACAGAACTGGATGCTGCATACATTATGTATGTCTGTGTGATCCGCTCTGTGTGTCTGTGTGCGCAGGGGCGTGAGAGCGCGGTAAGGATGCCCACGGTCTATTCTGTCTTCAGGACTCTGGTAGGCCCTGGCACACGAGCGCGTGCACACGAGCGCAACACCCCTTCCCCCACCACCACCACCACCACCCCGCGCGCGCTCACACACACACACACACACACACACACACACGCATGCAACTTCAGCTTCTGTGTGCCGCGAGAAGCGGCGGCATCGCTAAGACTCGGGACCATCTCCTACCCAGATGTTCGCACATCTGTCCCCAAGCTCTGCGCGGAGTGTGTAGGACACCCGCTGCTCGGACCCTCTCCGGCTCTGCCACCTGCCTCCCGCGCTCTCTCTGCAGAGCCCCCTCTTCACCGGAACCCCCCGGGCCGCGCTGCGTCACTCCGTTACTCCTCCAGCAGCCCGGAGACGCGGGGACTGGCCACCCACCGCAGTGAGATCCCGGACAGCCTCAGACTGAGTGTCTCCGGGTGGGCTGCAGGACTGGGACCTGCCCAGGATGGCTGCACTTAAGCTCGCCCCTTCACCCCACACACCGCTCACAAGCCGCCGCGGGCCGCTCGACTCCTACGTTGCAGCAGCCGACTGGCACCCAGGGAACTGGCAGAGGGTGGCAAAGGGCGAGGCCCAGTAGACGTCTGACTCACCCTGATGTGAGCCGGGGGCCAGGGCCAGCCCGCGGCGGCGACGGGAAACCCTTTCCCGGACAGGGTTCGGCAAAGGGAGGGCGGAAGGGGCATGCGGGGGAGCACCGGAGCGAGTAATTGGCGGCCTTGGCGCGTGGCCGCGTGTGCGTCCATTCTGGGCTCCCCACTCTCCCCGCCGCGCCGAGGCCCCCACCCGCCGCCGCGCCCCTCAGATCGCAGCTCTGACTTCTGAGCAGCTTTGCGGTGGGCGGATTGGGGGGGGGGGGGCTGGCCGGAGCGTCCCCTCCTCCTGCCGCTCGCGCCCTGCTCAGCGCTGCGTTTGCATTGCCGCGCGGTCCCCCGGAGAGCCGGTTCAGAAGCGCCAAAGATGTGGCAGCCTGGCTGGGTGTTCCGGGATGCGGGCGCAGAGAGAGGGGGTGGGGGGGGGGAAGTCACTGGTGGGAACTGCGGGAATGCAAGCAACTTGGGCTGTCTGGTGGCGCGCCCGAACGCCGCTTCGGAACCCCAACAGGTGAAGAGTACGCATGAACGCGGGGCCATCCAGGAGAGGCGGGGATGCTTTGCGCTGCGTCGCCGTGCCTGCTACCCACATCGGGCCCCCTACCCCGTCTCTAACGCCGCATCGATTTGTTTAGGCTACGCAGCAGAAAGTGAGCTGAGACATCTATAGGCACTATATTAGGCACGCGCGCGCGCGCGCACACACACACACACACACACACACACACACACACACACACAGCGCAAGCCCGGCCCACCTCGACCACTTCGGAGTCCTCCAGCCTTGCCCCCTCCCCGGGCCGCAGGACACCCCACGAGAGCAGCTCTCGGCCCCGCCACCCGGTGCCCGAAAGTTAAGTCGCGGCAGCTGCGCTTCTCTCCGCCCAGTGAATCTCCAGAGTCGCTGGCGAGTGCCGCCTCCCTTCCAATGCACAGCCGCCTTGCTCTTTGCTTTTTTTTTTTTTAATTTTCACACGAGCCAAAGACATCTCACTGATTGATTTCTTTTTAACATTAACGCAAGTAAACGGAGACGCCTGGAGCTGTGCGGAAGCGGCCGTCCCCCAACCCCCATAGCCCGGGGCTGACTGTGCCGCAGTGTAACCCCCAAGGTCCCCCGCGGCTGCGGGGCGAGGACCGAATTGGCTGGGTAAAGGGGGGTGTACCCGCAGAGCCCAAATCCTGGAACAGGCGGGTCAGGGGGTGCAGTAAACCGACCTCCCCTCCGGGAATCATAGGGTGGGGTGGGAAGCTGTTTTCCCGGTTGAGTTCAGAGGGATCTGGCCCGGCCGCTCCGCGGCTCCTGCGGCTCCTGTTGAATTTCTGGGGGGAAGGCGAATGGACTCACAGGGTTATTGGCTGGTGCTCACTGCTTGCCTCCTCCCTCCAGCGCCCGCCCTTCCTTTCGTTTTCTAGCGGAGAGCAGAGCCCCCTGGCGCTAGCCCTTCCTCACCAGCGCCTGCCGAGAAACTCGGGTTTGCTAGAGTTAAAACGTGGTCCGCAAGGGGACTGGATTTTACTCAGGAAATTATTCAGGCCCTGACAATAGGTTTCTTTAACTGGTGACAACTCCCAGCCCAAATGCCCCCACTCCCAGACACATCACTTAGAGCCAAAAGAACTCTAGAACACTATAACCAGAGCCCACCCTTTACCCCAACACACACACACACACACACACACACACACACACACACACACACACACACACACACCCCTTTGATCCTGTACTTGGATTTTAACACCATTGCCATGGACACAGCAGACGCGGTCGATTTAACCTTGTGTCTCTTGTGACTGGGTGATCAGATAAGAGGTGTAAATTGGCTGGAGGAGACAGGTCTGGGTTCAGACTAATCCTGAATGAGAAGCTAGGGGAGGGTGCAGGCAAGGGCAGGAGCAAGGGTTTCATTTCTAGCATGTCTCTTTAGAAAGCAGGCAGGCAAAATGATTTGCAAGCAAAACTGGATACTTCTGGTTTTTAACACAGACTACCTGCCTCTGGGGTTGGCACTCCCGCCTGCATTCATTTGGTGCCCAGTAAACTTTGCCCCATAAGCAACCTAGCGAAGCCACTACCAGTTGCCAACAGAACACACAGTGCAACTCGGTGGAAAGAAAGAGAGCCGCCCAGGAGGGTTCAAGGGCAAGCCCCTTCTTGCCCCAGATGTGCCTGGTGGGACTGTGAATATCTAGGCAACAGGGCAGGTTGGGACTTTGATATCATTTTTGTGAGGACCTCAAATTCAGCCCAGAGCACCCAATTGGCAAAATAAGGTGGTTGGAAGGATCTCATAGTGATTCAGACAGGACACCTGCGGTCAACCAAATGGATCTCATTCCCTGCTGTTGAGTGGAAGGGCCACAAACTACTCCAGAAAGGCTGCTTCCTGTCTTGGTGGTCATGAAAAAGCTAGGAGCTCAAATGATGATTTCTTTGCCCAGTGAGATTCGTGCAAGGAATCTTGTGGGGAAGCTCCCGAGGGCCTAGAGTTAGAGATCCCAGAAGATACCAAGGACCAACCGATGCTGAAGACCTTGCCTGGTGTTTTCCATCTCACACAACTGCTCATTAAAGCAACTGCGAGAATGAGCAGACTTTGGCCCAAGTGTGAGACAGTTCTAAGTTGACAGGTTCATTGGTAAGGAATTTCAGAATCTGTTTCCCAAGCATCCCTTTGGAAAGGTCTTAAGAAATAGTGATGAGATTTTACTTTTTATAAAATTTGAAAAGAATGGAGTATTAACTGCTTTTCATGTCTAACTAGAGAGCAATTTTTAAAAGTTTCTTCCAGACATTAATGGGTATTTTCACTAACCTGTTTGAAGCATCCTATCATCTGACCATTGTTAGCGATGATCATCTCTGAGGCACCCTCCCTGCTGGCATTTCTGTTTGATCCTCATAAGTTAGTCTTTGTGCTATTCCTTCTAGGTAAGGAATTGACTTCTTTTGAAAAAGTTAACCCATTCCTGGAAGGTGGTGAGGAAATTTGTCCTTTTTGAGATCCTGTAGTGCTGTGTCACAGATTTATGTGCCTTGATGAGAAATGGCCAAGGGGCTTAAATTTCATTACCTAGAATCAGATTCCAGGACACCATGGCCTTGTAGTGTGGCTGGTCCTCCAGGAGAAAGCATCTTCTAAAGGTTTAGGAAGCTGTCAAGTTTAGATAAGGCTGAGCTCCAATCCTAGGGGACCTTGGTTGTATTAATAAGGAGAAATTAATTTTTAACCACTGGGAACATTGCCAAATTATGTGACCTTTGGCAGACCAGCTGTGCTATAAAAATAAATCCCCCATTTCTGAAAATGCTGCTCCTACCCAGTAGAACAATAACAACGTGGCATTTAGGATGGGGGAAGGGGGTGGGGTTTGAGGAAAAGGAGAGCCATGGGAGTTGTCAGCAATAAAAAAAAAAATATCCTGCAATGCAAAGACACATGGTTTTAGACCTGAGCATCTCCACCCCTCAGTGCCCCCTTCCCAGCTTACATCCAGGTTTTCAAATACCCAGGACAGGGGGAGTGGGGGGAGCAGGATGGCAGGGAAGCAGCAGAGTGACATGTGTGTGCAAAGGAGAAGGTGTTAAGTGCTTCCAGTCCGCTCACACCCTAGCCCTGCACACGTCTCTCATTGTTCACCCAGACAGATTACTGGCATGGGCAGAGAAAAAGGAGTTTTCAGAGCATTACGGCATTTGTCTTTCCTGAACTGTCAGTAAATTAGTTAGTCACTGAAAAGTTTTGGGGTTTTTTTTTGGGGGGGAGGGGAAGGCCATCATAGAACTTCTCAGCTTTGAAAGCATTAGACCAGCTGGCTGGATTGAAATCCGGCTCCACCACTTGCCCGTGTGTGAAGCAGAATCCTTCTGATTCTCTACCTCAGTTTCTTTATTTTCAAATACACTTGTTAATAATAGCACTATCACAGGTCAGATGACTTCAAATATTGCTTCGTAGTTTTAAGCTGATCCCAAAGTCACTGTATTTTGAAAACAGCTGTCGTGGGGTTAACTGTCTCACATGATCATAGAAAGTACACACCAACCTTTGTGGTAAGTTTATGTGATTTTATGAGGCTTTGGAATAAGTAATTATTCATTTTCATCTCCTACCCAGCTCTCTCCGTGCTGTCCCTCAGAGAATCTGCTGAATTCTCACATAGATTTATGGTTCCTTTTGGTATCTTCCTCCCCTTTGTTTTTCCATTTTCATTCAGTGTTCTTGCTTGGAATTACTTCATTTAAAAAACAAAAAACAAACAAACAAAGAAAACCTCCTTTCCTTCCCTCCTCTTCATCTTTATCCCTTGAAAGTGTCCTTAGCGGGAGCACTAATACTGGTGTCCTTTCCCCAACCTCTGATAACTTCTACTCTGGCATTATATCCCCTTTGTAGCTGAACGCCAAAAAAAAAAAAAGAAAAAATAGAAAGAAAGAAAAAAGTCATCATAAAGACAAAATAACTTTTATCCAGCAAGACACTTAATAATCCTATTTCCCTCTGGATTTTCATAAAAGAGTCATGATCTAATATGGGGGTGAGGGGGAAGGTGGAAAGGGACTAGGAGGCACAGAGGGAAAGCTCTCCCTGTAGTGTTCAGTGGCAGGAATTCCAGCCCGCTTTAATGCACCCATCCTGGGTTACCATGCTCACAGCCTCCAGAGATCCAGTGATAACCAGAGATCCAGCTTCTGGTCCATCTTTCAGAGAAGAAGATAAAGGGATTGCAAATTACTGAACCGAGTGGTAAGAATAATTGCATGATAAGGGTGAAAAATAAAACAGATGTGCCCAAAAGGCATATTGAGACGTAGGGGAAATGAAGTAGGGAGGGATGAGTAGAGACAAGTGAGCTGAAACCCAGTAAGAGACAATCTGGAACCAGTAAATGGTTCAGTGATGCTGTAATAATTTGTACTTTCCTGGAGCTACTGAAAACAAAAGGCAAGAATTTATGGTGGGGGTGGGGGTGGGGGGGAACAGTTAGAGAGGGTGGATAGAGGTAGGGGACAAGAAACCCCCTAGATGAAGTCAGTTTACCATTGTTAAAATTGAAATGTAAATACCCTCTTGGAGGCTGGAAAGTCCTATGACACCTCATCCCTACTAGTTTTCCTTTGACCTCTCACCAGCTGTTATCCCAGACTAGTTATTAGCACTCTCAGTTCATCACTAAAAATATTTGCATTCCCTAATAGCTGTGGTTGGGAAGGAAAGGAGAGAGCTGGAAGACCAGAAAAAGCTCTCTTGGACTTCGTGGTCAGCCACTCAGTCTATCCTTAAGCCTATCATTCCTCAAGCCTCATGGGGTCTCACTTTTGGGAGATTCTGGCTTTGCACCTTTGAGGTTCTCCAAGGGGAAATCAAAAAGGACTCATGAGCTTCTCATAGCAGGTGGTCCAGCAGAGTTGATTGGACTGTCCTGGATCCTTACATGTGGAAGATGCTGAAGAACTTCAGCCTCAGTGGGCAGGAGAGCTTATTCCTACTGTCGGATTCCAGGGAAGCCAGGCCAGGATAGGAGAAGACAGAGACAGAGAAATACACACTGGGCTTGGGGAACATTCAGAGGCTGCAGCTTAGAATGTGAGGAGGCGAGTAATTGCAAATAAGGTGGGAAAGAATAGCTTGGACTCAATGCAAGGCCTAAATTGCTAGGCCAAGGGGTTTGGATTTCATTTACTAGCCAATGGGGAGCCATCGATGTCACAACCTAAGCTTTCAGTTAATCAAAATAAATGAAAAAATATATTATATTACCTTTTTTTCCGCCTTTGATTTTTGAAGCCCTCAGAATTATTCTCCTTCTATTTCCTCCCCAAATGTCTGCTGAACCAGTCAGGAATTGTAATCCCAGATCTCTCATCAATGGCATCAAAATTGCATTTGCAATGAGGGCTGGAAAAGAGCGGACATAAATATAAACTAATGATATTATATTGGCTGCCCTATTGGAATTGCATTTGTTTATGATATAAGATGACAAATAACAAGGTTACCACAGGTGGCAGGATTCGAGGTCAGGAGAGGTAATCGCATCAAAGTTGCATTTTAACGATTCACTGATGGTTTGTTTTTTAGAATCCTGATTCAAGGGAAGAGTTTCTCCAAAGGCCCCATTTGCAGACCCCATGTCCAGTGCTCTCCGTGGTAAATTCATTAGGGGGGGGGTGTTCAGAAGAGGGATTCTGCCTCTTGCCAAAAACTCTTTTTTTCTGGTCCCTTCCTGCTGAGTCGCTTCAGCCTGCCCTCCCCAGTGGCTCTCCATTTCTGATTTTGAACTTTATCTTTGCAAAAGTTCACAGGGACTTCCATTTGCTCTGCCTTCAGGAGTGCATCTTTCACTGCCACCCAGTCCCATAAATTGAATAGATTGCAACCCTTCCCAGTTGCCTTAGGAAGTGGTCAAACAGCTGCATTCCTGCGCTGATGGATTGGCTCATTTCTTCCCAGTCTAAGCCAAGATACAGACTTTATGAGACTGTCTTGTGACAGGCTGAAGTCGCTTTGAATAAAACAAAATCCAGCCTCAGCTCACAGAAATAACTCTTTAAAAGCAGCTTAACCAGGGTGCGTGAGCAAAATTTAGTTAAAACCCCGAGCAAAGAACTTAGCTGATGTGGGTGAAGGATTATTGGAAGAAACTCCTTTTGGTCTTCCTTTCAGCATTGCCGCTGTTGACATGCTCACATACAGAACTGTGTGTCCATAATATTTATAAATATGCAGCCACAGACTGAGTTAAGAAAAGAAACTAACGTCAGTAGAGCTAATGTGATTAAAAGAGACACTTGAGCTCTTCATAATGCAAGACAGACATGTTCAACCAAAGAATCCCTGAGTTATTGGTTCTGGTACACCCACTAAATGAAACAGGAGTAACACCTTGAATGACTGTTTAGAGGGGTAGGGCATCTTCAATTTTTCAGTTTTGCTTTTGGTTTGTTTGTTTGTTGGCAGTTAGTTGGTTGGTTGGTTGGTTGGTTGGTTGATGTGGGGCTACATCTGGTGGCGCTCAGGGCTTACCCCTGGCAATGTGCTCAGGGATCACTCCCAGTGGGATACAGGGACCTTATGTGGTGCCAGGTTGACTTCATACAACGCAAGTGCTTTACCCCCTGTTTGATCTCTCCAACCCCAAGAGAATCTTCTTAATTGGGGATTTAATAAATGGGTAATAGCCACCCCACATTATACGAAATTTACATATTAGAACTTGGAGGGACTGACCTTTAGAATCACTACTTCATTGCGTAGAGGAAAAATAAAACTCGAGATCTCACAGCTTGCTGTGAGGTGGGAAGGAACATAGAGCTGCTTAGAAATGCCAGGTGACAACCTTCTCTTTTTAAGCTGCAGAAAGTGCTTCTTCTTTGCCTCGTTACTAATGAATGAGAACAATGCCATGGAAATTCCAGATAGAATTATGTTGTGGCTAGAGGATACATTATAAAGTAAATACAGTGGATGATTATCATGAGAAATGAGACTAGTTTTCTCCACTAAGTGCCCTCAGGTGTGACTGAAAGCTAGATGTCTTCTACTCCTACTTTCTCCTTTCCATGGCATTTTACAGTTCCGCGGAGCTCAAACCTGTTTCCAGAGCATTCTCCAGGAGGGAATGGGAAGGGACTTAGTAGCCGGAATCTACATAGTCAAGACACCCTCTCTCCTTGCACCCCAGAAGAGCCCCGCTCTTATCTGCCAGCCTCTTATCTGAAGTTCTGGGGAAAGGATGGTCAAGGGGAAAACAAACACTTCGAAAAGGAATTTTGAAAACCACACACATACTTCATTCCTCTCACTCAATTACAGTCTAGGAAGCAAGGTGATTCCAGGTTAGGAACCCAGGTGACACATACCCACTTTTTTTTGGAGGGTGAAGAGGGCACACGGGGCAACACAATTCCTGGCTCAGAAGTGATCCCTGCTGGTGCTAGGGGGAACTTGGGCGTTACTGTGGGTTTCAGCCTGGGTCTCGGCCTGGGTCTCATCTTTCTAAGCCATAGGCAAGGCAAGTGTCTTTCCTCCTGCACCATATCTCCAGCCCTGCATCCCCACCCCACTCTTTCCAAGGTCCACTCTTCCCCACCCCTCCACTGCACCTCCTCCTCCTAATCAGGCTGGTTACCCAAGGCCCACCTTTGTCAGCCACTGCTCACAGGAAGCCAGTCCTCAGTGTGCCTGGTTTTTCACCAAGGACTTTTTTTCTTCAGTTCATCTAAACTAGACAATCTGTTCTTTTACCACAGACTGCCAGAAGGCTATCGCCTGGGGCTCCTGGTGTCTCTCTGTCCTTTGTGAAGTAAGCCATTGTCAGTCTGATTATTTAAAAACCATTTACTATAGAAACTTAAAAAAAACTCTTGACTGGGGGCTGGAGAGATAGTGCTTTAATGGTAAGGTGTTTGCCCTGCACACAGTCAGCCTGAGTTTAATCCCCAGCACCCTCAAGAGTGATCCCTGAGCAAGGAGCCAGGCGTAAGCACTAAGAACCACTAGGCGTGACCCATAAACAATCAAAATCTTTACCAGGCTTGGGAAGATTGCTCCTGAGCCGAGAGCTGGAGTTTGCCCTCTGCAGCAGGTGCCCTTTCTCTCCCCAGAACCACGACTGTCCCTGGCATCGAACCTCTGGTCTGCCTATGTGAGTGTTACTGGGAGTGCCACCTGGGCCCCCTGAACACTGCTGGGGAAGCCCCCACAAACCTTCCAAAATCATCACTGTGGCTAGGCTAGTCTTTAGCAAATACTATCCTCAAGTTCAAATCATACGCACGGCGTTCCTTTAAAATAACTCCCAATTGAATTTCCTTAGAAGGCAAACCAGATTTTTTTCCCCAAAATTATTTCTCAATACTTCCTAAATATCAGATCTGACTAAGGAACAGTGATGTGCCATACTAAGGTTATGTGGCAGGGAGTGTCTGTCTGGAGCTGGCAGGGCGCCCTAAAATTACACGTGGATGGAGACTCAATCCCTGTGCCTGATCTCAAGCCAGCTCTCCCCCAGGCGGTAGTGTTGGGGCCACCAGCAGAGCCCAGGCACGTTGTGGTGGGGGAAAGGGGGGTAAGTGGAGGGGGGGTAGAGGGTATAATAAAACCTCCAAACCAAAGCCAGAGGCAGGGATCAGAAATGAGTGACTTTAAAACTTAGTGTACCTCTTGGGTCAAATCATGGCACTGAAGGTATCACTGGAATCCCATTTTGGGGATTCCAGTGCCTTTCTGGTATTGATCTCACCAATTGGCCCATCCCTCAGGTTTCTGCCCCCTCCCCCTCCCACCGCCCCAGGTGAAGGAGCACCATTGGAACCTCCTAGGCCTGCATTGCCCCCTTGGGAAAGGAGTTTTCCCCAGGTGAAAGGAAAGGTATGAATTCAAGTGCTGAATGGAAAAAAAAAGTCCCTTGTCAACTCACCAAACTGGATCAGCTCAAACTTCAACAGAGACAATTTCCCTTCCTAGGAGATGTGGCCTAAAGGCATTTGCCCTTGAGTTCAACCCTTCTTTGAGGAGGCTGGACTCCCTCTGAAAGGACAGAGACTATTTCCTTACTTTGGGAACTGAATAAAGACCTCCAGAGTAATGGATGGGATATAGCTCTTCAGCGGAAAGTCTAGCTAGTTTCTGTAGGAGGCGTGTTTGTATTTAAGAAATAAATGATCCCCAAATCCGGAAATGAAAGAGCAATTATCAAGAAGAGGTGTCGAAGGATTAAACGTGTTTGCTTTAGACTTTTTACTGATGCATTTCAAGTATTTGCTTCTCTCCAAGAAAAATAGGGACAGAGATTCTAGTTGTTTTTTTTTTCCTTGGTGGATATGTGTCTGTACAAATGATGTGTGATGTTTTATGAGAGGGTGTGAAAGTGGGAAAGGACGAAAGTGCGAATTTCTAATATGTATATGTACTTGATGTATGTTCCATGTCTATGTTTGTATGTGTTTCTGAGTGTGAGTGCCAGCCAAACGGGAACGTGAGTCTATAAATGTTTGGATATTGGAAAGGTTATCCACCTTCAATGAAAGCCAATATTTTAATGAATCCCCAGATGTTATAATAAATAGCTTGATTTTCTTTAGATGAAGAAAGGACAGGCAAACAGATGTGTTACTGCTGTGTGTTTGGTTGGTTTAAGACATCCTTAAATGCAGAAAACACATACAGCTATCCCTCAGCTAAGGGATATATGCATAGATTTTGTTTTGTGTTTTGATTTTTTTTTAACTTAAATGAGGAAATGATTACTTCTGGTATGAATAAGAAATTCAACCTTTCTCCAAGGAAGCTTCCTGTTTTTTGTGGTGTTTTTTTTTTCTGATTATGTGTGCTGGTCTAATTACTAGAAGCTTGAACTTGAGGGGCTAGGGAGTTGAAGGTGATGGGTTATTCCCCAAGAGTAATTGTGGGTTAGTGTGTGTGTGTGGGGGGATACTCAGAGAACACACTGTTAGGTCACCCCTTACAGAAGCCCAGCTCAGAGGCCCTTTGATGATCTCTGAAGTGACAAGTTGAGGGTGGATGAGGTGAGTTGCTGACAGGGGCTGTGGTTTTCAGCAAAAACACTGGCCCAGTAGCTGGACCTGCTAGAAACGTGCCTGTCCTGCTGGCTTGGAAAGAGCAGCTGCAAGTGTCCAGACCCCCCCACCCATGCCCGTCCCCCAGACACTCCCCCCCTCACCCCTTCCTAGGAGCCTCTTTCAAGTCCAGTTTCACAAATAGGAGCCAAGATCAAGGGCCCGCAATTTGATTTTGTTGGCAGATGTGCCCAGCATGGATGGGTGGTGCCCCCCAAGAATTGTGGTGGGGAGGGGCCGGTAGGATGGGTTGTAGCCCACCTCAGGGGCCTGAGGATCCTCTGGCATCAGGGCAGGGTTCCATTGTGCTCCTGCATGGGGAGGATGCGGGGTCATTAGTTAGAGGATGATGAGAGCTCTGTGAGCCAGAGGAAATGGCCTGCCTTTGTTTTCCACCCAGTAGGAAATGGAACCTGAATCCATTAGATTCTGGGCCGTTCCACACAGGCACAGTTTGAGCTCTTGGAGGCTGGCCGCCTGAAAGGCTACTGGCGTGGATCTGTGCGGCTCCACCACTGAGGTGCAGCCTGCCCAGCTTTTGCATTTCAGTGTGCCAGGCCGGTCATCTAATGCAGAGGTCCTAGAGAGGGGCCTGCCAGCAGACGGGCCCAGAAGAGTGCACCTGTAGAGTCAGAAAAAGGCAGGATCCTGTTCCCTCAAAGAGGGACCTGGGAGCAAGTCCCTGGTACTGGAAGGTGGCTGCTGAGGCATCATCCATAATTCACGGGCCCGTGCTGCTCCATGCAGATGGCGGTATTAAACCGTGATTGATGCTAAGAGAGGCACACTGCGAAAGGCTTCTGAATATTTCCAGGTCTCTTGTGCCCTCCCATCTTCTGTTCCACGGAAGTATTAAACATCCCCTACACATACATACACACACACACACACACACACACACACACACACACGCTGGCCCCCCAGCACCCTAACATTTCACAGGAACTTCTCCTGGGGTTTGCAGAGCTGCATGCTCAAATATAGATAATTCCTCAAATGCCATCACCCACCTTTTCTGCCTTAAAAAAAAAAAAATTCCTATCCCTCCTGGCCCACAAGAAGCTGTTTACCTCCAGCCAAGCAATGCTAGGAAGGGGGTGGGGTGGGGCTGCAGAGGCTGCTCTGACAGCATCTTTCCAGGCCGCTTGGCCGTCAGAAGCAGCAGCAGCACACTCTGGTGGTGTTAGCCTGGCAGAAGGGACTTGGGGTGGGGGCGGGGGTACGGATCACAGGCGTCCACTCAGCACAAAGCACTTTTGTCGAAAGTCTGAGGTCAGAGCCAGTGGAATCTTCAATGCAGATTTTTTCCACTCAGTGTATAACGAAATAATAAATCAAATTTGTGGTGTATGTGGCATTAAGTGTTTGGAGGTTTTGTTTTTTCTTTCTTAAAAAAAAAAAAAAAAAAAAAACCAAGCTGCAATCACCCTCTAGGGTCTGTTCCGATCCAAAGCTGGAAGAGCTCCCTCTGCAGCATGGCTTGTAATTGTTACCAGCCTCTCTTGTGGGTCGGCACCACAAAACCACTATTGTCAGTTCCCGGAGCCTTGACTGCTGGCTGCTGCACCGCTGGGCTGCGAGACACCAAGTCACACACAGGATTTATGAGATCAAACTAGAGATGAAGGTTTGGAGGAGAAGGAGAAGAGGGGTTGAGGAGGGAGACAGGGAAGGCAGGAGGCCTGCGCTAGGACTGACTTCTTGTTACTTTTTTTTTTAACCTCAGAGCATGTAATTGGGAATATTTATGACCGTCTTCTGGAATATTTTCATTTGGGGAGTGTGTGTGTGTGTGTGTGTGTGTGTGTGTGTGTGTGTGTGTGTGTGTGTGTTTAGTTGGGTAAGTGGGGGCTGGGAGGATGAGCTAAAATAATCTCTTCCACTGAATGAGTAAGGAGGTTAGTCTCCTGGACTGCCATAAAAGGTCTGGGACACAGTTTTAATCAGCCACTGATAGAAAGAGAAACGAGGAGAGGAGGGGGAAATGACTAGAACATATTTGAAGTTCTTGGGGTTGTTGCTTCTCTTTCAGAGCAACCCTGCGGCGGCCGCCTGAATTCCAAAGACGCTGGCTATATCACCTCCCCAGGGTACCCCCAGGATTACCCGTCCCATCAGAACTGCGAGTGGATCGTCTATGCCCCTGAGCCCAACCAGAAGATCGTCCTCAATTTCAACCCTCACTTCGAAATCGAGAAGCATGACTGCAAGTAAGCGCTACCCTGTGTGACCGTGTATTGGAGTGACCCCCGCTGACCCTCAAACCCACCCCCACCCCCCTTCATGGCAACTCTGGCCCCGGGTCCTCTGAAAGAAGCCATGGTGGATGCAGGCTCCAGAGGGGAACTTCAAAAGAACATTCTCTTTCAGGGGAAGGAAAGGCCCAGTTGATCCCCAAAGGTCAGAGGAAGGAGCCTTCCAGGGAAGAGTGTAAAGAATAACAACCTGGGGGGGGTGGCTTGAGAGCTGCAAGGGGTGCTGGGGGGCAAGGAGACTGAAAGTACAGCACGTAGGGAGCTTGCCTGGCACACAGCTGACCCAGGAGCAATTCCCAGCACTCTATATGGTCCATTGAGCCTCCAAGAGTGATTTCTGAGTGCAAAGGCAAGAATAAACTCGGAGCTCAGCAAGGTGTGGCCCCCAAATTCAACCCTCTGCCCTGTGGGATAAAAAAAAAGAATAGCATATTCTTTTTTTTTTTTTCAAAAACTGGTCATGGGGATCCCAGAACCCCATCTCTTGACTGGGACGCCTCCCCGTGTCCAGTGCTGCTCTCACACATCCATTGGAAGTCCCACATGAGCATGGTTCATTAAGCAGTAGTCAGATCCCCTCGTCCAGGCTTCCTGTATGTCCCGGCTGGGAAGGATCAGCCTGTACTTTTACAAAGTGGCAGTTGGTTTCCTTTCAGGAAGAGAGTTGAAAGTCTGAATCTCTGCGCTGTTCCATCTACAGTTCACCCTTACTCTTGGTTTCTGCACCAGGCAAGCAAGAGGCAGAGAAATTAGTGTGGCGGATTTAGTCCACAAACACTCTTCTAATTGCTTTACAAATATCAGTCCATTTTTTTTCTCACTATGGCCCTGGGAAGTTGGTGCCACTTCGACTTCCATAATTGCCGTTGAGAAAAATGAAACAGAGAAGTTAGATCTCTGCTGCCTCCCACCCCCAGGTGACCGGGCTGGTCTCAAAAGAGCACTTTTGACACCTTGGAAATTTCTGGCTCAGAAGATACCAGTTGGGCATTTAGACATTCGGGCATGCATGTGAAAGGGTAGGTCATCCCAGGGTGTCGAGGATGAGAAGGGTAGGTGGAGGAGAAGACGGTATCATGAAAACTCCAGAATTGAGCTCTCTTTATTCTAGTGAGGTCCAAAGTCATCCTTCACAGAAGCAAAAGAAAGTTTCAGTGCAGGAAAGAGTCTATGTCGTGGCCTCTTGTAGATGAGCACCTACAAGGTGCCTGGGCTCCCATTTTCATGTGCCCATAGCATTCATAAATAGTCTGAACAGTCTGAGCAGCAGGAGGCCAGCGGGCAGAGGTTTGAAGGAACAGGTGTGAGTCTCATGGAAAAGTGCAGCCCCTCACCCACTTGCTGAACTGTAAGGCTCAGTAAATCCATGCCCTGGGATCCTTTGGGGGCTCCTTTCTTTGCACCCAGAGTGCAGTTTTTTTCCTAAAAAGATCTGGGAAACTGGAGCGTTCCCAACGGTTCCCTCATATGACACAGAGTCATAAGACAGACTTGGTAATCCCAGCTCCCTCCAGACCCAGTGGAAGACTCCGAAGTTCCTCTTTGTCACAGTTCCACACACACCCCAGCCTCTCCTCCTTCCTGTTCCCCACCGGGAGCTTCTGTGAGGACGAGAATTTCTGTCAAGAGAGCTAGTTTCTTTATAAGGTGTTTGTGTGCCTCTGGCGGGGCTGCGGAAGGTTGGCACAAACGACAGCGTGATGTACAGAGAGCTTGGGTCTGTCTGAGCTCTGAGAAATTTGACTAAGCACCTCTCTGGACCGAGGGCCAAATTCTGTTCTGCTGATGCCAGCACCTCCCGGCGAAGTTGCTAAGAGGTCATGTTATGTATATTCATAATGGCAGAGGGAGAGAAGGCAGAGCTCTTGGCAGGGAGGACTTGGGAATTCGTGAACATGACTTCAAACCTGGTGGGAAGTAGGAAAGGCCAGGAAAACATGTTCCTGCCCTGCGAGGGGCTGCTGGGGACCACGTCCCCTCACGGGACTCAGCTCCAAAGATGGGGGTGCCAGACCTTGGCAGTGCAAAGGACAGAGACTTGCCTCGCACGGGGAATTGGAGCAGGGAGAGCCAGTTACAAGTTATCTTCTGTCCTTCCTAAGGCGCTTCCTGTCTCTCTCCTGCTTCCCTCGTTCCATGTCACAGAAGTCAGGAAGGTCGAGGGGAAAGCACCTCTTTCTAAAGTCTCTTTCCCCTCATGCCAACTTGTCAAAAAAGCTCTCTTGCTCTCTTGGGATCAAGACTCAACTACTTAACCTCATCCTTAGTTCCCTCTCCTCCCCATTCTTCTCCTTCACAGCCCATTACTCTCACATTAGTTTCTTTTTTAATTTTTAATTTTTCTATTTAGAAAGACATATCTGGTTCTCTCCATCTCTCTGCAAGGTGTTTTTCACAATGGTCCCAACTTGCACCATTTGCACTCAGAATAAGGGTCTGCGGCTCCTCCTCCCCTACTGCCTCCCATCCCTTTCTTGTGAAAGGAACAATGAATCTAATTGCAGGTCCTGGAAGTTCCATCTCGTTTCTCCTCTCTGGCCCTCTCACATTTTCCTTCCAAGAGAGCTCCTGGGTTTGGGAAGTGCTTAATATCAAAGGAAATCAGCTTCCTTTCTCCTTTGAATTCGAGTGCATGTTTTGAGTTGATTTGGCCCTCCAGGCCCAAAGGGTGGATCTGAGAAAATTACCTAAACTGTCCTGAGGATCAAACACGGCAGCAACACCCCTTCAAAAGACCAAAAGTGAGAAAGTGAAAAATGAATGAATGTCATCCCCAGAGAGGACGGAGAAGGGGCTGTGGTCAGCTGGCTTTGCCTCTTTCTCCTGGGTGAGGGGTTCCTGGCCAGGCTTCCCCATGACCTGGGGAAGGGGCTGAGATAGAGGATGATTCTTGTGAGCAGACACCCTCATTGCTTAGCTGGGAGCAGCCCAAAGGTCAAGGTCATTGCTGAAGAAAACCCAGACAGACTTTTTCCTCTCAACGTTATTGCTTGTTAATTTTGTTCCATTTGAACTCGTGTTTTGCTTGGAAACTTTCGCTCAGCAACCTCAGCTTTGTCTGAGTCAGTAAGATCCGAAGCTCCCATCTGGAGGGGGCTCCTAGTCTCCAACCTTTGACCGACTGCAAGAACCCCAACCCCGCCCCCTGGATCCAGAGGCTGCTTGGGGTGTGCCCCCATTTCACTGCCATGTGGGTATAGCCCAAGGGCAGAAGGGCCGGCCCCGGGGCCATCTGGGCAAGCAGGGAGCAGTGCCTTTGTTCCCTGAGCCGGGGAAGAAGCTACTGCTGCCTTTCGCTTGAGTCATCAGCCGGCGGCTGCATGTTCGGGTTTTGGAAACATACACACAAGATGTTGGCTATTCTTCCCATTTCTGAAATTGAAAATGTATGCATTCTTAAAGACACCCACTTGCCCACGAAACACAGCTATTCCCGGGCCTGGCACCCCCACCCCCGCCCAGAGGCGCCACCAAATAAAACCAAACATCAGGAATCTGGGGCCTTTCAAGACTTGGCCTTTTCCAGATGGGTGTCTCGACAGACATGTTTCACGAAGTGCAAAAACCACTCGGAAGACTTGAAAGAACATTTCTTTGGCTACAGAAACCCTTGGGGGAGGCTGAAAAGCATCAAGTTTATGTGTGAGTTCAGCCGGATGATACCTCATGTCTGGTGTAGCCCTGAAGAATTATCCTATTACTCAGTGAGATTTCCCAGTGCTAAAGCGTAGCCTCTAGAATTTCAAAAGTCGTTTGTATAAAAGGATTTCTGGGGTGCAGTAGTGGTACAGTGGCTACCCTTGGGATGCAGCCTGACCCAAGTTCCACTCCCAGCACCACATGGTCCCCTGAGCACCACTCACTGTGGCCCTGGAGTCCCCCACACTGCAGGTAACTAGCAGCTTCCATCCTTGTGCCCTTGACCTGGTTGGCCAGGAATCAGCAGTGGCGCCGCCTCCCACCCCAGCTTCCTGAGCACTGCTTGGAGGGACACCGTCCACCCTAAAAAAAGGGATTTCTGATAATGCTTGTGCTGACTCATGAGCCACACTTCCCCGTTGTTTTCAGCAAACTCGATGCTAAGGAGAGCCAGATTTTTCTTGATGATTCAGGCTTCTCTGTCTAAACTCTGCCATGGAGGCTGGGTCATGTCCGGTTTGGATCCGATAGACTTGAATTCTTTTTGACATTTTGGCATTGGCCAAGACTGCTTCCTTACCTACAAAACTGTGATAATTATAACCTTCTTTGCAACGTTGCTGTCTTGTGCAAAAAATTAGCTGCTGTGTCAGTATCTTATTGTCTGGAGGTATTTTTTTTGGGGGGTGGGAGGAGGGATGGGTCGAACACACCCAGCAGTGCTCAGGGATCACTTCTGAAAGTGCTCGGAGGACCCTGTGTGGTGACGAGATTTGAATAGGAGTCAGCTGCATGCGGACAAGTGCCTTAACTCCTGTATGCTTATCTCTGACCTCACTGACACGAGTCTAATCTTGCTCATAGGCGCTTAGGAATCAATATTATTAGCCCTCCCTCCGGTTATGGGTAGCCACTCTCAGTCCCATTCCTACGCCACTCCCAAGCCCACGTCCAGGCCTCCTCTCCTTATCTGCGATTTGAGGTCTGACTTTTGCTTCATTAGGTCTTGCTGCCCGTTGGGGAGTTTCAAGCCAGTGTGATTCCAGCGCCCGCTTCAGTGTGCCACACTCCCCGCAGACTGATGTGAGCCCCTGGACTGATGCTGTCCTCGGGACTGGGTTTGAGCGCCAGCACCTGGAGTCCGGAGCATTCACTGACCCCAGAGTCTTTTCTGACAACTGCCTCCCCTCTCGGTTCTTGCTTGTGGTTCTGCTTGAGATTTGGGGGTATTTGGCTGCTACAACAAGGGGCTCTTAATATTACCTTAGGACAGAGGAAATCTTAGGTGTTAGATGATGTGGCTATTTTTCTCGAAAGAGGCTCTTTCAGGAAGGGAGCAGTTTCCCTGGTGGATCAGTTGACTGAGGTAAGTTCAGAGAGCAAATCAGACCTCAGTCACCTGCTGCCCCACCTTGCCCCCGAGCCCTCAAAAATCTCCTGCACACAGGAAGCACCCTTGATTCCAGCCATGCCACCAGAGGCAACCTCACACCTGTGTGAGCCCCTGGAAGTGCCTGGTGCTCAAGCCCTGCTTCCTCCCCTTTCCATGGCCCCGGCTCTGTCCTCTCTTCCCCATCCACTCAGGTATTTTTTTTTTTCTTTTTGGGTCACACACAGCGATGCTCAGGGTTTATTCCTGGCTCTGCACTGAGAAATTACTCCTGCCGGTGCTTGGGGGACCATATGGGATGCCAGGAATCGAACCCAGATTGGCCGCGTGCAAGGCAAACGCCCTCCCCGCTGTACTATCGCTCGACACCCCCCTCTCCACCCATCGACTCAGTCTTCCTTGATTCCTCCAAGTCTCTGTTGTGCCCTGACTCCCAACTCTTGGAGCAGTGCAGCTCCCCTTGATTTGCTGGCATGTGATCCTCTCATGTAGCGAGCATGTCAGTTCTCCAAGGGCACAGGCTCCTGTCATTTCTCTGCCTCTGTGCCCCCCCCTCCCCCCCGCCCACAAGCCTGGGGTGTAATGAGCAGAGGCTCACAGATGGTGTCACAGGGATGTTTTTATGCCTGCCATGCCAGGACATAGGCTCGCGTGGCCGGGACCTGGGTTGTAAAGCAGCTCAAGCTGTCTAGTCACTCATCTTGTGAAGCGACATGATGACAGCAGAAGGACAAGGCAAGGTGGATGAAAGGTGTTCTCTCTGTTTCCCTGCCCCCATGATCTGGTCTCCCTCTAAGAATAATAACGAGTGTTCCTCCAGGAAGAGTCTTGAAGGCGCTGGTGTTTGCCACGGTGTGAGGCAAGCGTACTCCTTGCCTTCACGGGGCATAGCCTTTGAAAGCGGGAAGCAAATTAAAAAAATAATAATAAAATGGTTATTGATGACCAAGTTACCTTCAAGGGACCACATGTGGAGTATCTCTCATGTGCCCTGCATGTGGCTCAGGAGTTCACATATCTCGTACTTTCTCATCAACTCTGCCCATGACGTTGTTGTTAGTTTTCTCAGATGAAGAAACTTAAGCTCCAAGAAGTTTAATCAACTGTCCCGAGGTCACATTCTTAGATGCAGCAGAGAAGGGAATTGAGCTACAATGCCCTACCTTGCAGCCTGTGCACTTGGCATTCTACAGCCGCTGCCAAGAATGTGTCTGCTGCCCCGGGACATTCTGGGAGCTCAACACCCTAGGATGCAACCTAGACTGTGGAGATCAGGGAAGGCTCCCAGGAGGAGGGAATACCTATACGGATCCTGAAGAGAATATCCAGAACAAAGGGGAATGTGTATGGCAGGTGACGTGCCAGAGTCAAGAAGGGGAGAGAAAGTGAAACCTTCAGCACAGTCATTATAGGCCAACCTGTGACTTGCTGATCCAGGCACAGTTTTCTCAGGAAACAGGTACCTGGGCAACGCTATTTAATTTTACCTCCTAGCCAGACAACTGTCACCTTAGGAAGAGACAGGCATAAGGAGGAGCTGAAGGTATAGTACCGGGGTTAAGGCACTTGCCTTGAATGTGGCTGACCCTGGTTTGATCCCTGGCACTGCTTATGGTCCTCTGGGCCCCACCTGGAGTGACCCTTAAGCACAGAGCTAGGAGTAAGCTCTGAGATAATACTGGGTATGGACCATGATTTCCCTCCCTCCCCCAATTAATAGCAGGAAAAAGTGGGATATCTGGGGACTCTCTGAGGCTCCACCCTACCAGGCTCTCTTCAGTCTCTGAGCACATGGTTAGGGGCCTGTCTGGGGAAATCTAGGGAGCACTCTGGCTTATGCGCACACATCACAATGTACAGGAGAGATGTCACTCACAACCACAGGACTCTCACTGAATTCATGTGTCTTCCTTAAAACTGAGGGCAGAAGGTCAGGTTTCCCCAGCTGGGTTTGTGGTTGCACTCACACACTGGAATAGTTCTCTGTGATTCTCGAGAGTTTCTTGTATTTGGGAAAGACCCTCACATTAATGACGTATGCCAGTTTTCCAGATTCAGGACCCACCAACCACACAAATATTCTGACTCCCCCCAAAGAATCCCTGCACAGCAATCCCCTTCTGTATTGCAACAACCATGCTAATGACTGAAACAGAAACGTGCCCCCCCACAACCCCCCAGGTAGGTGGTGCCATAAACTCCAGCACCCCGTGGTCCAGCTGGCAGCCGACCCCTGGCTAGCCAACCTTGACCCCAGACTCCACCCAGCCGCATAACTGGCCCTGAGAAGTGGGGAAAAAACAACCACAGATTGTTCGTTCCCCTGCTCCTCCCACCAAGGTTAAAGAGCAGTCGGGACGACGGTTATTTTTGGCGGTTTGTTTTTAAATATGCGATGTTGCAATCCCAACCCTCCCCATGCAAGCTTCACTGTGGATGGCCTCTTAACAATGCATTTTATCTGCTGATTGAGAAAATCACTGGAGATTTTCTAATACACAATCCCACTTGTTCTGCCTCTCTACCCTGGCACCTTCTCTGAACCCGGCACTCCCAGAGGGCAGCATCTCACCCATGTAACTCCATGTAATTCTCCCATCTAATTACACTGAGTGAGAGGCTTTCTTCAAAAATTCAGTGGCACTCCAGGTGTGGAGGGGATCAAGAGAAGGAATTAGAGTAAGTAGAGAAATGAAATTTTTCCAAGAGGGGTTTGAAACCTGTGTTTTCCTGGAGTCCCGTAGAAAAAAAACTCCCCCCCCCACCCTTTATTTTGTCCTTACCATGCCAGAGAGACTGAAACCTTTGGAATAAGAGAAACTCAGCAGATAATATAATTCCATTCTTCTACTTATTCCTGAATATAAGTCATCAGGTTGCTCATCGATTTGTTCAAGTGGGCACCAGTAAAGTCTCTCATTGAGAGACTTATTATTACTCTTTTTGGCATATCCAATACGCATGGGTAGCTTGCCAGCTCTGCTGAGTGGGCTCGGTACTTTCGGTAGCTTGCCGGGCTCTTCGAGAGGGGCGAAGAAATCAAACTCGGGTCGGCCACGTGAAAGGCGAATGCCCAACTGCTGTGCTATTGCAATATATATATGTATATATATACACATACATATATATGTCCTATTATATATCCCATTTATCCCATTTTATAAATATATATATTTTATTCCTGGATATATATGTATACACACATACATATATATATCCTGTTATATTTATTCCCATTTTTAATAGATATATATATTTTTCCTGGATATATATGTATATATCCTATTATATATGATGTGCATGGGATATGTATGTGTGTATATATAGAATATGTATAAATCCCATACATGTTAATATATCTATACATATAGAATATATATTTCATATGACACACATATATAGGTAAACCGTGAGTTGCCCTTGTCTTCTAAGAAAAAGCTTCCATAATTGTCCTTCATTATGAGACCTAGTGTCTCATAACTGATCTCACTTGATTGCAGAGTAGATGGTTGTATTTCATTTACATAATCAAAAAAAATTCTAGATGAAAAATCCCTGAAAAAAATGTTTCAGAATAAAAATTTCTTAAAGAAATAGAGCGAAGAAAAGATGAATGAGGCTTAGAAAACTGAAGGGCAGCTAAAAAGGAAAATCCACATGAGTTTTTCATGGATTCCTTGCTTTGCAGCTGAGCACTCCCTATATAGTTTTCTGCTGCTCCCCTTTAGGGATTCTATCGCGTGGCTATAGATGGTGTGGAGGGACTGTTGGGAGACAGCAGGAGTCCTTAGCAGCAAGGACTCTATTGAGTTCCTGACAAGTGCCAGGTGCTACTACATCAAGACCTTTTTATGTTTTACTCCCACAACGGAACTCAGGCCTCTGGGCTGTTATTGCCATTTAACAGGTAGAAACATTGAGCCTGGGAGGCTACAGTACGAGTCAGGAAGGGCTGGATGGAAGCCTGACCACCCAGATGTCCATCCCTGGGCCGACAAGTCTCAAATCCCATCGGCTGTCCCAGTGCTAGGAATTTGGGGGCGCTCTGATTTCTTTAGATATCCCTGACAAGCCTTGCCTGTTTCTTTTTCTCTGCTCATCCCTTTTCTTTGCCTCTTCCTGCTATGCGGTCACCTCCGGATGCCAGCCAGGCAGTCAAGGAGAGAGTTCTTTTCTTTCTGCGTCTTTAACTACAAGCGAGAGGTCTGACTCTTAGTCAATAGTCACTGTCTGCCTCCCTGTCATCCACCTCCTACTCCCAGGGTCCCCTCGTCAGATGCCCTGCCCCCTCTCCCCACCTCACTCTCCATCTGGAATCCAAAGATGTGAGGGCTAGTAATAGAGTGTCAGCGGAAGTAATTGATTCCTCACACACAGCGAATTCTCCTGCCTTTAGTGTCAGTGGAGCTGAACCCCCGAGTGTTGCAGGGTGAGCGAGATGTGTAAACAGTCCGTGGCTGAGCTGTCAGGGCCCAGCAGACACCCCGGCCAGGGAGTGAGCGAGGCAAACAGTGCTGGGACAAATAATTGTTTTATTGGAAGGGAAAAGAGTAAATAATATTTCGGCACAGATATTGGCAGTTTGAAAGGAATGGTCAAGGGCGGGGAGCTGGAGGTGGTGCAGGTTTGAGTGGAAGCGCGTTTCTTTGTCTCCAGGTAGGCAGTTTCTTCCCCACCCCACCTCCTTTCTCCCATTATCATCATTATTATCATTAAAATAATTACCGTAACAATTACAGTTGATGAGACCTGAGGTTTATAGAGCACCTTTCATCTGAAAGTTCAAAGTGATTTATCTATGTGTCATCCCTAGGAGAGTGGGAGGAGGGTAAGAAAGTATTAGTGATTAGTGATTGTGTGTGTGTGTGTGTGTGTGTGTGTGTGTGTGTGTGTGTGTGTGTGTTAGCCACTGGAATCTTCAAGTCCAAGCACAGAGAGAATTCAGTCTAAACTCAAGGCCCGCTGCTGGGTCAATAGTTGGGGGTATGGACTCTTCTTCTGAGGGTGACCACCGCCCACCAGGTCCCTTCGGTTTTTGTGGCCCCCCCCACCCAGGTCATCCCTGGCCCTGCTGGCGACTCCACTGCAGTAACCCTCCAGCCAGCAGCCCCTGCTGGAGCAGATGGGCTGCTCTGGCTGGAGGGTGAATAGAGGTCCTTCAGGGTGTGACTCACACTGCTCCATCCTGCTAGAAGACTTCCTGCAAGCTGGTTCCCTTTCTTGGAGAAGCGGGTGTCCTTGCCACACATACCTCTTCCTGGTCTTATGATCCTCCAGTCAAAAGCCCCCAACATTCTGGAACATTCTCCGTTTCCTCACCCATCCCCCCTCCCCCCAACTAACAGCCCCTAACATTCTAGAACATTCATCGCCCCACCAACCCGGGCCGATTCCTTCAGAAAAGAAGGGGCATTCCTGTGACAGGCAAGTGTTTCTCTCTGTATTGTGAGGGCTGGACTTCGTTGCCGCTGGCTTGGGAAGGAAGGCGGCCGTGCAGTTTGGTGCTGTGACCAAATGGCTCTGGCAGGCGGAAACAGCTCCAGCTGACTGGACACCAAGTGCTATATTCAGAATCTCCACCCTGGCGTGGCGGCGGGCTCTTCCTGCTGGGGCCCAGCATTTCCACCGGTGACAGGCTCGTCTCTGGAGCCAGGGAGAAGCTCCCAGCTCTGTAACCTGAAGCTGTGAATGAATGAAACCCAAGCAAAGGGCCGTCGCCACCTGCCACCTGCTCTTCCACAGTCCCCTGCCTGTCTTTTCGCCTGGTATGTTTCAAAGACCAGTCTCCGCATTTGAGTTTTGCTCTGAAGGCAAAGGGGGAAAGAGAGAGGGAGAAAGAGAGAGAGAGAGAGAGAGAGAGAGAGAGATTGGGAAGCCTCAATCCCAGGGGGAGGAGGGGGGTCGGAGAACACCAAGGGCTTTCCCGAGGCAGCGATCGATTCCCTGAGGCCCAGAACACCTCATCCCAGCGGGCTCCCGTTTTGGGGACAGATGGGGAAGTTATGATTTGCTCTCACAATGTCACCCTCTGGGAGTCCGGGTTCACGGGCACCTGTCCCAGAGGGAGCCACTCACCCAGCAAAGTACAGCGATGCTGTCAGCACACCGGACTCAGGGTGGTGCTGCCAGATACCCCCTCCATGGTGTCCAGTCACCTCTGAGGTGCACAGTCACACAGGCCCTGGACTCAGGAAGGAGGTGCAGCTAACAACTTAGGCACGGGAACCTTATTTTATTTTTTTTTTTTTTTGCTTTTTGGGTCACACCTGGCGATGCACAGGGGTTACTCCTGGCTCTGCACTCAGGAATTACTCCTGGCGGTGCTCAGGGGACCATATGGGATGCTGGGAATTGAACCCGGGTCGGCCGTGTGCAAGGCAAACGCCCTACCCGCTGTGCTATTGCTCCAGCCCCGACGGGAACCTTATTCACTCTGCTGACAGGGCATGACTCTGGGGTCCGTGCCCTGATGGAGCCGCTGCTGAGTGGGTTTCCATTCTGGTTCCTTTTTAGCTCCTTCCTTCTCTGTCCCTCCCATCAGGCTACCAAGGGGCCCTTTCCCCTGGCTTCCGAGAGTGAGGACATGATAGGCACAGGGTTGAGCCAAATGCAGCCTGCCCCATGCCTGGCCTCAGGGTCCAGAGGATCTTTCCTTCCATACACAGACACGTTCCGTCCACTTGGGCCTTCAAGTAGTCTCTGGGCCAGGAGTGGACAGACATGGCTGTTCCACCTCAGGAATGTGTTTCACGGGGGAGGTGGCGCATGGGAGGAAACGGTGTATCGTCAGACGTTGAGGGGGGACAGGGGTGCCCCCTATTCTCCGGGAGCTCAGTCTGCAGCATGACTTATCAGACACGCTGTCTGGAGCGGCTGCCTTCCTCTCATCGCCAGCCGCTCTTGGCAGCCTGCTCGTGGGGAACAATAAGGCAGGGAGCCCTCTCCATCAGCCCAGGGCTTCTGTGGAAAAAACAACGAGCAAGTATAAATAGATGTTATTTGCAGTTCCCATTTTCTTGCCTTCAAGGTTTTCTGGAATCATTCCTTGGGTTTGTTTTGGGTTATTCTCTTCGCATACTTCCTTCGCTGGGTGGTCAGCGTTCCTCCCTTCCCTTCGAAACTGCCCCAGTGACCCTGGCGGTGAGGGGATTGCAAATAAACTCAATATGCCAGCGATCTGTGGTGGGAAGAAACGAAGGGAGAAAATAGCAAGCTGTAAACAGCCACTGTTAGAAAGACAGGCACCCGGGTCCAGAATCAATACACAAACAAATGTAGTCTTGGCCCTGTCTGAGTCCGGGGAACTGGATAACAGCAAATAACGGTGAGGGTAATAGTACTGTGAGCAGCGAATGATGACATTTGTTTACTGAGCACTTACTACCTGTCAGGCACTGGGCTGAGCGTGATGTCTGTTTACTGACCCAGGAGAGGAGAGGTGAGTATCTAGTCGATCGTACCCCTCAGAAGATAGGGAGGTGGTTTTGAACACAGCCTGCCAGGCTGCTTACAGAGCCCTGGGTTGAGACCCACAGGATGGAAATAAAGTCTACAAAACCAAGGTGACTAAAGTGCACCGGTAGGGCATTGTAGCGGAGGAATTTTAAAACCACCCTCCCTAGCACTGAGACTGTGGGCACACCTTCCACTGTGTCCCTTTCCATTTCTTTGTCATGAGTTCAGTTTCCAGAGTGGCGTGTGTCTGTCGCTCCTCTTCCCTCAAGGCTCCCATCCTGCCTTGTGGAACACAGAGAACATGAACAGAAGCCAAGGAGCCCAAGACTGTTGGAAGGGAGCCTGTGTGTGTGTGTGTGTGTGTGTGTGTGTGTGTGTGTGTGTAGGCTGCATCTTCGCAGTCTTTCCAATAGCTGGGGACTAGTTCTATTCCCATTTTACAGAGGGCAAAATTGAGACTCAGGAAGGATAAGTGCTTCATGATGTTACTATCCAGAGCTGCCATCAAGAGCAATGATTAGCTGTGCCTTGCCAGCAAAAACATGTATTCTACCTAGCATATGCATATTTAACAGCAGCTTAAGTTTTGCTATTTGTTACTGGCCCTTTCCTTTTGCCTGTTTGAAAAATGTCCATCACTGTATCACTGTATCACTGTCATCCCATTGCTCATTGATTTGCTCAAGCGGGCACCAATAACGTCTCTATTGTAAGACTTGTTGTTACTATTTTTGGTATATCAAATATACCACGGGGAGCTTGTCAGGCTCTGCCATGCAGGCGGGATACTCTCAGTAGCTTGCCAGGCTCTCTGAGAGGGGCGAAGGAATCAAACCCGGGTCGGCCTCATGCAAGGCAAATGCCCTACTCATTGTGCTATATCTCCAGCCCAGGAAAATGTCCGTACACACACAATTTCTGCATAGGATTATTGGATTCTTCAACCCACTAAAACTAATCTGTGGACCCTGCAAATGCATATGCTTATGAATTTGTACTCTAGATGATACTGTAAGAGCTCATAAATACTCAGGATACTGTTTTTTCACTCAATGGCCATATGTTCACATATGGGTGATTACGCGCTTATAAAAATACTCTACTTTCAAAAATTAATATGTTATCCCATCTGAACACTTCCAAGCTTGATTTCTACGGGGTATCTTGCAACCACAAATTCCAAATGTGCTCAATACTTCTTTTGGTGGCTTGTCTATTAATTTTGGCAAGTCGTATAGGTTGTTTTTTTTTTTTTTTAAAACAAACAATGAAAGAAAAAAAGCAAGATTTCTATTAAGCTCTGAGGGAGACCAGGCAGTTTCTTTATACCTGGAACCTGGTACTATTCTCTTGCCATGGCCAGTTCATATTCCTCTTGATCTAAGATCTTCATTCAGCCATAGTACAAAGGGTGAGAGACAGGTCTGGGGAGGGGGCAGAGCAAAGCCTGCCTCTAACTTTCCTTATCCTATGACTTTGGGCAGTCACTTAATCTCTGAGATGGGTTCTGTGTTCACAAATACATGGTGCTTGCAATAGGGCTTGATGGGCATGAAGAAAGGCTGATCACCTCTTCCAAGCCATGGGCCTAGTCCCTCATAATAATGCTCAGCCAAGGTGAGCTTTCCCCCTTGGGTTACCTGTTTCTTATTAATGGGTAGCACTAATATACAGGAGGAATTCGAGGAAAGAATAATTGTTCCTTAGAAAACCTTACCTAGAGGGTGCCTGAGAGATGGTACAGGGTTTAAGATGCTTGCCTTGCATCCCTCCAATCTTGGTTCAAATTCTTGGCACCAAGAACTGCCAGGGGCTATTCCTGAGTACAGAGCCATGAATAGGCTCTAAGCACTGCAGGCTGTTCCCCCCCAAACAACCACCCTCATGAGCTTATATCTTCTTAAGATGGGATGGCTGGCCAGAGGAGATAGCTTTAAGGTCCAGAGTGCATCCTTAGCCTGTGACAAGCCTGGGCTGGGTCCCCCAAGCAATGCCTGGAGCAGTACCCAAACACCATTTGAGGAGTAGCCCCTGAGCACTCTGGATGTGACCCAAACCCAAACAGAACAAAACAAAACCAAAAAACAACAAAGACTGATGGCATCCCAAGAACCTGGCCTTGGGGCTGAATTGATCAGGGAGATTAGTATCCGGAAACCTTCCCCACAGCCTCTTTGTGGCTCCGGAATCATCTTTGTTGGGGAGCAGCACAGAGCAGTGTTGTTTTTCCCTCCTGTTTCGCTGCAGGTTTTAATGCAAGGATTAATAAGACACTGTAGATGCCTTTGAGCTTCCTGGAAGAAAGCGCTCCAGGAGGTGATAAATTCTCTGGCCTGGATAATCTACTCATGAAATATGGAACTTTGAAAGTGTGAGAAAAATCTCAAATCACTTTGACAGCATTTTAATTATAGTTGATTTGTTTGCCGCTAATAGTGAAAATGCTGTCAGCCTGATTTGAGATGTTTCTTCCACTCAAAATGTTATATTTTGTGGGTTTTTCTTTTTCTTTTTTTTTTGAGTCACAAGGCAACATTCTGGTTTCCAGAGACAACCAGAATAGCTCAGCAAAATGTGTTGGGCATAAAGGCAGAGAGTCAAAAACAGACCAAACCGATGGCTCTCCTGGGTGCATTTGACCGTGCGAGGCTGTCTTCTGACGCCTCCTGTTCCTTTAGTCACTCAACAAACAGACGCCTCCCGGGTGCCAAGCTCCAGCAAATCCTGTCAGTTCAGCCCCTTGAAAAGTGAGGCCCCTGCCGTCAAGGTGCTGACAGGGCAGAGTCTCAGCAAAGACACAGTGGGGACCAAACCTTTCCAGATGACCGTTAAGGGTTTAGAGCAGTAAGTGGGTGGGAAGATAGGAAAAGGTGGTGCTCCCGGTGGGTATCTTTGAGGACGTGGTGTTGGCACGTGTCTCTGCAGAGTGAGAGGTGCCAACCACGGGCAAGGCTAACAGAGGCTTGTAGGTAGAAGGAACAGCAGGTGCAAGCATCAGAAGTTTGGATGGAGCTTTTCGTGTGCAAAATGTGGTGCTTTAACCACTTATGATACAAGTAGCATGGCAGGAAGTAGGGCTTGCTTGGCAGAGTTTATTCCTGCATGACTGAATGGGCACAGATGCCCTCACCTATAAACTCAGATCCCATGCAGCGGGCCAGGTGTTCTTCCCCAAGCACCCCAGAGTTCTGCCTCTGATGTTGAAAATAATTCCCTCCTGGGCCATGCAGCCTTCCCCAAAGGTCAGCTCGGGGAGGGGCAAGACATAATTCTGCCCTGGGAGAAGGGCTGGGACTTTGGAGCTCCACAAGCACAGATGGGGTGGGCTCCCCCAGCCTGTGGCGTCCCATGGAGGAACTGTCAAGGGTGGGGGTGGCACATGTGGCAGCTCAAAAGCCACTTTTCATGTCTGCCTGGTGTTGAGAAAAGACTGTGGCTTTTTCATATCTCTCCCGTGAACTCTTAAAATTAATTCCACCGGCAAGATTCCCACGCCCCAAGTGTGGGTTTGGGGAGAAACACGAAGACTTTGAAGTCGAGAAACTACAGAAAGCATTCTCTAGACAGACGCTCGCCGTGCAGAAGTCAGAATCTGTGAGGAGAAAGGTAAAAAGGCATGTGGGAAATGATTTTAGAGAGTTAAAAAAAAAAAAAAAAAAGAACAGGGAGCAGAGCCGGCAACTGCAGCTTAGGAAAATAAATAAAATAATCAAAGGGCGGGTTAACACTGCAAAAGGAATTTTTTCATTTGAGAGAGATTACCAATAATGAAATGCAAACACAATAGTTACTATGTTTGTTTGCTAGTTTATGTTTCCTTCCAGAAAATGAAAAACGTCTTTTTAAGAAGAGAGACTTGGGGGGGTTACCCTAGTGGATGCTGGATGATTGATGCCAGCAGCAAGCTACCTTTATTCCAGGGCCACCAACTTATGCCTCTGCAAGCTCTTTGTCAAGGAGCTTAATTGTGGTGACATTTCTAAGGAGAGTTCCTTGGGTTGTAGCAAACTCTTAAGAATAAAAAATGCCCCCAAATAAGTCTGTCACACAGGAGGCAAAGGAGACCTTCCATGAAATCAGCATGCCATTTGCAGTGTGCCCTTTATACAAAAGGCTCAGCCAGAGGGCCTGGTGGGTCGCTGGGGGTGGTCTCAGAGTGTAGTGAGAGTCTATCCTGAAAGAAGGATTTGAGTCTCCAGCCCTGGGTCACTTTCTCCCCCTGGAGCAAATGGGCTAAAGACTTCCTAGTTTTCTAAGAAGTTCAAAAAAGAGCTGAATATTTGCCTCACAAAAGGATTCACCAGAGGGGTCCTTTAAATGATAAGACCTGAGAGAAAATGATGTAGGTGAGCCTTTTTTAAAGAACACATTCCTGGGGTGGAAAGTAAGAGAGCTAAGGTGCTTGCCTTGCACATAGTCAACCCTGTCCCTATCCCTGATACTGCCTATGACCCCCCCAGTACCAGCAAGAGTGATCCCTGAGCCAGGAGTAAGTGTTGAGTAACGCTGGGTATGTGTCCTGCGCCCCCCATCCCCCCAGTAAATTTCTTCACTAACTGCTTATGTAGCTATATCACTGTATCACTGTCATCCCGTTGCTCATCAATTTGCTCAAGTGGGCACCAGTAACGTCTCCATTGTGAGACTTATTGTTACTGTTTTTGGCATATCAAATACACCACGGGTAGCTTGCCAGGCTTTACCGTGAGGGATATTCTTCTTCATAGCTTGAGCAGGACAGAGGAATCAAACCCAGATCAGCTGTGTGCAAGACAAACGCCCTACCCACTGTGCTATCGCTCCAGCCATGTAACTACATATATGTAGCTATATAGGATAGTTTTATCCAGCAAATATTTTTGTAGCTGGTTGAATTACAGATCACGGATTTGTAGTGCTGTATCGGAAGAGAAAATCAAGGCAAGTGTAGAGCTATGGCCTTTGGGGGCTTCTCCTTCACACTACTTCTGCTAAGGCTGAAATGACTCCACAGGGGACCACCTAAACCCCTCCCATTTTACAGAAACAAGCACCTATGACCCTTTGTTCTTCCCAGATAAATTACCAACAGAAGGCTGGAGCTATCTCTTGATCTTTGGGGGAGAAAAAAACAAAACACTATTTTAAGGGCTTGGGCAATGGCTCAAAGTGCTAGAGGGCATGCTTTGATTCTGGAGCCCCAGGTCCAACCCCCAGTGCCCACAGGGGCATTGCTGGGCACTGTTGGGTGGGGCCCGAAAGGAAACAAAAAAACATTTTAAGTATTTATGGCTTGTGGGCTTTGTGCCTGGCTTAGTCAACATGCAGTGTCCTGGTCCTCCTGAGATTTGGTGAGATGGTTGGTAATGATGGCAGTGATGGCAAGGGCGCTGGCTCTTTCACCAACTTGAATGTTGTGTTCTTTTTTCAGCTCTCCCACTTTAGATATTTTGGCTTCTTAAAACATGTAGACTTGCTATAACCAATTCAGATCCTAGGAGGGAACAAAGCCAGTAAAACTTACGAATTAGCTCATCCCCATATAGTTAGTACACCGGCTAATATTTTGGTACATAGACTTTCAGAGGTTGTTCTGTTTGTATATGCAAGAGAAATATATATATATACATATATATACATATATATGTATATATATTATAAAAGACACTTTAAAAAAAACTGTCACTGACATCTCGTTGCTCATCAATTTGCTGGAGCGGGCACCAGTAACGTCTCCATTGTGAGACTTGTTACTGTTTTTGACATATCAAATATGCCACGGGGATCTTGCCAGGCTCTACCATGTGTGCATGTGGGCGGGATACTCTCAGTAGCTTGCCAGGCTCTCTGAGAGGAACAGGAATTGAACCCAGGTCGGCCCTTTAAAAAGGGCCTTTTTAAAAACCTCACCTGCCAAAAAAAAAAAAATCTAGAACTACCATTGATTGTAGTAGCAGAGTACTTCATTTTATAAATATACAAAGATTGCTTGCTAGCGCTCCATTATTGGACATCGTGCTATTTATAAACAAAGCATCTTTTCACATTGTGTGTGCCTTTTTTGTGTACACACACACAAAGATGCATGTATATCTTTGCACAATTGTCTGATTATTCTCTTAGCTAGCCACGGGACTGCTGGATTAAAGGGTATGTACATATTAACTTTGGTCCCAGTTTTGCCAAGATGCCTCCCTATGTATTTGAACAGCTGTCCGTCCTGCAGATCTGCACGTCTTCTTATTGTTTCTTTGGGCACGTCGCGTCTCCCCCCTGGCTATGCCTGTTTCCCTCTGAAATGGGTGTGAGGAGACAGCAGGGGTAGCAGATACTGCTGTGGACACACTAGTAGACATTTTGCAGAAATGGTGGTGGTCATGCCCTCTCACAGTCACCCTTTCAGGTCTCTGAGACCCCCATTCTCCCTCTCTTTTCTTACCGACCTCTTTTCTGAGTGTAGGAAGGATCCCTTGCCTAAGCACACCCACTGAGGCTGGAATCCAAACCCAATAATGTCCACGTGATTGGGGCTCAGGGAGGAGGTTTCCTCAGCCCCGGGGCTGGCATCCTCCATGGCAGATGAGCAGGGACTCGCTCCCTGCTTGATGAGGTCTTGGGTAGGACGCTCGGGCTTCTGTGCCCTCCTGTGGGGGCATCTGTGTAACTCGAGAGTAGCTGTTGGGCAGCGGTGATTGCGTCAGTGTAGAAACCAGGAGGTCATATCCAGAAGGTTGGGAGAAATCTAAGTATTTTCGCTTTGGTTTTCTAAGTGTGAAAGTTGTTTCTCTGTCAGGCCACATCTTACACTGAAACCACAGACCTGAGCAGCCTGCCCCGCGGCTCCACTCACCCCCTCACGCTGGGCCCCCCCTCTCCAGACCTCCTGAGGGCAGGCACTGCCTTCTCCAGACTTCTGCCATGTTCTGCCCTGCAGGATGTCAGCCCCCTGGGCTCTGAGAGTGAGCCCATCCAGGCCCACGCCTCCTGCTTCTTTCCCAGGCCTGATTCTGGGGCAAGGGGCTGAGCACTGCTCTCCTGAGGGCTATCAGCAAGCCTCAGGACCCCGGCACATAGCAGACACAGCAGGTGACAGCTCCTGGAGGGAGGCTCAGGGGCTGTGGTTGGTGGGAGACCATGGGTACACAGCAGGCAGCCCTTCTGACCCCTCTCCTTATCTGAAAGAGATTTCTTAGAGGTTGTTGGAATAGGTTGATGCGAAGTAGTTACACGGGTCTGAAGGGAGTTCAGTTAATAATGGTCCAGTGAGGGGAGCTGGTGTGGGGGAAGATTCCCACCTGAGGACCAGCCTAAGACATTTAACCTGGAGCCCAGAGAGAATGTGCAGGACCCAGTGAAGAGCACAGGGCACAGTGCAAGGCTGGAAATGTGTCTCTGTAGAGAGAAGCACCTTCCCAGGTCCATCCCAGAACTAGGGGGTCTTTGAGGTGTCTCCAGGCCCCCACCCCAGGCTATTTCTATTGTCTGAAAAGAGCTCAGGCCTCAGGCTAGGGAGGACAGTGGCTCAGCTTCTTTCTGAGGCTAATAGTTCTGCACTTCAAGGCTCCTTCCCTGGGGATTCACCCCCTGGGTTGGGAAAGGTTTTTATTGCCTTATCTAAGACAATGCTGATTTTTTTTTTTAAGTGTTGTTGACTAGACCCTGCTGATAGGAACTCTGCAGAGTCATTGCAGAGAGGGCTTTGGACAAAGGCAAGCATCACTCATGAAGATAAGAGGGAATCACTCAGGAGCAAATTGAAAAGGGGCAGGGCAGGAAAATGAATATCCCTGGATCAACTCCTCTGTGCCTGGTTTAGGACCTAGCACTTTATTTTTCTTTTTCCATTAAAAAAAAAAAATTCCATCTGCAATCCAGCCAGCCATCCTGGCTAGATAGTTTTGTTCTTATCTTAACAGAGGAAGAACTTAATGCCATAAGGGGTTAAATACCCTAACCTGGCACTGAGCTTGGAAGGGGGAGGGGGGAAATTGTCAATGAAAAAATAGTTGGTGCTCTGGAAGGAGGGCAAAAACTGTGAGACAGTTGGTAGAATGACGCTATTCCTCTTATGTGTGCAAGAGAAGAGTGGTTAGGCTTTGAAATCCACATAAACTAGCTCACTCTCTCTGGGGTTTTAATAAAGCAATGCCAAGTTTACCTATGTGTGCAGGGTCTACATGCAGATCTCGGTGTCTAGAAATGCAGGAAGAGCATGTGAACAGGAGCAAGACTAAGGTCCTTGACCTGGCCCTGACTTGATCTTTACTCCTTTGTGTCTTTTTGTGCTACCCTCACCTAGATACGACTTCATTGAGATCCGGGATGGGGACAGTGAGTCTGCAGACCTCCTGGGAAAGCACTGTGGGAACATCGCCCCGGCCACCATCATCTCCTCCGGCTCTGTGCTCTACATCAAGTTCACATCTGACTACGCCCGGCAGGGGGCCGGCTTCTCCCTGCGCTATGAGATCTTCAAGACAGGTCAGTGAGGTGGTGGTGTTGCGGGTGGCAGCTGTCTGTATCTGACCCTTGGTGCAGGCTACGGTGGCACACTGTGTGCTCACAGATAGAGCCCTGGGGTAGGGGTAAGGGTAAGGATGATGGTTTGATCCAGTGGAGCCAGGTGATGGGTTGAGAGCTTGGACCCTGCTGAGGCAGCTCATTCAGTTGTCAACAGAGAGGATTTGCAGGGTTAGTTCCAATGCAGGCAGGCCTCGTACACCCCACCCTAAGAGGAGGGGCATGCGATCAATAAAAAAAAAAAAACATTCTTGGAGTAAAATTCAATTTGTGTGTGTGTGTGTGTGTGTGTGTGTTTTAAAGACCACAGTGATCTTGGTGAAAAGAAACAAAACTTGGTTTAACTTCCACTGAATTGCTTCATGGTTTTGTATTAACTTTCTTGCAAGGAATTACGTAGGACAGAAGGACATACTTGTTTCAGTGTTTAGAGCCTCTAAGGAACTTACTATACCCCCACCTTATCCCAAGTGCCAATGGGTTCATTCAATAGCTTGCCTTTTTTTTTTTTTTTGCCTGACCAGACCTTCCAAACTGTGCCCGGGGCACCCGATGTCCACTTCTCTTGATGCTCAGTCAATTTGAACATGTGGTTCTCAGTGCTCAGGCCCACTGAAATAGTGATGTTCAAGCCCCAGTGGCTACACCCATTGGTCCTGAGAAGCTACCAGGGCCACACAGAGCGATACTTAGGGGGCTATGTAGTGTCAGAGATCTGGGTCCTTGCATATAAAACACATGCATTCCTGAGCCCTTGCCACTGGTGGAGGGAGTCCGCTGAAAGGGGCAACTGTCAGCCTTGTCATCAAGAGGCCCGAGTTCGGCGCCTTTTGAACTATTCTCTCCAGCCTCTCACACAGCAGCTTTTAAATTCCAAGTGCTTCCTGGAAATCTTCCCTGTCAATCCATACTATCACTTCTAGCCATTGCAGCCCCCACTTCCTAAATGCTGGTGAATCTGGCCTTCTACAAAGCAATAAAAAGATCATGGAGAAAGATAGGGAAGGCTGCACTTCCTAATTCAGCTGCGCACTTTGCCCTGGGACCGCCTGCGACCCTGGCTCCGGGCCTGACAGGCGGGTCCTGTCTTCTGGCTGTAACTGGGCAGGCATGTAGCCTTCAGCACATGGAGCAGCATGCCCTTCCTCCCCCACACACCCAGCCTCTTCCCCTGTCTCAGAGGCTCCCAGCCCCTCCGAGGCCCTGTCCCCTTCTGCAGCAGCTGAAGTTGCCACTGGCGGATGGAGTCTGGTGAAAGGGGCGGCTGTCAGCCTTGTCATCAAGAGGCCCAAGTCCGGCGCCTTTTGAGTTCAGTGTGAGGGGAACTATTCATATATATTTTCCTTTTCACTAAGCGGTGCTTGAAAAGAAGTGGTAGCTGCTGAAAGCACTTTTTATATCTACTCTGTCTAAATATTTGCCCGATTTGTCTGCCTGTTAACAGGAACATAGAATACAATGAAGGGCTGGGGCCAAGGGACTGTTAAGCCAGCTCAGGAGCCTGGACTGTCACCAAGCACAAGTCCCAGGAGGTCTGCCTATCTCCCTTATCATGCCCTCGCTCCATGAGGTCACAGGGACTGATCATCTGCATGTCCAGTGGCTCAAGGCTGGCTTAAGGCCCATAAAGGGCTGGATCTATAATCCCCTGAGTCTTGGACAAGATGATACCATCCACTGCTGAGATGCAACAGGGAGAAAAGAATCGAATAAACTAGGGTGTTTCCACCGCATAGGCAGGGAGACAAAGGTGCAAATTCTCAGCACAGAGCACAGGCCCAGTAGATGTTGTTGCATGAAGTAAGCAGAGAGGAACATTTGTTTGAAGTGGCATGAGTAAGTGCTGAAGAAAAGTACCACGGGCATGCCTTGGCTGTGAAAATGAGGTGACAAGCAGCGGGGATTCTGGGGAATCTGTTAGAGAGCACAGGGGTCCCAGGTTCCAGTGCTGTCATTAGTGTCCCCTGCTCCCCCAAACCACCCCCCATAGAAGAGAGAGTAGAACAGCTAGCCCAGCAAGGGGGCTGCTCATGGAAGCCAGAACAAGGTGGGTGTTGGGGGGGGAGGATTATTCAAGCTTACCTCCCAGTTTAGTATCTCATAAAGGATGTGATACTAAGAAAGTCTGCAGAAAGTCACAGAAAAACTTAACTCCATCATGTAAGTGAAAGGGGATGATAGTGGATGATAAGATCTGCAAGACGGTGCCACAGATAGGGACAGGGGGAATCAGGCAAGGGCCAGGTTATAAGGCTTCTGAAGGTGGAGTGTCATAAGGACGGGCCAGATAACTTGGACCACCAGGAGATAATCTTCTTTTCTGCTCTCCCCACCCCTGTGGTCTTCCCCGTATACTTTAAGTCCAATGAAAAATGTCCATCCAGCTCCTAGTTTTAAAAGGTATTGTAGTTCTGAGAAGGGTTCCTGCCCTTCTCTGGAATCCTTCTCTGGAGACATACTATGGGAATGTTCCTATCCTTTCACCTCTCTTTCCATCCTTTAAATTGTCTTCTGATTTTGGCCATTAAGTGGGATCTCCTGCTTCCAATTCTGGCTGTTTGAAGACAGAGCATATTAGAACATGATGAGTCAGCATTGCTGTTTTGAGATGAGGCTGGAGTAGTGTGAACAAGGTGGCAGGCATGTGGACTTGCCCGGGAATACTTGTACCTGCCAAGGAGGCGGCTGGGGCCATGAGCAATGGGGCAGCCTACTCTGAGAGCTGGCATTGCTCGTGGTGGTGGGGGGCAGGGATTGGGGAGAATAAGATTACTTCAGCAGGCAACAGCCCTGCCAACAAGAGCCACATGACAAAGGAGAGCTCCAGGGACTTCAGGGATCAGCCACACCTGTCATATGCCCCTCAAAAGAGCAACTCTTGGGGTGATACAGAAAACACACATGTATGTGGATACGACATTCACAACTGAGAAAGTGGGGGAGTAGAGCATTCTTGTTGGTGCCATGTCCTGCTGTCCCCACATTGTCATTTTCAGAGTCAGGGGTGATCTGACTGATTTTCAGGAAGGAGGCGGGATATACAAAGTTTGCATCATCCACAGAACATGAAAAAAATGTGTGAACATGCTGAAGAAATCCAAACAAACACAGCTATGTTTGCTAGGGAGATTCATGAAGAGGAAGAAGGGGGAACAGTAAACAGACCCACAAATGCTGCCCAGAGGCTGCTGGAAGCCTTTGACAGCCCGCTGCCCTGGCAGGGCCCTGCTGCAGAATTCTACCCACAGACATCAGCCCATAATTGGGGTACAGACAGGGGGATGTGGCTGGAGGGTTCATGTCTGCCCTGAATGAAGTGGTTTATAAAAGAATCTATGTCTTACCAGACCATCCACATATAAAAGGGTAAACCAAAACAACTTGGAAACTTAAAAGATCTCCTATCACCAGATCAGAAGCACAGAGAAAGGAATTTTAAAATAACTTAAAAGTAACATTAGAAGTAAAACACTGGGGGGGAAATGTGTTGGGGGTTTCTGTGTTTGTGTTTGATGCTTGTTTGACCAACATTCAAGATCAAATATGCCTTTCCTGTTGTCTGGTGACATTTTGGAGACTGAAATCTCTTGGGTGATTCTCAGACAGGGGAAATCTGATGAACCCTTTACTCCCAACTCCCCGACGAGAAGGACTGAATTCACCTTTTGGGGTCCCGCCAAGCCCAGCTCTGAATAAATCCATCATGTTTTAAGGAGCTTTATGCCTACAGATTCTTCTTCCGCTCATAGAGTTATTATAACATTCACAGTGGAAAAATACAGACTGGGCATTTTTCATACCAGAGGCCTTTGGTATGAGATCACTCACTACAGCAAAAAAATCACTAGTTTCTCTGGTCAATCTTAGCACTGAGTGAACTTGAGTATTTGTTGATTGAGCTATATTTTTGAACTTTTCATCTTTTCAGTCCCTTGCCAAGGGATCTTAAATTAGGTAGCTATCAGTAAAACTCAACTTGCATCCCAAGACTGGTAGCCCTTTTCTGAGACCTCTTCATTTGATATGCAGCTGCCTGAGGGTTTTTTTTTTTTTTTTTGTATCCTGACCAGAGTCCAAGAGATGGTCGGATGACAAGCAGGTGTATGATTAGAATAGACAGGTTTTCGGTTTCACACAGGATAAGCCATTTTTCTACCTCATTCAAAGTATGAGGACATACCCATTCATACCAAGTACCTACTTTCAGTGTGTGTGCGCGCGCGGGTGTGGTGGCCCCTGGCAAGGGAAGGGGCTTGTGTTTGTAAAGTGAAAACTTCCCTCTCATGCAATGCAGGGCTTCAGGAATCTGGAAATTCTGGGTTCTTTAGAGCCCCATTCTCCAAGCACCCAGCCCCCCCCCTGCACAGAACCAACAAAAAACAGACAGCCTTCCTTAAAGTCTCCCTAGGGAGCAGGGATTCCCCTTGCCTGAAAGGGAAATGACAATAGAGCAAGCCCTAAAAAAGGAAAGGATGAAGGCCTTGTGGACCCTGAGTACAAATGGTGAATAGAATCAATTTCCTCCTGCCTGTGGCTCCTAAGAATGGGGTTTCAGCGCAGCCAGAAGCTTTAACCTTTGCAGATTTCCTCTCTGCCTGCTGTCTGGGCTTTGCCAAACTGCTCCCATCTCCACCAAGGAGGAGCCCTCAGAAATCTACAACCTGGTGGTAACAAAGTAGGAGACCCCCCTCCCCCCCCAGCTCATCCCTTGCCCTGATTGGCGGGTGTGTGCTCCTCCCCCAACCCCACCCACCTCCAATAACCCCCCCCCCCCCATCCCGTGTGGAGGAGAGCAATCACAAAACTTCCGGGAAGGTTCTCTCTGCACCAGGTGTGTGGGCTTCTCCTCTGCCCAGTGCAGCTCTGGGAAGAAGGATGGAGGTGATGAATGCGTGGATCAGGATATTGGAATTTCCTGTCTGAGGCTAAACAGAGTTGCAGCCCAGCCCGCCTCCCCCGCTTATTTGCATGGCACCTTTTCCAAGTCAGACAGACATTCGCCCGCTGCTTTCCAGAAAGCCGCCTACCATCAAGAGACTCGCAGAGGGGGGCCCCTCTGCTGCAGCAGCCTGGGCTGGAGACATCGCTGTGGGCCAAGATGAGTGCATTGACATCACGTAGTTTTATTTCAGTGCGATCCTCAGAGGACACTTCCTGCCAGTAAACACCTGGTTTATCACATATTTCTGAGTGTTTCCCCACCCTCCCCTTCCTGCGTAGAATGACTATTATCCCACACAAAGCCGGCTACCTCTCTCTGATGGTTGAAAGCAGTGCATCGTGGAATCCGTTTTTATTGTCCTGCCGTTGCATCGTTGCATCGCAGTGGGGCCAGGGGAGCTTGTGACTACTGGGTTGCGTGCACCCGGGAGCGCGGCGACCCAAAGGACTGCGCAAGGCTGGGCTTGGGGGTGCACTCGCCTAGGACGCCCCCTGGAGGCCACCGGGAGAAAGAGGGTGGCTGGGACCCTCCAGAGCATCTGCGCCACGCCAGCCTCCACCACGCGAGGGGTGGGCGGCATTGAACTAAGCACGCCTCCGTGGGTCCCAGGAAGGCAGCCCAGGGCCGCGGAGGGAAGCAAGCCATCCCCACCATAAATGAACCCGAAGGCTTCCAAATGTCAATCCGCTGCCCCCATTTTTCCAGACTTGCTGTTCCAGGGGCCCTTTCACATCCCCCAGCGCCCCGCTGTGATCCACCCGCTACAAATGCCGATTGTTAATTGTCTGGCTACTACAGAGCAGCTCGTTTTAATATAGTCATGACATGAATGAGACCCCAGCTCCCCTTTGCCCCTCCCCTGAGGCACCTTGGATCTTGGAGGGAGAAGGGGGCACCGAGTTGGCTCTGGTACAATAGGGGCTAGTGTTGAGGTCAGCAATAAATAAGGAGTAACATTGTTTTCCCTGCTGGCAATCAGCAAGCCTTCCTTAAGGATTGAAATAACTTACATTTCTGGAGCAAGCAGCTGAGTAATTGAGAAAGAAGACTCTGTTCCTCTCTCCAAGAGTCAGCCTGCCTCTCTCTCTCTCTCTCTCTCTCTCTCTCTCTCTCTCTCTCTCTTTCCTCTCCCTCTCTCTCCCTTTTCCTCTCCCTCTCTCTTGCTCTCCAAAAGATTGTCTCTCCTCTCCCCCCCCCCATCTCCCACACAAACTTCTTTCTAATCCCTGCTGCACTCCCCGTTTTCTCAATTACTTCCCTAAATCGGTCGTGTCAGCCAAGTCCTCTCCAAAATTTCTGGCCTAAAGTAGGGTGGAAATATGGCTGTGAGCAGTCTGTTGCTCAGGGTCCACTCCAGTGCAAACCCCCTCCCCCCCCATGGTGGGGAATCTGGGACCAAACATTTAAATAACCCAAGTGACAGAGGTGACAAAGAAAGCCATTGCCCTCCAAACTTGGTTAATGCTCTGGTTCTTCTTCATCATTATTATTATTTTTTTTAATGTACAGGCTCTGAAGATTGCTCCAAAAACTTCACAAGTCCCAATGGGACCATTGAGTCCCCTGGGTTTCCTGAAAAGTACCCGCACAACTTGGACTGCACCTTCACCATCCTAGCCAAACCCAAGATGGAGATCATTCTGCAGTTTTTGACCTTTGACCTCGAGTATGACCCCTTGCAGATGGGAGAGGGAGACTGCAAGTATGATTGGCTGGACATCTGGGATGGAATCCCGCACGGTGAGTGATTTCCCTGTCAGGAAGCCCTTCTCTCTTCAGCCTCACTTGTGCCTATTCATTATTTCAGTTAAAATAAAAAAGAAGCAAAGATGTCCAGGTCCCACAAAGTTCCCTTAGGACTGTCTCTTATCCTTCACCAGTGATGATTTCCAAATTGCAGGAAGGTACTTTCCTTCCTTGCAGATGTTTCTGGGAGAGAAAATATTGAATATGAGTAGGTACTTAATTGAAGGTGAGGAAATTTCTAGTTATGATCCAAGCTATCAGCCCTTCCACCAGCAGTGACTTGGTGACTACCCGCTATGCCCAAATAGAATCTTAGTGCCAGCTGGAGGAACTTTAAATGCTGGCTTTGCTCATAACACTTCAGTGGCCTACTGCGAGTTACTTAAGCAATCAGTAGTTTATGTCTAGTAATAGGCTGCTGTCTCATGATCACTATTACCATTTTGATTTTTAAAAATTAATATAGTCATAGATATCAAAACAGCATATCACCCAAGGCAGAAAAGAAACCCAACTCTCAGGCAAAGAGCAACAGAGACCTTAGACAAAATCTGTCTCAAAAAGGAAATCAATCTTCCACTTTCATAGTCATTTGAAGAATTTTCCACTACAAGGGAGATTTGATGGCTAAGCAATTTTGTTTCCCAAGAAAAGCATAAGATTCAGACCAGAAACTTGGGTTTAAGTCCCAGCGCTGCTATTTCAAGGGAAAGTCATGTGACCTCTTCAAACCTCAATTTCTTCTTCTGTAGCACAGGCCTTATAATGATAGCTTTCCAGCCCACCAGGGCTGTTGGAACAGAATGAGGCCAGGTCAGTGAAAGTACTTTTAAAGGTGTAGGAAAACTATTAGACATTGTTCTCAAACCATGTCTCTGGTTGTTACTTTACACCAAGGCATAAGAAGTGATGCTCCATTGAATGAATGCAATTGTGGAAAGGAAAACTATATTAGAAGTGGAGTTTGACATTTCTATTTCTGCTGCCCCCTCTTTGCCCTGCGTGTCCAGTCGGCTCCCTGATCGGCAAGTACTGTGGAGCCCAAACCCCCTCCGAGCTGCGTTCAACCACGGGGATCCTCTCTCTGACCTTCCACACGGACATGGCAGTGGCCAAGGACGGCTTCTCCGCACGCTACTACCTGGTCCACCAGGAGCCCCTGGAGAGTGAGTTGGCTGCTGGGAAACCTGTCCTGCCTTTCCACCAAGGCTCTTCTTGGTTTTGTGTTTCTTTTTTCATCAAAGACTACCTGAAGATTGAGTGACCCAAAAAGCAGTGTTACAAATGCACTGGGTTCTGTAGTTGGCCAGCGCAGCCAGAGAGCAAATGAGTAGATGTGATACCTAGAAAAGATTGCTGTCCCTTATCAGACATAAGCACACAAGATACTGACCTGTGTTGGGGGAAGGACAGCGATTACGCTGACATTGTAGGTAATAAGTGACTTCTGGGTCTGTTTGCTCAAATGGATAGTGTAAGGTAAAGTAGAGGGACATGCGTGTGTTTCTAGAGAAGTCTCCCGAAGATCCCTATTTATTGCTTTGTAATGTCTGTCTTCGGTGCCAGAACTCATGAGAGAGTTGAGGGGGGAAGAAAAAGGAAAGTGCCTCCTGGGTGTTTATTAATAAAGTAGGTTTCCCAAGATATATCAGCCCACCCAGATTGCCACGATTCTACCGCATAGTTACTCAGAGTTCAGTACTGGTGCCTCTGGAGTCCTCAAGCTAGCAGTTCTTGTATTTTAGATTGTCTTTTTAATTTGTATGATGAGTTTTATTTATCCATCGCCTGATTTCTTTCAGGTCCAATTTAGTTTCCTTCAGACCCGGAGGGGTTGTCAGGCTCTACGACTTGACGTAGTTGTTTTTAAGAAACGGTTGTATAATTAGATCTTTCAGATGAAGGCATGCCTGCATGGACTTGTCTGTATCAGGGAGCGGCGTTTGGGGAGGGGGGATCCCAGGGGGTTGAGGTTGAGAGCCCTAACTGCCTTTTACTCTCCCCATTTCACAGGTTTTCAGTGCAATGCCCCTCTTGGAATGGAGTCTGGCCGGATTGCTAATGAGCAGATCAGTGCCTCATCCACCTACCAGGATAGGAGGTGGACCCCTCAACAAGGCCGACTCCATGGTGATGACAACGGCTGGACCCCCAACTTGGACTCCAACAAGGAGTATCTCCAGGTACTAACTCAGATGAGATTGCATGTGTAGAAGGGGGCGTACTGGTGAGGGAGAAGGTAGCTCCTGGGTTAGGTGGAGAAGGAGCATAGAGAAAACAGCATTTCCTGAGCATACAGGTACTGCGTATAGGTGGGCTAGACCAAACGACGAGAACGCTGGACACTGCCCCTGCCCTTGGGAAGATTACCAAGTCCTGGAGAAGCTCTTGGGCTAGCCTGCGGCTTGCCCTATCACTACAGTTTATGGAAAGACCGTTCTATAAACCTTCATTCCGCTTCACCCAGGAAGGCATCCGAGATTGGAGGGCTGGGGTTGTTTTCTTCAGAGCAGCCTTGTTGAGTTGCTGGCTGAGCACAACATCTTTTCCTGATCTTTGCGATCTGGAGGGAACCCTGCCAGGAAGGTTTTGCACATCGCTCGCAGAAGAACACATGGGGAAATGTCACTACCGGGAATAAAACTCTCATTGCCCAGATGCTCTGCAGCATCTACTCAGGCTATTGTTTGCCTCGCCTCTGAGTAAGACTCAGCATGGGCTGAGTGAACCTCCCTGGTACCCATTCTCATCTCCAGGGATGAGCAAGACGGTAGCTTGGATGACACTTGGCAGACATCTTTGTGACCCTCTGGCAAGCTTGTCCTTGCTTTGACATAGTGGTCTGTGTTCTGAGAAGGACTTTGCAGGGGAGACTATAAGAGAGGGAGAAAGAACGCTTAGAAATTTCCAAAGATCCCCAAAGGTTCTGGCAACCCAAAGTTCATGTCAGTCTCTTCCCTCTGTGTCTCCAGAAGCCCTTCTCCTGCAAAGCTCCCAGAACGTTCTCCTTTATAATCAGCTTGCCATTGATGAGCCTTCTTAGTTTAGGTTCATAGTCCTGTACTTCCTCCCTCTTTTGGCTCTGCACCTGTTTCCCTTCCACATAAACAGCACGGCGGATTTCTTTTGAACACTTCATTATGCTGGGCACATAGTGGATAGCCTATAATGGCTTGCTGAATCCAATTTCACCAGTATGTGCTGTCAAAATTTCGATCACACAGAGATTGCCATTAAGAAACAAGGTGGCCAGCAAAGGAATGACATCCAGCAATTTCCAAATGGGTTTGGTGTGATGGGGAGGGAGGTGCCTCAAAATGTTGGCCATCCTCCTTAGAGAGCAAAAGGTCAGCACTCGGTGCATAAGCCTAATTGCTTAGGCAGACTCTGCTTGCCCTTTGACCTCTCAATGACCTGAGCCACTAAATACACAATGGAGTGGGGCTGAGGGGAGGAGAGACAGCCTTAAACTGAGACTTTTGCAACTAGAGCATCTTAAGTGAAATGAATTGAAGTGACTGGAGCGGAGGGAAAGTGGATTGGATTGGATTTACCTTTTGTTCCTTTAAAACATCATCTGTTTTCAGTGCAGGCGGAGATACTACAGCAGGGTCAGGCACTAAAAATAACAAAACAAAACAAATATCTGTTGTCGTTTTCTAAGGCAGGCCATAGTTGTGTCAGAAGAGCTCTTAGCTGTACTGATTGCTTTAAGGTGAACTTAACCCTGTTCAAAATTTCAAAAAAGAGAGAGAATAAAAAAAGAATAATTATTTGGTTCCAATTTTCAAAGTGTCTAACTTAAGTGAAATCAAGGTGAGTTTAACGGTCCCGTGGAATTGCGAAGGGCTGTGATCACCAATATGTCAAAATGGATCCCAGCCTGCAGGTGGTGACATAAATCAGACTGCTGAGTTTCTTCCATGAGTTAAAAACCAGCGACCCTTGGGGCTGGAGCTATAGCACAGTGGGTAGGGCGTTTGCCTTGCATGTGGCTGACCCGGGTTCGATTCCCAGCATCCCATATGGTCCCCTGAGCACTGCCAGGAGTAATTCCTGAGTGCATGAACCAGGAATAACCCCTGTGCATTGCCGGGTGTGACCCAAAAAAGCAAAAAAAAAAAAATAACAAAAACAAAAACAAAAAAAAACAGTGATCCGAGCTGGGGCGCTAGTACAGCAGGTAAGGCTCTGGCCTTGCATGCAGCTGACCCAATTTCGATCCCCGGCATCTCATAGGGTCCCTGACTCCCTGCCAGGAGTGATCCCTGGGTGCAAAGCCAGGAGTAAGCCCTGCGCACCCCTGGGTATGTTAACAAAACAAAAAAGAAAATCAAAACCAAATAAAAATCAGCTGCTATTGCTATTCAGACACAAATAAAAACAAACAAATAAAACCAGCCACTGTTCAGACAAGAGGCGCCTGACTAATCTTGGCCTTTTTCCATAGGTGGACCTCCGCTTTCTCACTTTGCTCACAGCCATTGCAACACAGGGAGCCATTTCCAGGGAAACCCAGAACGGCTACTTTGTCAAATCCTACAAGCTGGAAGTCAGCACCAACGGGGAAGACTGGATGGTGTACCGGCATGGCAAAAACCACAGGGTAAACTCCTTTCTCCTTCGCAAAGGCAGGGGTGGGTGGGACCCAAAGCATCTGAGTTAACCCCAGTACTGAAGAGAAGGCCTCATTTAAGGATGCTTCAATCACTTCCTGAGGCTGGAGATTCAGAAAGTCGTCTTTCTTATGCAAAAGTGATTGGGAAACATCTTTTCTCCTCCAGAACTGTGGAGATGGTGAGGTGGGAGGGAAAGAGGGGTGGAGAGGGAGACAGCTGAGCTCCTTGCGTGCAGAGTGCCCGCTGACTACAAATGAAGGAGAAAATGCACTCCCAGCCGCTGGCACCTCCCTATCCAGGATTCAGTGAGCATTTATGGCCCAAGTCCCTTCCCCATGCTGGGTTAACAATCACAAAAGCCCAGGAAACTTGCAGTTCAGGAGTTCCCCCCCACCCACCCCCGGTCTGGAAATGAAAGGGCACAAATCCTGAGGAGGAATCACAAGATCCCAGAGAAGAAAGAGGACAACAAACACTGAGAAGCAGTTCTGTGTGTCAGGGATGGGGTTCCCGCTGTCAGCCATGCTTGGCTGAGAGGCACTGGATGGTCCCTGCCGTGCCCTGGTGTGCTGCACTTGGAGGGCTGTCCTCGTGGGTGATATGGGGCTTGGGCTGTGATTGTGGATGACTGTCTGCCACTCCACTTTAAGACACATGGTGGTCTGGAAAGGGACAGGCTTGCCGCTGGCATGGTACATGCAGCCTCTGAAGGGCTAGCACTGGTGGGGTGCATCTTATTGCAAAAGTCAATGTCAATTGACTCACCTGGGCAGGGGAGATCTCTGGTCACTGTGGACTGGCTCTTCGCTCCAGAAGCATGCGATGGCCCGGAGACTGCTCCTCTGTCAGTGAAAGGGATGGGGCTTGGAAGAAAAAGATCTGTTCTTTAGATCTACAGCTGGCTAGATCTCTGCGGTGTGACCAGACTGGAGAAGCCAAAGATTTTTTTTTTTTTCCCAAACAGAGTCTCCTCCTCTCCTTCCCTGGCCCAAGGTTGCTTTTTCTGGTGCAGCTGGAAACCTTGGACCTCCCCCCAAAATTCTAAACTATAGTTTGGGCATTATTTCACTGGGGAAAGCTGGGGTGTTTATTTGTGGGCTACACCTGCAGTGCTCAGGGCTTACTACAGGTTTTGCACAGAGGAATCACTCCCGGCATTGCTCTGGCGACCATATGTCGTACTGGAGATTGAACTCCTGTTGTCTGCGTGCAAGCAAGTGCCTTATACCTGCTGCCTCTCTAGCCTTGAAACCTGAGTTTTTAAAAAAGTGTTTCCGGTTATTGTTGCCATTTTTATTGGAGAAAGGGGTGTCACTAGTACTTGAGGGGTAATGGGACATTTCTGGCAGTCCTCGGGGAGGGGTCATGTGGCATCAGGATCTGAACCCAAGGCCTTAACCACACAAAGCCTGTGCTCCACCACTTGAGTCACAACCTGGCTTAACGGAGTAAATTGTTCCTTCTACAAATTAAGATCACCATAGTAACATGGCACCATGTGTCGGGTCTCACACATATACTCATACAGACCTCTCCTTTTATAAATAGAGAGCGTGAGGTGCTTATCCATTGAGAGACTTGATAATGTCGGACCAGGCCTGACTTTCCATCAGCTTTGTTTCACGTTCCCCCAGCATTCCTGAGAACAGACCAGTCTGAGCTGGCATTGGGTGCCTGGAGAATCCTCATCACACACATTTCCTTTCCACTCATGCCAGCCTGCCCACCCAGTGTTTCAGCGAGAAGCTGGCAGTAGCAGGAGGGCGGGGTCCGGAGGAAGAAGGAGGATGTCCACCTGACTGTGTCCTGGGCCAGGCTCAATGACTAAGCAGCCCCTGCCGGAGGGATACTGTAGCATAAGCTGATTTTAAAAGCACGCAGATGGACCAGGATGCTATTTAAAACACCATTTGTAGGAAATCTGCTTTTGGAAATACCTTAGCACTGCACAATTTGATAGAAAGCTGTTCTCACTGGCTTCATCCCGGGTACTCACTGCAAGGAAGATATTCCTGAGAACTGAATTCTGCTTTCAGCCTTCCCCACTTTTTCACATTGGCTATGTCATTCTTTCTCTCTCTCTTTGTCTTCTCTCTCTTTTTCTCTCTGACCATCCCTTCTGGTGTCTCATGAAATTTCCTCTCCCTTCCTGGTGGCCAAGGGGTAATTTGGATGTAGTTTTGTTGGCGATGAAGTCTTTCAGTTTGGTTTGGCTGATCATTTTTTTCAATGAATTATTCCTGCCCACAGAAAGGGCTCTGGGACAGAGGGAAAACCCTTTCTCTCCCCGTCAGAAATCCATCCTCTTGGTATCTAGAAGGAGGCAGAAGATGAGGAGAAGGAAAACTTGTCAATGAGCCATCTCTTGATTCGCCCCTCCCCCCACTCACCTGATTCCCTTAAACCACCGTGGATGTGGCAGGCAGTGGGAGAGTCCTGCAGCAGCCCGTGCTCCCCTCTCAGGCCATCTTGGCCTCTTGTCCATTAGCAGCACTTGCTCCCCGATGTTGTCTGCATTTAAAGTACAGATTCCACGCGGCTCACCATGCGTCAGCGCAGCCCTCTGGATGGTTGGGGTTGAAATAGTTGAGTGAACCATGCCAAATAGATTTGTCAAAGTGTGCTGCAGCTTGATTTGATGCCATGAAGGGGAGACGGGGCGAAGAGGGGACTTGAGGGCAGCAGGGTGAGAGAGAGAGAGAGAGAGAGAGAGAGAGAGAGAGAGAGAGAACTTCTCTGCCACTGTGATCATCAAGTTTCTCTTTGTCACTGCTGGATGGTGGGCACTGTGCCAAGCAAACTGGTGCTCAATGGTGGGCTTGAAAGGGGAAGTCAGACAGCAGGACCCATGAGCAAAGCTAGGCAGGGACAGAGGTGGGAGTGCACCCTGCTCTTTGGTGCAGGGCCAGGAAAGGGGATCTGGCAGTGTCTCCCACCCCCGCCCCCCACCCAGTGGTTTCAGTTCCCAGGTCACTGTCAACACCAAAGCAGTGACCAAAGATCGGGGACTTGGGGAAATGGGAGAAAAATAAGATTAATGAGTGCTCAGGGTGGCGGGGTCTTGCCTGGGCTATTTCCTTCCAAAACATTACTTACAACTTGTACCCAGGCTGGGGTCCAAATTGGGGAAATCCGGGAAAAGCTGCTTTCCTGCCACCCCCAACCAGTGAGCAGCCTTTCCCCCCAATCTCCTTCCCTCGGGCAGGTTGTGGTGAAATTGCCTGGGAGGAAGGTGATGTCACCGTTGCCGGGGACGGCCAGCCTCCTCTTGACAAAATGCAGCCCCATCATGCACGCCACGTGGACAGCTCATCCCCAAATCTTTATCCAATTTCCCATGCCACAAATAGGGGACTTTGGATTTTCCTATAGGGCGGGCCCTCCTTATGCATATTTATGGCTTAACCACAAAGCACAGACTCCGCTCTTCTGCCTAATGGAGCCCCTAGCCAGCCCGGGTGCTCCCTGAGATTACACAAATTGCCTCACATATATTTCTTCAGAAACCACAAGCAGAAACTACTGCTTTTGGTTTCACCCGCTGCATTAATAACACCCCAGACAGTGACGTGGGGTTGTAAATACAGCAGCTGAACTTTCATGGGTGTGTGTAATTATAGAGGCAATTACGCACACCCCCAACTAAGGGAGGTGTGGAGAGAAAGTTGGGAAGAACTGGAAGGCAGGAGTTTTGGGTCCATGTCCTGCTCACCCCTGGGCTGCCTTTTCTAGGAGTCTTCCCTGGAGACGGTGACTAGGGTCAGGGCTGGCGGGAATAAAGCCGTTGCCCTGAGATGCCCAGACAAAACCCCTGTCTCCACTTTTGATTTAATGCTCGTGGGCCTTTCCCCTGTTGACATAACTGCATACTTCTGCTTCCCGTGCTAGACTTCCCGTGCTAGCCTTTGGAACAAGTCGGCACCAAAGGAGTCTGTAGGGTTGCTAACTTGGTGACCAGATTGAGGATGGAAGAATAAGGACAGAGATGTGGTCCATCCAGTTGGGTCTTTAGAATCCCACCATAGCAAAGAGCAGAGAGGCACGAAGCTCACTGTAATGTCTGATAACCTCCTCGGGGTCCAGAGAAACCTTAGGCTCTGGCTCCTTCAGTTCAGAACTTAACTGTTTTCCAGACAGTGGAGAGGAAACTTTCAAACTCTTTAGTAAATTTGTCCCCGAGATAACAGGATGGTCCCGGATCACCTCACATAGATTTCTGGTTCATCAATCATGTTCCCTTTCCTTCCCCACCCCCTGCTGTTTATCTTATGTATCCAGGAGGAAATTGGCTTGCTGGAACTTCTGTCTAGCTCAAGGAGGTTGTGTTTTCCTGGAGAACCTCCGTTCCGGCAGTTTCTTATGCAGCCTCATTTGGAGCACTGGACTTGTCCCTTTGGAGTTTGAGCCTCAGCCTAGAATCCTGAGGACAGAGTTGAAAGATGTTGCCACTTGTTTGACTTGGCAGCGTTTCTTCCTAACAAACAAACACCCCACTTCAAAACCCTGCCATCCCAGATTCGTTTTCTAAATGGAAGCACATCGTTTCCAAAGCCATGAGAACCTCAAAGCTGCTGTGACACTATCAGCAGCTAAGGCGGAGAGTGGAGTCAGGAGCCAGCCTCACCTCATGTGCGTCTCCTCAGGTCTTCTGAGCCGTTGCCCTGTGTGACCTCGGACCATTCGTAGCCACCCTTTGCCACAGGGTTTCCATCTGTCCAAGTGGAAGAGTGCCCCAGATCTTGTTGGCAGAGCATTTTGGGATGTGTAGATGGAAGGCTCTCTGCAAATGTAATTAATGTATTAGACCCACAAAGCGAGTCTTGAGCAGAAGCAAGTTATCCATTTAAAAAGTAACAAGGGCCCCTGGGATATTTATCTGCCTCTTTTAAAATCATAGGCCTGGAAGGGACTGCGATAAGCCATCCAGACTTCTCCCTCATCTGATGGGCCTCACTTGAACTGCATCAGATAAACATTTCTCCTCTTACCCTCATTCTTCTGTTAGGGATGCAGTTCTTCTTCCAGTGAATAACTGAGTCAAAAAAAAAAAATTTTTTTTTCATTTTTTTTTTTTTACCCTCTCATCCTTTTTGTTGTAACCATTTTGTTTATAGTCTGGAAGATCAGGGCAAAGATTCAAACCATTAGCTCCTAATGGGCCCCAGTCTCCAGAAATTGTGTTAGGAGTGCATCTTCTCTGTGAGGTTGTGTGAGATCAGGAGAGGGCTGGTAACCTTTCCAAACTCCAGTGCTCTGGTCAGCGTACCCTCCTCACTTAGAACCTAAGAAGAATCCAGTGCCTTCGGTAATTAGGTTTATCCCTTATCCATTTGCTATGGGATGAGCTCAGACCTTTAGCCTCTCCACTTAGGAAGCTCCAGGGAAAATTTCATTATACTTCAGCATGGAACCTTTCCTCTATCAGGCTCCCGGGGCTGGCTTCACCCAACTCCCATGGGTGCGGAATTGTTTCTGAAAGCTGAGGCCCGCCTCACTGGTGCTTCGAGTCTTGGTGCTAAATTCTTTGTACTCCCCAAGTCACAGAAGTATGCAGGTGTGGCCCCTTGGACAGAGCAGATGAGGGATAGGGAAAGGGCAGCAGGGGAAGCCCAGAGCCCTGAGGCGGACTCGACCATCAACGCCTTATAGAAGTGAACCGTCAGCCTCCTTGCCCTTGCTACCCAGTTTCCCCCAAGGCTCCAGCAGGAGAGGAAAGCAGTGGGGGATGCCTTTTCTCCCTGCACCCCCTCACTCTGTCCTCCCCACCCACCACACCCCCAGATGTTAATGGTGCCTCCTTTTAAAAAAGTGTGATGCCCTCTCTTGGGAGCTCTTCCATATGTGTGTGGCAAGGTGCAGGGGGGCGGGGGTGGGGTGGTGAAGACCTGGGTTTCTCCCTCTGCCTTCACCAGCACTTGACCTTCCTCTGCAGCCCTTCCTCACTCCAATGTTGCACTTCCCCATGGTCTCTCTCCCGCGGCCCCAGATCCCTGAGCTGTTCTCCTCTCCTCTCCTCCCTGATGCTTTCCTTCCTGGATCCTGAAACCCTAATCCTGTTAGTATGCTGTGTTCCCGGGCTCTGTGTCCCTGTGGGGGTAACCTAATCCTGCGGTAAATCTAAGGGGCCCCACAAGGCACATACAGATGGGGAGGTGTGCATCCCCCCCCTCACCCCCAAAAGAAGCCGGTCTGGTGACATGCTCCTGCTCCTCTGTCTGCTCCTCCGCGTCTGCAGGACTGCTTGATGACCAAAACAGCCCCCTGGAACAGGAGGAGGCGTGCTCCAAACTCAGCATTGGGCGGCGACGGCGCAATCTCTGCCTGGCCCTCATCCCTCCTCACCTTTAAATTATATATGTTATTCCATATAGTTGAAATTGTAGGTTATTATATATAGTTATATAAAGACACACTTATCCATGGAGATGTATGTACTCAAAGGTAATGATGCAATCACATGACTATACAGTAGATACAGCCGTGCATACATATATAAAACAGATACACTTATACATACACAGACGATCCTTCTTATTCTGTCCCTGGCAAACTTCCCACATTTAGTAGAATGAAAGCAGCTTAAAAAAATGTTATGGTCTTTGAGGAGGAGTTTTAAGAGAAGAATAAAATACCAGGACCATGATTTACAAACAGGGGGAGAAAAATGTCCATTACCTTAACGTTATTTTCCCTAGTGCAAAGCCACCCCCTCCCGTTGCCTGTTTGGTGCAACAAATTAATTAAACAAGATAGCATGCATTGATTAACAATTATTTTTTATGTGTTGCCCCGATGGCTGGTTTTTGAGAAAATGCCGGCGGAGCGGGCAGGAGAGGGTGGAGAGCCACCGGGTTCCGCAGTGGGGATGTGGCGGTACAATTGTTTCCGAGACAGATTTTTTAAAATGGGCTACTGGCTTCCCCAGTCTCTGCCCTCAATTTCTGCCACCTTTCTTTTCTGCCTACTTTGTTCTCCTCCTCCCCAAGTGTCTGTGCCAAGTAGATTGAAAAGGAGAACCTTGGATGCAATGAAACATTTATTAGTGGAGAGAAATATTTATTTATTAAAAAAAAAAAAGAGAGAGAGAAGAAGAAGAAGAAAAGCACATTTCATGTACACTTTCTACCTCAGGGCTCCAGCTCTGTGTTGTCTTTGAAACATCCCCTGCTTGCTTCACGGTCCCTGGAGCTGGCCGTGTTCAGATATTTACAGCAAAATAGAAATAAACTGTAGGTCGCACTCTAGGTAATGAGGAGACAGGCCGGCACAGGCTGAATACTGAAGCCCCACGCAGATCAGAAGCTGAGAACCAGCGGCAGAGCGGCTGCTGGAGCTGACAGCAGGGCTGCCTCGGGGGAAGGTTAAACAGCTGACAACCCCAGGGTCTGCAGGATGCCGCCCTGACTCAGAGCTCAGAGCCCAATGCCCTGGGGCATGCACATTTCCCGGGCACCTGGTGTTGATGGCAGAAGTTACTGGTCATGAGCAGAACAGGGTGGGTGGGCAGAAAGTCCCCTTACCTATGCACCTCCAAGCTGGGCAGGCTGGCCTGCTCTCAGCAGCACCAACCCCTCCACTTTCTTCCCATGAGCCTTCAGGCCAGAGAGATAGTACAGGGGTGAAGGCATTTGCCTTGCAAGCAGCCAGCCCCGTTTCGAGCCTCGCATCTGGTCCTCGAACAGCTCCAGGAATGATCCCTGAGCCAGGAGTAAGCCTGGGGCACAGCTGGGTGTGTCCCATTCACTTCCCGCCTGCCGGAGTTTTTCAGACAGAAAAGCAGAGACATGGCTGTTTGCAGAGGGAGCGGCCAGTGGACAAGGGACTGCCTTTGTGGTTGCAAGTGAGCCAAGGCCAAGGACAGAAGGGTTAAGGTGAGGCCAATCCACCCCCAAAATAAAACAAAGGAGACTTCAGAAGGGGTCAGCAGTCTGCTTGGACCCGAAAAGGAGAGCACAGCAGAAAAAAAATGGTCTCAGAGCCATCAGTGGGTACTGCTCCCTGACCGGGTATTTCTTTCTTCTTAGATGATAGATCTATTATTTCCTTTTCTTTGACAAAGGATGTTCCAGTCTGTGCCTTTGGGGCTCACAGACATGGTCAAAATATTTTTGTCTTTTCCTGGGCAGTGGGGTGTGCGGGGGGGGGGGGGGGGGGGCGGGGGGGTGTAGATAGACACCAAACTGGTATGTTGGATTGCAGCCAATTTAATTGGCAGATGCCCCACCCCTCCCCAAGACGTGCAAATCAGGAAATCCATGGAGTGCTGCCGCTGTCTTACTGAAAATAAACCAGAGGTCGCGAGAATCAATTGGAAAGTGTTGGATTATGTTCAGAATTCAGCGAGGCACCAAATGGATTATCCAAACTACTTTGTGTCCGGAATTGTTTTTTTAGACTTGGTTTACAGAGATGCACTTAAAGAAATCTATAGGTTTATCATCGCATACTTCTTGAAACAAATCACTATTTTTCTAGAGCAATATTTGTGCATGTGTGTGTGTATATATATATATATATGCATATGTACACACACACACACATACACATACACAATTAGAGCTTAGTTAACAACTCTTAAGACAGTTAAGGTCACCTTGGATGTACTCCTGATCTTCCTTCGGGTGGTAACACAACATATTAGCATTTTACTTTTAAAATTAGCAGAAGTGTGTACCTTCTGTGACAGGCAGCTTTTAAAGCAGATGTTACAACGTGATTATGACGTTTGCTGTATGCCTGTCTGGGTGTGCCACACACTGCCAAGCCAAATTTTCTCAGCATTGTGGACCCCTCATTCAGGTCTGAAGACTTGGGGCCTGGAGGCAGGACCTGGGATTCTGGGGTTTTCAGAACTTTAGTGGCTAGAGTTCCATCCCTGGAACCACCTATGGTCTCCCGAATCCCCGCCAGCCTTGGGGGGGCATGGGGGCCCCCAATAAGCAAAAGACACACAAAGTAAGAATTTGAACAAAGACCCATTTGCTACTTTGCTACTTATAGCGTCGCCTAACATCTGCCCTGGGTGCTGTGCAGATGTTGGAGCCAGCAGGGAGGCCTCCTAGACTTTAGAGTCTTATCTGCAAGCTTGTTATTGACTTTATTTTCCTGAAGAAGAAACCAGCTAAGGTATCTAAGGTTTATTGATTTGCCTACAGTGATTCAGTGAGTCGGCAGGGAATAGGGAATAAAACCAATTTCCTGGCACCGTTTCCCATGCCCATAACCCCTTACCTTGCAATGCCGAGATTGGAAGCCAAGAATCCCTCCCCGAGAATTTGATCAGAAAACATATGAAGGGTGATCCTAAAACCACAGAAGCATTGAGAAAGTCATAAAGATGTATAATATATGATAGCATTTACCGGCTATAAATAGGGAGAGGTGGAGAGAAAATTAGAGACCTTGTAAATCCATCGGGTCAAGAGAAATAGAAGCTGCTTAATATTTCATTAAAAATGGATTTTCATAAATTGTACTTTGATGTCACTGGGCGAGAGACAATCTGTAAGGACTAAGGTGGTGTTATTCATTGCTCTGCGTTATTTATAATTCGAACTGTTGTTGAGCCAAAATATCTACGAGATAGAGTCTCTCTTAGAGTGGGGCACTCCCCACTTGGCCCCATTTGCAGTGTCTGAAAATTCACAGGCCAGCCGCTGGCCCTCAATGCACTTAAGCTGGGGCAATGAGCAACCCAAACACCCCATTACAAAGCGGCCGCTCTGAGAGCAATTCAGTCCTTGCACTAGATGGGTCAAGCAGGCCCTAGACTCTGGGAGCCCAGAAGAGACTTTACAAAGCAACTCAAGTAACCCCTCCTCAAACACAGGAGGAAGAGGAGGTGGAAGTATTTGCCCACACTGAGGGTCGAAAGAGTAGAGACCAGTTCCTGGCTCAGTGGGGTTTGGGTTTGGTCCCCCACTGTACCCCACTCAGACAGGGTGGCGTGTTGAAAGAATAATAAATAAGATGGTGTTCCTCCAGCGAAGGAACCTGAGAGAGTGAGAGAGAGAGAGAGAGAGAGAGAGAGAGAGAGAGAGAGAGAGAGCACAGGCCAGGTGGATCTGGGCTTCCAGGGCTGGGAGGAAGGGTGGGCACATGGCAATGGCAGAATGAAGTTCAATTTGAGCTGCCAAGGGGTAGGGGAAATGGTGAGTGGAGCTGGGGGTTGCTTCCCCCTTTGGTCGGATGCCACTGTTGGTGCAGTTCTTGTGTTCACGAAGCCTGTGCTCATGTACAATCACAGGAAGGCTGACCCCTCCTCCAGCATGTCCACACATGCTGATGCACCCCCCAGGTCCACACAAGGCCATGCTCATACCTCCCTCCATCTCCAGCCCCCCCCCCCCCCGCCCCAGCCTCCCAAAGGCTGTCCAGAGACACAGGCGCTGTCGGACACCGGGGAGAACAGTGAGGTTTCTTGGCGTCGCCTGCCGAGGCTGAGAAAGGAAGGGGTCAGATAAGATAAAACGGGATATTAAAAACACATAAGGCGTGCTGTGTTTCTAAACGGTACCAGCGTGGTGTGTGTGCAGTGGATTAGCAGCTGTGTTAAAGTTCAGAGCCACTCAACACTCCAATTAGGGATTTACATGGCAAGCCCAGCCCCCCTTTCCGTGGCCGCCCCTCTTCCCCCACCCACCCCATCTCCTGATGGAGGCCACACACAGCCACCGTCACCATCCTCAGGGAACAGGCCGGTGGGAGCCCTCCCGCTGCTCCCCGCACCGTGGTGGAAATGAGCACAGTACTGCATTGGCAGCTTCCCTGCCAAACGGAAACAACACAGAAAACAAACAAAAAGCCTCCGCTTCCTGCTGACTTCTCGGAAGACTGATGAATGCTTTTCCTGGGAGCCAGTTCCTCCATCCCTGCCTCGGAGCCATGAGCCCGGAAGCCACGGAAAGGGCAGAGCAAAACTGGGCCTCCGGTTCTTCTTCTCCTCTCCTTCCCATTATCCCCTGGGAGATGCTTATCTCAGAGGGGCTCGGGCGCCTCTCTCCATCCCCCTCCCTCCACCTCCCACCTGCCTTCCTCTGTTTCCCTGGCCTTTCTCCATCCTGGCTTGGCCTCTGCTTCTCTGGATCCTCCCTCACTGCCCAGGAGGCAGCCAGATGGAGCCTGGGAGAGAGTGGTGGTCAGCAAGGCAGCAGAGGAGGCCCTAGTGGCCTTAGGATGGGGCAAGAGGCCCCTGGTGGAGGAGAGGGAGCAGCTCTCTGGCCTTATTGACTGGGAGCTCTCTGGAATAGAACAAGGCGTTTAAACTGAGGGTAAGGAGGCCACACACATCTCTTTTTCCTTCCCTCTGTCTTGAGCAAGCCGCCTCTTCTCATTTGCTTGCGGAGAGTGTATTGTCTCTTCCATTCTGCCGGCCCCTCCCCCAGCCCCTTCCTCACCAACTATGGTATCCACATGCTGAGATGCCTCAAACTTACGACCCCAGCAAGTGGGAAATAAGGTTGCCAAATGGTGAGGTGCTCAGTACAGTTTAGGTAGGGTAAGGGCCTCCGTGGTGGTTCACGCTGAGTTTCTGGGGCGTTCTTGGTTGCTGCTGTCTATGAGTGTTCGGCTGCTGGGAATCTGGGTGTCACCCATTGGGGCCTCCTCTCTGTGCAGCCCAGGCTTGGAGACCTGAAGGCTGATGACTCCGAGCCACCAGCAGAAACACTGCAATTGTTGTTAAAAACATGGACAGCCTTTTTAAACAGGCTTAGTCCAAAACGGTGGCTAGGGATTTGGATGGAGAGACACACATTGTTGGGCCTGGGTGGGTCTCTTTCACATGAGTTTCTTCATGGAGAGTCACAATAATGTTGCTTACTTGCCAGGTGGTTGTAAGCATAATGGTGTTCCTACGATCTTGCTCAAAGGTATTCACATATACCAGTTTTCCGTTCCTCCTGTCCCAGCCCTGTCAGGACACCTCTGTGTTTTAGGTGTTGTGAACAAAAACATCAAGTCCTCTCATCCAGGGGAAATCACTAGTTTTGCAGCGTTGGCTGTGGGCCCATTTATAGGCACTTGGTGGTTACATTATGATTCATAGGTATGAATCAAAAGTGATGGTTGGTGACTTGATTTTTTTCCCTTGCCCAGGGAAACCAAGAGAAATTCAGATTACTTGCTCTAAAAATCTACTTTTTTTTTCTTTAATGGAGAGCATTAAAATTAAAAAAAAAAGCATAAGGTCCATATGGCAGTTATTGATTTGGGCCATCTGGTAAGGCCAGACTTGTTCCTACCATGTAGGGTTAAAGCTTCTCCAAAAAGCCTTTCCTCCCCTAAGAGATGCATTGGTCAGATGGGGACAGGGATGGATGGATTTCATTACAAGACCAGGACTAGAGTGAAAGGAAGCCGGAGAGAATGCTGAGGGATTGTCTGCAAAGCCTCACTCTCCTACAAAGACCAGAGACAGCCAAAACATGTTGATTGACATGAGGGCATGAAGGTTAGCTGGTGCCCCCTCACCCTCTTACCCACCCGGTCATGGGGAAGGAGGCTTCAAGTAACCAACACAAACAGCAAAGCACTTTGCAATGATAAAATTCCCTGCCGTTATTCCTATGTCCGTACTTAAGAGTCGAGTTCGGGCTAGTAAGTGAAGCCCACTCTGAAATCCCGAAAAGACCACATTTCCACTCCATTTCGAAGGGATGACCTATATTTTTTTCCTCTTTCTCTTCCAGCTTCTGAAAGTCTTTTTTCTTCTCAAGGCGCCTTCCACTGCTTGCTTTCAGCCCAGAGGCAAAATTTCCCTTCCCTCTCAAAGTTTTGGTGAGGACAACATTGTTCTCCAGCGTGAGAAATGTAAAGTAGCTCTTCATGGTCATTCTGAAGAAAAGTCCACATGGCAAATCGACTCATTATTCTCAGACTGGGGGGGAAGTCAAGGACACCAACACTTCCCCCTCCCCCTTCAGAGATGGCAGGATTACACACAGTGACGTGAAGTTGACTTCTGTTTCAGATATTCCAGGCCAACACCGATGCCACGGAAGTGGTGACAAACAAGCTGCACTCACCGCTGCTGACGAGGTTCGTCAGGCTCCGCCCCCAGACCTGGCATACGGGCATCGCCCTCCGCCTGGAGCTGTACGGCTGCCGTGTCACAGGTGAGGGGGGGTCTCGGGCTGACTGCATCCTCCACTCCCCCTTCCCAGTCTCCTGCAAACAGCCTTGTGCCGTGGGATTTTCCGGGAAAGCTGGGCGCTAGGATGCATGTCCTTCCCGACTTGAGCTGTTTGTCCCTCCGCCCTGTCATCCTTGCACCTAGATTTAGGAAGCAGCTGCTGGTGGACTTGCTGACCCCCCCACTGCCCGAGTGCCAGGTTATCACCTGCCATTCTGAGCACTTTTTCTCAGAAGGACTCCAGGAGCTGGGAACTCTGCTCTGTGCTTTGCAGATGAGGAAACTAAGACAGGGACCAAAGGCTGCTCAGCCACGAAGTGGAGATCCTGGGCTTAGTTCTCAGCCATCTCGATTCAGAGGCCCTGCTCTCAAGGAGCATTTGACTGCTGAGTCGCGATGTCAGGCACTGATGGGCCCAGATACGTGCACAGCAGACCTGTCTGAGTGGGCATCTGGGCAAACTAGTCGTAATAAGCCCACAAGTTCCTCAATAAATGTAAAATTTACTTATATTTATACATATCAATGGTTCATATTCATGATTAAATAATGATGAATAACTAATGAATTAATAAATAATATGATATAGTAAAAAAATATCCAAATTGATGAGTCCCTTGAAACAGAGGCCTGCGATCCTTAGGTACACATTAGAGAGGATCTAACCCTGTAGAGAAGCTCAGAGAGAACTGCCTGGAGACGGGTGGAGCAGAAGATGGGCCGGCAGGCACTCCTCGGTGACAGCTGGAGGAAACAGGCGCCAGGCAGTGGTGACAGACAGTTTGCTTAATAGTGGCAAGAGTGACCAAGAGAAAGTGAGGGGGGTGGGCCAAGTGCATGGGCTGAGTCAACGGGCGCCATGTGGAGGAGAGATGGATGGGATGAGTGTCGCAGCCAAGTCGCATCTGGAGGTTGAGGGGAGTGAAGGAGAAATGATCGGGGCACGGCCTGGTCCAGGTCTGCAGAATAGTTTTCCTTTTGTGGGCTCAGCTCAGAGCATGGGCGTGGCTTCTTGGGCCTGGATGGTTCTTCAGTGTCTTTTCACCCACCAGTCCCCCAGCTCGTCACCTGAGCAGCTCTGATAAGGGGTGTATTTCTTGTTCTTTCTTTTTGGGTCACACCCGGTGATGCACAGGGGTTACTCCTGGCTCATGCACTCAGGAATTACTACTGATGGTGCTCAGGGGACCATATGGGATGCTGGGAATTGATCCCTGGTCAGCCGCGTGCAAGGCAAACGCCCTACCCATTGTGCTATCGCTCCATCCCCAAGGGGTGCATTTCATGTATACATCTCCTCAGCTCTCCTACAAGTCTCTGAGGTGCGTAGGGCAGGAAATCAGGGCTTAGAGATGCTAAGGAGCCTGCCCAGAGTCACCCTGCCCGGGGGTGGCAGAGCTGGTGATGAAAGCCTCATTTTCTCAGCATGGATGCTCTGCTCTGGCTACCTTGGCACAGAGAGCACCCTCCCACTGGGGCTGGGACTGGTCCTCATCCTGCCGAAGGGACTGCTCTCTGTTCCCCTTTCCTTGCCAGGTCAATACAAGCTAATCAATGAGCACTTGGTTGAAACTCATTGCTTAGAAGACTTAAGGGTGAGAGCCAGTGGATTTAAAGAAGAGGGATGACCTGAGTGGGGGGGTGGGGAGGGGCATTGTTGCAGGGAGTGGTGGTAGTTAGGAACTGTAATCCTGACTCTCAGTCCTGCCTTGCTGGGCACTGTTCTTCATGCCCTCTCCACTCTACAAACTCTTCTTGAGGGTCTGCTGGATGCAGGGCCCCACTCCGGCCGTGGAGACAGCAGCTCACCAGACCAAGTCTCAAACTGCGAGACTTCTCAGCGTCATGGGCAAGGTGCTAGGATGCAAACCCAAGTACCAGGTGATGATAAAGTAGGATGCATGTCCACAGGGAGAGATGTGGCCACTGAGGGAATGCCACGGACCATGGACGGTTAGTTCAAACTTGGAGGCTAGCCTTCCTGAGGAGAAGGTGGTGCGTAAAGGTTCATTCAGGGAGGACCTAGGGAAGAGCATCTGGGGAAGTAGGGACAGTGTGTAGGGGACACTACAAGCTATGAAGAGCTGGGGAAGCACATGTGGGAGCAAAGCCCTGCCCCCAAGAGGGTGTCCATTCCGGGCTTAGTTGAGTCTCCCTGCGCTCACTGTTTCCAGGGTGGGCTTCAGGGGCTACTGGTGTCACTGACCATGATAGGCACGTGGCAGGCTGAGATGAATCAGACTCTGTGAGAGCAGCTAAGGGACTCCTCTCAGCAACCCCACGGGGTGTAGGCTGCTATTAAACCTCCTTTACACCTGGGGAGACTGAGGCATAGAGCAGCTCCATCTAGGGCCCTGGGCCCTACAGTTGCCACGTGTTCCAGCAGACATGCCACCCAGATGGTCTGCATCTGGGTATGCACTGCAGCCCAGACAGAGATCGGAGCTGCTGGTTAGTGGCTTTGAGGGGCGGGTTCTTTCTCAGCTCCCTGGGGTTGGGGGACAGTCTCCCCGCGAGTAGGGTGTCAGCTGTCTGCCTCGATCTTCTCCACAGATGCCCCCTGCTCCAACATGCTGGGCATGCTCTCGGGCCTCATTGCTGACTCCCAGATCTCCGCCTCGTCTACCCGCGAGTACCTCTGGAGCCCCAGTGTCGCCCGCCTGGTCAGCAGCCGCTCGGGCTGGTTCCCCCGGATCCCACAGGCCAAGCCAGGCGAGGAGTGGCTGCAGGTAGACCTGGGAGCACCCAAGACCGTGAAAGGAGTCATCATCCAGGGCGCCCGTGGGGGAGACAGCATCACGGCCGTGGAAGCCCGGGCATTTGTACGCAAGTTCAAGGTGGCCTACAGCCTGAATGGCAAGGACTGGGAATACATCCAGGACCCCAGGACCCAGCAGCCAAAGGTAGGTTGTTGCTGAAGGATTCAAGGACCTTCCCCCACACAGAAAGGTTCGGTAGGGGGTGCTAGCCTCTCTGTCACCTAGACAGTCAGCACCAAGTTCCCAAGAGAGCAACATTGAGAGAAGGCCATGCACCCACGCTGCGCTCAGTGCCTGCTTCGAACCCTTATTATTTTGAACCTTACACTCTCTCGAAGGCTGATTCTTTCTTACCCCCACTTCACAGATGCTGAAGTGCGCGTCCCACAGGAGATGTGTGGTTGGAACAGGGTTCAAGACCATATGGAAGGGGACCCCAGTACTCAGATGGTAGCCCCCACTTGCCATTGCCTTCTTGAGAGGTTGATGGCCTTTGTAGCTTCTTTCAAATTGCTCCCCACAGGTTGGCTGGGCATCCAAAGAGGATGTGGGCGTGAGAGGCTTAACTCTAGAAACTAAGGAATGACTTCCAAAAACAGCACTGTTTTCCAAGTGTGGCTGTACTCCTTCTTGTTTTTCTAGCATGGCTGGCACTGAGCTCTCCCGCCTCTCGTGCTGGCTCTGTAGAGGCAGGGGAGACTCACTCCAGGCAAGTGCAGGCCGTACTGCACATCAGAAGAGAGAAGGGGCAGACTTCCACGGTTCGGAGGAGTCCCAGGAAGGAACAGCGTGCCTCAGAGCCTCTGCAGGCATTTTGCTCCTCCTCCCCACCCCTCCAACCCCCCCATTGCCTCAGAGAAGCAGGACCCTGGACAAAGAAGATCCACCCCACCCCCACCCCACTGTCCCCCACCAGGTGCCATGTTTCTGTTTTCTCACCTTTGCTGAGCAAACGTTTCCATTCCTAATGCAGACAGGTTAGACTTTTGCAATCACTGTATCACTGTCATCCTGTTGTTCATCGATTTACTCGAGCGGGCACCAGTAATGTCTCTATTAACTCAGCCCTGAGATTTTAGCAGTCTCTCTTTACTCGTCTTTCCCAATGATTGGAGGCTCTTTCAGGGTCAGGAGAATGAGACCCATCGTTACTTTTTTTGGCATATCAAATACGCCCCAGGTAGCTTGCCAGGCTCTGCCGTGCGGGCAGATTACTCTTGGTAGCTTGCTGGGCTCTCCAAGAGGGATGCATATATCTGTTACTGTATTTGGGATATGAATATGCCATACGGAGCTTGCCAGGCTCTCCCGAGCGGGCAGTAGACTCTCAGTAGCTTGTCACGTTCTCCAAAAGGAAGAACTAGGCATGGATTTAGACTTTTGCAATAGCCTTGCAGAATTCCACAGCGTGATTCCAGATTGGAGTGGCCCTGAGCTCAGTGACTCCACTTTCTGTGGATGGGTGGAAGTTGAACCACAGGTTTCAGGATAAGGAAGTGAAGGTGGGGGGCCGACCCTTTGCAGGACCTTTGGGCAGATGATGAATTTAGTCTGCTTGCGTCTCCTAGCCTTCTGATGGCACTCCCCTTTTGGAACCAAGGCCCAGGCCCTACTGCCAAATGTGTTGTTCTTGCAGCCTTCCTGGATGCTGATCACACACAGTGCCCGGCTGTCTCCCACACCAGCTGTCCCCTAAATAGGTGGTTCTCAGGGGTGCTCTCGGTGAGATGAGTTTGGGACATTGATGGAGAGGCTATGGTTTTTGAGAGGTGGGGGTCTCCCAACTGTGCTCAAAAGATCTGGGGACCCCTCTTGCTGATTCTCAGCCCATCTGGCTGGCAGCTTGTTGTGGGTAACCCTGTGTTGCTAGGGAGCTTCAGGGCTACCCCAACAATGCCCATGTCTAGGTAGCCTAAAGACTCATCATGTACCACTGAAGACACACATTAGCTTGGAGAAGGGGAAGACCATCTGGGACTTCTCCATGGAAGTCCCTGAATGAAGCACCAGAATGAAGCTCCTTCCCTCCTCAGCAGGCTGCGTCCCGTCAGGTGGGAGCTGGCCCTCCTGGGTCTTCTCTCTCTCTCTCTTTTTTTAAAAAATTTTATTGAATCACTGTGAGATAGTTACAAGCTTTCATGTTTGGGTTACAATCTCACAATGATCAAACACCCATCCCTCCACCAGTGCACATTCCCCACCACCAATATCCCGGGTATACCTCCCCTTTCCCACCCTCCCCCTGCCTCTAAGGCAGACAATATTTCCCATACTCTCTACTTTGGGGCATTATAGCTTGAAACACAGACACTGAGAGGTCATCATGTTTGGTCCATTATCTACTTTCAGCACACATCTCCCATCCCAACTGGTTCCTCTAGCCATCATTTTCTTAGTGATCCCTTCTCTATTCCATCTGCCTTCTCCCCTCCGCTCATGAAGCAGTCTTCCAGCTATGGGGCAATCCCCCTGACCCTTGTATCTACTGTCCTTGGATGTTAGCCTCATGTGATGCTACCCCACACTCCACAAATGAGTGCAGTCCCTCCTGGGTCTTCTCTAGTCAGGTTCTGTCTAAGACTCATGTGGGAGCTGGTGTCCAAGCCCTGGGTTTCAGCCCCAGCATAGAAGACAGAACCTGGCACAGACCTCATTTCCCCCCAGTCTTTCTTTTCCCCGTTTGGGGGCCCTTTGTTGTCTTCCAAATGCCTTAAAGCCATCACCTGAGCACGGAGCTACCATGAGTGATAATGGACAGGAACCCGGAGTTGACCCTGAGCTGCGTTCTGGTCAGACAGGCTGAGAGGAGGAGGGAGAGAGGGATCGGGGAATCCCCCCCTAGAAAGAACTGAGTGGTCTGTCTGCCTGCAGCTGTTTGAAGGGAACATGCACTACGACACCCCTGACATTCGGAGGTTCGATCCTGTCCCGGCCCAGTTCGTGAGAGTGTATCCGGAGAGGTGGTCGCCAGCGGGGATTGGAATGCGGCTGGAAGTGCTGGGCTGTGACTGGACAGGTAAGACCTCCTGCTCGCCTTCTCCCCGCTCCCCTCACTCCCCCTGGCTGCCTGGGAGGCCAGAGGACAGACCCTAAAGTCAAGGGGAGACCCCAGGGATGCCGCCGTCCTTTCAATGACGCACTATCCTCTTAGCATCCTGCACACCCTGCCCCCTACCCTCTCTCACCTTCTTCTCCAGCCGCAGACCCCAAGTGTTTGCAGCCTTTGCACTCAGGTCAGCTCATCAAGCTCAGTATTTCATCTTTTTTTTTTTCTTTTTAGGGATCATTTCAGTTCCCCGCCCTGGGCCTCTCAAAAACAAATCCTAACCACCACACACCACCCACCCAAATTCAATTAGACCCTGAGTCTTCAGGCCAGAGGGCTGCGGCTGTTGATTTAGGGAAGAGGAAAAAAAAAAAAAACTCATGATAATACAGTAATCGGTTTATGTCTGAATCTGGCCTCCAGATGTCCCTGGCCAAGAGCGACCTGAGTTTTGTGTGGAAGGCACATCTGTAGAAGGCATCTCTGCTCGGGGGAAGACACTGGTGTCGGGAGGGAACTGAGGGCAAAAGGGTTCCTCCTAATGGGTGGCAGGAGCAGGTGAACCCCTAGCCCGAGCAGCCTGGTGGGGCTCAGAAATCCAGGTGGGCCTTCCTTGATCTTGGAAAGGGCCGGTGCTTCGAAGTGGGTCCAGTGCAGCCTTCCTCCCCAGCCATCCCTCCCCTGCCACTAGCTCACCCTGGTGCTCCCCGCAGCCTGCAAAAGGAGCTGAGGAGTCGCCACTGCAGAACCCAGAGGAGCAGCAGGTAGGCTGCCCTCGCCACCGGTACCCCAGGTATCTCCATTTTCCTGTCTGAGCCATACCTGTCACCTGCTCACCCAGCGGCAGGGTGTGAAGGATTAATAAGGGCATGTCGAGGGAGATGCTCTGGCCTCCCGGGGAGAAAAATACAGCCTCAGTGCAGGCTACCATGGCTCCATGGAGGCCTGTCGAGGCACACAGGCTGGAAGCCGGGCGCAAATCAGCCTCTCTCCGATTAAAGGCTGGCCTGATGATCACCTTTTAGTGGGAAGGCACTCGACGTCCCATTATGGAGGGCGAGGCGACGTTTTCCTGCTGCTTGCTGATGCTGCGTCTCCTGCACCAGCGCACGTGGGAAACGGCCCCTGCTCCAGCACCCTTCCCCGCAAAGCTGGCTCAGTGGAGGACGTCCTGAGAACCCAGAGGGTTAGCGCTGCTGTAGGCACCCAAAAGCTTTCAGGCCAGCTTTCAGATGTTTCTGACCATCATCTATAGTTTTAAAGCAGTTTGTTCATATCCGCATGATGTAGAAGCATGTGTATGGGCACACACTTACACACACACACACACACACACACACGTGTGGGGTAGTACTGTTTGTGCCTGCACCCTGAGGTCAGATTGCCAAGTGCAAGTTCTGCCTCTGTGTAACCTCAGACATGAGGCTTAGCCCCCTCAGCTTCTCAGGTATCTCAGCTGGAAAAACGGGGAAGAAATTAGCCTAGCTATACCCTCTGGGGTTGTTATAAATGAGTCGATGAAATAATAGAGATATAGTATGTAGACAGCTAAAGTACTATACTGACTCCAAAGAAACCAGTTATCATACATAAATGTGTGTGGGGGGGAAAAAAAAAAACCCCAATGGTTCCCAAAGCAGTGCTCCGAGCATGCTCTGATTCTTGGGAAAACGCTACTCATGACCCAATAACACTGAATCCTCAAATGACTTAGGAGTGTGACAGGAGACTTGGGAAAGACCACAGATCTAAGCCAGCTCCTTTTCACAAGTGGACAAACTGAGTCTCAGAGAGAGGAGGTGCTTGGGGGCCGCTTATCCCTCCCTCCTGGCCTGTGTCTCTGGTGTCCCCTCTCCCTCCCGTGCCGCCCCAGCATTCTGGATGGCCTTTGCCAAAGCCCAACGGCCGCCCCGGCCCTAACTTGGCCCAATGTGCACCAGTGATGTCCAGCAGCAGGTTTCTCATTTCAAAGTCCTGCCTGGTCATTGCTTGGAAGATCCAAGTTGGGGCTCGTTCCCCTCTGCCCAGCCTTCTTCCCTCTTTTCTTTGAAGTCTCCAACATCTGGTTTCAATTGAGGGCGAGTCAGGCAGTTTGATGGGCAGTTACCTCTGAGTGTCCAGGCCAAACACAGTGGACGGGGAGGCCAGCTGCTGTTTCCTCTCTCTCATTCACACGCCCTGCCCCCCTCCCCACGCCCCTGCCTGGAGCATTCCCTCCGCCCACTGGTTGGCTCATTCTGCTCCCTAACGTTTCTGGAAACTCATTCTTATAGACCGAGTGGCTTCTTTGGCTTTTTGCAGTTCCCATTTGTTTCTGCATCTCCTTCGTGGAGGAGTCACATCTTCTTTCCTCCTCCAGAAGGAGACCGGGAGAAATTCGGTTGAATGGCTGCAGTTTAAATCATTCCACGAGGCTGCTTCACCTGTTTGTTTGTGTTCCAAATGATTCCTTCTTGCCTGGCCGCCCAGAGTGTGTTTTACAATTGAGTTGGAGGCTCTGTGACACAGTGACAAATTTGAACTTACAAATTAGGACGCTTCGAGGTTATTTGCTATTTACTGTGAGCAAGAGGCAGACACGGCAAAGGGAAGTATGAAAGGTTATGTGTGTAGTATTTAATAGCAGAAAGGCAGGAAGTGGAGCGTGGAGAAGCTATTCAGTGTATTTAGCGATTCCTTCAGCTCCTGGCTTTATTAAATGGTATCCTGAAGGGAGCCTGACAAAGGCGCCTAATCACATATAATAGCACCAAGGAACAGGTATAGAAATGGCAGGAACAATGCTCAAGCTTTTTCACAGAGTCTCATGGAGGCAGCTCGGCGAGGAAGACGCACCCCACCACACATGGACTTGCACACCGGTTACACCAGAACTCCTCCCACCCCACCCAGCGCCTGACTCACACCTTCATTCATCTCATAAACGAATGAATGACTGGCATGAGCAAATAAGGATGGGTGAATGAATGGGTGAATGAATCACTGGAAAACTAACTGCCTGCAGCCAGGCCTGGTCCCACCAGGTTTTGTTGGGTACTAATTGTTAAATTACTTTGACTACACAGAGAAGTCTGCAGATTTACTAGAGAGATTTCTGGCTGCATAGAGTGTATGTATGGGGGGAGGGGGGTTGTTTTCGCAACACCTGGCCACTTGGCTATGTCCCCGAGGGCTGCAAATGACGGAGGACTCTGTTAGACTGGGTTCCACATCCCTTCTGCCACCGCCACTCCCACACTTAATGCCTCCCGAACCCAACTCTGCTTCCCTGTCCTCTCAGGGGGCATCAAATTCGCCACACCCTGACTCGAACGTGTACCCCTAAATGTCTGGCACTGGTGGAGTCTAAGACCTTTGGAGTCCACAGACCCTGCCATTCCTTCACGTGCATGCGAGCACAAACCTACATGTCTGAGTCACCCCTCCCATGTCCTCTGGCTTCATTTAGAGCCTGGACCATCATAAGCTGACGATATCCTCCTGGGCGTGTCTCGAGGCCAGGGAGCCTTAGTTCACAAATGTTGCATCAGCCTCAGAGGAAGCTGGAAGCTTTCTCACTGCACCCAGCTGTGGCAGCCGGGGTGAGCCCAAAAGCCCAGCCCCCCCCGGAGGAGCTGCACCCAGGGGGGCCATTTTCAACATAATGGAAGCACTGAGATCTTGTCAGCCCCTTCAGATGGGTGTTGCTCACTTGGTGTGGGGCCACGGCATACCCAGGGCATGGGCGAGCATCCATGCCATCACTGGCCACAATGGCCTCTGTGTTTGGCTGGCCATCTTGGTCTTCTTTTCCTTCTGTCAGAGCTCCCTCTCAGACCGAGCCTCAGCAGATTTCCTCACGGCCCTCCCTCGCTTTGCCTTCCACACAGACTCGAGGCCCACGGTGGAGACGCTGGGACCCACCGTGAAGAGCGAGGAGACCACCACCCTCTATCCCATCGACGAGGAGACCACAGAATGTGGGGAGAACTGCAGCTTCGAGGATGGTGAGGGCCCCGGGCAGCGAGATTTTTTATACCGGAGGACTGGGTGTACTGAGCCCCAGAGGGGAGGGCAGCCTGTGGCAGGGCTTAGGGACCTGGGGGGTCCCCTGGGCTAGAGCTCTGGAAAAGGCACAAATCAGGGGTTGGGGCAGTGATTGTTTATAACCAGACTTGAAAGCTTCTGGGATATCGGAATTAAGATTCCAGCCCCAACAGGCAAGAGCTTGTTGGCTTGTTGGGGTTGAAACCACCGTCAACTGTTGATAGAATCATCGACTTGTTGGGGCCGATCAGCTGAGATAAGAACAGTCCTCAGCCCAAAAGGACTTCTCCGGTGAGAGCCTCCTTTGCTCTGCTCTTTGCTCATCTTCAGAATCCCCATCCCGATGTCTTAGTCAGTGGACCAGGTCAGGTGGGCAGTTTCCTTGCCTTGCCTATGTCTTCCCCCACTCTCCCAGACCCATGGTCCACCATGCCTGCAAAACTCAGGCCCTCCTCCTTCAGGATGGGTTTCCTCTTGGGGGGAAATCGGTTCTCCTTTCACTGCATCTTCTAAACGGATCCCAGTGAAAGCAAAGATGTCCAAGCGAGATAAGCGGCAGTCCTTGGCAGAACCTGAAAGTCCGTCACATTTTTTTTCTAAGACTCCTACTGCGGAGGTTACCGAGTGTGAGGCCTTTCGCTAAGAAACCACAAATTTGGGAACACCTGGCATTTTTGGCTGGAACTTAAAGCTTGACAGCCTCCATTTACAGTAAATTACTGATCATTATTAAACGTTCATTAAACAAAATGAGGCAAGATTGGCGAAGAGACTTCGGAAGGGCGGGAGACAGAGAGAGGGAGCAGCAAGCCAGTGGGTCTCTGGAGGGATGGCCCAAAGCCCTGGGCTCGGCCACTTGTCAGCGGGAGGAAGGGTGCGCTGGCGTGCGCGGCTCCAAAACACACTACAAAGAAGAATGGGAGGGGAGCCAAGAAGAAATGCTGAAGTTGTGGGGCCGCGAGAGGATAATTTAACGCACATGCTTTTAAGAATGTGCTTTTGTATATTGTGTGGGTGGGGGGAGGACACTATTGGTCAGGGCTGGTTGAATACAGAATTTGACATTTTAATGAACTTGGGGTTTCTTTCTTTCCTATTTTTTTTTTAAATGAAAGAAAGAGACTTGGGGAATCTTCCAAACTATGTTTAAGACAGTTCAAAAGCCAAATGGGGGATACATAGGGAATGAATATATGGTATTGGATTAGCAGGCTTAGCTTGGTGGAGGGCGGAAGGAGGGGCGTTCGAACTAAAAGGCCATCCAAAAGAAAATTTCAGGGTTCTGCTGCAAACATTCAGAAGTTTCATCTCATTTTCCCTTTTATAGTGGCGGGCGACTTTCATTTGAGGTTGCTTTGGTGGTTTCTCCCTTTTTTCTCTCCCTCTCTTTTTCCTTTGCAAACGATCTCTTTGTGGATTTTGGTTCCTGAGATACAGTGCGCATGTAAACATTAGAGAGGAATTATGGCCTATTGAATTACTCCATATTTTTCAATGGAAAAATAGAAATCCAGAAATTGTCGGGAACAGAGAATGGTGAGGGCAAAGGGCGGACTTATCCAAGCCACAGGTTGATGGTTCTATAATAGATTCCATGTGTTTCTCCTCCACTCCGGCTGACTTTGGCCAAGAGTGGGCAAACATTATACATTCTCTCAACAAATAACACCTCGTGGTAATGTGCTCCTAAGGCCAGCAGAGCCCTCCCCTCAGAGGGGAGCCCTCCTCATCCACACCCCAGGTCTGGGTAGGTGGCTACTTCCTGTTGACTTCCTCCTGGGCAGAACTGTGTGCTGAGCCTTTTTCCCCCTCCATAAATTCTCTCTGAGAGCCCTGAGAAGGGAAGTGAGAAGGCTGAGGACCCCACTTCCTCTCTGCTCCCTGTACGAGCCAGTATTTTGCTGCTGACGGAGCATCCAGATCAGGGCTCCCATTTCTCCTCTTTCCCGGACCTCACGTGCACCCCGCCCTTCCTCGCATCTTTGGCATCCACTCACATTGGATTTTGAGAACTGGGTGGAACCTCAAAAGAAACTTGAGGTTTCAATCTTCTGGGCCAGGCAGTTAAATGGCCCCACAGATGAAACAAACCACTGGGCAGTTAGATTTCCAGAAAGAAAAAAATAAAGCGTTCCGGGATTCTGGCCTGTAGAGCCATATGCAATTATTCTTCTTCCCAGGGCAGTTAGCTCAGCAGCCGGTTGGTCTGGCACCTTTGTTTCACCCTCCCATGCCAAATCACCGGCCTGGTGGTACCTCCCCACGGGGATGCTGATCAGAGCAGGCTCCAAGCAAGAGGCTCTCCCAGAGAGGTGAAGGGTGGCGAACAAGTCTTCCTTGTTTTCTGAGGTCACTTTGTCCTCCCTAACCGGCACCTCCCCAGCCTTTCAGCCTCCCTGGGTGCTAATGGGCTGTCCCATCCCTTCCGAGAGCTAGGTTGGCAGGAGCCAGCCCTCCACCGAGGCTCTGGGGAGACATTCTTGTCTGGCATTGAGGGAACAGCCATTTTCACATTTGTCTGCTCTCCAAGGTGGGCAGAAGGGGCGGGTGAGAGCCTGACACCATTTGGTGGCCTCATTTATAATTGCTTACTATGGGAACCACTGGCAGACTTGGCTTTCGGGCCTGGGAAGGATGAGACCAAAGGCTGACCCGAAAGCCTGCACCGCCAAGAGGAGTTCAGTGAATCGGCAAGGGAGCCGCTTCTTTCTCTACTCGCCACTTGGGCCTTGCCAGCCATTGAAAGAGAGCACAGGATGGCTGTTCTCGGAACCTGTTTCATGCGCCTGCCTTTGCCTCCCCGCCCCTTTTACATTTTTTTTTTTTTTTTAGACAAAGACTTGCAGCTGCCTTTAGGATTCAACTGCAACTTCGACTTTCCGGAGGAGCCCTGCGGTTGGGTGTACGACCATGCCAAGTGGCTTCGGAGCACCTGGACCAGCCCCGCCAGCCCAAACGACAGGACGTTTCCAGGTGAGTCAGCTTTGGGGTCCTGAGGGGAAAGCCTCGAGGTTTTCTCGGTTCCCTCGCAAGCCTCCCTTCTTCTTACCACAAAGCCATCACCTGCCCTGCTCTCTTATGATCACAGTGCAGTCAGGAAGCTGTGAGGAGGAGAGGGAGAAAGGAGAAAAGAAAGGAGCGAGAAAGAGGGAGGTGCCAAGAGGTGGGCTCAGGCTGTCTCCATGTCCTCACAACACTGTCTCTATCCGTGCCGAGCTGGGCGAGACCTACAGGGGCTTGTAAGGATACAAGAGTCCCCCTTCTGAGCCTTCTCTGCAGCCAACACGACTTTAGTAGCCAACCAAGTAGGGAGACAGACACTGCCGGCCCCGTGAGTGCCAAGCAGGGCTGCCCAGCCATGGCCTCCAGGAGAGGGGAACTGTCCACCCTGTTAGGAGTGCTAAGCCACCCCTTTGGGTTTCAGAGAGCCGGATTCAGAAGCCTGTCCTGGGCATTGTTGACAGAGGGTCAACAGGTGGCCCTTCCGAGCAGGTAGAGGCGGGCACTGTTTGCTCTCTCCGCGGTCACATTCTTTCACCGGGGTGAGTATTTAATAAGCAGCTCTCTAGGGAATCTTTTTGAAAACTGCTTGGTAATATTTGCCACTTCAGTGGCGCAAACACTCTCACTGTGGCCGAGTGTGAGTTACCGACATTGCGTCATTGGGGCAGGGTTGAGAAGTGTGGTGACATGGCTTTCAGTGGTTGTTTTTTTTACCCCATAAATAACTTGAGCATGGATACCAGGGAAATGGCTTAAAAAATAGCGAGCAAGTGTGGACTTCTGAGAATTTATCACCTGGAGTTTTTCCTAGGAATTATTTCACGTTGCTTTCTCTAATTTAATTTTTGATCCTAGTGGCATGGAGCAACTGGTGTCTACAATTTCCGGACATTTAGCAGTTGCTTCTCACAGATTGGTACTCGCTGGCTACTCACTAGCTTTCCATTTTCCCACACCCCCTGCACTAGACCTGTGGGCCTGGAGGAAGGATTTAGAGCAAAAGGGTTAATTCTGGGAATGAGTAGATCAAGTGTTCCTGACAGCATGAGAGAAGGGAGAGGCCACCCCCTCTGCAGGGGTCCTGCTGCCACTCCACCCAGGGGACGGTAATGGGCAGGCCCCTGGAGAGCGCTGAGGGCCGACCTCCCCCCATAGCCGACAGTCCTTTCCCAGAGGGCCACAGCGTCTGCTCTGGAGAAAAACATTTTCATATTTCAAGTGTTTATCTCTTCAGCTTTGGAGTGCTCTGAGAGATTAATATCTGAAGATCACCACAGCCCCGGGCAACAGGAGAGAACACTTACCCTCATCCCAGCCTTAATCACCCTCCCCACTCTCCTTCACTGCAATAATGTTTAATTAATATAATGAGCCTCCTGCATGTTGGTGGGAAAAAAAAAAGACTTATTTTTATAACCCAGCCTGGATTTTTCATTTCATTTCCTCCCCTTTGAGACTTGGCCCAATTAATTGGTTGTTTTGCCCCCCTCCTTAAAAAAAAAAAATCTGAACAAAAAGCAGGATTGTGGGGTATACGCTCATGTGTGTGTGCAGAGTGCTTATATGGAGTCATGGGTTAGGAGTGTGTGCACGGCTGAGCTTTTGTTTCTTGCTGAAGGTGTTCGTATTTGTGTGTATGCTTTACTATGTGTGTAGCTGTAGGTTTGCAGATATGCAGCTTATAAGCAGGTCTTATGTGCATGTTGTGTGTGTTTGACATGTGAGTCTGTGTGTGCGATTTGTGTCTTCAGTGTGTGTGTGTGTGTGTGTTAAATCAGGAGCAGCTTAGTAGGGGCACGGGAATAAAGACAACGCTGCATCTAAAGATTTTTCTGGCACAGATTCAGCATCTCCCTCTGGTTCTTTCTAATAATTCCAGCCCCCACCTTCCACTCTTCCAAACAATTGTTCCAGAGCCACCAGTTAGCAAGTGATCTTCAAGGAGGATTTGTTATTCTTCACTGGACCCTGGCGTTTGCTACTGCCCCTCCCCCAGCTCCTGCCCTCACCTGAGGCCCTGCCAGGCAACCCGGCTACTGGTTGGGAATTCTAGTCCTTGTCCTCATTCCAGTTGATTCATTACACCCTGCGGTTTGGGAGGGCCTTTCAGAGCCAGCTCACACAGCAGGCACAATTCCAACCTTTGGCTAAATGGATGGGGACAGAAAGAAAATTAAGGCCATAAGGAACTGCTCGATCTAATGTTACTTCTCCCCTAAGATATTGAGAAGGAAAATAATTATTTTCCTTTTCCAGAGGAATCCCTGAAGTTGGGAAAAGTGGCACTTGTAACCTGTCTCCAGAAAGCAAAATCATAATATTATTCTCTGTGCCCTTCCTCTCTTCTCAGATGATTTTAAAAAAATCATCTGCTTGTTTCCCAATTCCCTGCTCCTAACAAGACTGGATGCCAGGCTTTAAGTGAGAGAGGATAGAAAGCCCTTTCTGTTCAGGGTGGTCCTTTCTTCTTAAAAAAAAAAATGGGGCCCTGTGGGGAGCAGTTGGGAGAGAGGAAACAGCTGTGCTTGCTTAGGGGAAGGGCAAATGCTAATGGTTCAGTCAATGGACCTTCCAGGCCCAACCTGAGAGCTGTCTGCGGCACCTACACTTTGCCCCTCCACAGAGCAGAGGTCAGTGTGCTCCGGGCCAGAAGTGTGCCATCTGCTTGTCATTCTGATTGGAGCCCAAACAGAGCTAATTAATTTAAGAGAAGGTGTCTCTGTCAAGTAGAGAGGGAGGAAGAGAGATAGGAGAGAAAGGAGGAAGGAAAGAAGAAGACACACGTCCATGTTGAAATATCACACAGGGGCTATTTGAAGTGTCTGTGGAAACAACATACATTCCTGAGATAGTTTCTGATTTAGTTGTCTTCTCGTGTTTTCGTTTTTTTTCTTTTCCTTTTAAGTAAGCAATTAGTTGTGTTCTTTTGGCGAGCAGTGTTGGTTGCTTAAGGCGGACAAAGACACCCACTGGTTTCATTCCACTGTTTTTGTTTTTCAAGCTAGTCTTTCAAGCCACTCAGAATTTCTTTTTTTAGCTCTTTGCTTATGGCTTAGAAGCCTGGCGTGTGTTCTTCCCACTCCCTGGGGACCCTGTTCAAAACTCAGTGACCCCTTGTGGCTCAGAAAAGTCTCTCCCATGTTCCAGAGGCCACTTTGCCTTTTCTCTGTAGTGGCAATGACACAAGGAAAAGTGTCTCCCCAATGGGAGCTGCTGTGTTTTCAATAGACATCATCAAGTGTGTTAGTCATAAACTGTTCTGAAGAGAAGATTCAGGTCTGTGAGGGACAAAACCAATCTGTTTTGAGATGATATATTGAGGCTGCTGTTTAGAGCTGCATTGGCTTATATGGCAGCTAAGTCACATGTGGCTTTTGATTTTCATTTAGTTCAATAAAACTAAGCACAATTAAAACTTCAGTTCCTCCATCACACTAGCCACATTTCTGGTGCTAGAGAAGACAAATAATGAATGTGTCATCATTACAAACTGTTGGTTTGGTTAGCTCTGCTGAGGGTCTTTATGACAGTAGTATTGAGAGTGAGTTACCTCCAGGGGCCCTTCCTGCTGCGTTGTTCCCTGGTTCAGTTCCAAAGAGAAAGCAAGTCATCAGAAGATTATGACTTCTCTTGATCCTTTGGTGGGAATGTTCAGTGACTGATGTATTCGTCATATCCCTTTCTGCTTCTATGAGCAACCATAATGAAATAAGCAAGTAACTCAGTATTCAGTGGTATAGGAGCTGTTTCATTCTGTTAGAAAAGAACTTCCCAAGTTAATACAAGACATACCAATAAGTTGTCAGGAGTGAAACAGAAATACTAGAAATACCAATTGTTGTCAGGAATGAAACAGGAAGACTAGAGATCAAAGGTATTATACCAGATCAACTTCATAATGCTCGAGAGTATGATCTCTCCAAATGTGTGCTCTTTAGACATTTGTTAACCTCGTGATCTGTGATTACGGCCTTCATTTTAATAACTTCAGATGAGGGAAATGATGTAAAGGAAACAGACAGAGATAAATTGGAAGTTTGCTCCATTTCTGAGACAATGGAGCAGAAGGCTGCCTTAAGTATATGTATTTATTGGATTGAGAGATCAGAGCCTTTACTTTGCTTCAAAATAAAGCTTAAATGGAATTAAGTCAAGCATCCCAAAGTTTTGAAATGTTCAGATTTTACAAAGAGTAGCTTGTTCATCAAATGGAAATATACACTTGTTAACTTCTCCTTGAGACTGCTGTGATGCCATTTGGGGCATTGAATACACTCCAGTAGGGTGGAGAACCAGGGCTGTGATTCTCTCTAGGACATACACTTGAGAAGGGTAAATAGGGATAGTCTGTCTGGTCAGGATTGATGGTTACAGAGATATCCAAGAAAATAATTGATGAATGAACTTGCTTGCAATGGGCTTGATATTTGGTGATGAACAAAGCAGCTCTCTGAACTCAGAAGACCTTCCCCATAGGTGAGATACTGTATTGGCATTCACATAAATAGCTTCAGAAAGAGGTTGCGGTGGTTTGGCCGGGGCTTGGCAGCCATTGCAAACACCAAGTTAGGAAGCTCTGAAGCTTAGACGGTGAGGTAATTAAAGACCAAGAACAGCCTGGCTAAGAGGAAGCTAATATTCAAGGCATCAATTCATTGGAAAAGATAAGCCCTTCTTTAAGGAAAATAGGAAAATGTCTCTGGCCCTGAAGAATAAAAGACAACAGGAGAGGAAAGGCTAGCTTTCATTTTCCTTATAGTGATGATTTGTCGAGCTATCCAGCCATGGGGTCCTTGATAACAAAGAGGCAGGATGCTGACAAGATGACCTCAATTGCAAACCTTCTTGGAAACTGACATACCTCAAAAGAGCTTTCAGTAGACCCCTACAGAGAGCAGATCCACAACCTCAGTGTCCCAAAAATGGTCAATTATCAACCTGGAAAACATCCAGCTGAAACACCCAAAGTCAACTGTTTCCCTTAACTGATTGTTCATTTGAGAACCTTAACATAGAAGCAACGACCTTGGGAGGCTGGTGGAGAGGCTGACTCATGTTTTAATCATGACCTATACAATGAGTCTTATCTCCTACAGCTCTAAGTATTCTTTCAGATGGTTGTGCTAGTAGGAGGGTAAGATACTAGCCCGGAGATGTGTGTGTTGGACAGATGGTGCGTTTGGCTTTGCACTAGCCAAGAAGATCAAACTGGTGACTTATTTCAGGGTTTGGTAAGGTGTGGACACAGTTGATTCCATTGCTGCTGCCCCAACTACTGTCACGTGTTCACTTAGCATTTACACAGCTAAAGCCAAATGCAGTGGTAAATCGCCAGGTGAAATGTCAGGAAACCCTTCCTAGAAACAACAGCAAGTTGAGATGCCTGAGTGACCCTGTCCTCTGCACTTCCTCTCTGCTCTTTGGAAATCCTGTTGTCCATCCCCATGGGACTGTTTTTCCTGTATCATGGGCAACAACAGATGTTTTGAGTCAAGGATCTAACAGACTGACTCCCAAGTATGTCAGGTCTGGGAGGAGGGGGATTCTATCTCTGGTACACATTTCTTCATTCTCTTTCAGCAACTGAACATACTTCCTTTCCCACTCTCTTTGTTGGAAGCTGTCCATTGCCAGCATCGCTACCATCAGCTGAAGAAAGCAAAGACGCCTCCAGAAGGCCGGGTTGGGGCTCAGCCAGTCAGGTGTCATGTTCTGTCAACTTCTTTGCCCATCCAGAAGACTCTTCCTTAAGTCTTCGTAAATCAGTTGACTCCCAGCCCCATGCTGTGGCACCCCTTTGCTTTGTCAAGTAATCAACAGTTGCCATGTGCTTCAAACTACCTCTGCTTGGCAGTGGTGGGCCATAATTGCAATGTTCCAGAAGTATCAACTTCACTTACAGCGGGTGTTTCACGCTCAGCTCATAGGCAGGTGCCATGACTGGAAAAAAAAAAAAAAAAAGCAACCTAAAGTTCTTAGTTTGCAAAAGGGCTCATGGGGCTCTAGCCCCTTCAAGGCCTGGAATGTGCACATTTCAAGGGGCAAAGGTTGTGTTTCCTGAGGAAGTGAACGGAGCCTCTTAATTCCTCATGACTGAAAACGTTGCTCAGTCAGAGGACAGAAACTGGCTGTGCTCCATCAGGGCTAAGAGGAGGACATGTGTCTACATGACAGCATGCAAACTTAAAACCCATTCTAAGATGTTCCTGACAGTTAGGGTGATGACCCAGAAAACACACGGCCGACATGGCCTGTGGAAGCCCCTTCTCTGGAGACTTGAGCGCAAGGCGTGGACAGCTGTTCTCACCGCGTGCTCTCCCTGTGCGTCCCGGACTGCGCGGGGCTGCCCTGCTCAGTGCTGTCTCCTGGGATCCTACATGCATTCCGGAATCAGGCACTATTTTATTTCCTCCACGGCAGATTGGCAGGAAACATGTGGTCAGCAGGGTCCCGTGCACAACAGGGAGCTGCCTGGTTTCTGAGGTGTGGATGAGTCGGAGAACCATATGAACTCTAGGAAACGTGGTTACTGCATTGAGGTCAAGCCCTACCTACTTCCTTTGGAGTCCCCGATTGGCCTTCCCAAACTGTTGATGCTTTTGGGCCTTGCTTCGTTCTCAGTTACTATAAAGGTGAATTTTGGAGGTAGTGCATCTAGAGTCCAGCCTAGCACAAATGCCTGTGGACTTTTTTTGTGTTCTTCTGGATCCTTGTTACCAGGTGAATGGTTTTACACCAGTCCTCCCACCTACTCCCCAGGGGTCCGAGGCAGACCTGGTTTATCGAATCCAGCTTACAAATGGAAAGACAGAGCTATGTAAGGTTGGGGAGCATTAAGCCTGGATGCCAGCCCCGGGGAATGCCATGCATCGGCACCTTTGCTCAGTCCACACCCTACTTCTGTTGCTAACAGCCTCTGAGACTGCTTCAGTTCTTAGAGCCTCTATATCTCTCTGGGTTAAAAATGGGAAAAAAGGGTTGGCGAGATAATACAATGAGTAGGGAGCTTGCCTTGCATGTGGCTGACCTGGATTCAATCCCCACATCCCATACGATGCCCCAACCCTTCCAGGAGTGATTCTAGAGTGCAGAGCCAGGAATAAGCCCTGAGCACTGCCAGGTGTGGCCTAAAAAACAGATAATTGAAAAAAAATTTTTTTTAAGAAAGAAAATAATCACTTATTTCCTAACAACTAGATTTCACAGAGACCCTGGGAGAAGGCACCCCTCCCCCAACCTTGCCCTCCCCAGCACAATGCCTGGCACACAGTGGATCTCCCCCCTTTCTTCTGTCCCAGGGCTGTTCCTGGTAGGAACCTTCCTGATGTCCTGCTTCGAATCAGGCCACACTCAGTGACAAGTCTTGCCTCTCAGCATCTCCCCCCCTGACTGATGTCTACTGCTAATTCCTTAAATTTACATATCATCTTTCTTCCCTTGAGCTCCTAGCACTTACCAGACAAGTGGGGCACAAATGATTTAACTAAGTGAAATGCAGAGGCCTGCTTGTCTTGAGATTCTGCAAACTAGTGGATTAGCTCAGATGTCAGCACTGAATTATGAGCCTTCAGCTGCTCGTGCTTAGCACGCCACCGGCATTAACTCCCCGGTCTTCCAGTGGACCTTTAAATCATGCCTAGTGATTATCATCTTATTGAGAGGGGGGAGAGGGAGATCGGGGAGGGAGCTGCAGGGAGAGACGAGGGGCTGGCTGTCTGTGAGCCCAGAGAGACAGTCTGTGAAACCTGGGGCCTCCTTGGGCCTAACGTTTTCATCACAGGATGGGTAAGCAGAACAGGCCCAGAAATGAATCCAGTCAACCCAGTTCCCAACAGAGCCACACACATTTCACTTGACTAAATTCTAACCCTGATGCTGTGATTCCCCTGTTGCTTAAGAATGTAAATTCACACAAGTGACAGTATTTCTGCCAGGCAATTTTCAGGCAGCGAGTGGGTCTTTTTTGTGAAACTGTGAAGGAAGAAGGCTGAATATTAATCCCTAAAAATTTGGTTTTCTTTCTCTGTGAGGAGCAAAGAGCAAGGGCTTGCTTAAAAATAATGGGCACTTGGGAACAGAACAACCTTGTGTGTTGGGGGCCAGGAGGTGATAGAGGGGCTCGTGGCTGATGGCTCATGAGGCACCCTGTTATTTTTTTGGTCTCCTCACCTCTGAAATGGGTTGTTGGTGGGAAGGACCTCTGAAGGGATATTTGCAATTGGCTGACTGTCCATCCATCCTTGTTTCTCATATGAAGCCTTAGAACACCCCTGACCCTTGTATTTGTCATTCATTTATTCATTCACGGGAACCAAATTTTCTAGAGGAATAGTGTATAGGCGGTACTATCGAGGAGCAGCAGAAGCAATATTAACCCTTGTATTTGTAAGACCAGAACCTCCCCCCACCCCCCGCCACCCCGCCCTCTCTCTTCCTAGCAGTAAGACAGTTCAATGATAGTGCAAGGCAGTGGGTGGTAACCTGCTGACATGCATGAAAAATGGCCTCAAGTTTTTTTTTAGACACAAGGTCAAATCAGTGGTATAGAGAGTAGATGCTCCAGTGGCTCAGGGAAGAGGGAAATTAATGGTGCGTGTGTCAGAACGGTTAAGAGAAGAGCTAGCAAGTGAGATGGATTGCTGAGATAAGACTGGGGCAGGATTACAGGTAGGAGAAAAGGGATCAGGACGTCTTAGGGGCAGCCGCTTTGCTTTGGACATAGGGCAAGGTACTTGGGACCCAGTTAAAGTGAAGTTCTGCGCAGAAATGGAAGGAAACCTAAAATCCACTCTCACCTCTGCTCATGACTGGTCCCTCCAGCTTGAAAGAGGCATTTAAACTTAGTCGAACCTCTTTTTCTTCTTATTTGTGCCAAGTAGTGAAACCTAGATCACAAGCATACAGTGAGGCTTGAACGAAATAATTCTTGCAAGGTGTTTTCTAAAGACCTGAGTGGGGAAGAGCTTCTGTTTAGAAGCGTTTTGAGTGTCTGATTGTGACACCACTGTCTCTGCCTTCTAGGTCACTGTCATTAAGATGATCTGGTAGACAGAGACCTGGGTATCTGGTCTCCTTTGGCCTTGAAGAGGATTCTGTGGTGGGGTATGGGAATAGCCTGGCTTGGATGTTGAGGCACAGGTTGTGATCCCATCCCTACATCCTAATACTGTCTAGTTTACATCAGCGGGCATAGCTTCTGGAGAAGTCATCGTGGAGAACCCAATCCCAAAGGGGCTTGGGAAACACGGAGGAGAAAATAAGGGTGGGAGAAGGGAGGGAACTGTTTCCGGGCTTGAGAGAAGGATGGGGTCAGGCTCAGACTCACTAGAAGGATGTTAGGAGAAGGAGCAATAAACCATGGTCCAGATCCAGAGAAGCCCCAACCACCCTCTGTCCTTCCCTGATAAGCCCAGTCTGTGCCTTTGGATAAAAAGATCCATGATGGGGCTGGAGAGATAGTACACCAGGGAGGCACTTGCCTTACATGTGACTGACCCCAGTTCTGTTCCCAGCACCCCACACTGTCCCCTGAGCACCACCAGGAGTAACTCCTGAAAATAGAGTAAGGAATACCTGTGAATACTGCCAGGTTGGTCCAATACCCTTCCCCCACACACACACAGAAGGAGGAGGAGAAGAAAAAGGAGACAAAGGAAGAGGAGGAGAGGAAACTAGAGGGGGAGAAGAGAAGAAGAAGGAGAAAAGCTGCCGGGACTTTGGTGCCAGCGTGTTCTGCCATCTTGCAGAAATGTTCTGCATAAGATGGTTCAAGGCCTGTAGTACTGTAGCACTGTCGTCCTATTGTTCATCGATTTGCTCCAGCGGGCACCAGTAACGTCTCCATTGTGAGACTTGTTGTTACTGTTTTTGGCATATTGAATACGCCACAGGTAGCTTTCTGGGCTCTCCAAGAGGGACAGAGAAATCGAACCCAGGCCGGCCGTGTGCAATGCAAAAGCCCTACCTGTTGTGCTATCACTCCAGTCCAAAATAAAACAAACAAACAAACAAAAAACAGATTTTCCCCACAAATGCCTCTTCTCATACTCATGGCCAGCCTCCTCCCACACAGTAGGATTTGCAGGTGCAGGTTCCCACACCTGTGTCTGGGTAAGCCCTGGGGTCTTCCAACAAGTAGGAACATAGACCTCCATAGCTTATCTCGTTCAGAAGGCCAATTCCCAAACCTTTGGATGAGGACAGCCATAATTTTCCAACGTGCCTAGCTTCTCTGCCACACAGATAGTCATCATGGGCACTGATAACAGTACCTGTTATCATTCGAGCTGTGTGGGTCTGGTTCTTTGCAGAAAGCCACGTTTAATCCTCACCAGGCTGGGCTGTGACCCGCCTGCATCACTCCTGCTCAGTCATCAATGCAAGTTCTATCGAAGCCCACCCAGGGCTTGGGAGCAGTAGTCTCCGGAGCCCAGGCCTCCTCTCGTGGTCCCAGAGGAGAGAGGGCCGAGGTGCCTCTCATTTGGAGAATCCAGCCAACATGACAAAGGCTTGACGCATCAACCACCTGGCCAGTCTGGCAATCAAGTCAGGTGTCTCACATCTAGAAACCGCTCCCTTAGATTTCAGTTCGTTAGACTGCCTTGGTGCTTTGGGTATGCCAGTGACGAATAAGCTTGGGGTCTGGCCCTCTACAATCCAGGGAGATGCAGGCCACCAACACATAAGGCCGACGGCACCAAGTACCCCGTGGAAAAGTGGTGCTAAGATAGTGAGGCAGAGAAATTGGCAGGAGGGACAGATGATGGAGAGATACAAGATGAGGCTTCCAGCATTAGGATTCAGGCACTAAAGGGGTTTGAAGAACAAGAAAGAATGGGGAGGGGGGGTGGAAGTCCAGTTTCTGACCCTCAACTTTCCCCTGGCAGGACCTCACCTGCCTACAGGTGACTTTCCCCAAGTATTCACCGGGAACCTCTCTTTGGCTTTGTGTCCGCCCAGATGACCGGAACTTCTTGCGACTGCAGAGTGACAGTCGGAGAGAGGGCCAGTACGCACGCCTCATCAGCCCGCCCGTCCACCTGCCTCGCAGCACTGTGTGCTTGGAGTTCCAGTACCAAGCCACGGGCAGCCGCGGGGTGGCGCTGCAGGTGGTGCGCGAAGCCAGCCAGGAGAGCAAGCTTCTCTGGATGATCCGCGAGGACCAGGGCAGCGAGTGGAGACATGGGCGGGTCACCCTGCCCAGCTATGACATGGAGTATCAGGTGTGGTGATGGTGCGGGAGATTCCGTGTATTCCCGGCCCCCCGCCCCCGCCCCCACCCTCCCCCAGCCCCAAAGACACACACCCCAGGTACAGGGTACCGTTGTGATCCCTATTTCAGTATTTCAAAAGGACCCTGCCCATTCATCATTAGGGAACGTGGTTAAGCACTGCTGTTTTCATTGTGTTTCCACAGGTTGCCATGGCAACTAAATGACACTCTTATTTGTTATTCAGAATGTGCCTATCTCTCCACCCAGACTTGGGTCTTTGTTCCTCCTATTGCCTTTTATATTGTAGAAATCTTCTCCCACAAATGTTTCTTCTCTTCATTTGAGTTTAGATTGCTATCAGGGAGGCTCACAAAGGGACACAGAAGCTAGGGGGAAAGGAACCTAAACAAACCCTCCACAGACTATGGGAGAGCCCCTCAGACCACAGGAGGAGCAGCAGGGTGGGGGAGGACCCCTGCCCAGACCCAGCCTAGCAAATGCGAGGAACACAGCCAGGGGCGGCGGAGGTGCCGTGCACTGTGACCAGCAGACCAGAGAGATGGAAATGAGTCGCTTCTGCCCTCAGCTCTGTGCGACTTGCGTTCCCTTTATCTCTGCCCCACCACGAGAGAGACTGAGGCGCAGATGGGGATACACAGTTGACTGGAACTTGGGTAGAGGTAGACATGCAGAGGGAGAGGTGACTGAGAACCAGCCAAAGTATTAACCTGCTCCTCCCCAGATGAGAAGCAGCAGCAGATGGCCGCTGCGGCAGCCAACTGCTTGCTCCGCTTGCCAGAGGACACGGGCTGGTTTGCAGAGAGGACCTGGGAAGGGCAAGAGTGAGGACTGCTTGGAGACCCCAGAGCAAAGATCTCTGTGTGCGGCTGTGGTCACTCTCCAGGTTGGAAGGACACCAGAGAGCACCGCCCCCCAGCGTCCCGCCCCCACCCCGACTGCCATAAAGTCCCAATTTAAAGCCTGAGTGCCTCCGATTAGAAACTCTCCTTTGCCTTCTTTTGTCTCACCCACTCTGTGGTGACTTTCTCTAGCCATGGGGGCTTATCCTTTCAGGTTTTATTCTGGGTGAATCATTTCCCCTCCTGGTTGGAATAATCCAGTAAGACCTCATTGCCCACTCACCCCCAATCCCATGCCGGGCCCTCCAAACCTGTGGACTGTATACTACTTACCTCACCCCCACCTGCTGTGTTTGCCTAGATTTCCAATACCTGCCTTGGTCATTTGAAAGATTTATGAGAAAACAACCTCAAGAATTGCTAGGGAAACTTCAGCCTTCCCGTAAACTTACCCTGATTGTGGTCCTTTTGATCAATACATTCTAGTTACTGGACAACAATATCCATCACCTTGTTATATATGTATTTATCCCCTCAAATACGCATTTGATTGGAACCAACCCTTTCTAAATTAAGATCTCAAGTGCCATAGCCATGTGGCCAACAGATGCGTACCAGGTGTCGTAACTCACAAACATACACACACATTTGAAACTAAAGTTAATAGGAGGTTGGAAAATCTTTGCACTGTTTGTCTGAGGATGCTCAGTTAACCACAACTCTTGTGCTTCTGGCTTCTAGATCGTATTTGAAGGCGTTATTGGAAAAGGACATTCGGGAGAAATTGCTATTGATGACATTCGAATTAGCACTGATGTCCCACTGGAGAACTGTATGGGTACGTGAATGTCTGTCTCTCTGTGACTCTATTAATAAGACATCAAGGGCTGTGAACTAAATATATATCAAGAGTTGGGGTGCTGGGGCCTCATCAGCTGACTCTGGCTTTTAAGCAAAGAAAATGCCAGAGGACGAGAGCAACTGCCAGTCAGAATTACATGCTGGGAAAGCTGGGCGGATTTAATGGAAGCCCTTCACTCGTGAGCAAAAATAGTGCATAAGTTATATTGGAGTGATCACACAATTAACCCAAGTAGCTCTTTCCCAGGAGTAAATACTAGGGCGACCGGTGGTGTGTGAAGTGGGATTTTAGTACAGATTTAAAGCTAACACTTCTCATACCCCAGACCCCAGGGTGATGGTAGGATAAAGTCCTGCCTGCCAGAGAGCTGGACAGGGAGGAAGCCAGCCCTGTTCACTTAGACACAAGCTCTGGGAAGCCAGCCCACCTAAGATGCACGCATGATGCCCCGGTGACTCTCGAGGTGCCCAGACCAGCTCATAGACATTCCCCCAAGTGACAGGAATGTGTAGGAAGGGGCAAGGCTTGGTCTCCGTCAGCCAAGGGACCATAATAACTGCAAGTGCTTTTCTTGGCGTGGGGTCCCGGGTGTGTGTGTGACTGAGCCTGATGATGTCAGAAGCATCTGGGACCACCCTAGTCCCTTTCAGGCAACTCTCTGGCCCCGGGCATCTCAAAGTAATCCCAGCTCTGAGAAAGTAATCAGTGGTAAGTGACTGATTACAATGCTTTGGGGACCCGTTACTCTATAAAGGATCTTTTGTTCCAAAGCAACTTGGAGAATCTCTCCCAGCCACCAGCTCCCACAATGACGATGTGTTAGACATGGTCTAGAGCCTGTGGAGGGGGTGAGACACTTTCAGTATGACCTCCCCCATGCCCCCCCCCCCCACCGCAAAGTGCAGAAGTCATCTTTATCACCCCTTCTTTGCCAGATTCTGGCTTCCTCTTATCTAACTCAATGTTTTAATTTCTTCTTTTCCAGAACCCATCTCAGCGTTTGCAGGTGAGAGTTTTAAAGGTAAAAAAAAAAAATCTGTCTCTATATTTTTTGCATGCATTTTCCTTCCCCCCATGTGATTGATGTGATTTGGTGGAGGGGCTGAACCTCTGACAGGATGAATGTCGCAAGAGAAAACCAATGCCACCCCTTTCTGCCGCTAGATGGCACCAACAACACCAGCAGAGGCAGAGGAAAGGGGGCTGGAGATCCTCAAGCCTCTTGTTTAATTAAAGTTTAGAAACCTATAATAGAGACAAATAGGGCACAGATAAACCTTTCAGCCTCGCATTGTCCAACGGGGAGCAATGAGGCGGAAAATGCATGAGTGGTGAGAAAGGAGAGGCTGCGGGAAGACTGAACAACAACAACAACAACAAAAATTTTCAGTCGTAAATTAAAAGTGAAATGAGGTGGCAATGATTTATTCTGGCCCGAAGATGGTTTCTTCCCAGCTGCAGGGTACCGAGGCAGCAGTCCCCATCAGCCCTCAGTGAGGTACAGAGGCGGGCAGTTTTGTGAGGGAAGAGAATTGAAGAATCACAGGGACCCTCCTCAGCAGGACAAGTGGGAGGTGGTGTCTGCTCCAGAGAAACCAGGAGGCATGTCTGAGGGCTCGACTCATGCACTTCCCACTGAGAACTGGAGGCAGGAGAGACAGTGGGTGGAGGAAGGCTTTGTACGTGGTCAATCCAGACCCCGATAGGAATGAACCATCCCTGAGCACAGAGCCAGCAGTAAGACATGCATGCGGCCGGGTGTGGCTCCAAACCCAAGATGATAAAATGACCACAAGAATATTAAACCCCAGGGGCCGGAGCGATAGCACAGCGGGTAGGGCGTTTGCCTTGCACGCGGCCGACCCGGGTTCGATCCCCGGCATCCCATATGGTCCCCCAAGCACCGCCAGGAGTAGTTCCTGAGTGCAAAGCCAGGAGTAACCCCTGAGCATCGCTGGGTGTGACCCAAAAAGCAAAAAAAAAAAAAAAAAAAAAAAAAAGAATATTAAACCCTGGACTCAGTCGCAGCAAAGGGCTTGTTCCCTCCCGTGAAGGACCGGGAGGCAGAGCTAAGAGAGAAGAGCCTGATGCAGGTGGCTTCATGCAGGCGGTAGGCAGCGGGCCTGCAGCCTTGGCAGAGGGTATGTTCTACTCTGCACCCCTGTGGGTCTCGCCTTTAATGCTCTTTGCAGGGCAAGCAATCGAGGCCCGAGACTGTCCACCCAGGTTTCCCATGCAGAGCTGCTCAGAGCACTTTGCCCCAGCTGGCCTGAGTGGACATGAGCACTCAGAGACACTGGTGCCTGCCCAGTGACAGGGAGTTCTCCGACGCCCCTGGCTGCTACCCATTGTGAGAGCAGCCGTGCCTTCTTTGCACCGGCTGGCCTTCTCCCCGCAGGTGACAGCACTTCAGAGATAAGGGAAGTCATTTTTATTTCTGAAATCTAGACTGATCTTCGCTCTCGTTAATCTGTCCCGCTCCTGGCTCGAAGGAGATGGATTCCTGCTTTGCCACCTCCGGGCCCTCTGTGTTTCCAAATCATCTGAGCTCATTTGCCACCCATTGCCCTCAGCGCAAACAGCAGAGCTGAGGCAGAGAGAGGCCCCCTCGGGAAGGACAGATTGACACACAGTATCTTTTCCTTCTTCCTCGCCCTTGCTTGGCTCTCTGAAACCCTGGGCACACTCATCGGGGTGCATTTTAAAGTAGCAAAGTATGCATGTGTGCGTGTCCGCGTGCACTGGGTACTGAGATTTGTGTTCATGGAGAATCTCCAGTATTGGGAAGAGAACTGAGTGCCTGGGATTACAGTGAAATTCAAGTCCTGGCCTTCAGGACGCAAGGTAATGTTGCTGCTGGGAAAGAGAAAGCCTGTTGCTTCTGTTGGCTCACCTGGTTCTCTGGCGGTTGAGATTCCCTCCCCGCTCCCAGGCGAGGCTGGTCAAAGGCTCCCGGTGACTGTGGGGCGGGCACGCGCGCCGGGGCCGAGACTGACAAGCCCAGTGGCTAAGTGCTTGGCTTCCGTCAGAGAATAAACAAACCAGGGCACATGTGCTCTCCTTGAGGCTGTGTTGACTGTGAGACTTCACAGTCCAGTCATGTTCTCATGTAAGAAATATATAAATAAAACATCATCAGAGCCGCAGCGTTCATTTAGCCAAAGTAAACACAGGGCTTAGTGACTTGAAGGTAAGAATTTCCAGTGTGCTCCCAGCGGGGCCGGATGGGGGGGTTAAGCAAAGGCAGTGCTGAATGGCACCGGCTGGCCGGCCCAGGGATTGCTGTCTTGGGAGGTGGGGGTTGTGTGAGCATCTTTGGCAGGAAAAAACACCAGGTCATGGGGGAACAGAGTTTTGGTCAGGGGACGCGCAGTTAAGAATGGAGAGCGTCCGTTTCCATACCGTTGGCAGGTTTGTCATGAAATTACAAGGCGGATGCTAGATGGGCTTAGGAACGCCCAGGGCGCCTTTTGGTGGGGACTGTAGCCCATTTGGCCTTAGCACGCTGCACTGCATTTTGAATCGAGCAAGCTTTCCGTTTGGGAAAAAGGAAGACCATTTGCCCCAGGGACTGACTAGTGCCCTTCCCATGCTTGGCGCAAGGACTGGCCTTTCTTGCCAGGGTGTGAGTGCCTTGGGGTTCAGTGTGCCTTTTGACTCAAAACAGAGAAATCAAGTGGTGGGGCAGACAGGCGAGGGGCCGCTGACAGAGTGAGCCGCCCCTCAGAGCAGCCGTGTGCCTTGATTTAATTTGGGCTGCTTTCCTTTCCTGTATAAATCAGCCAGAAGATAGGAGCCGTGTCCGGCGTGAGGACAGAGGGGGTAAATCTTGAAGGAAGTGCTCAAGGCGTGGTCTTCTGGGCCGGAGCTTATTAGGACGTTTTGGTCTTGTGTATTTTGAGGTCTTTCATTTCCTGCCTCGAACTCTTTCTCACCAGGAAATGTTTTCTATTCATTCGAGTTGCCTTGTGTCTTCTGCTCGGGTATAGAGACTTGCTGTGCCAGGGTGTATGAGTCAGGACTACGGAGAATCAAGCCAGGAGCACGGGAGTCGCCTGGAGAGAGGCGGCATGAAAAGCGGCTGCGTTATGAGTCACGTTTTAAACAATGTAGCCCAGTTGCACTTTTTATTAATTTATTTATCTAGCTGTAGCAATGAACAGAGTGCCTTCGTGTCTCTCTCTCTCTCTGGCAGTTGAGCTTTAAGAAATGGAAAAACCATGAAAGGACAGAGGGGAGAAGAAAAAAAGTGAAAAGTGGTATAATTAAGGTGATGGATTATTTCCTCTTAACCAAAACTTTTTTCTTTTTCAATAAAAGAAAAACGGAAGGAAAACAAAGAAGCCAGTAAAAAAAGAGCAAGGCCCTAAGCCGAGCCCCGTGGCCAGTGGCCACTGGCTGTGTTTAGCCACCTACCGTGGGGGGTGCGGGTTCTTGTTCGTATTCGAGGCTGTGGGCTTTGAACCAGGGGGAGCGGAAACAGAGGGATCTGGTGCGCCCCAGGTTAGGGGCCGGGGAGCCCCGGGAGCTGGCACAAGGCAGCATTCAGGCTGCTGAGCGCCTCCCACTCAGCCCATGACTGCCGATGGCACCCTGGCCAACTCTCCTATTCACAGCTGCCAACACGGCTTCATGCATGATACCTGTCTCCTGGGTTTCACCTTCTGCAGCCCCAAGGGATTTTTGAGCCAGAGGCAAGGTAGGGGGAAGAGGAACCCCAGGTTGGCTACTGGGCGGTGGAGGAGCAGCAACGTTAAAAGAGGCGCCCAGCTATGTTGGGAGGAGAGTCACCCAGCTGGCTGGATCTCAGGGCCCCGTTTCTCAGCTCGATCAAGTGGGTGCCCACTGGCCTGTGTTTGCCATCTCCCTCCCCTTCTCGCCCTTCTTTGTCTCCTCATCCCAGACACAGTGCCAGCCGGCTGTGTCCCAATCCCAGAGCTTAGGGCTGCGGGTGTGCCCCCAGCTGCCCTGTCTCTTGCCCACTCTCCCCCGCCTCTCCAGCCCCCTCAGTTCCCTCCTTGAAACCCTTCTGTAAGGTGGGGAAGGTGCGTGTTCTTGGCCGGAATTGTCTGGCGAAAGGCACAGGCACATGCTTCCGCCCCAGGGGCTGCCTCTTCCCCGCCCTGCCCCAGATGAAGTCGGGGTGCTACTGAGACTGGAGGCAGAGGGATCAGATCTGTGCACACTAGGGTTTGGGGGTGCTGCCAGGCTGCCAACACGTGCCTGTGAGGATGTAGGAGATGGACTTGGTGCCATCCTTCTGGGCCTGCTGCCTCTCCTGTCGCTGTGGCCTGATGCTGGCCCTCTGAGAACTCCTGAGAACTCCCCCTTCATCCGAACAGCTACCCTGGTCCATTCTCTAAGGGAGGAGGAAACCATTGGTCCTTTCTCTAAGGGAGGAGGAAACCATTTGTGCTGTGTTTGTGCTCTCCGAGGACAGGAAGGCCGGATGTGAGTTAGAAGTTGGGGCCAGAGTGATATAGCACAGCGAGTAGTGTTTGCCTTGCACGGGGCCCACACCTGGGTCAGACCCATGGCACCCCAAATGGTTCCCCCATCCTGCCAGGAATGATCCCTGAGTGCAGAGCCAGGAGGAAGCCCTGAGCACTGCTGGCTATGGGCCCCCCAACCCCCACCCCAAAAAACCGAAAGGGAAAAAGGAACTTAGCAAAGAGACGAGACGAGAGGTGACCGGGACTCAACCCCTCCCAGTCTGAGTTTTGAAGCTCTTTCGATGGATATGGGGGTCGGCAGCATTTGTGCCAGCCAGCCAGGCAGCCTTCCGGTGACCTGCTGCATCTGGTAGGCTGCGTGGAGAGTCATTTCTCAGGGAGATTTTTGTCCTTCACTGTCTTTTATTTTGCAGACAGAACTGTGGGTGCAACCACATTCTTTCACTATCTTATGTAAACTTTCCTCGAGGGGGCCAATCAAGGGATGAGAGGGGAGTTATTTGTTTAATCTCGCAAATTAAATAAACCTTTTATCTGGAAGACCCCTTCACTAGCACTTCATTTTCAACCTGTGCTAAAGAGAGTCCTCAGACAGGCGTGTCAGGCCCGGGCCAGCTCAGGTCTTCGAGGAGCCCCGTTTTGAGGTTTTGAGCCTTGCTGCAAGGATGCACAGGCACTGTCTCGGTGTCCCCGTCTTTCTGTCTTTCCCACACGCCTTCCGCACACCTGGAGGGCTGACTCCCCGCAACCGGGAGGTTTTCTCCGGTCAGTGATTGAGTGGACAGAGACAATCCTCAGACATGTCAAGACAGAAACAGGAGGCCGGGAGGGAGCTGGCGGCTCTTCCCGGTCCTTCCCAACTTGGTTAGAATGGGTGGCTGCCCACGGTCAGTACAGGGCTGTCCATTCATGGGGCTTTCTGAGTCTCTATGTTGCCGGCACTCAGCTCTGCCACTGGAGCCAAAAAAATATGTGTCCTGAGAGTGGCTGTGTTCCAGAAAGTAGGAGAATGGACTGGAAGCCAAATTTGGTGATCTGACTGCTGGGTTCGAGTCTTGGTTGAGGCTCAGGTCCGTGCGTTTCTGATGCTGAGCTCACCACCTTGTGGATGTCCTTGGAAGGTTCTGGTCTGTCTCCACTGTTTCCCTGTGAACTGCTGCCTTCTCCCTCTCATGTCCTCCCTTCACTGATCCAGTGAGGTGCTCGGGTCTTCCATCTGGGGGTCATGAGGACGACACAGGAGGATTCACAGGATGCCCCAAGTCCAGTGCTCCACACACTGGAAGCGACACATTTCCAAATGGCTTATTAAAACTCAGTGACCGTGTTCAGCGCTGAGCAGAGGGAGGCCTGTTCTCTACTCTGTCCTTTCCCCACCCTTGTTTTCCGCCCATGCAAGGCCTCCTAGAATTGATTCTCAGAATTCAAGTTCCTCCCTCCCATCTTGCCCCTTTCTCCAGGGGGCTCAGAACTTTTACAGACGGGAGGCTGCTCAGTCTTGCAAAGATGCTGGGAATTACTGACGATTTAAGTATCTGTTTCTCATTATCTCACACAATGAGAAAACTTGGTGGTGGATGAGGGGGTGGAAATGAATGAGAAATAGTTCAGGAGTTGGAAGTGTCTTCCAGTGGAAAAGAAGGAAGTTCAGGAGAAAATTGTAGGAATCGGAGGCACCGAAACAGTTCAGATCAGCACAGCTGCTATGACAGTGTGCCTGCCCCTCCCCCACTCTAGGGGGACCCAACCCAGATCCTTCCCAGATCCTTCCATGCAAAGCACAAGCCTATCCCTTCCTTGTGGCCAACTGGACAATGGAACTGAAACAAAACCACTCACCAACCTGGGCACCTTGTACAGGTAGCATTGCCCAAAAAGGACTATTTTTCCTTTTTTTTTTTTTTTTCGGTTTTATTTCAAGGAGAGGTATAAGCTGGGTGGGTCAAAAAAATCTAGAAATTCCCAAGAATAAGTGTTTGGCAAAGTAGTATTACATCAAGGCCATATAAGTGTTTGGCAAAGTAGTATTACATCACAGGCATTTTCCAGGAACTCCGAATGCAGGTCTATATATGCATCCATGTATCTAGCCATCTGCCTGTCTGTCTGTACATCCATGATTCTCTCCCCAGCCACCTCCTGTTCTCGGGGGCTGTCTCTGGATCAAGCATCCCCTGTTCTCTGGCAGCCCCCCTTAAAGGCTGCCATAGAGTCAGATTCCAATCCATAAATCCTGTGCCCCCCTCCCCCCACACCTGTGGGAGTTGCCTTTAGGGGCTGCATCTTCTTCTAGAAGCAGAGGAGAATGCTCTGAGAAGCTCCGCCCCCAACAGCAGGCCACCTAGTTATGGCTGGTGGAGCTGTTGTCAATGATAGCCTCTCTTTTCTCACAGTAGAAACTCAAACTCAAGTTTGTATGTTTTCTCATTTCTACAGGCAAATGTCTAAGGATGTTGTCTCGGGAGATATAATAAATGATATCTCCCAAAGAGCTTTTGTCTCTGGAAAAGTTTTCCATTTTTCCAGGAGGGAGAGCTTTGCTAGGAGGTGGGATGTCGAGGGCTGCTCCCCAAAATAGAGCTTTAGAGCGGAGTGTGCTCAGAGGCCAGGGGCTAAGGGTTCCGGGTGCTCAGCGTTGTGGCAGGGAAAGCCACCTGTGTCTCTATGAGAAGGAAGACTTCAGGAATAGCATCAAGGTGAGGCAGAAACAGCGGCGGGTTTCTGTTTCTGCGCGACTCCCAGGTTCTTTAATATTTCCAAGAATGAAAACACCAAATAATAAAGATATTCAGACTCAGAGTTGGAAAGTAGAAAAGTTTATTGGAAAGTAATAAAGAAAAGGAGCTCCCTAAGTGGGGGGAACTTAGTATAGGATTAAGTCTAAAAGTGAGGGTTTATGTCCGCTCTTAAAGGCCCCTTGCATTTCTTATCAGTTGACAAGTATTACACAGGAAATCTGCAGAGTGGTCGGGCTGGTTGGAGTCTTTCTGGCCATCTGCCTCAGGGATTGTCCGTTATCGTAGTCTCCCTATGAGCCTAAGCTCTGGGGAAGAATTTTATGATGAACAATTGTTAACTCCCTGTTTATCAGAAAAGTCCAATGGATCAGCAAGCCAAAAGTAGAGCTGCACACAGCAGCTGGCAAGGGTAAACTGAGGTCTCCTCTTTCAAGCTCAGCCTACCCGCAGCCCTGGCAATTCAGCCCTCGGGACTGTAGTCACTGCCCTCCCAGCATGTTGGTGAAGAGCTGTGCCTGGGTCACAGCGGGCTGTGACCATGAGGTCATTGTCCGCTGGACACCAGCAGGCAGGGCAGACAGTCTCTCTGTGAGTTCACAGCCTTCCTTTCCTCTCCCTGGGGTGCCGCTGCCTCCCGTAGAGCCCCAGGAGAAAAAAATAGGCAAACCTGAGTTCACCCTGGAGTTGGGGGGTGGGGCATGCATTGTTTCTTGCACACTTATGAGCCCACCAGAAAATCCGAACGGCAGAGTGGTTGCCAGGCAGCCGATACTCTGGGTGACCTGAATAATGAGTTTACAGTAGCTCGCAAGCTGGCCATTTCCAGGAGCCGTTTCCAGCGCTTCGCATTCTCCTTCCCCTGCTTCTGTGCAGACGTTTTTGTTCTGTTCCCATAGAAGAAGGCGCAGGCTGCTTTCTCAGCCACGGCCATAGAGATGGTTAGGGTGCAGGCAAATTGTGCAGAGGATCATGAGAAGAGTGTGGAAGGGGGGCCCTTGTGGGGTCCCCGGGGATCTGAGCTGCTGCCCCAGGGGGGATGTGCTACCAGCGTGGATACAGGGAGATACTTTTTGTGGTCGATGGGTACCAAGGAGCCCTGTCCCTCTGCAGAACGGGATCCCTGAAACCAGAGGACCCAGAGAGCTAGAAAGGCAGGCAGGCTCTGAGTGTTTCCAGGAAGATGGTGCTGAATTGGTTCCTTCCCCATCACCCTGCAGCAGTTGCCCAGGTCCGAGAGAGGGTTTGGTTGGTCTTCTTCTGGTTAGGGTATCGGGCAAGCACTGAGGCAGACTCAGGAGGGCCGGCTTCTCACCGCAGGCATCTATCAAATGCCTTTTCCGTGCGCACCTTAGGTAGAAACTGAAACGAGAGTGAGTTCTACTGGAGGAACTGCTAGCTTCACAGGGGAGGAGGCATAAAAGGATAAATGGGTCCTGCCGGGGTGTCCAGTCAAGAGACCCCATCGAGAGGATCGAGGGTGCCCAAAGAAGACAGCGATCCCTCCATGCATGGCTCTGCTCCTGGGGTAGCCCACAGATGGCAAAGATCCCTCTTCCTGGCCACCGCCAGTTGCTATAAGTAAGCAGCAAGGGAGGAATTTTTCATGGGTTAAGCATACATCATTTTTTTCAGAAGTAAAGATCATGTCTGGTTTTGGCAAGCTCCGAAGCTCCCAGTCCCATTCTGGGCCAGATTCTCATCAGATGTAAATCTTGGGGAGAATCAAGTTGTAGCGCTGTTTTGCATCAAGTGGGACTCCAGCCAGTCTTCCCCCAGAGTTACGCTGGGCTTAAATCTACTCCATCATCTCCATGGCAACCAGAGGCCGGCCAGTCAGTGTGGCTGCCTTCTGAATCCTTGACTCGCTTCTCTTCCCTCCTGTCATTTCTGTGATTAAGAATGATCCTCCTCCCTTCGCTTTCACTCACTCTTGCTCTCACATCCCCTCTCTCAGCTTGTGCCCGCATTCTTGGTTGCCATGTCCCTCGGAATCTGCTTTCTTAAATCCTCCATCCAATAAAAAAAAAATAATAATAAATTAAGATGAGTTATTCATGACTTGACAGTGGTAATTGACCTGTTTAGACAAGACCAGACTGATTTCAGTGGGCACGGAAGCCTTGGCAAGCCAAAGTGGAATTTACCTTCAAACCTCACCAGCTGGCTTAATACATTGTTTGAGAATGCTGGCCAGCTAGACCAAATATTGTATTTCCATCTATGTGGAGAACCAGCAATCTCGGAAGTCATCTCAGCATCACTTCTGTATATTCTTATATGTGCGTGCGTGTGGGGGGGGGGGGGGTTGGGGGGATGCAAATTATGATGCTCCTGGATATTATAGAACAGTCATGCTTTCATGGGGAAAAGACAAGAGCTCTATAACCTTACAGCTCTTGGTTGGATTCCATACTTACAACTGACCTGCCATATAATCACCGTGAATTTAACCTCTCTGAGCCTCTTATTTCCTCATCTGTAAAATGGGTATGAAAGTACGTACCTCATAAGGTGCCTAGGACAGAATACGGATCATTTAAAGGTACTTGGCACAGGCGAAATACCCAGTACCGTCTGATTCCCCCTGCCCCCCTTTTCCTATCTACTCCAAAGCATGTATGTGTTTTTTTTTTCTTAATTAATTTTTTTGGATTAGTTTGCATGCTCTCAGCCTAGCAACACTCTTCTGTGTCTCTCCACCAGGGGGCACCCTCCTACCAGGGACCGAGCCCACAGTGGACACGGTGCCCGTGCAGCCCATCCCAGCCTACTGGTATTACGCTATGGCCGCCGGGGGCGCCGTGCTGGTGCTGGTCTCCGTCGCCCTGGCCCTGGTGCTCCACTGCCACCGGTTCCGCTATGCGGCCAAGAAGACCGATCACTCCATCACCTACAAAACCTCCCACTACACCAACGGGGCCCCTCTGGCCGTGGAACCCACCCTAACCATTAAGCTAGAGCAAGACCGCAGCTCACACTGCTGAGGCCCGAAGCACGGACAGCACCCAAACAAGAAAGACTGCAAACACGTTGCCTCGATTTTGCACTTTTTCTCCTCGCCTAGTCCCTGTGAACTCGCAGACAGTGCGCTCTCCTCTCTCTCTCTCTCATCTCTCTCATTCTCTCTCTCACTCTCTCTCATTCTCTCTCTCACTCTCTCTTGCTCTCTCTCTCTCTCTCTCTCTGTCTGTCTCGGGGCCCAACTCCAGTGCGCTCTTATCCAGTCCCACCATTCTCTCCCCGGGTTCAGTTTTGTTTGTTTGTTCAGTTCCTTTTGTTGATTCCAAACCAACACCCCCCCAACTCTAATGCTGCACCTTGGAATATGAGAAGAGATCCATCCCTAAGTCCTTCACAGCGCAAGGCCCGCCCGCCAGCTTCCTTCCCGAGCCTGGGTCCCTGTTCCTCCCCTTGGCCTTACCCTGTACCCCCCTCTCTGTGGGCACTCTGCCAGGAGACTCGAGGGGAAACGTGGATCTGTGTGTCTGTAAATAGTATACATTTGCGTGTGTGAATTGTTACTCTGTGTGTGTGTGTGTGTGTGTGTGAGTGTGTGCGCGCATGTGCGTGCACACCTGTGCATAGATGGAGAGAGACTGGTTCATTGTTGGGGGGGGCGGGGAATGTGTGTGGGTATGTTCAGAGAAGGCCCCCTTTAACTATTGTGTTACTTCCCCGGGGGCACATTTTATGAGAAAATAATATACTGTACTAGTTTTGTTTACTTGGAGAAGAGATTGATGCTTTTTGTTGCCTTATCTAGCTCTGGCTGGGTTTCTCTTGGCTACCATTGTCATCTCCAGGAACCTGAAAAAGTGGAGGCCACATGAACTGTCATGTGGCCCCTCCTGGCCCTGGCCCTGTCCCTGTCCCCTGCCCCACACCCTGCCCCGAGAGGCAGGTTCCCCCATGCACTCCCAACGTGAACCCTTGTCATGTCTCCTGCTATCTTCGAGGTGACAAGATCACAACCACTGGGTGCCTGTGGGGACCCTGTCTCCTTGGAGCCCTGAAACTAATCTGTCTCATGTTGCCTTATAAAAGAGAAGCTCATTATGAATGTTTAGCTTTTATCGGTTAAGTCCAACCTTGGAACAAGTCATAAAGAATAGCGGATCGGATGTAGGAATGGAAGCCTTGGCAAGTAACCTGTTGTAAGTTGAGAGGAGGAAATGGGGGGAGGGGCAAGAAGGACGGCAATGTCGTCTCCTCACCAGGGAGGCACTCATGGTGCCTCCGTGAATAAGAAGGTTCAAAATGACATTCTTCCAGTATCATCTTGGCTATTGTGATTCCATTGTACATGTGTGTGTGGCGGTGGGGGGGGGGGACCATCGGTTCCCATTTTTCGGTGTTTCTATGTTTGCCTCAACCTCCACCCCCGGCCGTAGAAAGGCTGCCCACCTGACAATTGACATCCTGTGGGAGAGTAAAAGTAATCTTTTGTTAATGTACCAATGTACTACCCCTCAAAGCATTTTTTTTGGCATCTGATTAGCAGGCCCTCAGAGGTGGGCCTGGCATCGCCAGATGTTGCTGCATCTTCAGAAGGAAGACGGAGCCACGGCTGCCCATGTGTCCTCTGGAAACAACACAGGGCGTGGGCTGTGGGTGATAGCTAAATCACTCGATATTCCACAAAGGATAGATTCCATCCTTGAAGTCAATTCCGTTGATAGAAAACTTGTCTTCTAACGAGTGGTTGGGTGTCCTGGGGCTCAGCCTGGTGCTGTTTATCTCTCACCTTCCTGCTCTGAGTCCCCTGGGGTGGAGTATAAGATTCTCTCCAAAGATGGTTGCCTGCAGGAAAACCTCCAGGTACCTTCTGAGAACAAAGTATGTGGGTTTTTTTTTTCTTTTCTTGGCTGTACCGGAGAGAGAGAGAAAAAGACTGAGTGTTCTTTCCGAAGATGCACCCAGGTTCCTCAACACACACTCTGGGGCTCACCTGATTTGTTTCATCTCCTAAAGAAGGGTGCTCTTCAGGGCTGGAGTGATAGCACAGCGGGTAGGGCGTTTGCCTTGCACGTGGCCAACCCGGGTTCGATTCCCAGCATCCCATATGGTTCCCTAAGCACTGACAGGAGTAATTCCTGAGTGCAGAGCCAGGAGTAACCCCTGTGCATTGCTGGGTGTAACCCCCGACCAAAAAAAAGAAGGGTGCTCTTCGGTTCTTACTCTCATTCAAAGAGCTGTTCTTTCTCCACCACAGTGGCCCACCAGGAAAAGAAAAGATGAAAGGCGAGAGAATAAGATTTCAAAAGGGGTCCTGCCAGCTTAAAGATGGAGAAACAAGGAGAAGCAGGGGGACGTAGGGGAGAGTTTGCAAACCTGTCTTCCCCAAGGGCTTTTTAAATCTCCACCATCCATACATCGTTGTTCTCCCTCAAAATGATTGACATCATTGTCGATGCCCCGGGGAGGAGTCATATCCGGAAATCCCACCTGAGGATGCTAGTGGCAGTATAGCAACTTGCTGAGCTACCTTACACCCTTGAGGATTTCCCTTCTTGAAAAGATGACAGTGACTTTGTAAGTGCACTACATCTTTATCTGATGGCCCCCTGTGCGGCATGTGCCGTAGCTGACAATATGCAACTACTCAACTCTGTGCAAAACCCGTCATGCACCTCAGCTAGGGATTAACCTCTCCTTCTCTTCCCTTCCTCTCACTGTCTCTCCTCTCCCTCGTGTCTCTTCTTTCTTTCACTTTTTTCCTCTCCGATTCCCCTTGTCTTCTCTGCTCCTTCAACCCCAGTGACGTTCATAGTATTGTTTAGGTTCTCTGCTTAAAGGGCAGCTCTTCTGAAAAATGTCATATCTTGCAGTTTTAAAAAAGCAAAATTCTGTACTTCACGTAGAGAGGGAGGGGTCACTCTCTTCTAAGAAAAATAGACAGGACAGGGGAATGCATGCATGCATGTGTTTAGGATGCTTCTCAGAAGACAACGAGGTGATCACAACTAATAAGCTCTGAAGGAAGGGATGAACAGATGAATTGAAGGTCTGGCTCGAGCTGGTAACCTTTTTGCCTTAGAGGTTTCGTGTCAACAGTGCTAGGAAGGAAACCCTATGGGGGAAGGGAGTGGGGGGGCGAAAAATCTCTTCCTTCATTTTGCTACCCCCAAATTGCTGGTGTAGACAGGAAAATAAAAGGTGAGGGCATTGTGCTGTTGTAACTGACAAATAGGAGACTGAAAAGAAAGTAAGCGTTCTTTCCCTTGCCCCACGATTTGGGGGATCAAATCCAGAATAGGATAGGAAACCCAGTAACAATCCGGAGGCAGAGAATGCCACCTTTTAAGAGAAGTCTTTACAATGAAGCTGACAGGCAAGCAAACATTGAAATCACCAAAAATTACCAAAGAACAACAACAACACAAGAAAAACACAATCTTCCTATCCTCATCCCCTCTCCCTGTAACTGTGACATCTCTTGCATTGCTCAGTTGCCTGTGTCAAAATCACTCGTGGACGTTGGAAAATTATTTGAAAATGTATTGTGTGGAATGTAATAAAACGATGATATTTTTATACAAACATCTGGGCTTTTTTTCCCCTCCCCATCCGTGGGCTTCTGAGAACAAAGTTGACAGGTGGGCATTGACCAAGTGGATATTTCTGGAGTTTGCCCACCACCCTGAGCTGCAGGATATTTTGTGGAAGAAAGGTGGGCTTTTTCCTCGAGGCGGAATGCCAGCTTTTCCTTTGCTTACGTTTATGACTGCTTGTTAGGAGTTTCATCCAATTTGTGCAGCTGAGCCAACTTTTATGATTGGTGTGGGATTTTGCAAAAGTTGCTAAGTGCTAAATTGCTCAATGTGATTCCACAAAATTTCTCTTGATGGCAAGTCCCGGGAGATGAGCCTCTACTTTCAAAGAATCCCTGAGGGGAGGTGGTGGTGGTGGGGGGGGGACCCGAGGAGCTGAATTCTGCGCTCAGTTCTACGGAGACAGACGACTTCCTTTGGTGAAGAAGCTGCTGCATGGCACCACACACGTACCTATCAAATTATGACTTCCACAGGGACACTGGTCTCCAATGGATGAGTGCTTTCTCAGACTAAACGGGAACTTGTAGCATTTCCCAAGCTCAAAGACAGTCCTCTGCTTTGGCGCAAATAATGAATACAGTTCCCTGATAAGGGGAACCTGAGCATAGCTACAGCCTAGGAGGAGTAGAAGTCAGAGGAGCTGGGGGAAAGGGTGTTCAATAGCCAGATCTTGTCTGACAAACATTTTCCTTTGGGTAATTAGTGATCTTGCTGCATAAAAATAGCCCTGTTAGAGGAGGCTGGGGGTGGTGGGGGGGACCGATCTTAAAAATATGACCTCCCTGCTGTTCAGGGCTTCTAGAAGGTGGCCAAGAAAAGGTGGAGAAAGGAATTTCCATTATCCCTCTTGGAGGAGGGACGGAGGGGCGTGTTTGGAATATTCTTCAACTCAGAAGCCTCCTTCCGGGGCCCAAGAGCTCGCTTTAAAGGTCCCGAATAAAGGGACACAGAAGACCCTACTTTTTCCATTTTCCTACTTTTGTTCTTTTCTCAACCTACATCAGGAGGAAGTGTTTCAAGAGCTATAAAGCCTAAGTGGTGTTAAAAGGAAACAGGCTTCTGATCACTAGATTTCGCAAGCCGCTCTGTTGGTACAGATGGCTTAGTACAAATGTGACTGCCTGCCCTCTGCAGGAGACTGACTACAGCGCCCTCTGCAGGAAAATAGACTGCAGTGCCCTCTGCAGAATAGACTACAGCGCCCTCTGCAGGAGAATAGACTTCAGTGCCCTCTGCAGGAGGTTAGACTATAGCACCCTCCGCAGAAGAGGATGGCTCTCTGTAGAGTAGACGGTAGCGCCCTCTTCAAGAAAACAGACTACAGTGCCCCCTGCAGGAAAATAGGGCATGTGATGGGAGCATGATTTGTAACTTCTCTTGCTAAATAAGATTTCCTGGGACCAGGGTGATGGTACAGGGGATAGTGCACTTGCCTTGTACTCAGTCAACTCAGGTTCTAACTCCAGCATCCCATATGGTTCCCCTAAGCCCACCAAGAGTGATTCCTGAATCCAGAACCAGGAGTTCCCCCTGAGCGCCACCAGGTGTGGCCCCAAAACAGCAACAATAACAAAGTTCCTGAAAGGTAGAGTTCTCATGGGTAAAGGTTGGAATGAAAGCTACTTCAAAGTGGTCATTTCAGACAAAAACCTAGACTTGATCAACATCAAGTTGATCTTGAGCTGGTCTGGTAGCAAATTTGCCTGTATCACCTCTCGTCCCATTGCTTACCGATTTGCTCGAGCGGGCACCAGTAACATCTCCATTCATCCCTGTCACTTTCTAGTGTAGCCCAGTGGCATCTGCTCGCTCTAGAACACGAAGAACATCAAACCACTTTAGCAGACTCTCCTTACTCGTCCTTCCCAATGCTGCCGTATTTGGGTCTCTTTCAGGATCAGGAGAATGAGGCCCATTATTGTTACTGTTTTTGGCATATTGAATATGCCATGGGTAGCTTGCCAGGCTCTCCAAGAGGGATCTCCAAATTTGCCAGGCTGAATTAATTTTGCCATCCCTTATATGTCCTTAGCATGCCTGTCTTTGGAGGCACCTTTGAGAATTTCCTCACTGCTTTCCTTTCCTTTCCTTGGTTCAAGTCCCAAGAATTTCTCTCCCCGCCACCACCAGGGCAGAGATGGTGTGGCCCTGAATCTGGAATGGGAGGCCCAGTGCTATTGTCAGTGTGATATTGCAGACTTCACCCAAGCATACACGTTATGAGCATCATGTTTCCATGAATCATAAATACCAGATGTCAAGGCCCAGAATATTCTACTCTGGCACTTACCTGCCCCTTTATGATGGTTTGGATGTTCATTTTTGCAGTTGAAGCAAGACACCAACCATCCTCCCCTCCCAGATTGCCAACGTCTGGCCAGTGTGCTGGGGCCCCGGGTATGTCTTGCACATCTCCCTTGCCCGACTCTGCAGCTGTCTTCAGCCATTGTGGCCATTATGTCATCTCTGATGAAAAGAGTTTCATCTTTCAGTTTGATTTGTCTGCCTGTGGGCGCCATAGCTGAGCTAGGATGCAGCTCTGAGGTGCGCCAGGCTTTGTCTGCTGACGTGTGCTCAGTGCTGGGCCTGACACAGCCCTCACTTGCCTTTCATCTACTTCACTTACGGCTCAAAGGAAACACAAGTCCAGTGAGAGCCAAAGGAGGGAAGAGGGGAACCTTAGCGGATGGTCATACCCTGGGTGGGAGAAAGAATCGCCTTCTAGAAAGACATAAAAGCTAGGAGAGTGCAGGACTTCATGAAACCCGACCTAGATGCCATGTTCCAGTCTTTCTAGAGGCCAGATGGCCTCGTAGCCCACTGCACCCTTAGGGGAACAGCCTGGTTGCACTAACCAAGTAGTGCCATTTCCTTTGGCCCCAAACCATGGTACCAGTTATGGGGACTTGGGGGCTTGCCAAAGAGCAAACTTCCATTTTCATGCTCGGGGAGAAAAGAATGCCCAGGTGCTTGGAGGCAGCTGGTCAAACCATATTTGCAGAGGACAGGGAGTCATTCCCTTCTGTAGGTAAATTCACTGGGGGTTCTGATCTCAGAGAGCTCCAAGGGCCCCCCACCTCCATCCCATCCATCTTCCAACAAAATTCCCACCAGAATCAGATCAAGAATGTACCTAGAATGTCCAGCAGCAAGTGTGCAGCAGGGAAGCAGGGCTGGGTTGGCTGCAAAGTGCCTTTCCCTGTTGGCACATGACCAGGGGGACACTGAGACAGAAGGAGGTGGCTGGAGGATATTTGAGTATAGTGACTAGCTGCATTTCTTTTTCTTTTTCTTTTTCTTTTTTTTTTTATTTCAACTTACATGGGATGCTCTTTCTTAGAAAGTACTAATTGAGTAGAAAAGTGGGTCATTCCAGTGCCAGGAGTTTTCACCTCCCAGGACAGGGCTGGTGAGAAGCAGGAGAGGGAGTTTGAGGTACCTCTTTGCAGTCCTTGTTTGCCGCTTGGAGAGACTCATTCGTGCATGTGTTTGCATGTGGAGGGTTGGGGGCGTTTGGTTTGTTCTGCGCCAATGGCATCAGCTCACATGTTGGGCCGCCTCACTTTTCCTCTTGTGCTACTTGGGTGCAGGCTGGCAGACAGGCAGACAGGGCCCCACCCTTTTCTGTTGGTGTCTAGCATTCCCTGATGGACAGATTAGATGCTGTCATTTAGAAGCTGCTCCCCTACTGGTAGGTGCTAGAGTTTGCTTTTGCTTTGCCACTATGCCTGCTGAAAGGCATTGTTTCTCTATACTATCACTGTCAGGGTTTTTTTTTTTTTTGCTTTTTGGGTCACACCCGGCAATGCACAAGGGTTATTCCTGGCTGTGCACTCAGGAATTACCCCTGGCAGTGCTCAGGGGACCATATGGGATGCTGGGAATCAAACCCGGGTCGGCCGCGTGCAAGGCAAACGCCCTACCCGCTGTGCTATCACTCCAGCCCCTGTCACTGTCCGTTTTAAGTGGTATTTGTTCTGTTTTATTTTAATCCAAGCCTCAAATGGCCAAAATTTGTCTTTAAGGTGAAACCTGCCCCCGTTTAAAAGGGCCGCCTCCCCGTAGACCCCTGGATTATCTCCTAGCTACAGGGTGGTTCCAGCCCGACACTCTCACTTGTCACCACCTACTTTTCTCTCTAAAGTGGGCCTGGTACTTGCAAGGGAAGATTTGGGGCAATTTTAGCTCAAGGTAATTTCATGGAAACTTTCCTTAAACTGCCATTTCTGAAGAGCTTAGACCTACGTGGCGGTAGCCGCTCACCAGAACTGTGGCTGCAGAGGCCCGGAGTGAATTCTCAACCTGGGTTCAGCGGGCAGATCCCTGTTCTTCATGATTAATGAGTTCCACTTGGTTTCTTCAAAGAGTGCCTTGCTGTTCCTTGCTGTTATTTATTTATGTTTTCTACTAAAAAATTCATGTGAAAAACATCCTTTAAGGTCAGTGCTCAGTTCCGTGCTGCAGACAAAAATAGCCTCCCAGGCACACATAGGTCCACATGCTGCAGATTTTTTTAGTCCTGGGGCCTGGGTCTCCAGACCTGGCCTGCAAAGAGCAGGTTTTCCAGGCTGCAGGGCGTTCCCCAGGCCCCTTCTGTGGAGATTCAGAGGGAAACGCCCAGGTAGGGAGATCAGTATCTGGTGGGACATTTAGATGTTTCACAAGCTACTAGCCCAAATGTTCCCAGCAATGAATGACTAGTGCAGGAGAAGCCAGGGGCCTATTTGTTCAGAACAAATCTCTTCTCCAAGCATGACCCAGATTGCCACCGGGTGCTCAGCACCAAGCCTTCGACAGTGCCACTTTGACTGTGAACATAATCGTGTCCGTGGTTGTATACAGACTGTGGGTTTTCCCTGGGCCTGCCAGAGTCCAGCCCTGCTAACTCTCTGCCATGGCCTTTCGGGAGATAACTCAGAGGACTCGGGAAAGAAAGCAACTTGTGTGTGATATCTAGGGGGGAGCTAGAAATATATCGACACACGTACACATGCCTGGTTTTATCTTCACTGTGTCCATGTGCACAGTTGAACCCTTTTTGTACCATTAAAAGATCCTGCAGCAGATCCAGGAGAACAGAAGCCTTTACCATGTAGGAATGAGAAGAGACTGTGTCTTGGCTCCAGCTGCCCCCTCAGGGACAGTACAAGGAGGCCTGGACCAGAGTCCTCTGTCACTTGTTAGGAAGCAGCCGGCTCCAATTATGAGGCGAGTCTGAGCGGGTATTGGCCTTGACCAAATCTGCTGGGAGACTTCCCTCTAGCACAGGCTGGTAAAGAAACCTGCCATTCCTTTGTGTCCTTACTGCCAAGGGGCTAGAAGGAGTTTCAGGTTCTTGGTGCTGTGGGCTTTTTCACTGCTCCCTTAGGGTGGTTCCCACACATAGTCATTAGGGAGATGACCTGGATTGTCAAAGGAGCCCCAGGGGTGCCCCATAGGCTCATTCAATTGTAGACCAAGAGAGTGAGCTCAATGATTATTCATGGGAAACCCAAGTCCCTCATTTCCCATCACTTTCCACCCCTGCACCTCCTGCCCCCAATAGATGGGCCCACCTATCTGCCTTGGTGCCAGGCTCGATTCACCTCCAACCTTTAACCTTTTTATGCACCTCCCCCATCCCTTTTCGTCTTTTCTGGCATTCTTATACTTCCTCTATCCTCCCTCCACCAAAATCTCCCAGAAAATTTGGGTCCCCCTCCTTCACACACGGACTCATTTTACTGGTTCCTTCTTCCACGGAGTTGCATTCTTCTTTGAGACCAGGCCTGGCAGTAATGGAATTATCCTAGTATGTGCTAATGACAACTCCCCTCTCCTCAGCAAGCTTCTGGTGAAATTTTCTCTAGAATGGGCAGAAAGGGGTACTTTTGAGAGTCTGTAAAATCTTATCACACATTTATTCTGTGTTCAGAAGAGATCGCTTCTACAGATAGCCAACACTCTTGGTGAGACACATGTGCAGTAAGCACTCATGTGATGCTAGGCTCTTGGAAGCGTCACTTTAGTGGAAGCAACAATATATAAGTAAAGCAGGCCCTCAGGTAACATGGTTTCACTCAGCATGGGTCAGGATTGGGATTCTCTCTCATCAATGTCACAAGGAAATGTCATTGAACTAAAAGATGATCTTTGAGGGCTTGTTGTACACAGAATTGTTCCTTCAAGGACATATGTGAAGGGAACTCCCAAGGAGGGCAGCACTTTTTCCCCAGGAGAAAAGGACAAGACCAGGTTCTGGGTTTTTGCTTCAGTCTTCTCACTTGACATTTCCAAACTCTCACCAAGTATTTGTGTGATTTTTGCTCTCAGGACAGGAAGAGGAGCTCCCTAAAGTGAAAACAGGGAACTTTTTTTTTTTTTTTTTTTTTTTGCTAGCATCTCAGGGAAAAAAAGAAAACCACGAAGAGTAGTGGAAAACACCTTTTCCTCGGAAGTTCTGTTTTCCCCACTTTGTAACAGTGTAAGAGCAGGTAGCTAAGAAAAGAGTTGACTTCTTATTCATATATCTACGAAGAATGATGGAGAATAGCTCTGTTATTTTTTTTCAAGATTAAAGAAGAGCATCCAGAATATTTTTCCCTCAGCATTGCTGTGTTTTTCCTGAGGTCATGGAGCCTTGACTCATGACTCTATTATTCATTTCTTTATTCATTTCTCTGTTCTCATTTGTTCATCCCATTCTCTTGGCCCCAGCTGCTCACTGGTCTCCACATTTGAAAGTATCTGTCGGTCACTTAACGGCCTTCTTTCTTAGTGGTGGACACTTGCAGCGCTAGTTGATGACTTTCCCTAGCCATTCTGCTAAAAGTAATAGGAAATAATGACTGCATTCAAGTCCAGACTCTTTTCAATATTTCAAACCAAACCCCCTTTTCTTTCCTAGGTTGAAAGCATTTGGAAACTCCCCCAAATATTTTTCTCATGATTTTTCACAGATTTGGATGTAGCCCAAAAGATAAAGCCATGATAAAGATGCTTCTGGTGGTGTTTCCACGCTCAAACAAAATCCATCAGGGAAGGAATGGCTCTCAAGTAGCGTGACTCTGTAATGGAGGCACTTTGGCCAATTTTAAGTCTGCCTCTGAGCTTTGGACTCCTAATAGGAACTGGGGTTGAAGCAATTGAATCGGGGTAACTTAGTGTTGTGGGGGGGCTGAAGCGATAGCACAACAGGCAGGGCATTTGCCTTGCATGCGGCCGACCCGGGTTCGATTCCTCAGTCCCTCTCAGAGAGCCCCGCAAGCTACCCTCACGGCAGAGCCTGGCAAGCTACCCATGGCATATTCGATATGCCAAAAAACAGTAACAAGTCTCACAATGGAGTCATTACTGGTGCCCGCTCAAGCAAATCGATGAGCAATGGGATGACAGTGATACAGTGATACAGTGTTGTGGGAAAGGGGGACTCTAAGCCAACACTGAATGTCAAAATGGGATGAGACATCTTGAAGGTCAGGAAGTACCATCTTAGTTCTTTTTTTTTTTTTCTCACTCACTTAGGTCTCGGGGTGTGTCTCTGCAGGGATCGAGGCAAAATGGCTGAGAGGACTTAGTTTTTTTGTTTTTTTTTTAATTTCTGCTTTTTGGGTCACACCCAGCTATGCACAGGGGTTACTCCTGACTTTGCACTCAGGAATTACTGCTGGCAGGGCTTGGGGACCATGTGGGATGCTGGGAATTGAACCTGGGTTGGCCACATGCAAGGCAAACACCCTACCTGCTGAATTATCACTCCAGACCCAGCTGAGAGAACTTTCTGAAGGCTGCCCCCATCTGAGCAACCAAATGATCTAGCTGGCTTGGAGGGCTGGGAACTTACAATCAAATTAAACAAGGATTCTCAGTGGCCATGTGCTTCCAGCCCGTAAATCATAACGCTCCAGATTGTCGCATGGGAGACTTCCTTTAGGTCTACCGCTGACTGCATTTCCCTACCCTCCTTCCTCATTTTCTTCCTCTTTAAAGTGAGAGTCATGACACCTGGCACCTGTGAAAATGAATGATTTCAATTATTTCCTGTGGGTGAGCCTCTCTCTTCGATCCTTGCTTTCAAGGCTGGTTGCAGTTTGGTGTGTTAAGTGGACGTGTCAAGGTTGGCTCTCCACACACACACAAAAAAGTCATCGGCCCTGCCGTTAAATTGAGGGCTTAAAACCCAGGGCACAAGTTACCCACTTGTTGGTCTCTGGATTGCCAATTAGCAGGTCTGGTCCCTAAGCCATAGCAGCAAGTGTCAGACACACGACCCTGGCTGGCTCCCCTTTCCCTGTCCTGGTTACAGCGTCTCTTCCTACACCTTCATCTGATTCCGTTCATTCATGAGCACTTTCAGAACAGGTCCGACCTAGGAAGGCACCGACTGAGGTCAGAGGCAGACTGGAGCCATGGAGCCCTTTTCTGTAGATGCTGCTCTGTCCGTTTCAGCCAGCCTCCCTCTTAAGAGCCCCCACTAGAACCCTGATCATTTTCTGAGTTTCTTCCCCTAAGAAGTGTAAAACTTTAGCGCAGATGAGTGATTCACTTTGCAGAGCAGCAACTGAGACTCAACTCAGCAACTCAGCAGCTTATCCAAACTCTTTTTAATTGGGGGGTATAACAGAACTCAGGTGAGAAGCAAGCAACCTACTCCTCTCATGCTCCCAGTGCAGTGCTCTCTATCCCAGGCTCTCAGCCCAGTGCTCCCCCATATTTGCGCTGCTTCTTTTCAACTCTAGCAGACAGCTAACTGAGCTGTTCCTGAGACTCTCTGCTACCTAGGCCGGCAGGCAAAGCAGCCGTCAGCTTCAAGCAAGCCTCTTTCTCTGTTGTCAGAGTTCGCCAAAAAGGGACTTCAGAGACAGGCATGCAACATCCTCACCAGTGTCCTGAAATGACTGTGGGCAAACGGCCCAGGCTGGGGGCGCAGGGGGGGGGCACTATGTAAATCATTCACTTAAAAGTAGAAAGTGGGGGGGAGGCAGGCACTGATCTTCTGAGGCTCCTTTTACAGACAGTCAACAAGCCAGTGTCCCACTGATGCTCTCACATGTGGAGCAAAAGTGGGGAGAAGGAGGTAGCCCTGGGAGCAAGGGCAGGAAAGCACAGTCACCCCAAAGGGTCTTCCGAGGGAGGGTGCCGGAGAATGGAAAGAAATAGAGGGGAGATAAGGAGAGCCTGTCTGCTTGCCTAGTGTGAGAGAAAGAGCAAGGGTGGGGGGGGGTGTGGAGGGAGGAAGGCAGAGAGAGCCCTAAAACCCCCGCTCAGCAGGGAATTTCCTGGTGCAGGTGGGGTGTCAGGGGGTGTTTCCCTGTAGAGCATGTGTGGTCTTACCCCGCCAGGCAGTGTGCCAGACCCCCGGAGTTGCTGCTGCTCCCTGGAGGGGTTTGATAGTGCGGGCCACACCGCTCTGTGCTGTTGCAACCCCCCTTCCCCGCCCCGCCCCGCCACGGGCTACAGCTGGGCCGGGCAGGGCTGCAGGAGTTCCTGCAACAACCCCACGAGGGGATTCTAAGTGGGCTCCCGCTCTGCACAACCAGGCTCCTGGGAGAAAGGGCAGAGAGCTCCGCCCAGCCCAGCAGGGACGGCAACCTTTACATGAACATGAACTGGTTCTGCAGAACTTGGGGGCAGAGGCGGTGTTTGCTTTCTTTTCTTTCTTTTTTTTTTTCATTTTTAAATAGTGACTCCTCTGCTCCTTGGAAGCTGCAAACTCCTTAACTCCCGGGGTGTCTGCTTCTCCCTCTCACTTTCTGGCTCTGCAGCAGCTGGTGAAAAACTGATAGTCACGTAGCGAAGATTTGTGGTGAGGCAAGGGAATCTCTATGAATTTCTCAGTGGAGCTGATAAAAAAAAATGAATTCAAGGTGAAACCTAGAGATCAGTGTCTGCAGAAAGAGGTTTTCTGTAGGGAAGTTACACCGATATCAGCTACACGGATAAAGGGGCTAGGACCTCCCCCCCCACACACACACCCCAAACACACACACACACACACACACACACACACAAAGCTTGTGTCAACCTCCACTCTTGGCCTCCTGTCCCCCACTCCTTTTGATACTGACCAACTTCCTTTGCCATATCCCTGGGACCTGCCAGCCCAGAGTGCCCCCTTCAGTGCCCCACCGTGCTTTCATGCCATTCTGGCTTGGGCCTCTCTGCTTCCCAACCCCTGAAGGATGTGGCTCGTGGTCCCCTGGCTTCTCACAGCATCCTTGCAATGATGGCTGGGCACCCAGGAATCCTTCCTAAGTGAGCTTTGGTCGATTGGTGGGCGAGTTGCCTCACAAATTCTACCCTGTGCCAAACAGGCAACATCAGCCTTTCAAGTTTCAGGGTCAGGCTTACCCTGGCAAATTCCCCAAGCCCTCAAATTGAGATCACCCCATCTTCCTGTTCACGAGTTCTTTCAAGTTCTCGTGAAGGCTTGTTGTTTGTTGGCAGGCAGGCACAGTGTGGCCCCCAGTCAAGGGTGCCCCTTTTTCTGCTAGAATGGGGCAGTGCCAGTAGGTGTGGAAGTTGCAGAACTTACCCCCTCTCTGCACCCAGGGAGCAGGGCTGGGGGCCATGGACTCTCCTCTGGTCGGTGCAGCCAGAGAGAAATCTGAGAGACAGTTTCAGGCTCTGCCATCAGAATGCCTGAGAGCGAGACCATGTGGGGCCCAGAGGGAACGCGGGCACAAAGATTGTGCGTGAAAGGCTTGTGGGATGTTCCTGACTTGTGCTGGTGGCGTGGCTCCTTCGCTGCTCCTCAGCCCTCTCACCCTGACCAGCGCTTCGGCCCACTGACACAGAGTCTTTGAATGCCTCCCTTCAAGAGTTTCCTTATTAAAAAGCAAAATCAAAGTTCCAAGTCCCCGGTACTTGTTTCTTTTGCTCACTGCCTTGGTGCTCCAGCTGGGGTTCCAGCTTGTGACTTTGGCTTCTCTTTCCTGGGACAAGCCAACTCGGTCCTCCTTTCTCCCTGTCATAGCTCCTCTGCCACCTTTGACTCTGCTAGAACTACAGGTGGGAGAGCCGCCTTCCCTCCTGCCAGCGTCCCAGGAAACAGGCTCGTGTAGAGCTGACAGGCCTGGCCAAAAAGGCAAGTGCCCCGCAAAGTCCTGGCTCTTTTGGAAAAGCAAACTCTGAATTGGACTCAGATACCACAAATATTAGCAGAAGGCCAGAGAAAATTGCCAGGAAAGTAAATTACTCTTTGTGCAAATGTTCCCTTCCTTTGAATTTTCCCTGGTGTGTGTGCCTTTCTTTTCTTAAAGGCTTGGTGAACAGATGCACTTTGGAAAATGGTGATTAACTTCTCCTTTTTTTTTTCTTTTTTCAAATCCTTCCCACTTACCCCAACTCCTGGGAGCAGGAATTCTACAGAAAGTCTAGCCAAGCTCTAAAGTGTGCATCTTCACCATAAGGAGCCTTTGATTCTCCAGGTGCTGAAATTTCAGCCACATCTGGGTGATCGATTTCATAGAACTTCAGAATGGATCAGTTCTTTGAGGTCACCGTGTTTGGTCCTCTGCCTCCTGAGACAAAAAAAATATCCCTGTTGTCATTACTATCTTCTCATTATTTATTTATTTATTTGCCTTTCAAGATCAGTGCCACATCCACCCCTTTCCAGCCATGATCACTAGTGTCTGAGTGCTCTTCCCTGAGGGTGTGAGATGGAGCAAGATGGCATTCTAACTCCAAGAAGTTGTCACATTCTTGGCAGAAACTGAATCCCTAAAAGCAAAAACAGAATTTGGCTCCAAACCTATTGGCGGGAGCCCCACTCTTTTCACCCTACACTGACTCACATATTCTTTTCCTGTGTTCTGCATCTTTTAACCATGAAGGTGTTAAGATGTAGGCGCATCCCATCAAAGCCATTAATTATTGGAAACGTCATGATTTTCTCCATATTTGTTTGTTTGTTTTCATAAAGTTAAACTAAAGCTCCACATTGACTTTGCCAAGTTCAATCTGATCCCTAGAGCAGACACCACCTGCCTTTTGTGGATTCTTGTCATCTTTCCAAGGCAGCAGCCTGCCTTGTAGGGCCTAGAGAATAATACAAGGTGGGGGCATTGGTGTGAAGGAACTGGCATGGCCTGCAGGCACCATTTGCTGTGTCATAAGCATGCCAAGAAAAGGCTGGATTTAAGGAGGATCCGTTCAAGCTAGCATCATTCTTTCAAGGGGGCAAAAAAGGGGTGACTTGACAACTTGTTTGGTATAGCCCTTCCCACGGACCAAGGGAATGAGAATGAGATCACTGCTGAAACATTGTATGTCTAAAACTCAGCTGTGAATAACTTTGTAAATGATGGTGCTTTAACAACATTTAAAATAAATAAAAGCATTTTGGCTGGGAAGGAGGATGATTTCTAACACGATTAACATCACTGCCTGTAGAAAAAGAAACGGAATTTTGAGTGTGGCTATGCTGGATCAATCTTTAGTTTAGGTCATGCTGATGTCCATCATCTTCCCTGAGATGCTGAGTTGATGAGGGAGAAGTTCTGACTGACCCGAAGTTAGTTTCTTTTCTCCACTCTTGTTTGACACTTTAGCACTTTGGAATTTGAGGAGTTTGTTTACAGCCTTGATTTGTGGATACCATTTATGGTGCTGATGTTAAAGTTGTTCACCTGAATTCAGGGTTGAATAAAATTGCTAACAGACTACATACCTTCTCCAGTGCCATCTTGCTATCTGCCAGTCAGGAGAGGAATAATTAATTTGTGAAATAGGAAGAAATGATAAGACTTTGCTCTTCACCACATATGTGAGATATACAGGTCATTTAAAAAAAAAACATTCAAGTAGAGAATTTAATTTAAAGAGGTCTCAGATAATAGAGCCACTACTGATTAACAGAGAAAAATTCTCTATCTGAAAGATTTTGAAAAACTTCGTTTCAAGTCACATTAGCAGCGACTGTAAGACATAAATGAGGATAAACTCCTATAGATGGTAAGATATATCACTATTGCAGTGATACTGAAATATCTATATGATATTTTCAGTTTTAGAATAGTCAAAACTGAGCAATTCTGATTCTATATGAAGATCTATACAGGTCATTTTATTGGCTCTGATATCTGTAACATGGACAGCATTGTGAATCAAGATCTTCCTCTCCCCCAGAATTATCATAAAAAAAAAGAGAGAAAAAGGTAGGCAATGATAATACTTGAGAAAATTCAGAGTAAATTAATTTAGCTGTATTCAAGTCTGGGCTAGTCAGATTGGTTGCTGGTGCATTAGCTTAACTGGTATAAAGCCAATAGGAAAAACAGACAGAGAAGAAAAAGTAATATGAGCAGATGCATGGAGGTGGACAGGCATTATGACACTCTTTCCACTTCTGTTTCTACATTAAAACATGCAACAATGAGACATTACTTTCCTAAACTTCCATTTATTTGAAATCCAAGGAAGAGAATAATTCTTGAACACAGATGTGTGCAATTGGATGTGGAGCAGTATATCACACTGGGAATCACGGTGATGGCAACTGGAGATGATTTGAAGATGCCATTGATGTTCTTTAGGTGAAACTCAGATTTAGGTTGGTAATAAACAAAGTCATTAGGAAGACCAAGTGAGGATTTAATTGATGCTAAAGGCCTTTACTACTGCTTCTGTTCTCCTGGTTATTGGAAGTAAAGACAAATCATTTGAAGGATCCATTTAGCTATGTACCAAATGATCTAGAAGCTGATATGGCCTCTTACTTCCTACCATGTTTTGGAACTCATCCTCAGAAAGGTGACATCTCTGCATTTTCCCCATTGTGATACAATTTTTTATAACTGATTTGTTTTTCTTTTCCATTGCAGTGGACATCCCAGAAATACACGGGAGAGAGGGCTATGACGATGACATTGATGGTGAGTATTGCTATGATTTTAGCAGATAACCAGGAAATTCAAGTCGGGTTATAAAGACATCAACAACAACAAAAAAACGTCCAGTGCATTAGGAGGCCAGAATTTATACCTCTAGTCCAAAATACAAGCGTAAAGAGTCCAGAGAGGAAGAGAGAAACCACCAACTACTCTGTTAGTGTCAAATTTAGAGATTTAGAAAGCTTATTGCGTTGCCACTGCCTGTAATCTAAAACAGGTTCCCTAATTTGAGCAGCTTTCAACATGGATGGACGTCAAATCTGGATAAGTCCTTTAGAAGTGACAGTCGGGTTCCTCTGTACGTAGTGGAGTGCATTGACCTCCTTCCATAGCAAGCCTGAGAAGTGAACTCCAAGGGCAATATTCTCCCAAGCCTGCGGTGGTTTCCAGTTCCCTTGCTCACTGTGGTTCCCTGCTTCGGCCACTCTTTCTCACACTACCCAAGGCTCCAAGCTGGGGCAAGACTTAGGTTTCTTTTCCCCACAGCCCCTCTCACGTTTTCATATTTGTTCTAATTTCTCTTCTCCCACATCAAATACACATACTTTAAGAGGACCTAGCAGAAGTCCTGGCCGGAGGGCCGCTTGAGCAAACACGCAGATGGAATTGCTTCCCCCCACCTCAGAGCAGCACAGGTCTCTCTAGACTTCCCAGGGGGGCCAGGGTTCATCTCCAAGAGACCCAACAGCAAGGTTGGACTCAAAGAACAGCTTCAGATCAAGATTGATGGAGTTAAGAAGAGCCGTTTATAGAGCAGCTGCTTTTAACCCAACCTTAATCAAACATTTCAAGTGTCGTTATAGAAACAGAGTGACTAACCCAAACAGCACCTTGTTAACTGAATGCAGACTCGCCCTGCAAAACCCACTCGAAGGCTCCTTTTATGGGCAAAACTGCACTACTGGCCTCCACAGCAAAGCTGCAATAGATCAAATGGCAGAAGTGCTATGAGGAGTAGAAACGGCGAGGGGTGAGGATGCACAGAGATTGATTCCTATCGCTGGCTTCACTACTGGCGAACCCTAGAACCTTGAGTGATATATCTGGTCACCTAATTTCTTTATTTTTATTTATTTATTTATTTTTGCTTTTTGGGTCACACCCAGCAATGCTCAGGGGTTACTCCTGGCTTTGCACTCAGGAATTACTCCTGGCAGTGCTTGGGGGACCATATGGGATGCCGGGGATCGAACCCGGGTCGGCCACGTGCAAGGCAAACGCCCTACCCACTGTGCTATCGCTCCGGCCCCCACCTAATTTCTTTAAATCTGTTTCTTACCATATTAAAAACTGAGCAGCTGGCGTGATAGTACAGGTCGGGTTCTTGCCTTGCATGCAGCTGACTTGCATTCAATCTGTAGTATCCAATGTGGTCCTCCAAGCTCCACCAGGTGTGATTCCTGAGTGCGTAACCCCTGAGCATCGTAGGTGTGGGGAAAAAAAAAACAACAGAATTTTTTAAAATGAGAGAGGGAAAAGTGTATGTGTGTGTGTGGGGGGGGAAGCGGGGGGAAGAAGAGCCATGGATATGATCCGGCTTTGGAACCACAGTAGAGATACATTATTTTACCCGGGTTGCCATAACAAAGTTCCCTAGATGAGGTGGCTTAAACAACAGAAATTAATTGGCTCAATATTCTGGAGACTGAGAGTCCAGGACCAAAGTATCAGAGGCTTGATTCCTTCAGAGGATAATGAAGAAAGTCTCTGTTGCAAGCTCTCTCCTTGGCCATCTCTATGCTCGCATGACATGCAACATCTGGGTCTGTCTAAGCTCCCCTTTCATGAGGACACCAGTCCTGTTGGCTCAGGGCCTGCCCTATAGCCCTCGTTCAAACTTGATTCCCTCTGAAAAGACCCAATCTCCAAATAAAGCCCCTGTGCTGAGGCTCTGGGGATCAGACCTTCAGCGTGTAAATCCAGGTCAGCGTTGAGCTGGACAGTGGGCACCATCCTACCCTAACAGAATGGGCAGGATGACGTCTGGTGAATCCAGAAACATCTGCTGCTTGGCTAGTTGAGCAGGATGCTAAATCGAGAAGTTGGTCACATGAAAATAGTTCCAGCCTTGCTTTGGATTTAACTTGAAGCAGTTGGAAACAAGGGAATGAGGCATCCAAGAAAGGAGGGTGGGTGCACAGCACAGCAGCCCCTCTGGTGCTTCGAGGGTGCCCAGAAATTGTCTTACTGTTTTATTTTCAATGAATCCAAATATTTCAATATCAAATATCTAATACCTACCCCCTCCATGCTTGACACCAAGAAGTTACAAATATTAAATTCATGTAACCCACCCCTCGCCATCTAGGAACTCGATTTTATTAGCGTGCCCGTTTCTCATATTCAAGAACTCAGGCAAAGAGGTGGGCCGATTTGCCCCAGGGGACCCAAGGCTGCAGCAGGCACTGTCTTTGCAGAGCCCGGCTCCCTGCCCTCCACTTTGCAGAGAGCTCTTGGCCCAGACCGCTCTGGACTCACTGCCTCAGAGAAGTAACGCCCCCCACTTCCCCTGTGCTTTGTGTCCTAGCTGAATACGAGGTAGACTGGAGCAACACGTCGGCCCCGACTTCAGGGGCCAGTGCCCCTTCCACGGACAAGGAGAAGAGTTGGCTCTACACGCTGGACCCCATCCTCATCACCATCATCGCCATGAGCTCGTTGGGGGTCCTGTTGGGAGCCACGTGTGCCGGGCTCCTGCTCTACTGCACCTGCTCCTACTCGGGCCTCAGCTCCCGCAGCTGCACCACCCTGGAGAACTACAACTTTGAGCTCTATGACGGCCTCAAGCACAAGGTCAAGATGAACCACCAGAAATGCTGCTCAGAAGCCTGACAGATTACACCCAAATCACATCTGACGTTTCATTCCAGCAAGAGGGGCTAGTGAAGATTACACTTTCTTTTCCTTTGGAAACTGAATGCCATAATCTCGATCAAACGGATCCAGAATCACCCCAGGTGAGGACAGGACATCGAGTGAGCAGAGGGAGGAGGGAGAAGGCCACCATATGGGGGCAGTGGGGTGGGGAGGGAGGGGGTCGCTGTCCTCCGAAGTTGGAATCCAACCGCGGTGGGGGCCAGGTCATCGCTGGGACAAAGGCGGGAGCTTATCTCTTTGGGAGTCACAGTTCTATTTCCTTGGTGAGTCTGTTGTTACTGTACCTTTTATTTCTTCGTCCGTCCGTGAGCAACTCAGAGGCAGAAGAGAAGGTTGTTTCCAGGACAGAAGCAGAGCGCTGCCCGTTCATCGCCACTTTCTCTCTCTCTCATCAATACTTGAAAAGCAGCGTCTTTTCAGACTTTCCATCTTTGGATGAAACAATGAAAACAGAGACAAAAACAAGACACAGACAAAAAAAAAAAAGCCTCTTGGCCTATTCCGTCCTCTGCCTTCTGATCCTCTGAGGAGAGACGAGACTCACTCGCCGCCGCCTCCCCCTCCTCAGCTCTGCCAGCCCAGCCTACAAGCTGCCGCTTCCAGTCCTAGCATTTACGTAGGATGTTGTTGCCTTTAACTTTTTTTAATCCAGGGGAAAATTGCCATTTTTAGGGTCAGCACGAACAGCTCTTTCTTATCTGTGACAGATCTCAAAGGTCACAATAAAACGCATAGAAGCACCTCCATGTCAGAAGAGGACGAGCCTTAACATGCTTTGTGAATAGGAGCCATCCACTAACTTGGGTCCCAGAATTCGTGGCTGTGCAGCTACCGTGTGGGGCTTCTGGTCTGGTTTTCCTTTTGCTTTTTTCCCCGGCCCCTTGTTCTTCTAAAATACATACACACACAGGCGTGCATGTACACATAGGCACGTAGATAAACATGTTTATCCGAACACCTGCATACACACAGGCATGCAAACATACAGATGCACACATACACACAGTCATGCGTATACACACATGCTCACATACATGCACACACACACACACACACACACATGCCCATTTGTCAGGTCTCTAAGCTCTGTAGGAAATTACCTTGTTTGCTATTCTCAGATACTAGGTGTGGAAATAAAGCTCTGAGGATGTTTTCTCTATCTGAAAACTAGATACAGAGGGTGGAGGAGAGGGGCGGAGATGTCCAACCTCTGTGATCATGCAATGGAAAAGATGAAGCTAAATCCACCAGTCAACATGGAGTTCTCCTCGGGGTCACAGCCTTTTAGGGGTGTCAGCGGGGATGTATGTAAGTCCTTGTAGAAGTCTGTGAACACTATGAATCAAAACACTAACGACCCCAATCTGCCATCAGAGACCTGCTTCTTACACATACACACACCAGTTTCTGTGTTTTTATTAAGTGCCTTGAAAACATGAAGAAAGGTGTATTTCTATGTAGAAATCAGTGATTATCCTCCAAGTTAAGGCATTCCTCCTCCCCCACCCCCAATGGCTCCTTTGCCAATTCCCAAAACTCACCGCTGATCCTACTAATGGAATGACCCCAGTGGTAGTCAGAGCCCTCGGTGACTCTCAACTCCTCTAGATGGGGAGGCATCAGGAATAGAACAAAACTGTGTGAAGGAATACAACTGTCCTCATCAAAAATCTGCATCTCTTAGTAGCGCCTAAGCATTGCCTGTGTGCTGGAAATACGTTTGAAACCCCACCAGTATGCCCAGCCCTATTGTGTATCAGTGGTTAAACTGTCAGACCATTTCTGCTGCTATGGTCACCCGCAATTTCATTTGTCTCATACCCAGGTGAAAGGGGCAGAAAGAATTGGACGGCTGGTTCCTCTCAATGTTAACTTATGGAAATGCTAGTTCAACTGGTAATGTCACAGTGTTTTGTAGGCAGAGGGAGCTATCAAGCCGACAGCTATTTATTCATATGTGTGTGTGTCTTTGCGGGCCTTTGAGTTCTCTGTATCTACCGTGTATGTGAATGGTCACGTGGGACTCAGTGGTGTTTTTGTGACTTTGACCTAGGCCCAAGTGTCCTCGTTGATCTCGGCACTCATTGGCTCAGCGGCAGTTAGAGGTGAAAGCTCGGTCAAGCCCAAGGGCTTGGCTTCCAGCTCCCCTGGGCTGGGCCTGTGGCAGAAGCCAATTTTTTTAACTAGCCCAGCCTCCTCTTCACCTTTCCATGGAGCTCAGTGTTCAGGAAGCTGGCAAGTTCTAGGAATTCCCAGAAGTAGCCTGCAAAAGAAGAGAAGGTCAAAACGCCTACTCCAGGGCTCCTGGTCCTCTCAGGCCCAGTGGTCCATTTCTTAATTCCCCAAAGACCAGCCCTGCCTTTGGCCTGCAGTTCACGGAAGAGTTAAGTAAACTCAACCGGCCCACCAGTCCCTTCTCACCTTTGGCTGAGTTGAGGCCTTGAGTGCTGAACACAGCCGGCTCCCCAGGGCTGGAATGTAAATACCTCACCAACACTGGAGGCTTGTCTGTCCTGAAGACAGAAAGACAGCCAGCGAGGCCCTGTTAGAACTTGGCCAGCAGGCACCTGGGTGCCTCTGTTGTCTCTCTGTCTGCAGGTAGGCTTGCTGACCCATCTCCTTGCATCATTCCCCTTGGGAAACCTAGCTCGCAGTATTGATCTCCTTTTTTTTGCCTTGTACTGAATGACACATTACCTCGCGATCTCCCAGTTGGACCAGGCCTTCTACCGCCACAGGGCTGCTTTCTCTCTTAGGCGGGGCTGGAGTGCTGACAGGGATGAGAGTCCGGGGAATGAGCCTGAGTGGCAAGTAAACAAGGGGAAAAGTTCAACTGTCCCACAGAAAGTTAACTTTTCCAGGATTTGCAGTTAAAGGTATTGGACCATTCGCTGGCTAAGCCAGATCACGGGAACTTGAGAGCTATTACTGTGATTCAATGTAAAAAATAAACAACAATGTCAAACTGTGTTTATATGATTTGTATAAAGCCTTTTTAAGATTACTATTTAAATAAACATGACACCATAGATGTTTTCCGGTGTGCTTTTTATTGAAGACTGAGAGACCTGGGATGAGGGTGACCAATGCAAAGTTTTCATCCTGAAAGTTCCTTGTCCCTCCAAATCAAGAGGGCCACTCATTCTTATGGGATGATATTCGTCAACACTCATGTGGTTGAATAGGTTTGATTGACCAGCTGACTTTTTAGAAATTGGAAATGTGCTCAAGATAAGTCACGACCTTCTGGCCACGTTATTACTTTTAAGTCTTACTTGGTGGATTTCCTCCCTAGACACCTCATCCTCTGCCACTTGAAACTTCCTGCTCAAATGCTTGCTTGTCACTTGCTCTGGCCAGAGCAAGGCCCATGCTTTTCAAGGTGTGGTCCCTGCCTGAGTAGTATTATCATCGCTCAGAAACTTGACAGCCATGCTTGCATTCCACTTAAGATTTTCTTTTTTTTAATTTGTTTTAAAATGTATTTTTTTTATTAATGAATCACCGTGAGGGTGCAGTTACAGATTTACATATTTTTGTGCTTGTGTTTCAGTCATACAATGCTCAAGTACCCATTCCTCCACCAGTGCCCATTCTCCTCCACCGATGACCCAAGTATCCCTCCCACCCCCCCATTCCATCCCCACCCCCACCCCACCCCGCCTCTGTGGCAGGGCATTCCCTTTTTTTCTCTCTCTCCTTTTGGGTGTTGTGGTTTGCAATAGAGATATTGGGTGGCCATCGTGTTCAATCTATAGTCTACTTTCAGCACACATCTCCCATCCTGAGTGGGTCCTCGAACCACACTTTACTTGGTGTTCCCTTCTCTATCTGAGCTGCCTTTTCCCCCAGCATGTGGCTTCCAAGTCATGGAGCAAACCTCCTGGTCCTTATTTCTACTATTCTTGTCCACCTAAGATTTTCTTAACCAGAAACTCTGGGGAAAGGACCCAGCAATCTGTGTTTTAACAATCGCTTCAAAGGATTCTCATGTACCTTCAAGTTAGGAGAAAGGCAAAGTAACCTAGCCTCGGGGCTGGAGCAGTAGCACAGCGGGTAGGGCATTTGCCTTGCATGCGGCCGACCCGGGTTTGAGTCCCAGCATTCTATGTGGTCCCCCGAGCACCACTAGGAGTGATTCCTGAGTGCCGAGCCAGGAGTAACCCCTGTGCATTGCCAAGTATGACCCAAAAAGCAAAAATAAATTATAAAATAATAATAAAGTGGCCTTTGAGTCTTTGTGAGGAACCTAGGATTAAAACAAAAAGAGTAACCTAGCCTCTAAAAATGATTATTGTTTTTATCCGTTGGTTACTGGACTCAAACTAGACCTTGACCAGAGCAAGTTAACAGAGATCAAGGGCACTCCTAGGTAAAACAATATATTCAACATGGAGGAGATCAACAAAAAGGAAGGAGAAACTATTATAATGCACACACAGAGGGGATTCAGAACTCCTATTCCTTGTAAATGGGAACTGAATCTGGCCCCTGAAAGGAAATTATTTCACATTTTTAATAATTTACTTTTAACAGTCAGGCCAGTAATGTCTTACAAGTGTATCGTAGCCACAGTGTGCCAAGCACGGGGTGCCTGCACATCCCTCTACCCCTGGAAAGGAAATCTGCTTCAATCATTCATTCCAGAAATATTTTTAAGTACTTCCTAATTTTGTTAGCTCTTGGAGTCTATACTCCAGGGAAGGGGACAGAAAGCAAATAAACACATAAGCTAAGAACCAGTTTCCGTAAATGCAATGAAGACAATGAATAAGTCTCTCATAGAAAATGACCAGATATTAAAGCTGTGCTCTTTGGGCTACTTGAATTTCTGGCTTTGGGGAATTTTGGTTTGGTTTGATTTTGGAGCCATATTTAGCAGTATTAGTGGGAAAAATGAAAGGAATCCTGTCAAAGTGAAGTTGGTTTTTAAATGAATGAAAGTTGCAGAATGAATGTAAAGGAATGTATAGAAGGTTCGAGGTTGTGTTTTAAGGAAAGGAACTGATCAAACTGTTCTGTTGTAAGAAATTCTTTAAATCACATACAGAATTTCTCTAGTACCTTTTGGGTAAGATCTATAGAAAAGGTGGATTATCTGTACTCCTGGTACAGTGCTCTTATTAATGGGAAGTCAAGGTTTTCAACGTGGGATTTCATGAATTAAATATGATGTTAAATTGTATACTTTATCACTATAGATTTTGGCTTCTTTTGACCATGAACCACAGCAACCAGGTGTGTTACATTTCATTGTGAGTGAAATGAAATTCTTGCTTTTCTTTTGTGCCTTCAGTATGTTTTTGGTACTTCATGGCACTATGTTGGTTTGCATAAATCCAGATAAGTCTTTCCTTTCTGTAATAAGGTCTATCCCTCATACAGACAGGAAAAACCAGTTATGGGACCCCAAAGTCCTCTTCTAGGGAAAGAGTCAAAGGATTGGTCTGAATGACAGGAACAGGTATTTAACAGGTACTATTTTAAGTACCCTAAAAACCTCAGGGCGGCCCTAGTGGCAGGCCTGCTCAAGGGAAGACTGGAAATTATCTCTGCTATGGACAATGAGGAATCTGGAGTTTGCAATGACTGACTAGGCCTGGGCCTAGTAAAAGCCTGGAAACCAGGACTACTCCCAGCCCTGAAGAAAGTAGGGGATAGATTCATTTCTGCCAGGTCATCTCTGTGAAAAATGAGGCCCAAGGTCACATCCAATTTACCTGAAGGCTCGAGGCACCTCCAGTTCATCGTGGGACACCCTATGTCCAGGCCTGGGTAACTCTGATGAGCCAGATATGATTGATACCATTATTGGTGTGTCTCCTGTCTTTAGCCAACCCGTAGGACTTCTCAGTTAATGGGGTACCCCAAATGAGAGTTCTCCAATTTTGCTGTGTTTGTGTGAAAGAATGAGCCAGGTTTGTTAAGCCATCTGGTAAGTTTAAAATGAAGGTGGAGAGAAAACTGTGCTTCTGTAACTTGTTTTCTAAAAGAATCAGATTCTAGTTTTACAAAGGTGATTGAATAGTTGGATAATTTAATGAGTAAGCTGTCTAATCTATAAAGAAACTTAATGTTGAGCATTCTGTCATCAGGGACTGGAGCAATAGCACAGTGGGTAGGGCATTTGTCTTGCACATGGATGACCCGGGTTCAATTCCTTGGTCCCTCTCGGAGAGCCCGGCAAGCTACCGAGAGTATCCCGCCCCCACAGCAGAGCCTGGCAAGCTACCTGTGGCATATTCAATATGCCAAAAACAGTAAAAATAAGTATCACAATGGAGATGTTACTGGTGCCTGCTTGAGCAAATCGATGAACAACAGGATGAGTGCAATATTTGGCAGTGGTCAAGGCATACTCCAGGCTTTGTGATCAGGGATCACTCTTGACAGTTCTCAAGGGACCATATGTGGTGCCAGGGAGGAGATCCAGGTCACTTGGTTGCAAGAAAAATGCCCTACCCTCTGTATTATTTCTCCAGCCCCAACTTGGGTTCATATTTACAGACCATGGCTCTTATTGATGTGCCAGGGCCTGGTCAATTATGGCAAATTAAACTTATCGGTTTTATAGTCACCCAAATTGGACTGAAACAATGGTTCGGATATATAAGCTGTCTCTTGGAAATTTAAGAAAATTACTTGGGTCAATTCCCTCTAAATGGGGGTTCTTGGAAGTTCTCTCTGAGGGGACTGATCTGAAAAACTGGGAAAAGCTTTCCACATTAAATTAATATTATTAAGAGATGTTATTGAGGTTGGGAGTGTGGAGAGGATGAAATCATTGTTGGGAGCCAGGAGAGACTCTTTAAGGCAGCAGTTTTCTACTTCTGGGCAGGGACCAGGGCTACTCCCAGGTGTCAAAGTCGGGAAATCATGCTCAGGCCCATGAGGTAGGGTGCTTGAACTTGACATTTCTCAACCTTTCACTCATTGTGGACCCCTCTGATCCCCTTGACCCCTTCCTGTGGATCCTGATCCTACAAATTGCCTAGTCCCATATCCCCATTAACCTGTTTTTCACTAGGGGGGTCCCTGTAACCATATACACCCCTGTTATGAAGTTCTGGTCCAACCCTAGCACTCTTGGACCTTGTCCTGGGGACCCACAGGACCGTATGCACCCCAGCTAAGGAGTGCTGGACCACCCCCAGTCCTTTGGGGCCTTGTCCAGTTCATGCTAATGGCAACTTCACACCTGCCCCAGCCTGCACTGGCCCTCGGGTCACCACCAGCACCTCTGTGACTTTGTCTCTGCTGGCATGTGAGCTTCCGAATATCACAGTTTCCAGAGAGGCTGATTCCATCCTGCCACTGACCCGAGCAACCATACCGGAGGGACCAACAAAAGCCAATTTTTACTTCCAGGGATTCTGAAAGTCCTAATAAACTAAGAATAACTCCTGGTCCCTCACCATCTCATGTTTATGGCACTTTGTAAGCCCCCTCCCCTGCCCGCACTTCCCACCTTTTTCTTCTTATCTGAATCCTTCTGGAAATGTTTATACAACCCTCAGGGGAGGCCATGAATTGGAGTTGGAACAGGCCCATTCTTAAGGGAAACAGGCCCCCATCTGGATGCTGAGACCCGCCTTTGCCCCTGATAACTCTGGGGGTGGTGATGGGCGGAAGAGGCTATGGCAGAAGAAATGAAACTTTGACTCACCGCCAGTTTTCATGGGCTTTGGGCTCCCCTCCCAGGACGAGCTCTACAAAAGTGCAGGGAAAGATGTTTCTCTGGGGACTTAGGGGTGAGATAAAGGGGTAGGGATCAGGATAGGGAATGCCAGCAGGCCCCCCCACCCCCCCGAGCCAGGCCTCCCACTACAGTTCACACACAGTCCCAAAGACATCCTGGCAAAGGGGCAAAAGACACCCGAGGATGGAGCAAAGGCACGTTGTCCTGGAATTCCTACCATGCAAGTTCCCTAACCACCTAGCCGCTCCCCATGGCACTCTCCAAGCCCGGACTTCCTCATTCCTCTTCTTTGTTCCATGGCCCTAGAGTGTTCCTGGTAGGAGGATGTGGCTTTCCTGAAGAAGACTGAAGCGTGAGGCATCTGAAAGAGCCATGAGTCAGGCTGTTTGTGCAGCTTCTCCAGAGAAAGATACCTGTTTTCTCCCCCACGAGACATGTGTGTGTGTGTGTGTGTGTGTGTGTGTGTGTGTGTGTGTGTGTGTGTTTGCACATGTACAGGAGCAGCCTGTGAGAGCTCTGAGGCCCCACACTGCACCTGGGCTCAGTGATCCCCACCTTTCTCCCTCTTGCCCCTGGCTCCATGTTACTAGATTGTCCTTGGGGGGCGGTTGGGGGGATCTGAAGGATGGTACAGTGGGTAGTACTCTTACCTCGCATGTGCCTAACCCAAGTTCAGTCCCCCAATCCTGCCAACAGTGAGCCCTAAGAACAGAGCCAGGAAGGAGTAAGCCCTGAAACCACAGGGCGTGCCTCCCCAAAACAACAAACAACAGATTAACCAGAGGGATGGGCAGCACGCCATGCATGGAGACAACCAGACAAGTCCTCAAGAGGCCTGGAAGCTGGGGCGCTTCATTCTGGGCCCCTCACCAGGCCTGGGCAGCTGTGGTCACGTATGGACCCTCATCTTCCCCACTTTAAACAACCTTTCCTGGAAACCTGGATGGCTGCTTCTGAGATGCAGGCTGCAGCCCCCCAGGCCCCGTGAAAGTGTGTGCTGTCCAAGTTGTGGTGGTTTGGAGCGTGGCTCTGCTAATAAATCTCCATCCTGAAGCCCTTGACTGCCTCCACTGGGAATTGAAGCACAGCCTTTTGGAGCCCACTGGCTGCCTCGCCGCCTTGCCAAGCATCACTCCTGGCAGGCCCTGAAGCTCATCACAGCCATGGCGGGCAGCCCTGCTGCCTGAACCTTCTCTCTTCACCTTTTCATCTTGCCTCACCCTTCCTTGAACATTCACTTTCCTATAATATACGAAAACCTATTTTTAAAAATCTTCCAGGAGTTCAAAGACACCTTCAGGAGGTGTAGAGGTTCACCAGGATTTCTCTCTCCTCTTGAACTTGGCCTGGAGGCTAGAAAAGCCCTGAACCCAGTGCTCAGGATACCAGGGTTCTCAGGTCTGCGTGTTGCTCTGTGACCATGGGAAGGTCATGCATGTCTATCTCAGCTGAGTCACTTTGAGCCACAGGATCTGCAGAGGCAGTGCTGGCTATCATCTGTGTGTACAATGCAGGAAGGGTCACGTTCTGCAGATGCTCCTGTCTCTATGTTTCCCTTTGCAGAGAGGCCAGGGGTCATATCTTTGGACTTGAAGCTTGTGGAGCTCTCTCAAACCTAAATTCCCTTGCACCAGAATCTTCATCCCAGAGTTCTTTGCTTTGAGCTATTGATGTGAAAACAGACAGGCTTATCTACCCCCCAGGAGCTCTTGAGAGAAGAATTTAAGCATGCATCCTCTCACCTAGCCAACAGATTTTACAAATAATAGATTTTACAGATAATTTACAGATAATACAAGTGCCTGACTGTTGGCCTTGCTGGGAGCTAATGGTCAGTCTGCATGATTTCTGCATACAATCTAGAGGCATAAGTGAATGTACACAAGTCTATCAGGGCAGGAGCAATCAAGTGAAGTATAGACAGCCAAATGTATCAGAGAGGGAACCATCCTCTCTAATGGGAGCTGAAACTTCAGGGTGGTCGGATGAGTGAAAATGGAAGGAGGAAGAGCATGTCAGAAAGAGGGCCAGCAAGTGAAGATTCAGAAGCAAGACAGAACTTTGACTCAAGCAAAGGTAGAAGTAAGGAGAAGCATCTCAGCCACCTTTGAGTAGGAAGCCCAACCTAGCACTTACTGTGAAAGCACACTAAATCTTTGTTGAATGAATTAATCAATGAATGACATGTGCGAATTCCCCTTTCTGCAAGGCATCAAGCTGCCCAGTCTGTACAGATTGAAGGGAATGGCTTTAGTTCTATGGCCACCTGTGCTTCACTATAGCAGAAAATGTGGAATCACGTTTCCTAGAGTAGGCAGAGAAATTATGCCCACAAGTGCCAATGTGAAGATGGGCACTGTTCATTTCTGTTTAAATATGGTAATTTAGGTTAAATATCATATTCAGATTAAAATATTGTTGAGGAGTTTGGAGGGTTGCCAGATTTAACAAATTAAAATATTCCATGCAGCCACTGTGAAAAACCGCACAGCAGTTCCTCAAAATGTTAAACATAGAATTGCCATGTGATCAAGCAATTCTACTTTTAGATACATAGACATGAAAGAATGAAAAACAAGGACACAGAGCAGATACTTCTGCACACATGTGGTATTCCTTTAGCAGCAGCATTCTTCACAATAGTCCAAAGGTGGGAACAATCCATATGTCCTCCAACAGATGAATGCATACGCAAAATGGTATAAGTGCACACCATGGGCTTAAAAGTGAGTGACATTCATCATAGCATATTGTTAAAACAATATGTGAAGTGACATCAAATGCAAAAGATACAGGTTGTGTGATACTACTAATATGAGATACTTAAAATAGTCAAATTCAAAGAGACTAGAAGTAGATTCAGTTACCATGGAATATTTTAATTTGTTAAATCTGGGGGGTGAAGGGATGAGGATGGGTACAGAGGGATAATGGGAAATACTGTCTAATGGGTACAGAATTTGGGACCATAAAAAAGGTTCTAAAATTGGATTGTGATGATAATTGCACAACATTATGGGATAAACTTAATTCTACTAAATTGTAACCTTTAAAAATGGTTGCGGGGCTGGAGAGATAGCACAGCGGGTAGGGCGTTTGCCTTGCACGCGGCCGACCCGGGTTCAAATCCCAGCATCCCATATGGTCCCCTGAGCACAGCCAGGGGTAATTCCTGAGTGCAGAGCCAGGAGTAACCCCTGTGCATTGCCAGGTGTGACCCAAAAAGCAAAAAAAAAAAAAAAAAAAAAAAAAAAAAAAAAAAAAAATAAAAATGGTTGCAATGAGGCAATTAGAATAGAGAAGGGAGCAGTATGACAATGATAGTTAGAAAAGATCACTCTGGACAAGAAATGAGTGTTGAAAGTAGGTAAAGCCATGTACATCATAACTATATGGCTTTCAGTACCTATATTGCCAACCATAATGCCCAAAAGGAGGGAGGGAGGGAGGGAGAAAGAGAGACAGAGACAGAAAAAGAGAGAGAGAGAGAGAGAGAGAGAGAGAGAGAGAGAGAGAGAGAGAGAGAGAGAGAGAGCAAAGAGCACGGGGTGGTGGGGGCAGGGGTAGCTTGAAAGGGAAACTGGGGACATTGATGGTGAGAAATGTACACTCGTGAAGGGATGGATGTTGGAATATTATATGACTAAAACCCAACCATGAACAACTTTGTAACTACGTATCCCACAGTGATTCAATTAAAAAAATGAAATGGTTGTAATGATAACTTTTAGGTATACTTTATCACAATAAAACAATACATCTTGGCTTAAGAATATGCCTCGTGTAACATTTGGCACATACCTAAACTGCAAGTTTGTTCTAATTCAGATTGTGGTGGTACTTAAATCTGCACTTTATCTGACACCTGTCAGTTGAGGGGCTTTCTCTTTGCCATGGGCTTCCTAGAGTCTTTCCATAATTCAGGGACTAACTTTCTAAGCTCAAAAATGTAGTTGGATCTCTGATAAGGAAGTTGGACAAGATGAACAGAAAATCAGGGCAGGAAGCAGGAGGGACTGGGAAGGGCTGCCATAATTATGGTTTCCACTCTTGACAGAGGTCACGAGGTGACCCTTTGCACTCTCTGAAGAGGTGGAGACTTAAAATCTTGGTTGGGTTTCCCATCTGTTCTTTAATCACCATGATCCACAAAGGCAGTTAAAGCTGGTTTTAAAGCCCTCTGTGCTTGCCCACCTAACTTGAATTATGGCTGCAGATGGTGACTCAGGCGATGGCCTTGTCCCTCACCATCAATGTCTTTTCACACCAGAGTTGCTAGGCGCCCATGGGGGGCCCAGATGCCTAATTGTACCACCATTGGCACCCATGTCTTCTCCCCGAGAGCAAATGCCTGCACAGCTTGTTGTGCAGCAAGAAACAACAGGTGCAGAAAAGGCAAAGGCCACTTTGGAACCATTTGGACCCGCGAGCGGGGCTCAGTGCAACAGGAACGCCCACAGACTTGGCACGCCTGTGCAGATCAGCCTGCAAGATGGGCCTGGAATCAAACCACAGGCCCTCGAGTCTATGACGGCCGTTCCAGGTGCTCCCACCTACTCTTCTCCCAACCGAGACGAAAGGCAGCTGGGGAGGGCATTGCGTGAAAAGATGGGTTGTATCCAATTCATTATTCCTAGGTGCTGACAAGCCACTACCGAGGCCTGGAAATGTGTAGCGCAGCAAAAAAAAAAAAAAAAAAAAAAAAAAAAAATGATCACCAGAGGAGAAATTCATTCCCGGCTGTTCTCAGCTCCCATCACGCAAGGAAGTGTTACATTAACAAGATGGAAGGTCCCGGGTGCCTCGCCCCTAACACGGTCCCCACAGCCACTGCACTGTTGCAATTTGTGTTGCCTGCTGGGAGCACCATTCAAAGGTGGGGGAAGTTAATTCAGTTTTCCACACCCAAAAGCAGGGGGGCTCTAGGGGGCTCTGTCCCTCCTGCTATAGCCACTCCTCTTGGAGCCGTGTGTCATGACAATCCAGGATATTTACTATCCACAAAATAATATGCTAGCCACTTGGGGGGGGGGCAGGAGTTTCTGTGTGGCCATGCCAAGTCTCACTGCTCTGGGGACCAGCTCCACCTGGGGTTTCTCTCCTATAGACCCACAAGGGCCACCTGGAAGGTGCCAGCAGGAACCCACGTTAGAGACAATGGAACATGAAAGATAAGGGCTGCCCCACCACCCTGTCTCAGGTGACAGAACAGAGTAGTCTCCACTTGAGGGTGGCCCAGAGGGTGTCAGAGATTAAGTGGCCTTTGGGTCCTTGCTCTTCTCTGTCCTGTGTGGCCATTGTCTCATTCCCTAATCGGATCTCTCCAATGACCACTTCCCACGCTCCAGACTCTCAGGCCACAATGCAAGGTCACCGAGAGGCAACTGCACCAGCCTCCGGCCCAACTGCTGTGTCAATACTTCTTCCTTAACGGGATTTCAGCGCCTTCAAGCTGTCATTCACAGGTCTAGGGGCCAGCTAGCTGCATCTGCTTTGAAAGTCAAATGCAAGGGCAGGCCCGGCCCAGAAAGCCCCAGGACAAACAGATTCTGCCTGGTACGGGGACTCTGGAGAGCTGCCAGCCAGCTCCGTTGCTAGAGTCCCTGTCCTGGGCACCTCACTCCTGAGAGGCCAAGTGGGATTGCCGAGGCAAATGTCCCCTGACAGTGGAGAGGTGCACCCAGTCAGCCCTGGGGACATTACACATGAACCCCCTTTGAGTGAGGCTTTCTCCAGGCACCTGGGAGGCTTGAGAATCCACCTTCTCAGTACTGGGAAACCATCAGGTCTGAGCCCCATTGTAAAGTCTCTGCACTCCCCACCCCCCATGCCCTCCCCCTTTTCAAAACAGCCCAAACTGTGAATGTCACTGCTTTAGGGCTTCGAAGGACATCCTCTTTCATTCTCTCCGTGCACATGTTTTCATGTCCTCCCCGGGAAAGGGGGAGCCTCCCCCCCCCCATTCCTGTGTTCCTCTGCATCTTTGCCCTCTGGTGTCTGTATTTACATACTTTGCACGGCTTCCCCTTTGTACTTTGTGTGGCTTCCCCTCTGGATGTTTGTGCTTTGCGTGGCTTCTCCTAAGCCTTCGCTGTAGTGCACAGCCCCCTGAACCACAGCCCCTTCTAAGAGGACATCAAGTTAATGGGGTGTGGGTGGGTCAGGCGAGGCTGCTGCCGCCACCTCTTCAACGTCCTGCCGGGTTCTGAGCAGCTGTTACAGGGAAACACCCTCCTCTCCTGCCCCAGTGTGGCCTCTTAGAAACCAAATTCCTCAAATGCATCGAAAGCCCATGAATTCATACCCAGCGCCCAGCACGTACACATTAAGGAAAATTTTCAGGCTGGTGTACAGGCAAGAGGGAACACGGGAGCCGATGGAGGGAAGCTGACACTGGCAGGGGGATTGGTGCTTGAACATTTTATACATAAAACTCAACTGTCAAGTTCTTTAAGTTAAAAAAAAAAATTATTCTTCCAGTAGTGAAGGGCAGCTGGCAGACGAAGATGGCAGCTAAAGACATCTGTGGCAGCCCCGGGGGTCACCAAGGAACTAGAGCAGGGGCACTAATTGACTGGGAGTGGGGGGAGAGGTGCCCCCAGGAAAGATACAGGCCAGAGATAAGGATTCCATCAGTGTCAGACCAGTGCCCACACACACAGTGGCAAATCACTCTGGGGAAGATGTCTTGGCGAGTGGGGAAGTTGAGGCAGTAATAGGCAGAAGCAGCTCTGCCTTGCGTGAGGCATGTGGCCTTGGCCGTGGCCCAGATGAAGATGCACAGAAGCCCTCAGTGCAGTTTGTCCCTCCACCTGTCCTCAGCCGCAGGGGAGCTCCTGCACTTAGAGCTCAATAAAGTTCCTACAAATGGCGATGCTCCACCTGCAACCCCAGGTCCTGTCCGGGAAAGCTGCTCTCCTCAGGTGTCTTTCTGGGGGACACCTCCCCCTATCAATTTGTGCTTCTGCTCTAGTTCCTCACCAAACCCTGGGGCTGTCACAGATGCCTTTGGCTGCCATCTTCATCTATCCCGTCCTTGCCCCATACCAGGAACAAAGCTCCAAGCTGGGCATTGAGGTGAGAAGCCATTCCTTAATTGCAGAAAGCCCTGTAACTGCATTTATTAACCCCCTGTCCAGTGGTGATGAGCACCAATAAGCCGTTCATTTATGTGTTTGTTTGTGGGTCACACCCAGCGATGCTCAGGGGTAACTCCTGCCTCTGCAGTCAAAAATTACTCCTGGCTGGCTCAGGGAGCCATATAGGATGCCAAGGCTAGAACCCAGGTTGCCTGTGTGCAAGGAAAACACCCAGCCCACTATACTCTCACTCTGGCCCCCACTGAACGCATTTTAAAGATTGTCTTTTGAGTGTTAGACTTTGAAAAACAATCACTTTTTTTTTTCTCTAGCGGTTACAGACATTCCTATGTTGGAAATCATGAATGGATTAGTGATTAATTAATTACAGGCAGGTGTGGGAGAAGCCATTTATGGCTTCTTAGCATCTCTCCCCCCCCCTTCTCTCTTATGATAATTCTTTGTCTTTTAATTAATTTTTTTGCTGCCCCAACACTTCTCTTATCAGATATTGGAGTAAACTAAACAAGCAGTACAATAGGAGACCAAAGTGCTTCATACAGCTTTGAATTGCTGTGGTGCTCTGGTTTTCTCTGGGAGCAGTCTTAAGTGCCTGCTAGCTTTCCCTGGAAGTGGGACTGGACAGCAGAGATGCAGTGCCAGCATCTATTTAATCTTCCTTTCAGGGACAAAAGGGATAGCTTGATTGAAACACACAGCCATGAGCCATTGGGCTGTTCGTGGTTTCTCTTGCAGGAACCATCCTATAAGAAAGGCCTCCTCCTCCCTCCGGGCCTGCTCCACCTCTCCCTTCTGTATATCTACTGCTCTGGACACCATAACTGCTGACCATTGTGTGTCATCCAGCTGCAGACAAGACTGGACCAAGGCTTGGTGGTAGACGTACCTTCAGCTACCAGCATCTCATGTGGCAGTGCAGAAAGTAGTCACTTACACGGTGTAGCTAAGTGTAGGGTAGCAATCCTGCACCCAAGCTCCCAAATCCAGGGCCAGCTAGGTGAATGCCTGGGCACCACGTGTGCTCATGGACACTCCCCTACTCTAGCGTCTTGGGATTTTCCTGAATGAGTGAGCCACCTTAAGGGGACAAAGGTCAATGATGGAGCCAGAACTATTGACATTCAAACTGAGTTACAAGCCTCAGGACATCCCTCTGGAGTCTGCAAGCAGTTGGAAAATTTCTTAGGAAGGAAAAGCAAAGCTATCTTCTCAAAAGCAGGCAGCTTGTTAAGCAATGCCCATAGTGCTATTCAATAACTGTGATCTGAGCCTGGAGGAAGAGTATGGACTTAGAGTGCAGCCTTGCGAGGACGAGTTTGAATCCCCGGTGTCCTGTATACGTCCAGTGCAAGCCCCAAAGGCCTACTCGCTGTAATCCCCAGCATTACAAGCAATTTCGGGTGGCACCTCTACTAGGTGTGTGCAAGCCCCATAAAGGGTGTGACCCCAATGATTGCCTCAATGAAAAAGTTGTGAGACTGCTACAGCCAGGAGAGCAGTTCTGGTGAGCACTACATTTTGTGCCTCAGTTGAAGCATGACCCCAGCACATGCCAATGAATCATGTAACTAAAGGAGTACTTACCTAGGTGAGCACTGCAGCCCACAGTTCATTCTCTAGCCCATACCACATCCGGGTGCTAGGGCAAGCCCCAGACACTGTGGCAATAACACCAACAATAACAATTACTTATGCAGAGACCCCCTGCTTTCACTTCCACCTTTGCAGATGAAGTTAACCTTCTGGCTACCATTCCTGGTTTTTTGGGGGGAATTGGAAGAAGACTCCCTTCCATCTCATCTCTGTACCAGCAGCCTCTATGCCCTACCTCCTCCATCTCAGAAGGCTTATCCCCACATCTCCTAAACCAAGTAGCTGAATGCTCTCCTCATCTCACCACATACAACTCACATGTATACTTCCTGTTACTGGGTGAAGATAAGCAGAGAGAAAAGAGAGAACACCCAGCCTAATCCCTCAGACTCCCAAAGGACTAATTACAAAGATTGGATTTAGTACAACAGGACCAGAGCAAGCACAATGGGGAAGATGCATAGAAGCCCTCCAAGCCAATGAGTGAAAAATAATAAGAAGGTTTACCTGTACTAACCAGCTCTGTAAGCTCTCAGAGAATGACTTTAACAGCACCATACTGAGGTCGTTTAATGATCTCAAAGAAACAATGACACGGGTAATCCACAAAGCACAGGAATGTCTGAGAGCAGAAATGAGAAAACTACAATCAGCAGTGACAAATAATAGAGTATGATAGCTCAATAGAAGATCTGAGCATCAGAGAAACAAAAGCTGAGGGGAAAAAATAAGTGGGCTCAAAGATAAGATGCAGTAAACATCTAGAAAATAACAGAAGATGGGGAAAACAAAAAGATCAGACTATGGGAGAGTTTCAGAGGAACAGCGTAAGAATTATCAGAACCCCTGAAGAACAGGAAAATAAATTTGATGAAAAATCACTAAAGGAATCATAGCTAAAAATTTCCCAAAGTTAAGAAATTCAGGCACTCAAGTCCAAGAGATCCAGAGGAAATAGACCCAGATAGAAAATCTACAAAATATATTATAGTCAGAATGACAAAAGACAATGACAGCGACAAAATATTGAAAGTATCAAGATTATAAAAGGAAATTACATACCAGAGAAAGCCCATATGGTTCACAGCGGATCAATCAAATCAGACTCGCCAAGCCAGAAGAGAATGGAGGGATATAGTACAAAAACTCAATGAAATGAACACTTACCTCGAATACGCTGCTATGAAGCTGAGACAGAGCTTCATGGACAGGAAACAACTTAGGAGATTCATAGCCTTAAAACCAGTTTTGTCATAAGCATTAAGGAAACTTCTTAAAAAGACAAACTTCATGCACTTTGCTGTTGAGCATGGCATTCACTCATGGTACTTATGGCTGTCCCCTACTAGATTAAGAAAGATCTGTTTATTCCAAGCTTGCTAACGGATTTTATACTTTTTCAATATGAATTAATGTTTCATTTATATTGAGTGCTCTATGACTATTTGGATGATTTTTTTTACATCTCTAGAGACTTCTATTATGATCTTTTACTTATTAATGCAGATACTTAAGCATTATCCTAATATAGTCTTTTTTAACTAAAGTCAATATTTCCAGTTAAAGATAAAACATACTTTTATAGGCCAACTTCATATTTTCCTTAAAATGTTCTAATTTCCCCTTCTCTTACTAAATTGCATATTTGTGGGATTCATCATTTTCATGTACATTTTAAATGTATCAGCATAAAATTATTCATATGATTACTTTTTAAATTATATATCTGTTTAAAAGCATGCAGTTTATGAAAACAATTTATTGATACCATTGATACACAATTTTGTGGAATTTTGGGAGCTCAGTTTTATTCATCTATAAGTGAATACCTACATAGGTATTACTATTTCCACAACAAAAAGGGAAATATATATTATATACTATGCATATCATAAATACATACTAAGTCCAAAGGAATCAGAACTTACATTGAAGGGGGTGGCCTCGAAAGTCCCTTGGGACACACGTGAAGAAAAGCAAGCACACTGGTGATGGATGTGGTGTCGGAATGATGCGTGCACGAAAAGTACAATTAACAGTCTTGTAAATTTAGGTACAGCAATAAAAACAATTAAGGAAAAAAAAACAGAGCGCCCAAAAACAGATGACTAGTTAAAGAAACTTTGGTACATCTACACAATGGAATACTATGCAGCTGTTAGAAAAAAATGAAGTTATGAACTTTGCATATAAATGGATCAACATGGAAAGTATCATGTTAAGTGAAATGAGTCAGAAAGAGGAATACAGACATAGAAGGATCACACTCATCTATGGAATATAAAATAGCAGAGTGGGAAACTAACACCCAAGAGTTGCAGAGATAAGGACCAGGAGTTCTGCCCCACAGCTTGGAAACTGGCTTCACATACTGGGGAAAAAGGCAGCTCAGATAGAGAAGGGAACACCAAGTAGAGGATGTTGGGAGGACCCATTCGGGTTGGAAGATGTGAACTAAAAGTAGACTATAGACCGAACATGAAGGCCACTCAATACCTCTATTGCAAACTACAACACCTAAAAGGAGAGAGAATAAAAGGGAATGCCCTGCTGCAGAGGCAGGGTGGGGTGGGGGGGGAGATGGGATGGGGGTGGTGAGAGAGATACTGGGATCATTGGTGGAGGTGAATGGGCACTGGTGGAGGGATGGGTAAACGATCACTGTATGAGTGAAATGCAAACACAAAAGTTCCTAAGTTTGTAACTGTACATCACAGTGATTCTTTAATAAAAAAAAATTTAAAAAATAAAAATGATTAAAGTGAAAAATAAAAATTAAATTAAAATATTTAGACAGGGACAACGAGATAATATTGGGTTAAGGCGCTTGACTTGCTCATGGCCTATCTGGATTTAATCTCCAGCACCAAAATATTGTCCCCTGAGCCCCTTCCAGAGTGATCCCTGAACATGGAACTAAGAGTAAGCCCTGGACACAGCAAGATGCACTACCCCCCTCCAATAAAGCCCTAAGCATCTATACATAAGATAGAAATGCTGATTGGCAGGAAGAAAAAACTGGAAGCAGGTTGGAGTGGGGCTCTGGACCACTGTGTGCCTCAGCCACAGGGTTGGCTCCATGTGGCACCAATGCTTTTGCTGTTTCTGGCAAGCCCAGGAGGTTCCCTGTCAAGCTCTTCAGTAGAGGGGTGAATAGCAGTGGGGTGGCAAAGAGGGGGCACCCTGCCATGCAGGGAGCGGGAAAAGAAAATGAGAGTCACTGCTAAAGATTTTTAAAATCATGCAGGTGGTGTTTCCTCTGTCTGAGCACACAATTCCTGGAGCTTCTCATACTCAGTCTTTTTCTCTCTCTCAGGTGTGGAAGCATCAAAAGACTGGAAAATTGGAATGCATGGGGTCCTTAAAATTAGGACTCCTGGTGCTGGAGCAATAACACAGCGGGTAGGGTGTTTGCCTTGCACAAGGCTGACCCGGGTTCAATTCCCAGCATCCCATATGGTCCCCTGAGCACCGCCAGGAGTGGTTTCTGAGTGCAGAGCCAGGAGTAACCCCTGTGCATCACCAGGTGTGACCCAAAAAGCAAAAAAAAAAAAAAAAATAGGAGTCCTAAAGTAACCATATAGATAGTTGGTTTTGTTACTGTAGCTATTGTTTTTAGATCCTTAGGCATAGATTTCTGAGCAGCAGTTTACAGTAATAATGATGTCAGGGGCTGGAGAAGCAGAACAGGGATGTAGGTGCTTGTGTTGCACACCTGGCATTCCATACAGCCCCCCACCCACTTTCAGGAATGATCCCTGAGAAGAGACAGGAATAAGTCCTGAGCACAGCTGGGTATTACCCCTCACCCCCCAAAAAACAAAAACCAAACTGAGTCCAAGGAAATATTTCAACAGGATGAACCTCAGTTTTTGCATACAGGAGACCCTGTTTGGATCCCCTGCACTACACGGCTCTCTAAACACTGTCAGGAGCATACACTTAGCGTGGAATAGCGCTTGAGCACCCCTGGGTGTGGCCAAACCCCATAATAATAATAATATAATAATAATAATAATAATAATAATAATGAGAAAGTTCTCTGTGACATATGGTTACATGAAAAAAAAAAGAGCAGATCATAGAGTTTGCAGAGCCCCATGCAGAATAAAACATGAGAGTTCAAAAATCAAGAATTTCAAGACCACATGGCAGAGGGTTAAAGCACATCCTGCAGAGCTCCTGAGAAACTGCCTGCATGACTCTGCATTCATTCTGCACGCGGCAAAGAGAGCCTTGGGAGGCAGCCGTGGGAAAAGTGAAAGAAGACGTAAATCAGAGGTTTACCTATGGAAGAAGGAGGATGGTGGGAGGAAAGGAATTCCCATAACACTTCTATTTATGTTCCTGTTTGGACCACGTGAGTGACTTACCCATCTGAAAAAGGAAATCATTAAGAGCAAGTCCCTGGGGCTCCAGAAATCCCATTTAAAGAGTCTAAGCAAGGCAGACCTCCTGTCCACACTTCCCAGAGACTGCAGGTGGCTCAGTGAAAATCCTGGGGATGGGAGAAGCCAAGAACAGGAGCATATGATCATGAATACTAAAGTCACAGCTGTCCTCTCTTGCACCACTCACTTATATGTCACTTAGATATCTATGAAGCCCAAAAAGAATAGGAAATATTCTCATACTCCTTGACCTCTGGGAGGTTCTCCTCCCCCTCTTGAATTGTTCTGGCTTCAGAAATAAAGGATTAATACTCCAAATATATAGAGCACTCACAAAGCTTAATAACAACAAAACAACAACCCATCATGAAATAGGGAGAAGAGATGAGCAGACGGCTTCCCTGAAAAAAGACGTGCGGAAGGCCAGTGGGTATATGAACCAAAATGCTTATCTTCACTTATTGGCCAGGAAATGCAAATTGAAACAGCAATGAGCTATCAGTCATAGCAGTCAGAATAGCATATGTCAAAAAGATGGAAAACAACAAGTGTGGTGGAATGTAGTGAAAAGGAAACCTCCTGTGCAAGCTGCCCCCCACCCCCACACACAGATAGGAATATATCAGAATATATATATCAGTATATATATATTTATATATATAGGAAACCTACTTTGCCAGCTGCCCCCACACACATACACACATAGAGGAATATATCAGAATATATATCAGTATATATATATTTCTATATATAAAGAAAACCTACTTTGCCAGCTGCCATATATATGTATGTATATATATATGTGTGTATATATAGATATATGTGTAGATATAGCTCTCTCTATATATACACACACAAACACACATAACACACACATACATATATCAGTACTACTCTAGCCAGTGAGGGGCTACATCTCATCTCATGTACAGGTTGGGCAGATGTTTCAGTAATATTAGTAATAATCATTCAAACACTGGAGAAATAGTATGGGATTAAGGAGTTTACATTCATTTGACCTCAGTTCAATCCCCAGCACCACATATTTTTCCCCTAAGAACAAATGGGTCACTCATGAGCACAGAACCAGGAACAGCTCCCAAATGCAATACAACCAACATAACTAAGATACTTTTTAACTTTATCAAACGAGATATGCTCATATTTTTCCAGAATGGTGCAACCAAAAGAAATGGAAACGAAACACAAGATGTTTCTGAATGACAGACAACTGTAATAATTTGCCTGATTTAATTACTTAAAACATGCCAACTGGATTATTTCTTTAATTTTCATGATTCCCCACAACTTTTCTCATCTAGAGATAAACAAATCCAAAAAGAAAAGTGACTTTTTACCCTTGTTACCCTGTGAACAAAAGATGGGACCTAATTGAAAGACATCTTCGCTTCAAAGCCTCTTAACCATTTACCACACAAAATAGAAGTCCCTATGAATGATATATATCATTTATATTTACATCATATCATCACTATATAGAGATATATCTATTATCTATATCACCTATTAAAACTGAAATGGAATTATTTTTTTCTGATTTGTTGTACTCATTGCAATTTCAACTGTCTAGAACAAAATAGGGCTAATTGGAAAGTAGATATTATCTATGTTGAATACGGGGGTATTCTTTGTACTATTGATAACTTTCTTTGTAATATCAAATATATGGTAGATGCACCATTGTCTGAGCCACATTGATGCTCAGTATGGTCGATATCCCCTTTTCCATAGAAACATTTCTTAAAATTTGACAACTTGACAACTGTTGGGAGCAACTCTTTCGAGACTTATCCACAAGCTCTCCAAGTGATGTAAGAGTTGAGGCAGTTAGGAAGAGTGATGGGGAATTGCTTCCAAGACTACAGATAAATCAGTAAAGTAATGCAGAATCACAAAAGGTCAAAATCAGAAGCAGATGTTGGCATATTTTAGCTGAGGAAATGAAGATTCCAGGACTCAGTTTAAATTGGTCGTGAAATAATTATGAAGGTGGGACCAAACCCCACTGTCCCCTTGGAAATTTTTTTCTTTCAGAATTGCCTACAACACTAGGAACAATTATCTATGAAGAGAGCTACACACAGACATCTCTATCATCTCTATTGTCTTGCACTGATGCTCCACAAAATTGTGGTAACTTCTTTGATAGAAGAGCCCATTTTAGAGAAATCTTTCTGTTCTAACACCTAAAATAACACTTAAAATACTACAGGGCAGCAGATAATAAGTGTCTGCTGAAACAGTGAAAATAAATGTATGAATGACATCCATCAGCTAATATACTACCATAAAAATTAATGGCCAAGTTATACAATTAATACCTCATTATGAAAATTTAATTCCTTCTTACATCCCACCAATAAAATATTTAAATATTTTTAATCTATTGATACTTAGTAATAGTGGCTGGAACTTTTATTCCCAGGAGGCATACGCTGGAGATGAAACAGGACCCACATCAAATTTCTTCTTCAAGAATTGGAAAGTGAAAACAAAATGTGATTAATGCAGTAAAAGAGCAACATTTTGCAGATCAGCTTAATATATTGCCCTTGAATGCCTAACTGTATTTGTGTGATGTTGTCAAATTACTACTCAATAAGTGCTTTAAAGCTTGTTTGGCTTGTTCAAATTTAAAATATTAAAAGAGAGCACAGAGGTCTGGCTGATTTTTTTAAAACTCAATATCCAAAGTAGTTAGTGGTTAGGGAAAGAAAAACATCTGTGATTTGTATAGTTGCTAATTTAGTTGAATTATCATCTATCCAAGCAAAAAAAAGAATTCCTCTGCTTCTTTTGGAGGACCAGTTGTAGAGGGAAGATGTGACTTGGTTGCCAAAAGGACATTTTCTTTATAGGAAAAAAAATCTTAATTTTATGCAAACACTTCTCTTTTTATTTCTCCCCCACTTTGTTTTTCTAGTTCAGAGCAATGAAACAGGAAGAAGGAAAGTGATTTGGGGACTTTTCTGAGATTAATAAAGTCATGTTTTCTTGGGAGACTAGTTGAACCTTGGCCAGGTGATGAGACATTGCAAGGCAGAGTATTAAAAGTTTCCAGTAAAAGCTACAAAAAGAGGATGGCTGCCAGTAGCTAAAGAGGAGAGAGAAGGGAATTGGCCTAACCCTCTCAGAGTAATTGAAAATGTGAACGTTCCACTGAAATGAGAAAAAAAAGACACCAAAAAACAGAACTAAAAAATGATCAATAATCATTTGGGGTTTAATGGGACAAGGAACCTACCCTTCAACACAGATTTTTGTAGTCTTTCTTGTACTCACCGGAGCATCACTTTCTAAACTATTCCTGACTATTTTAAGAATTGTATGCAGATTTTCTTATTTGCATTTCTATACTTCTAAAAATGAGTGATTCTCACAAAATTCATCTGCAGCAAAATCATTTAGCAGCTTCTTGAAAATGAAGATTCCTGAACTGAAATGGGTGGATCTAAGAGGTTATTAGGTGAACAGCGATTGGGGATGGAGTGAGGGTTAGGGATGGAGGGCTCTAAGGAATCTCTGTTTTAACAAGGGAAAGAAAATAGGGTTCCAGGTAATTTGATACAAGGGATTCACATCTCACTTTTGAGATGCTGCTCTTATGATTTAGATGCCAAGTCATATCCTGAATCTTTGCAGCTGGAGGAAAGAATCACCACCAGATGGAAATTTGTCAAAATTAGAGGCATAATGGAAAGGAGGACTCTGAGAGGTTAGGGGGTAGCGATTTTATCATTTAAATGGGAGGCTGTCAACTCACTACTTCATAAATGTTTCAGAGCTTACTTGCTTCGTTCAACTTTAAAAATATTAAGTGAATGAAAGGAGCTCTGAGTGAATTTTTACAAATTCAACACCAAAAGTGATGTCAAAGAAAAATCAGTGGATTTGCTTAATGGCTTACTTTATTACATAATTTTAGAATCTAGGACACATGGATTCAAGACCCAGGGAACAGGATGAAGAACCACAAAAACACATTTTACTTACTTCTTCATTCTGCCCTTGAATCGCAAAGTAATGACCTGATGATCATTGTCACTGTATCACTGTCATCCCATTGTTCATCGATTTGCTCGAGCGGGCACCAGTAACGTCTCCATTCGTCCCAGCCCTGAGATTTTAGCAGCCTCTTTTTACTAGTCTTTCCCAATGACTGGAGGCTCTTTCAGGGTCAGGGGAATGAGACCTGTAATTGTTACTGTATTTGGCATCTTGAATACGCCACGGGGAGCTTGCCAGGCTCTGCCGTGCAGGAATATATACAAAGGTATACGTGATCAAACAGTACAAAGAATATCTTCACATTTACTCTGTATCTAATACCTTTACCTGATGATAGACTGAGATAATTTGTTAATGCCTGCACTGAGAAGTCCCCATTTGTTTGCAAATAATCAGTTTTGCCCTGTTGCCTTTTTCTCCAGGCGCGGCATGTCCAATCCCGCCTTTCCAGTTCAAAGGACCTTCCTTTAATTTAATTACAACCCTTCCCTCCATTGGGAAGACATAGGAAGAACTCTGCGTCATGTATTTCTGCCCCTTCCCAAATTTGCCCATGCTTTCTTTTCTCCCTCCTTCGATGCATATGAGAATTTCATGCAGCATTGTGGCCCGAAAACCATTTCCCTCCCTGGAGTGTCTGGGCCACATGAGCACGAAAGAGAAGTAATACTAATGGCTTCTTACCTGCATCCATCCAAAGAAAAGCAATCTTTCATTGACTTATGTTCACTCAGAGAAGTAAGAGAGACATTCTGGGATGCATCTTGGAGACATTTTGTCCACACCAGCCAATGGAATCAGAGGGTCTGAGGGCCCCTTTCTCTCAAGCTTTCATTATTTTCTAGGTTCTTCAGGTCCTTTTCTCCAATGTCTGACCCCAGTTATGAACCATTAACACCACAACAACCATCAAGGAGTGAGTGACTCGGAATTAGAGCCCTCCACGCCCACCATGCATCTATCCATTCATCTGTAATAGCAGATGGCACTGGGCATCCAACCTTCGCAGCGAGCCTTTGTCCTACAGCCTGATTTCAAATGCTAATGTGCATGACCAAGGACAAATTATTTAGTCTCTCTGGACAATATTTTCCTCCTTTATGAGAGGGGTATTCCTACCTGTGGGGCTTTTGAGAATCCGAATAATGTAATAGAAATGCCTGGACATAATAGGTGTTCAATAAATGGCAGTTGTTATTTTATGCATGAGCCTTAGGCTAATGTATGTGTGAACATTTAGTTATTAATTAGAAAGTAAATGAAAGCTGGCTGGAGGGAATTGCATTTGACCTTTAGCAAATTATTTCATTTAGGCGCGCTGATGCAAAACTATCACATCTGATCAAGAAGGATGAAAATAAATCTGACTGACAAAAGATATTTTAACAAATCCTCAATCTCCCTCCAAGATCACTCCATCTATGGCCACCCCACTGTCATTTGTATGCCAGTTGGGAGGCTTTTATGCCCTTCCCTCTCTTGTCACAGTCAATTAGGGGCCTGATTCAGCTCAGAATAACCTTTGCTAAGTACCTACAGCTAGACTGTATTCAAAAAAAGAACTGCAATTACTTTTTATCCTTCTAAATAAGCTTGTCACCAAATACACCTGGGTGTCCTAGGCTTGCCAGGCTCTGCCTAAAGTATTCCAAAGGAATATGGGGAGATGGCTCAAAGGGCTGGAATTTTGCATTCAGGGTTCCCAGATTCAACCCCTGATACCACATGGCCCCTAGCACCACCCAGAGTGACTCCACACAGGGAATGGCCCCAGCACAATGGGGTGTGGTCCCAACATAAATAAATAAGTGAAGTTCTCCTGGTTTGCAGTCAGCTCAGCTGATACAGTGGTGTACAGGAAACTTATGTGTTCATCCCTGAACATGACCCCATCCTTGTGCAGGGTGAGCCTGTCCCAGGTGCCATAAAGCACCCCATAACACAGGAGCTGAACCATGAGAGTTCCATGCCTGGCAGAATTGTGATCTGTTACATGAAGAAAAGCACATCTGTTTCAGCTGATGAGAGAAAAGAGAGGAAAATAAGAGCTTTCTGCCAGTTCCAAATTGAAAATCACACACATTGTGATTTTTATCTTGGAAAATGCACAGAGAATGGTCTGATGGCAGGAATGGGTGTTAAGAGAAGGAGAAAGATGAGGGTCTGTGAAGTTATTTCTGGGGTACAGAACAATGCTCAAGGGAGAGGGAGGATGCATAAGGTTAAATGGGATTACAAGGCTGGGCTTGCCTTTCTTAGCAGAGCAGTTGTTGACCAAAAACTGACTGGCAGAGTAAGGGAAGAAAGGAACTAAAGCAACCACGTTTTTTTTTTTTTCTTTTTCGAATAAACAGAACTGGCAAAGGAAAGAAAGGAGTGTGTAAAAAAGAAATCAATTGCTGATACTATCCTGTTGAAAAAGATTTCAGTTCCCAGAACAAAGAGATTTGTCCTTTTCACAAGGGAGTCGCTCATGCTGAATAACACCTGGGTAAATGGTGCGATCAGGGGCCACCTCATCAGGAGTTTCTCTGCTTTGCACTTACCTGGGTTGAGGATGTATTAGAAAGTCCAACCCAATGAACTTTGCAAAAGGGCTGTGATTAGCTTCCAAAGGTTCCAACTGTGCAAACAGCCAATATAATAAGCTCGCATGTGGTGACTGATTACACCCATTACCATTCCTGCATATCTCTGCCTCCTAATGCCCACAGAGGAACAGGAAGGAGAGTCAGGCAAACATCTTCAGGACTAGTTTATTAAGCTAATATACCAGGCATTGCCCATTTTGCATCCTGAGAAGCCATCAAGCCCTTTGAACTTAGCATTTTCATTAGAAACCATCTATTTTAAATAATAATACAGTAAATCTTTGGAGTGCTTTTTACCCAAGGATTTCAAAATGCATTACTATTACTGCTGATTCTCAGCGTTTGGTAGATAGTATTACATTAATTTTCTAGATGGTTAATCTAAAGCTTCTAATGGCAAAATGCAAAATCAGCTACAAAGGTAGCGTACACTACCTTAGAGGAGTCTAGGTCAAGTGCTTACTATCAATCTAAGTTACTACATTTATTGGTATGTGGCAATGTTCAGATGCACAATCATGAGCTTTGAGCAGATGAAGACTCGGTGGCGTTCCATTTGTAAGAGGGCCCTGGCATGGGCGGCTGCCTAGTACACACTAGATATGCCTAAGTTTGGGGAGAAGCTCATGATACTAACTCCATTGCAAAGCAGTGACACATGTCGTCCGGGCTCTGTCATGAACTAATGGGACAGCAGGACTAGATCTTGGTGCTGAATTTGCTTCTGAGCAAATGATAGTATCCAATTCATTCTGTACAGAGTGTATCTCTCCCCTCAGACCTATTCGGTGGCATAGTTACAGACAAGGCTAGAAGTTTAGCTTCTAGCCTAATTCTTCAGCTCTCATAATAATCTTATCAACTCCCTTCTCCCCCGTTTTCTTAAACAGCTCCTTCTCTGCACAATCAACCAGATCGGTTTCTATAACTTGCAGACAGATGTCTGCAGATATTCCATTATAATATCTGGAAAGGAAAGGTTCACAAACTTCCTTTTTAAACTTTTAAAATTATTAATAGGCAATTGTCAATCCACTTCAAATTTCCTCAGTGGATGTTTGTAATTTATAATTATCTAGTATCAACTGAGCACTGCATACAAAATTCTGCTTTAAATATAGGAAACACTAAGTATCTACAATGTCATGTATTATACCAAGGGCTAGAAAGTAAGGAAAAATCAGCAGACAGGCATGGTTACCCAAAGAATTGATAGTTTACAGGGAAAGGCAGACAGTAACTGAGAAACACACCAATTCATGATATAAATGACTAAGAAGGCATCCTTGAGGAAATAGTATGTTAGCAATAGGTACACCTTCAAAAAGAGCATAGTAGGGCCCAGAGTGAACTAAAAGAGCTAGAGCAGATAGAGCAGATGCTTTGTATGCAAGAGGTCTGGATTTAATCCCTGCCACTTTGTGGGCCCCTGAGTACCCCAAAGCACAGAGCCAGGAGTATCCCCTGAATACCACTAGATGTGGACCAAAACCAAACCAAAGCAGAATCTATTGGAAAATGAACAGCAAGGAAATCAAAATCATTGCAGACAGATGCCTAAGAGATAGTACCTTGTCTTTGCCTGTAGCCAACACTGATTCAACCCTGTCATAGCACCACATGATTCCTTAACATCACCAGGAGTGACCTCTGAGCACATAACCATTGAGCAATCCCTGAGCACTACTGGGCGTCGCCCAACCACCCCTACCCCAAAATAGATGCAGACAGACCAGTTGGGAGGCAATTTTAGTAATTAAAAGGAAGTTGATGGCAGCTTAGTCAGGGGTAGTAAAGATAAAGATAGAGAAAAGGACAGGTGATGGATGTGGTGTTGGAATTATGTGCATGAGAAACCATGGTTAACAGTATTGCAAATCACAGAATATCAATAACATGTTTAAAAAGAGAGGGGGAAAAGGCAGACACAAGAGATATTTAGGAGAGAAAAATCAAGCAGGTTTTGCAAAGAGCTGCATGTGGAGAAATGAGATGAAGTTAAGAATGACTCCCTGGTTCATGACTTAAGCCACAGGAGAGGTAATGCTGTCTACCCCTGGGAGAACACTGGGAGAAAACCTGGGTTGGTAGGGTCATTATGGCTCAATCTGAAATGCTAAAATGAGTTCCCTTCAAAGAACCCATGAGACATAAAGCTCAGAATGGAAGATCAGGTTCAAGGCATGAAATACCATATTTCACCACATAATCAGCCCACCCTGATTTTAGTATTTTTAATATGTAGTAACTTTTAAGGACTGGAGCAATAGCATAGAAGGTAGAGCATTTGCCTTGCATGTGGCCGACCGGGTTTGATTCTTCTGACCCTCTCAGAGAGCCGGCAAGCTACTGAGATATCCCGCCTGCCCAGCAAAGCCTGGCAAGCTACCCATGGTGTATTCATATGCCAAAAACAGTAACAACAAGTCTCACAATAGAGACTTTACTGGTGCCTGCTCGAGCAAATCGATGAGCAATGACAGTGACAGTGACATTGTACTGTGTTGCAATGAGCAGTGTTATGCAAATATATTTTCCAGTTAACGTTTTTTGTGTCATTGGTGTAGACACCAACAGGTAGAATCACTGGGTCATATGGAAGACTATTCTTACTTTTTTCAGAAGCCTACACATTCTTTCCAATAGAAACTGGATAAGACAACATTCTCACCAATATTGAATGAGGGTTCCATTTTCACCCCATCCAGCCAACATTTGTTGGTTCCAGTCATTTTAATGTATGCCATTCTCACTGATGCGAGACATTATCTCATTCTCATTTAGATTTTCATTTCCCTGATAATAAGTAACAATGAACACTTCATTTCAAATGCCTACTGACGTTTCACATCTCTTCTTCAGGGAAGTGTCTGTTCATCTTCTCTCCCCATTTTCCAATAGGGTTATTCTTATTTTGTTGTTGTTGAGCTTTGGGACTGCTTAATGTATTTTAATGCACTATTGCGGCAATGTGGGAAGATGCCATCATTGACAACATCAATGAGGAATACGATCAACTGGTTCAGTACCTCCATAACTGCACGAAGAATGCTAAGAGTGGGAAAGCCACAAACAGACGCCTGTTTTCGGAAACTCTCGAGCTCATTCACCAACATGGTTTGGCACGAGCCTTAGGCAACCACAAGCTAACGTCCGAGCTCACAAAGCTGTGCAGAGAAATAATAAAGGAAGACCTCAAAGAGAAAAGAACAGCAGGGTTGGCCGATGCGGCAGAAACTGGGAAAAGTATTCACAATGCTCGCCTGTCTTTCACCAACTATAAGACCAAGATGACTGCCCTCCAATGTCCTGATTGATCTATCACATCTTCCAGAAGGGTAATGGAGAGGATTATTCACAACTTCTACTTGGGTCTCTTCAACAGCCATGTTCACCTGCCCATATAACAAATTCTGCAGGATGGATATGTCGTTCCCAATGGCCTCCCTTCCAAAATCTGACATGCCATTTCTTCAGTAAAGACGTGTACAGAACCTGGTCCAGACAAGGTCAGACCCAAACACCTGAAGAATCTGCCACCAGTACTCGTCAATACACTGACTCGGCTCTTCACACGCTATCTGTTCATATGCAAGGTTTTTTCCCAATGGAAAACCAGCAGGACTGTTCTTTTGTACAAGAAGGGAGACATCCATGACATTGGCAACTATCGCCCAATCTGCCTGTTCTCCATCGTCTACAAGTTGTTCACTCGGAGTAATCCTGAATAGAATAGGAAGAACACTAGACGAAGAACAACCATGTAAGCAAACTGGGTTCTGAAAAGGATTCAGCACGATTGACCATATCCACACAGTGACCAAGCTCATTGAAGTTTTGGGAAAGTGCAAGATGCTGCTCTGTCTCACATTTATTGATTTAAAGAAGACCTTTGATTCTGTTGAGACTGAAGCAGTCATCGAAGCCCTAGCCACACAGGGCATTCAAACTTAGTACATCTAGATCCTCCTTGAGCTGTATTACGGATTCACCACCAGGATCTCACCATTCTACAAGGAAGTGATCATTGACGTAAAGAGAGGGGTTCAACAGGGTGATATCATTTCACCGAAACTCTTCAGTGCCACCCTCGAGAACGTCATGCGACGACAACTGGAATGGGAAGGAATGGGAGTGAAGATAGACGGTTGGTTGGCAACTATACCACCTCCGCTTTGCTGATGACATCATTCTAATAACACCAAACATTAGCCAAGTGGCACAAATGCTGGCCAACTTCAACCGTGAGTGTGGAAAGATCAGACTGCATCTGAATCTCACCTAAACAATGTTTATGAAAAATGAACTAGTCCCTGACATTCCATTTGCTCTCAATGGAACGAACATCTCTGAATGCAGCAGCTATGTGTACCTGGGTTGAGAACTCAACATGAGGAACGACTTGGCACCAGAACTGCACAGGAGGAAGAGAGCAGCGTGGAACATCTTCAAGAGCGTCAGAAAAGTGGTTAAGAGGACAAAGAAACTCCAGCTCCGGGCACATCTTTTCAACTCCACAGTTCTTCCTGCACTAACATACACCTCAGAGACCTGGGCCCTACGAAAACAAGATGGGAACACTATTTGTGCATCCCAAAGAGGAATCAAAAGAGCTATGCTTGGAGTATCACATTTCACTCAAGTGAGACAAGGAATCTAAAGTTCTGACCTCCGTCAATGATCAAGAATCAGGGACGCTTTCTCGTTTGCCAAGGAGTTAAAAATCAGATGAGCTGGTTCAACCAGTTCAACCCCTGGAACCACATAGTCCCCCAAGCATGGCTAGGAGTGACTAATGAGCACATAGCCAGGAGTATCTTTTGAGCACTGCCAGTTGTGACCCAAAACACTCCCCCCAGATGCATTATTGTCATCTGAAAAAAATAATTAAATGGAATTTTAAGAAAAGAAAGACACCTTTGAGGTTCATCTCCTATTAATGGCTATATTTTCCTCAACATTTTATGGATTCTGGCCTAATTTTGAGGTCTTTAATCTAATTTGAATTAAGTTTTTTGCACAGCATAGAGGAAAATCTAGCAGCTGAATCAAAGGGAGTGCCATGTCCTGGCACCATAAAATAGCTCGGCATTAGGGACCAAAAAATTAGGCTTATTGGGGTAAAGGGAACACTTTGGAAGCCTGAAAGCAGTAAAATCCTGGAGTAAGTTGAAGATGACTTAGAGCTGAGGAAAGAAAGGGAAAAACTAGAAACTAATGGGAAGTACTTAAATTCATTGTTAATTAATTCTGGCCCCTGCTTTTCTTTTTTTCCACTCAGCACCAGTATATTTGCCTGCAGGTCTGGAAGATATTTCCCATTTATATGCATGCTTATTTTTTCCCTTCTCAATATTCCTTTGCAGTAATGCATTGCTTGTACTAATTATAACTGCCAGCTATTGACTAAACCTGATACGGAGTTGAACTGAATTTATTTCTTAATTTAGTATTAATACACACACAAAATCAAATTCTTCCTCCCCACTCTTACCCCTCCAGCCCCAAGCTGTAATTATGAAATAAAGAGACATGAAACAAAGCCAACCAAGAGGGCACAGGCGTAGGAAAGCAAAGATCGGTATTGCTCCACTGCAGATTATACCTCATAAGTCAATCACACACCCTGCCTTGTTTCACACTTCCAAGACAAACAATGCTGCAGCCTGCAGGAGATATTACACAGCACCTGAAACTAAAGTCACTGTTGGTATTTTCCACAAGACCTGTGCAGGTAAGAGCTTACGATGCACCATCCTCACCCCCTGCCTCTTGACATTTGTCAGGACTTCAGGTGACATAAATTACATCAACCAACACCTAGCAGATGTCTGACGCACAGTAAATACTCTAAACTGTAATTTAAAAAATCACTGAAGAAAATCAAATGACAATGAGCCATATCTAATCCAATAATGAGGTAATATAATAAAATGCTAAGTACCCAGCAAAAAGAAATGCTATATAAATATTAGCTATTGGTGGAATTATTATTATGTCAGGTCACTGTTGCTCTTGTTCACTTTATGAAAACTGAGAAGAGTTTCTCCCACTTTTTCTTCTTCATCTTCTTCTTTTTAAAATGTTTTCACAAATAACAAAGGCATTTAGACCACCACCAACCTCCTTTCAGAGAGAGAAACATGATCTCAGACATGGCTGATCTGTTGGGAATGTAAACAGCACATCTCCTACACAGGGCAATTTGAACACAGCTAGCAAAGATATAAAAAGAAATTCTTTTCTACCCATCAGGTCACTCTGGAGAATTTATCCTACAGATTAACTCACACTCATGTGTATGCAATATGCTACATGGTTATTCATGGTAGACTTATTCAAAATGGAAAAATGGAAACAAATCTAATATCCATCATTAGGAAGTTAATTAAATAAACATTGAATGTGCATAGGATTTGAATAACATACAGCAAAGAACAATTTGAATGAGGAAGATATATGTATGCTCTCACAATAAGATCTATTATTAAGTAAATTTTAAAAATGTGAGGGGGTGAGAGATAGTACAAGAGTTAAGGCACTTGTCTTGCACATAGTCAAGCCCTATTCAACCCCCTGCACCATGTACAGTTCCCCCAAGCACAGAGCCAGGTGTAAGCCATGACCACTCAAAAAACAGAAGAATATAAAATGAGCTAAATTTTAGTGTAATTGCATGTGCTCTACATTAAGAAATTGTGGAAGGAAGGATATGGAAGAAACTAAAAAGAATGACTGTCATGCAGGGCTGGGAGAATTAGGCTAGGGATAGTACATGTAATGAAATACTTTTATTATGGAAGTGTTATTTTCTATTCAAGATCAATAGGGAGAGAGGTTAACTTGCCTCTATTTCAAGTAAACCTAAAATCAGTAACTTTGTCATATGACTGTCCGAAGAGAATACATTTTACTAACTGGCAGTATTTGAAGTGGGTATCCAAGAAGTTCAGCATCTTGAACAGTCTGTTCTCTATACTCTAAGCTTCTTCCCACCCACTGAGGTTTGTTACCACCTATAAGAAAGATAACTGACTGGCAAGCTGGAACTCCTTATTGACTGGCTTAATACAGTGTGTGGAGTTCTGGCTCCATTCTTACATCTATGTATTCTTTCAGGGACACGGGAGTATAAATTAAGAAAAAATCTCATAGGTCACAGACTTGCTATCATAATTCTTCATTTCTTTGCTTTCATCATTTAAATTTGGACTTTTAATGTGATTTGCAAATAGCTTTGTGTGATATGATATTAGAGGTCAGAGGACTCCTCAATCCATCTAAAAATACATAAACACACTGCAACAAAAACCCATTAAAAGTGGAAATAGCTAATCCTTTACATGAGGAGAATAAATAATTCAACTCTAGGCTGCCCCACCATAAATCAGTGGTGCTGTTATCAGATGCCAACGCTGGAATAGGAAACCAAAGCAGAAGTATTAAACTTTGACAATAAAAAAAAAGAAATGGAAAAACTTGGGATGAACCATTCATCTCCTTTCGAAGCAGGTCTCTAAACAGACTATGTAATGAATGAGTGGGAAATATTTGGTGACTTAATTCCATTTATCTGTAGGTTTTGTGAGACTATAGAGAAACTGCCTCCTTCTTGTATTGCTGGTAGGAAAGGATTATGGTTCAGCCACTGTGGAAAACAGTTTGGCAGATCCTCAAAAGTTTAATAAAGTCTAACCATACAACCCAGTAATTGCTCTTAAAGGTATATAAACCAAATCATTAGAAAAAAGTTTTCAAACAAAACTGTACACAAATGTTCCAATTTGTATCACTGTATCACTGCCATCCCATTGTTTATTGATTTACTTGAGCAGGCGCCAGTAATGTCTCCATTAGCTCCAGCCCTGAGATTTTAGCAGCCTCTCCTTACTCATCTTTCCCAAGGATTGGAGGCTTCTTTCTTCTTTAGGGGAATGAGACCTGTTCTTGTTACTTGACATATCTAATACACCATATCTAATACACCATCTAATACACATATCTAATACACCACGGGGAGCTTGCCAGGCTCTGCCATATTCCGATTAGTATTATGCACAATAGCCCAGTGGTGAACCCAAATATCAATCAGTTGGAAATGAGACAATATAGCTATACAGTGGAATAGTATCCTGCTGTAAAAAGGTTAGTATTATGTGTTACAATATGGATAAACTTCAAAACCATTGTGCTAAGTGACACAGGAAGATATAGGGTGCATCCCTGCCTTTGTGAGAAATATCCAGAATAGGTAGATCCACAGGGAAAAAAAATCAAATCAGTTGTTGGCAGAGCCTGGAGGTGGGGAGAGGAAATGGGAGTTTCAATGCACCTGGAGTTTTCTTTGGAAGTGATCGAAATGTTCTGGAACTAGATAATGGCTGCCTGACATTGTGACAGTACTAAATGTCACTGAGCAGTCGTCTATTAAATGGTTTAAAGGATGACTTTGGGAGGGGGAGTTGGGGCATATCCAGCAGTGCTCAAGGGCTATTCCTGTGCTTAGAAGTAGTCTCCAGTGGCGCTGGGGAGAGAATATGTGGTGCCATGGATTTGAACCAGGATCACAGCTGCCTGCAAGGCGAGGGGCTTTATTCTTGTACTATCTCTCCGGCCTTAAATGACAACCTGTATGTGAACCTAACCTTAAAAACAACCTCAATGGCCCAGCAAAGTCAAACTGTTCCCAGTCACTTATCTGTGGCTCCTCTGGTGATCTTGGGTCAGCCGGGCTCGGCTTCAGGCCATGCCCAGGTCAGCCTCACCTGTTTCTCAGCCTCTTGTACTAAAGGTGAGAAAGGACTAATTCCTCTTAGGATGATGACCCGTAAGGATATGCCCAGTCTGCAAACACGTTCAAAGCCTTGACCTTGGGTCAGCTGACACCCAATTGGCAGCATAAGTTCCGCAGCTGAGCACCAGGACAGAAGGTAGGGAGGCCAGCCCACTGCGAGGACAGGGAGCTGCAGGATTGACGGACAGCACAGACAAGCCTAGCACAGACAAGCCTAGCACAGACAAGCCTAGCACAGACCACTATATTTAGTAAGCAAGTCAGAGCAAGACGGACACTGCATGATCTCATTGAGATGTGGAATTTAAAAACCAAACTCAGAGTAGAGAGTCAAAGGAAGTTGGTGGACAGGGCTGGTGGGGGGGAGGGCGGGGGGGGTTGTCATGTGCAGGGACAGGGCTGAAGGGAGAGAGCAATCGGGAGGCCCTCAGCAAAGTGCACAGGCCTGCAGTGAGAAGAGCAGTGCGTTCTTGCATTCTAAGGCTAATTAGAGTTCCTGCTGGATTTTATTTGACACTTACTAAGAAAGCAGACTTCATGTATTCTTTGAATATATGAAATTATGATCATAAGGTTAGGGGATAGGAGTTTATAATGAACTGGATCACGTCATTTGATGTGATCACTGTTTAACAATGTATACACATATAAGTGACTACCTTTGTATGGGGGGGCACCTCATGGTGCCCAGGGCTTACTTCTGACTCTGCACTCAGGGGTCACTCCTGGCAGTGCCTGGGAACAACTTCCGGTGGTGCTCATGAGAGACTTGGGATCAAACTCAGGTTGGCTACCTACAAGGCAAGCATCCCACCCATGGTACTGTCTTTCCAATCCCTTTGAAACTCACAAATTAGAGGGCTGGGAGATAGTATAGCACTTCAGTTACATGCCTGGCAAGCATTCAATGTGGGTTCAATCCCTGGCACCACTTGGCCTTCCAAGCACCACTCAATGTAGCACAAACTGGGTGTGGTCCTAAAAATCTTTGGAACTGCAAGACTCATTAGCATCCCCGGGGCATATAATACAAGGAGCCGGGTCTGACCTTCCCCCAACCCATCCCCCAACACCACTTTTTCGGCTCCCCCCCAAATAATCAAGTCATAAACTTTAATCTTATTTAAAATTTAAATTTATTTAGTTAGTCCTATCTCAATCGAAATAGAAATAAATAGAAGAGGCAAATGCTAGAGAAGAACTTTTTTTTTTTAACTGAATGATAAAACATGCAATCAAGAATTGAGAGCCACAGCTCTTTTCCTACACAGGGGACCTCTCTCTCAAGTGGCAAGAATTCTCCCAGATTTTTTTCATCAGCTTCCAGAATTTTCAGGAGTAAATGGTCTCCTCCTAAGGAATGCCCTCCCATTCATTCAAGGTAACTCATTAAGTTGAAGAAAACACAGATCAAAGGGAGTGTTTATAAACTTAGCTGGCCTTCCCTAATGCTTAGCAGATGGAATGAATTGGCTTCAAGGCCAATTGTAAGGTCCTCATATCAGATAGCACATATTTCAGGTGTAGAGGTCTCCCCGGCATACTGAGGAGTAGGTTTTAAACGCAAGCATCAGTCAAGGGAACAGAGAGGACATGGAGAATTGTAGAGGAATTTCACGGGCCAGTCCTGGAAGCAGCATACATCGCTCCTGCCTCCATCCCATTGATCAAAATGCAGTCATCTGGTTGCTGATTTCACGGCTGTGAAGGAGACTGGGATAGACTGTAGCTGGGTGTGCTGATGCAGAAAAGACCATGTGAACAGCTGGCTAGTCTCTGCCAGGAGCTAGATGAAGCTGCCTTAATTGGAATGTCAAATCAACTAGAGTTGACTTCTAATGCACATGCTAATCACTTACTTGGAGGAGTCCAGGGGACCACTTCTTTTGGGTTGAGTAATTAAAGAACAAGCAAGTAGAAAAATAGAGAAAACCAGAAATGAACACAGACAACTCCAAGGGGGAAAAAGTGCAGCCAGAGACTGAGGAAAAGTATGGGAGGCATCCATGATCCATTAGTTCCCAGGGTCTGGAACCCAAACCAAAGGATGGAGTGAAGGAGAGAGGAGTATATGCATTTAGTCCACCCAGGGAAGTGAGACTTCACATAGGCTAGGGACACAGTCTATTATGGTATGACTTGCTCCATAGACTTCCACTGTCATCCTGAATAAACAAGTTTGAACAAGTCATGTCATCAGAGAGATTTAGACACTAAAGTCCTTGTTCCCTTTTCCTTCCTTCCTTCCTTCCTTCCTTCCTTCCTTCCTTCCTTCCTTCCTTCCTTCCTTCCTTCCTTCCTTCCTTCCTTCCTTCCTTCCTTCCTTCCTTCCTTCCTCCTTCCTTCCCTCCTTATTTTATTCCTTCCTTCCCTCCTTCCTTCCTTCCCTCCTTTTCTTCCTTCCTTCCCTCCTTCCTTCCTTCCCTCCCTCCCTCCTTCACTCCCTCTCTCCCTTCTTACCTTCCTTTTCTTTCTTTCTTTCCTTCTTTCTTTCTTTCCTTCTTTCCTTCTTTCTTTCTTTCCTTCTTTCCTTCTTTCTTTCTTTCTTTCTTTCTTTCTTTCTTTCTTTCTTTCTTTCTTTCTTTCTTTCTTTCTTTCTTTCTTTCCTTTCTTTCTTTCTTTCTCTCTTTCTTTCTTTTTCTCTTTCTCTTTTTCTCTTTCTTTCTTTCTTTCTTTCTTTCTCTCCTTTCTTTTCTTTCTTTTTCTTTATTTCTTTGCCAATCTTCCCACTCATGATAGCTGCCCTGAGTAGGAGTAAAGAAAAGCTGAACCAAAGGTGCTGTGAATGCCTTCAAGGTCAATAAAAGATGAAATGAATTCAGAAATCATAATTCCAAAGCACTCATTGTGCTTCCCAAAGCAAGGAAGCTTCTCTTCTCTGCAATGACCTCGTCCTCTCCCCTGAAACTTCCAGCAGGTTGCCATTTCCAGCTCTGGCAACTGGGGGCTTTATTATCTTAAGGTGAGAAAAGTTTCTTCGACAGAAGTCTGCCAAGGAGAGAAATCAGAGTGATTTAAGCAGTGCCCATGTGCACTGGAGATGGAAGAGAATCCCCAGCTGACACATTCGAGAGAGAAAATGTAAGCTCACATGCATTTATGAAGAGAGGTTGACTATCTGTTCAGCCCAACCCCCCACCTTTTTTCCCACTCTCAGATACAATTTTAATGAAAAGGCACCAGAAGACCTGAGCAAATCACAGCTTTGAAGGAAAATGTCAACTGTTACCAAACCCCAAAGAACCGAAGGAGCTGATGGAAATCTAAATTCATCCACTGGTTTCTTCGTTTCCCTCTCCATCCCCCTCCAGCCCACCCCGCCTCCTCAAACTCACCCCAGAATATGGGGATGGTGCAGCAAATCAAGCCAGGGGACATCCCATCAGACAATGGGAAGGTCTAAAGAAAGGTTAAAGTAGAAAGGAAGCTAAATTTATAGACTTAACATTAAAATCTTAAAGGACCTTAGGAATGGCAATGAATCTGATGTTCGAAAAGGCAGGGGCTGTCAGAGGCCATGGCAGGAAGGCTTGACAGGGGCCATAAATCTAAGCGAGGAGCAGCGAAAAGCAGGCGTCCTCCCAAGCTGAGGCAGCGTGATAAAAAGATTCCACTCTGGACTTAAAAGAGACACAAGGCCACAGAGACATGGAGGAAAGAAGCAGGCGAGGGACTGCAAATAGCAAATGAAAAGAGGGCAGATTATGGGGGTGGGCTAGAGGAGCAGGCTGCGCCAACAACAAAGACACTAACCACACACTGTTAGCTGTGGGGAAACTTTGAAATTGAGCTCCAAAGGAAGGAAAGTGGTTGCTTCTTGCTGCAACTAGGAGATGAAATGCAAAGCAGCCCAGTAAGCAGCCAGATCAATGTGGAAAGCCAGGCGGCTGGGGCCCTAAGGAAATGGTGATGGGAGGCCCAGAATTGGGGCAGGGTCAGAGACTGGGGGGGGGGGGCCGGTGGGGAAGCTTGAGAAAGGCAGCAGCATCCAATGGTTAGAACACATCAGGAAGCGAAGCCTTCCTGGGGTTTCCTTTCATTTTCATTCACGGGTCCTGTGTCATGGGGGCAGGGGGTATTCCTTTTAGTGATGGCATCCAGGGTCCTCCCCAAAACATATTAAGGCACCAACTGAAATACACATATCCATTGCAATTGAAAATAACCTAACGAGATATTATAATTCCTAGGTCCAGTGACCTCTCCTGGTGAGGCAGGGTGTGTGGGGGAGAAGGCAGTACTGACCTGATTGTAAAGGTAGGAAAAGGCACTCTTTCAACTGTCAGGGCTCTTGTCAGCTTCCCTTACATCCTAGTTTTATCTTCTGGAGTGAAGTATTTTGTACTTCGTCTCACTTCCCCTGCCTCACCTTCCCCTGCCGCTTACCCCCATGGAGAAGAGGTTGGCAGATCTGCTTCAGATACTAGAATAGATTAGTGGAATGAGTATCCTTGTGGTATGTATGTATTGACCTTCAAGAACTAGTTCAAGGGGCTGGAGAGATCGTACAGGAGATAAAGTGCTTGCCTTGCATGCAATTGACCTTGATTTGAAACCCTAGCACTGCAATATGGTTCCCCAAGCACTGCCAGGAGGGATCCCTGAACACAGAGCCAAGAGCAAGCCCAGAACTCAGGTGGGGATGGCCCAACCCACCCATCCACCAAAAGGAATTAGTCTGTCAATGTAATGACCATAACACACATCTGTACATGTGTGTGTGTGTGTGTGTGTCTGTGTGTGTGTGTAATCTCTGGGCGGCTAGGGAAAGCCCCGCACTGCTCTCTCCCTGGCTGCCGGCCTTTGGTGGTCTCGGGCCACTCCCCAACCTGGGATGGCTGATGCCATGAGCGGACAAAGGAGAAAATGAGGACCAGGCTGGTTGGTGATCAGTTGCCATGTATTCCATTCTCCCCACACGCCTGTTCCAGTCTCACTAAGCTCCCCAGGCCAGTCTCAACCTGCCCCTCATTCTCATTTCCTCCTGTCCTCCTCGCTCATCTCTCTGCACTCCCTCTCACAGTCGTGTCCCTCGCCTCTCCATGCACCTGCTCTCTTCCCCTCCATTCTTCTCCCTCTGTCCCCGTTGCTAGTCTCCCCATGCTCCATCTTGCCTCCCTGGTCTCTCTCTCTCTAGTCTCTCCCAACTTCCCACATTGGGGTACATACCACACCCTGTCAGGTAGCACATTCAATATATCAAAAGCCCTTCCTGATCGCCCTTCAGGCTCAAGGGTGGAAACACCACCTAGGGGTGTTTCTCCTCTCCTTAGTCCAATAACTTAATCAACATCTTAATTAACATCTTAATTCTACTTCTTAAAATTAGTTATTTTGTATGAACACGGTAAGAGATACATTAAGCCTGTAGGGTGGCTCTCCTGGGGACATCTCGCCACAGACTCAGACTACAGTGCTCAGGCCAGATTAATCTTTCCTAACCCTGGCAGGATCCTATCTAGTTGTACTTTTTGGATCATGATAATTTGTCCATGACCATACTCTTAACTTATAGTTAAGTATTATGGTATTTTGGCCCGGCCCATTTCGATGCCAGGGTAGCTCACTGCTTGCCCTGGGTCCATCCAGTCCCTCACCGGGTGCTAGGAAGTAAGGGCAACTGAGGCTTAGGTGGAGAGAACAGATGCCCAGTGGTGAATAATATTCGTAGTCAATTAATGCCCAAGTTACAAAAGCATAGCATTAACTGTGTTCCTGAGTCTATACAAAAAAGACATTTCTCTGAATAAACTATGCAAAGGACTTAAGGAGAAGAGAAAAGCAATATTTACATGTTAACAGAGCACAAAGAAAGAGGTTACAGACGAGCTGAGAGGAATGGGAGCACTGTGATGGGAGTAACCCAATAAACCTAAGCTCACTGTGGCAAGGCAGAAAGGACAAACCAATGTTATCCTACATATATGTATATGTACATACACGTATATTATTACACATGTATTATTTATATCCATCCAGCTGGTTACTTACGAATTGCATTTTTTTTCTGGCATTTTGAAATATGAGAATCAACATCCACATCCTACAAACCTACCATCATGTAAGCTCATCTCTTGGCCCAGCTTTACAGACTCATGATTAAATCTCAGACAAGATCAACTAGCCACAACAATTCACAGATTCATCACTCTCAGGCTGAAAACTCGGGGTGCCCTTGGAAGATGTGTAGGCTAAGTCAAAGCCTCAAAAGCAGCACCTACAACTCAACAGCTTCAGCCATGTCAAAAGTCAGACTCTACTATCTCAGGAATAAGTCCTGCAAGCGACATCAAACTGCTGAAAATTTCAGGTACACCATTTTTAGGTCTGAGAACTCTTGGTTTACTCAGAGGGGAAGGCGGGCAGCTTCCTTGCAGCCTCTGTACTTATGGAAGCCCTAAAAGCCACATCCACATCCCACAACCACTGCTGTGAAAGATCACTGCCCAGTTGAATATTTCTGGAGCATACCACCATATTTACGGCCATGTGACATCTCCAAACTCTACAATACTAATATCCCAGCAGGAGCACACCAAATTAGATGGGAAAATAACATAGAAGCCAACTAAGCTCATTAAACAAAACATTAACACAGAAGACTCAACTAGCAACAATAGCTTAGTAAACCCTCAGACAAGGACTTAATGCCCTCATCGTGAGATACAACAAATTTCACAACTTTTCTCTTTCTGAAGTAATTTTTTGATAATCCATTTGCCATTTGTTTTTTTTTTAATTTTTAAAATTTTATTGACTCACCATGAGATAGTTACAAGCTTTCATGCTTGGGTTACAATCTCACAATGATCAAACACCCATCCCTCCACCAGTGCACATTCCCCACCACCAATATCCCGGGTATACCCCCCCTTTCTCACCTTCCTTTTGCCTCCATGGCAGACAATATTCCCCATACTCTCTCTCTACTTTTGGGCATTATAGCTTGCAACACTGACACTGAGAGGTCATCATGTTTGGTCCATTATCTACTTTTGGCATGCATCTCCCATCCCAACTGGTTCCTCCAGCCATCATTTTCTTAGTGATCCCGTCTCTATTCCATCTGCCTTCTCCCCTCCACTCATGAAGCAGTCTTCCAGCTATGGGGCAATCCCCCTGGCCCTCGTATCTACCGTCCTTGGGTGTCAGCCTCATGTGATGCTACCCTACACTCCCCAAATGAGTGCAGTCCTTCTATATCTGTCCTTCTCTTTCTGACTCATTTCACTTAGCATGATACTCTCCATGTTTATCCATTTGTAAGCAAATTTCATGACTTCATGTGTTATAATAAGCAATATAAAATGAATTTTTTTGGCCTGCTGAGGGGTCAGGCTTGGGGGATATTTGGGAAAATGAGACTAATGCTGCAGGGAAGGTCACAATGATGGTGGGATTGATGGTAGAAAATTGAATGCCTGTAGCAAACACATTGTGTAAACCAAGGTGTTTGAATAAAGTGGAAAAAATTTTAAGAAATCTGAAAATCAAGATACTTGCATGTTTTGCTTTCTTCCTCACTCCATTTGTGTTTGCTTCTGCATTTCTTCTGTTTCCTAGTTGTCTTTTCCCTTTTTTGGTCCCCTTTTCTTTCCTAACTTCTGCCTTTTCTCCTCAGCTTCTCACTTCTCCCCTTTACTTGGAAACTAGAGTGCCTCTCACAAGCAATGTCATTTCATAGGTGAGTACATATGGTCATTAATATTCATCAGTTTTCTTAATCTCCAGCAAAAAATAGAAAAAAGAATGCTACCTTTCCCTGTGTCAGACTGGTTGATTATCAGATGGTACTTTTATAGCATAAAATGATCCTCCTATAGACAATTTGGAGGTTGAATGTTCTGAGGCAGTTGATATTTTCCAAGAAGAGTAAGAAATAAGCAAGGTTGATTGCTGATCTTGGGAAAGACATTTAAGCCTCAAAGTAGAAAGCAGAATGATAACCTTCAGAAGTGAATTCACTGAAGTGTATCCCCTTCCCCCAAATGGTGATCTCTTTTCTCATCCTCAATTCACCCACATATCAAAGGAATGGTCCCTGATCCTCAACATACACACACCAAATTAAAAATCTTAGACTTTGGCTCCTTTGATTCAGACCTAGCATGTGCTGTCTTAAGAATGCGGAATTTGACTGTCCTGTGCTGAGAACTCTGGGGCCTTCTCTGAATGGGTGAGAAGGTTCCCCTTTCTGCAGTCATACCTGACACCCTCTGACATAGAAAAGGCTCAGCTCAACAGCTGAACTTTATCAAACTGCAAAGCCGCCACTGAACTGTTCCAGATCAAAAGCTGGACACCTCAAAAATTTCATAGTACTGTCAGCCCAGTAGATCATAGAAAATCTGATGGAAAAGTTGCAAAGAAGCCCACCAACCTCAAGGAGCTTACATAATAACACAGAAGATTCAACTAGCACTAACCAGCACAATAGACCCTCAGACTTTAGTAACATCATTTTCAGATATAAAAATTATCACAAATTAACTTGCTCTAAGCTTTAATAATTGCATTTGATTTTGTGTTGTAACACACAATATGAAGTAAATTTGTTTGTGCCTTCAAAGGGACAGGCTGGGGTGGAAGGTAGGAAACTGGGGACATTGGTGGAGGGAAGAACACACCGGTAGTGGGATTAGTGTCAGAACATTTAAATTCTAAAACAACTATCTTATGAATAATTTGGTAAGTCATGGTGTTAAATAAAATATTTTAAAGAGGACATTGAAATAAACCAAAAGAGGTCTGCATAAATGATAAAAGGCACATGAAGAGCGATAATAATAATAATAAAAGATAACAAAGAAAATGTCAGCCCAGATAAAAGAACATTCTAATAGAACCACCTATAGTATTTTTTTTTGCTGAAGTCAATGGATCTATAAATAAATGAACTTAATTTGACTTCTAACTAACTCATTTGGTGAAAAGCTAGTGGATTAGAAGTTTATTTGCAGAACCAGGGTCTTTCAGCAACTCAATAATGTGCTTCCTGTTTGACTTTGGGAAAATTATTTAACTACTTGATATCTAAAGTTACTCATCTGTAACATGAGTAAAACAAGATGATTGTCGTGTTATTTTTGGCTCTTGGGTTGCTACCCACCTTGACTGTGTAACTGAATCTCATGGAGGAATTTCATAGAATTAATGAATATCCCCCAATACTGAAGGGTTTCAGGTCGAATGTTGAGTTCATGGTATTATCATTATAGAGTAGTCATTCAGAGCTGGGTCCCATTACTTTTCCTCTAGAACATAAAAAATCTGCTAGCCTTTGACTTCTTTCTTTTTCCTCAATCCTTAACACTTTATAGTCTGGCTTCCATTCATTACTCTATATAATTACATTTGTATCAAACTCCACTGTTTGCCTCTGTACAAATCTTTCTATAAAGTTATAATCTTTAACCGCCTTTTCTAGTTCTGCGATAATTTATGTGTAGACTTCTGAGATGCCTTCATGTAGCAGGGCATTCCCAATATTTTTCATTGGAATATTCCTTGGAGTATTTCTCTTTCTCCTGCTGCCCAATGACCACCTAAAAACGAGTTGTTCCTGTCAACTACTGATGTGCCATTCCAGCTTCTACTCTGCCTCTCTTCTGTATCTACTATATCCCTTTTGTCCAAGGTACACATGCCCATTATTACAAAAATATTGCATAGCAGCCACCCTTGAAAAATCAGTGTAAAATACTAATTCAACTTTTTGGAAGAAAATTTCCCCTTTTTTTCAATTGAGGGAATATCAATTTATAACATTATATATGTTTGAGGACTGTTTTCTCAACACATCTTCAAAAGTAGTTTATAAATCATAGTGCCTTAATAAAAACATATTTTTTTTAAAAGTAAGTGAAGTTGTCACAGCACACCCATCACTAGTGCCAGTGTCCCTCTACTATTAGTCCCCATAGGCCCTCTATTTCTCCACACAGTCCCACTCTGTTCTGTGGTCCAAATCAAGGGTTAATTTTTAGATGTATTTTGTCAGCAATGAACAAAGGAGTGATACAGTCTTCTGAATTAACACAAAAAAATTATTTTTTTTGCTTTTTGGGTCACACCTGGCTATGCACAGGGGTTACTCCTGGCTCTGCACTCAGGAATTACCCCTGGCCGTGCTCAGGGGACCATATGGGATGCTGGGATTTGAACCCAGGTCGGCCGCGTGCAAGGCAAACGCCCTACCCGCTGTGCTATCTCTCCAGCCCCAACACTGAAAAATTTTTATTGCTCATGAACCTATGAGTGTGCGTATAGTGTTGTGATATGAGCCTGAGTTGACACATCTCTAGATATGTTCCTCCCAATCATACCACCACCACACCTGGCATAAATATTCCACCCAGCAAAGAAAAGACTAGCATTTTTGCTTAGTTGGCAGTACTAATAGCATAACAAGGCTCTATATGCCAATGCTTGGAACTTTAAATCCTATATTATATCGTACCTAGGTTTTTTGTAACCATTTTCTTAAATACACAGGGGCTAAAATTATAATACAGTGGGTAGGACATTTACCTTATAGGTAGCCAACCTGGGTTTGATCCCTGTCTCCCCATATGGTCCCTCTGAGCACTGCCAGGCATGACTCAGCAACATCCCACCAAAAATACACACACACACACACACACACACACATTTTCAGGTATTGGTCACCCCCTACAACATTTTAATGAAAACCCGTGTTTTCCTTATTAGCATCGTTTTGACCCTCTCAGCCCCTTGAAATATTCTCTGTTCCTAGTTGTGTCCTTCCACAAACATTTGCACATAGATAAACATGTTAGTGTGCCATGTCTGAAAAATTAAAAGCAGAGAATAATAATGGAACATTTTTTAAATTGTAAAGAAATAAAATTTAAATGACATAGTAGCTGAAATGAAATCCAATAACTTATTCTAATTGAGCCAAATCTTAGAATACTGTGAAAATGACATTTATCATCTTCAGTTCATTCACTCATGTTGTATATCCTTCTCTGACTACTTATAATAAGCATGCATAATTATTGGAAGACTCATTAATCCAGATTGCTGATATGGCTACTGTCAAAATTAATCATCTCTTCTCAAGCAAGACAGTTTTCTTTTTGCTAAATTCATTAGTGCACATGAATAAAATAAAATGTGCCTAGATTTTCAAAGGTATATCTAAAAAATATAACAAGGCTAAACTCAGTCAATAATTTTTTTAGAACTAAATCCTATATTGAGGTATAAGTCTTACTTGGGTATCAAAAAAATAGAACCTAATATTTATGAACTTTCTCATTTCCCACCTGTTGCTGGCTTTTTTGCAAAAAAAGTCTGTGTCTCTGCCTTATTACTTCTTTTACCCATTTCTATAAGATAAAGATTTGAACCCCATCATTTTTTCCTTCTCCAACCTTCCCGAAATTGCTTGAAAGTGTGTTACGGAAACTTAGTCTGTATTTACTCTTCATGATGGTAGTGTGTGGCCTATTTAAAATGGACCACCTCTTTGCCAGTGGTCTTCACAAAGTTAAAAAAGTCTAATGGAAAAATAAAGTTTTTACTCTGGTCTGGGCATTTTTCCCTAAAGATTTCAGTTTTGTCTTTCAATTTTTTTATTGTGTGTATGCAGCTGTAACTATTGTTCTTGGGGGTAAAAAGAAAAAAGAAAAAAAACAATATCTGGTCCCTTTCCTTTGGATTGTAAACTCATAGCCTCAAATTAATGTTTAGCCATTAACAGTAGCCCCCCAAAATTTGTTTTCATATTTTTTTCTCACCGTGTGCCTTCTGAAAATAACTGGTGGAGTTACACCCAGTGGTTCTCAAGGGCTGCTTCTCTCTCTCTGTGCTCAGGAATGTCCCCTGGCAGTGTTCAGGAGACCATACGCGGTGCCAGGGATTTGCAAGAGGTTGCAGCTACCAAAGCCCCATGCAAGGCAAGTGCCTCACCTCCTGTACAACCTCTCTGGCCCACACCCACATGGTGGCTTTAGAGTTTTAATTTCTAGGTCATAGGATCAAAATTTTCCAAAAGATCCTTAGAGGGAGGACCCAACCCCCAATCCTCAACCCAACATCATTTAATGTAGCATAAATCTAACCTCTTGCATTCTCAGTTTCCCTTGACTCAGTAAATATTAGCCACCATATATAAATACAAACCCTGCCATTATCTCCATACTTTTAGAAACCCAATTTCCAGTCTTGAGGGACTACTCTCCTCTTTGGCTTTCATTAGTCACTGCATCTTGCCATTAATTTGTAGTTTCCACTCTTGTCTTCATTAAGCTACCCATCAGATCAGAGAATTATATTAACCAAGTACCCAGGTTATAGAGAGCTAAAGTGGTCAGGTTATTTTTCTCTTATGTGTCTAATTTGCAAGGGAATTTTCCTAATGGGTTGACTTTAAGCCCCATATTTTACAAATCTCCCTCTGATGCAGTTCACGTCAACCTTTTCCTCTTTTCTTTCCCACAGACTCTTAAGGCCCTGGTAAGTCTTCTCTCCATCCACACAGATGAGCAGTTCCACTTATTAGTTTGATTCAATGCCAAGTGACTTTTCTGAAACACTTACATTCTGCATTATAAACCAACAATCCCATGAGAGCTGGCCTGCTTCCTTCCCACACTGATGGTGTGAGAGGGGAGAAAACACCACACACATCCAAGAACAATCCCATCAGGTCTGACTGACTAAGAGACAGAGCAGGGCATAGACCGGGGTCACTGTTCAACTCTTCTACCCATCCTCCTTAACCCACAAAATGGAATAAATGATCAACAGGAAAATTAAGCAACTCAAATGAGACAAATTAAATGAGCTTGTCTATCCATATACTAATCTACCTAGTAGTGGGGAGCAAATTCAAATCAAGATGTGAGCAGTAGCCAAAACTATTAGTAGCTTGGGAAATGGGGTGCATCAGGGGTCAGATTTATTAAACACTGCTCTTTCACCAAACCTCTGAATTTCTAAACAAAAACAATACTCATACATTTGAAAAGATCAACCCAAAGCATCTGGTTTCCTTAGCTGGTGCACATAGCAGGAGAAATGTTGGCAGAACATTTGATTACCATAAAAGAGAGAGCTATGCAGAGACCACATTAGAGTAAGCTCAACCAAAACAAAGTCAAATGTTTGAACTGTTTTGAATCGATTATGGTAGAGACTTGAAAAAAAAGGGTTAGCCTGGATTAATGAGAAATGCAAATGAACTGGCTCAGAAGCAAACCTGCTCCCCCTGTGATGTGACCCTTTGGCCCTGGGATTTGGGGGTGAAGTAAATACCTGTCATCCTCAGAACTGCTCAGAGGCTCACCACATCCACATGACGGGCGGTTGGAGCCAGGCATGTTAACCATTTCCAGAGAAGTGATAAGTCAGCCTAATGCTGGAGCGTGTCTGCAGATCCGCCTGCACTGCCAGTCTCCGCCCCTCCTTTCCTTTCAGTGAGGAACTACATGCAACAGCTGGTTTTGATCACTGCATCTATGGCAAAGACTGTGAGAAACACATTTATTTTGGTAACACGCAGCAACATATATACATTCACACATACACATTTGCGCATGCTTTTTCTCTCGATTGTATACACGTCTATTTATCGTCTAGAGTTGGCAATAGTTCTCAATCAGTCTTTTAGAGTGTCCTCTTATGAGCTGTCAACAGGGGGGGAAAAAACCTTCCTTAATTTGGGTTCTTGGCAGCTAAATGCAACCACCATTGGAAAGCAAACTGCTGGGCTTTGGAAAGCCCGACCCATCCATCTGGGCAGGCCATTTTCTTAGGGACCATACCCTCCCCTAGAGATACTCCCCTCTCAGACCCTCTTAATGTCATTGTGCTAAAAAAGAATAATGAGAAACCAACATTATTTTGAGAATATAAGAATGGTTCTCATCACAGTCTCCAGATCCCATCCAGAGTCTGAGTAAATCAAATGGTTTGTGGGCTTAGAGGTTCAATGAATCAAGAAAATTTCCCCCCAACTAATGTTAATGAAAGAAACAAAGGTGAAGTATGAAATGAGTTGACAAGATGACTGGGCGTCATGGTTATGGTTCCGCTTTGCTGTCAGGGGAATAAACTCTGAGTAATAAACCCGCTGTTAGTGAGTTATTTTCATGAGGGTACTTTATTGAGCTGCCCCCTCTTCCCAGATAGCCAAATTGCTCATGCCAGGGAGCCAGCGCACAACCCCCATTTCTACTGCCCAGTGCCTGGGGTTGAAAAATGTCAGACAGCTGTGGGAGACAAGAGCCAGGCATCCTTCTATTTATTTAACTCTATTGCTGGCCTGTGTACAATCATGCACTTTTCTATTTTTGTGATCTGCTAACTGGTTATCTTTACCTGCTCAGTTTTGGTCTGTGCTTAGAGATCCAAGATGCTGGCCTTAGGCATTTTACTTCAATTATACCCAGGATGCTAGCAGTGGCCAAGAAACATCCATCTTTGGCGTACCTAAAGACCCCTTGGTAAACTTGTCTGGGTACACAGCACCAGCTCCACACCAGAAGATTTTACGTCAATAAGTCTTAGATGAGGGCTAAGAAGGTGCATTTCTAACAAGTTTCATTATTAACAAGATAATGTTGGTGGTATTGATCTGCTGGATTCATTTTAAGTGAGACACCACCTTTGAAAGAGTTGTTAACTGAAGAGCAACAGTGCTCACTTTATCCTTCAATCGCCTTAACAACAGATGTTAAATGGAAACTAGTTTCTCCAAGCAAGAAAGAAGAATCTTCCAGGACAGGAATTTACCTTCCCCTCAAACTGTTATCTTCGAGGTCTCTCACGCATCTAAGACTCATGTTCTAAATAAGCACTTCTAACCTTCACTCACATATCCCTTTCAAAACTTGTCTCACACTACAACACAGGGTAGCCTGATTTTATTCTTAATTACTCACTAGTTGCTCCTTGCATGTGAATTTTGTCATAAATCTAAACTCCAGTGCAATTGGACAAAAGCCCACTTGATACTTAGAGAGCAAGGAGTAGACACAGAATGCTCTTTAAAATGAATTTCCAAGATCAAAGCAGAGCTAAATTAGTGTGCCTCTGAATGTAAGAACAGGTAACATTGGAGAGCTGTGATCATAAAGGAGTCATAAGATCAATCCATCACCGTGACATTTTGGCTGTACTTCTAAATTTTTTCTTTTGAAGTGGCTGGCACAGGATAAAGAGAGACTATCCTGTGTGGAACAGTAAATTACCTTTACTGGTATGTTTCTGAACAGGATACTAGTTTAAACTGTCCCAAAATGTTCCCAGATTGGATACTGCTTCGTGAAACAGATTAAAAAATAACACATAAGAACTGACTTTAGCATGGTAATATGAGGAGTAACAATAACCCTCTACCCAGGTAAACACCATTTAACTACTGAAAATTATAAAGTAGCAAACATTTAAAGTCTGGACCTTTTTTCTTAAGGATATGTATCAATTGAAGAAACACTCCACTTTTAAAATAAACTGAATTTTAAAAAGATAATATGTCGATTTTAAGTCATAAAACAATCACTTAAAAGCATTTCAAAAAACAGTTAAATATTGGTAAATTAAATGAAAGAGTAAAATTAGAAAATATATACTTAATACAAAAGAAGGCATTAAAAGAGAAACAAAATATATGAGAAATTAAGACCTAAGTTTAATTAACCACCTCAATGGAAATACTAATACTAGTGAACTATACAATTGTGACCCATTACTGTTGGATTGAATAACAAAAGCACACAGTTATATGTTGTCACTGGAAGCATATAATAAATTAAAAGATACAAAAATATTGACAATAAGAGAATTGAAATAGATATCATGTAAATAGGAACCATGAGGTATTATCAGACAACATCAACATGAAAACCAATAATGCCACCAGATCATAGGATTAAAACATTTTTTTCAAAAATGTAAATGTATAATTATAGGAATAAAATATTAACTGGACTTACTGTACTAATTATTTTATAGAGTGAATAATTATTACCTTTTATACCTAAAGCAAATATTAAATGTCAATTAAATATCACTAAAAATGAACATAATTATAATGATAAAATTTTAAATTTGGGGGCAAGAGATAGTACAGCAGGTAAGGTGCTGGCCTTGCATATGGCCAACTGGGATTTGAATCCCAGCACACCATATTATTTCACAATCACAGAACCAAGAATAAGTCCTAAGCACCACTATACCCAAAAACAAGCTAAAAAAAAAAAGGCATAGGAGTTACAAACCTTTATCTGTTCAGTGCTTCTCCCCATTTTAGGTAAGGTTCTTAAGGTTTTCTTGGTTTGTCGCTAAGACTTATGAGTGCTAAATGCATGTTGGATAGTATCCCTTTAACTGTTGCAATATTTTTTCCCATTTGGTAGGATGTCTTTTTTTTTTTAATCCTGAGTCTCTTGCCATGTAAAACTTTTTCAATTTGATGTTGTTCTGTTAGTTTACTTTTTTTTCTTTGTGAATGAAATCAAGTCACTGAAAATACCTCAGAAATAAATATCCTGGAGAGTTCTGCCTATATTTTTCTCAAAATAGTTTTTGATTGTCATGATCTTAAGGTCTTTATTCCACTTTGAATTTACTTTTGTGTATCTTATGTGAAAATGTGAAGTTTAAATTTTATTTTTACATGTGGATATCCAGCTTTCAATTTGTTAAAGATGGTTTCCTTGCTCCACTTTATGCACCCATCTTCCTTCTCAGCGATCAATAGTCAATAAATCTTAAAGATTATCTCTGAATTATCTAAGAATATTTTGCTTCATGGTCCAACACCATTGAATTGGCATTTAGTATTCCCTCCACCATGTTGTAGTGTTCTCTTCCCTACACTATGCTAAAACCTAACTTGTAGATTTTATAGCTGAACTTGGCAAAATTTTCACATGTAGTTCCTGTTGCAGCTTTCCATATTTTCACATTAAACCCATAAACCTGACTTCCAGTAGCAAGAGTAGACAGGTAGAGCAGTTCAACCTCTGCCCTACATGAAATATTATCTTTTATTCTATTCCATTGGTCTGAAAATCTATATTCCAGTACCACACTATTTTAATTAATATAACTTTATATTTCAATTTAAACTCATGGAATGCAATTGCAGCTTTTTTTTTAGAATAGCTTTGACTACTTGATTTTATGATTCCAAATCAATTTTAGTAGATCTTATTCTAAGTCTTTCAAGAGAGTCATTGGAATTTTGATGGGTTTTACATTGAATCAATATAATGCTTTGGGTAGAATGGTCATTTTGACATTTGACATTTGTTAATTCTTCCAATGTATAAATGGAATAATTTTCCATTTCCTGCTGTCCTCTTCTATTTCTTCCAGCAGTAACTAATAGTTTTTGATGTTTAAGTCTTTCATATCTTTAAAATCGATTCCTATGTGTTTGATGTTTTGGGACATTGTTTTAAATTGAGAAGTTTTTGTTTGTTTGTTTTTCTTGTTTATTTGCATATAAAAATGCGATCAGATTTTGTGTATGGATTTTGTAGCCTACTACTTTGCTCTTTTGGTTTACTGTTTCTAAGACATTTTTAGTGCAGTCTTTAGGATCTTCTATGTATATTATTATGCATCTGCAAATAGTGATTAATTTCTTCTTTTCTAATTGTGTTTCATTTTGGTTTTGTCATGTAGTGATACGCAGGGGACCAAATGACATGCCATATAACACAAGCAAGAACTTTACCGACTAAACTATTTCTCTAGACCCTTCTTTTCCAATTTGGATACCTCTGGTTTCTTTTAATTTTCCGGTTGCTGTGATGAGGACTTCCAAAACTGTATTGAATAATATTGGAGAAAATGAGCATCCTTGCCTTTGTGCTTAATGAAGTTGACTGTATTTGTTATAGAGGAGCCTTTTATTAAGGCTAACAGAATGCTCCAAGTATATTTTAAAATTGTTATTTTCCTTTGTCCCTTGCTAGAACATAAAGAGATTTTCCAATATCCATCTTGAAAATCTGATGAGGTTCCTGGAGGTAAACGTCATAAAAGTGATTAAATATTCCTTTCAAAGGGTCTCCTGGAGTCTCAAACTATTTCACACCAAGTCTACAAGTACTGGCTCCAGTGTTGGCTTCAGCAACTCAGTTTCTTCTTCAGGTAAACTGAGTTTCTTTGATGTTTGTCTCTCTCTTCAGTTTCTGGGACAGTGGTTTTCCCTATAGCCTCACTTATCAGAGAGATTTAAAAAGAGTCGTTGAGTTTTGGTTTGCTCAGACTTTTTACTTTTATGACATGGCAGTAATGACTTCCAAGCTTTTTACAAGTTGGACCCCAAACCGGAAGTCATAAGAAATATTAGAAACAATGATATGCCAGCAAATTAGGCAACAAACAAAATGGAAAAATTCCTGGAAAGGCACCAACTATCAAAGCTTATTCATCAATTATAGTTTAAGTTTCTCTACCAGTGTTGGCTCAGGTGGCTGGCTTCTGCTCCTAGATTTCTGAATTTAGGCAAGAAAAGACCTATTATGATCACTGAAGCTGGTGACTAAATCAATCTGAAGAAAAGGGTGTTTCTAAGGCTAAATAATGAACTTTGATTTGATACCAACAATATTGTATCTGATGAAATTGTTCTAAGTTGATAGCCAACAGTCAAAGCTCTTTATGGTTTTGATGAATCTAGCCTGGAGATTACATATGTGGACTTGGCACAATATTCACATACAGTTCCTATTGCAGCTTTCATTTCATCATATTAGACACGTAAACCTGACTTCCAATGACAGGAGTAGGGAGGTAGAGCAATTCAATCTCTGCCCTACAAGAAATGGGGCACAATGTTTCCCTGTATCTGCCACAGAGTCAAGTAGCCCAGTAGTATGCTTCGCACTGAAAAATTGCAGGTCAGGACCAGGGAGACTGGATTTCAGCATGGCTCCTATGCTCTTAGCATCAGCAATCTTCTTCATTTTAATGTAATGTTTTCAGGAAGGTTTTTAAATTAATATTTTATTAAAAACATACACATAGGTCTCTAAATAGCCTACTACTCAACTGTTTGGGGGCTTTTACATGACTTCACATTTTACACATATTTTTTCTTTTTTTGGCAAATAGAGACCAGATACTGCATTACATTTTTCTGTGACTTCAATACCAGCTCTGCAGAATGAGCATAAGAGAAAAATTTTAATATGTTTAATTAGTTTTATTTTATGGAAATACTGCTACTTCTGTTTGTCTACTACTACTACCACTATTACTACTAATAATACTACTAACACTACTCCCACTAAAATAATTATCACTTTAACTACCACTATCCCCACTACCACTCCTATTTCTACCACTATTATCACCAACAAACCAGCCCAGCTATTAAGAATAATAACAGTAATACTTACATTGTTATATATAATAACATTTATTTACCCTTTAAATTTACTAATGTAATTATCACAAAACTTCAAGAAGATGGTACCACTTCCATGATGAAGAAACTCAGAGAGGGTGTGGAATTTAATGGGTATAACACAGTGGATATAACTTGGCTCCAGAACTTCAATTCCTATTCTGGTCTGTGCTTTTTCTCCAACTTGCTGAACGTAGTGGGTAGCCTCTAAGACATTAATTCCTTGACTAGTCTGGTGACCCTGCCATAAAGCTGACTTACTAGCAGAGTCTAGAAAGACATAGGCATGAAACAAAGATCCACAAAATACACGTCCACACACACACACACAGCAATGTGCATGCTCACAGCCTTTACTCACATTCACCACCTCTTTTCACCCTACAGAGCTTCAGAAATGGAGCTAATGGTAGGAAGAGTCGGAACTTAGCACCATTTTACTTCCAACCACTGGTAATCTGCATAAGCACTCTCATCTTCAATGTTGGAAAGAGTGTGCCTCCCTCACAGGTGCTGAGAGAATCCAATAAGCTGATGATGGAACAGACAGCTTGGCTGTAGAGCTACAGAATCTATATCCCGAAAAGATGTTACATTGACTTGCCTTTCTTGAAGCAACTTTAAAATCTAGACCCTAGCAACCAAGAAATAGGTTCAGGGCCACATGCCTTGCATATTCATGAACCCCAAATTTAATCCCCGGCATAGCAAGGTGTCCCAGTCTCCCTGAGATTCACTAGCTATGGCCCTGGTGGTTCCCCCCAGAGCGAGACAAGAGGATGAAACCACCCAACACTGTTTGCTGAGTATTTCTAACTGAGCAATTCCTCAGAAACCCCCCCTTCCACACACACACACACACACACACACACACACACACACACACACACACACACACACACTGAAACAAGTTGAGCCCCATTGGTTTCAGGAGCTCTCAAGCAAGCTTAGTCACATCATTCATTCATTCCCATCTCCGAGGAAAGAATTTAAACAGATAATCTATTTCCAGAGCTGAGCTGGCTCCTTTTACTCCCCTATAGGGGCCTATGCCAGTTTTTCCCTAAAAATGCACGCCATCACTAAATCGTGCACCAACTGAGACCTTCTCCCGACCTCTGCAGATTATGGAAATGACACAAGACAGTGCAAATCCCTGTTGAAAAAGAAGTTTCCACATTTTTCAGAGTTGGATTCAAAGAAAGCTCTAGGCTTTTAAAAAAAAAAAAAGACAAACACACAAATAAGACTCCAGACTTGCAGAAAGTTACCATGAAGTGGCAAAGGGAACTTCTTTTCCTTAGGGATTGCAATCCTTTGTTTTTTTGTGTTTTTTTTTTTTCGTTTTTGTTTGTTTTTTCTTTTTGGGTCACACCTGGCATTGCACAGGGATTACTCCTGGCTCATGCACTCAGGAATTACTCCTGGCAGCACTCGGGGGACCATATGGGATCCTGGGAGTCAAACTCAGGTAGCTGAGTGCAAGGCAAATGCTCTACGCGCTGTGCTATCATTCCAGCCCCAGGGATTGCAATCCTTTGTGGTACTTATACGCATCTTGTTGGAAATTGCTTGTGATGTCAGAGATGGCAGACAGCAGAGTTGCCAGGATGGCACTTGGCACAAGTGCAACACCAATATTCGAATTCATGACCATAGGCGGCCAAGGAAGATACTTTAGGAATAGGCCCTGTGCTATTCCTTGAGCCCTAGAAGATTACTTTTCTAAGTCCAGGGAAATACGCACCATCAAAGATTTCCTTATCAAGTTTCTGTGTGACTATTAAAAAGGGAGTTGATTTTGGGAAAACAATACGGACATTTGCTCAAAAAGAAATTAGAAACTAAGCTCCCATCTGACCCAGCAATACCACTTCTGGGAATATACCCTGGGGGCCCAAAAACACACAGCAGAAACACCATCTGTGTTCATCTCAGAACTACGTATCATAGCCAGAATCTGGAAACAACCTGAGTGCCCGAGAACAGACAAATGGATATAGAAATTATGGCACGTTAGGAAATAAAGTCATGAAATTTGCCTATAAATGTATAGACTTGGAGATCATAAGGCTGAGTAAAATGTGTCAGAAGGAGAGGGACAGATATAGAACTGGTCAATGGTTGGAATCAACCACAAGTGTGTGTGTGTGTGTGTGTGTGTGTGTGTGAAAGAGAGAGAGAGAGAGAGAGAGAGAGAGAGAGAGAGAGAGAGAGGATAAGTGCCCATTATAGAGGAAGGTAGGGGGTGGGAGTGGGGAGTGATGGTGGGAAGGAGCCTGGAGACACTGGTGCCAGGAAACGTACATGTTGGAGAGATGGATGTTGGAAAACTGCATGACTGAAACCTAATCATGAATGGCATTGTAAGGGTCAATAATAAAAAAAAAACTTAAAAATAAACGAATAAATAGATTAATTAATTAAAATTAAAAAGGGACTGAGAGTTGGTTTGGTTCACATCTTAGCCCTAAACCTGCCCAGGTAGAAAGAACTGACAAAGAATGGCCAGACTGAGAGTGACAGTTTCCAGGAGAACTAAAGATGAATCAAATCTGTTGGCGGGCCTGGCAGTGAGGTCAGGGAGAGTGGACAAAGGGCTTTGGTCGACCTGGTACCCTGGGCACCAGTCCCCAGAGAGGGGGGTTGGGCTGCAGAGCTTCCTTGGGGGTTCCACTCCGCCACAGTGAGCAAGCTGCACCTGCAAATTGACTTCAGAGAGGAGACAAGGAGCTCCCACTGACAGTCCCCATGACCCTGTCGAGGGAGAGAGAAAAGCCCGAGCAAAGAAAGGAGCACAGGACGCAGGCCAGACCCTCATCTCCTCTCCAAGCCACTGCGGCCTCAGGACCACCAGCACTGACAGATCGGTAGAGAGCTTCGCCTGGAATCTGAGGTTGAAGCTAAACTGCAAAATGAATGTAGATTCCAATCACCAGATGAGACTATTCCAATAAGCACAAATGAGTGCAAAAAAAGAGAAAGAAAGAACCCAGCTGAGAAGTTGCTAAGGGAACTGCCCAGCAGGAAGGGAGAGACTCACGGTCCACTGAGCACAGCTCTAGGGGAGAGAGGGGAAATCGAAGCTTCCTGGTGTTGATCCATCAGTAAGGTGAGACCTCTCTGCCTCAACTCGGAGGCACTAACTGAGTTTCTCGTTCCTCCCCCTTCACACTAGGACAGAGAGTCAAGGCTGCAAGCCTGGGGTGCTTCTTCATTGAACAAAAACAAAGTGTGCAAACTGGCTCCACCCTGACTGTGGGGAAGTTCACATCCTCTCAGGTACCAGCTTCCTCTCCCGGAAGGTGGAAAGAGGGTCGCTTTCTTGTACAGGTGGGCTAAGAGAATGCACACACAGCACATAGCTCAGAGTCCTTCTGGCAGAAGGTGAGGCTTTCACTGTCAACGCTGTGCTTATGACTAATGTGATTTCAGAAGCTCAGGACCTGTTTGTGATGCCGGCATCCTCCTCCTCCACCTGCATGCCTGCTTCCCCTTCTCCTTCCCCTCACCATCCTCTCTGACCTGTCCTTGGCATTCTACCCCTACCCACCTTTTTGGACTCAGCTCTGGCTCTTTTCTCACTCCCTGGGGGATGATATCTTTTTCAGCACTTGAAACAGAATCTCTGAGTTCATGGCTAGACATGAACTCAAACCTAGGCAACTTTCCAGAGTCCCAGACTTAGAGCCTTGCTACTGCCTCGAAGCTCCTTCAGATGTTTCGTGAGCACCACATACCTAATAAGGTCCAACTATAAGCTCTGGATCTGCTTGTAGTTCCCCACCACCAACCACCTCCAACTGAACCTCCAGTGCTGTTACGTGCTCATTGGGAATCAGCAGTCCTCTCTCCCCAGTACCCTCTCCCCGCCAATCTATCGCCAAGGTCTCTTAGTACTACCCTTCACATATGGGCCCAATACAACCCATCTTCACCATGCTCTCTTTCAAGTCCATATAAGCCACCCTTAGCTCTTACCAAGAGATTCCTAGCTGGGCTCCTTTATTTCAGTCTTTTCTTTTTTGACTTTGTGGGAAAATATATGTAACACAAAATTTATCATTCCAACCACTGTAAAGTGGCATTTTGTATATATCCACAACATGGTGCAAGTATCACCTCTAGGGAACTCCAGAGCATTTAAAAAAAAATATTTAGGTTTTCATAATGCCCAAAAGTAAGAGGGAAACTGTCTGCCATAGAGGCAAGGGGAAGGGTGGGATTGGCAGGGGGACAATACTGGGGATATTGGTGGTGGAAAATGTGCACTGGTGGAGGGATGAGTGTTGGATCATAATATGACTGAAACTCAAACACGAAAGCTTTGTAACTGTATCTCACGGTGATTCAATTTAAAAAAATTAGGTTTTTGGATCACATTTAGTGGCTCAGTGCTTACTCCTGGTGGGCCTCAGGGGACAATATGAGGTGCTGGGGATTGAACTTGGGCCAGCTGCATGCAAGCTAAATCCATTGCTCCAGCCCACTTTTTAAAAATATGTTATTATTTTATTTTTTATTTATAATACTATTAATAATGGTTTCTTATGGGCATAATTCCAACACCACATCCATACCACTATAGTTTACCTATCTCCACTCCCAAGGAAACCAGCCCCCATCCCTCCCATCCCCCCAACTCAATTAAGTGTGTCAGTTCCACCCATCAGATATTCGTTGTTATCTCGATGTGCATCTTTAAGTGCCACATGTGAGTACTGCAGAGCGTTATCACCAAGGAGAAAAGCTCTTTCAGAGTGGGATGACTGAAGAGAAGAGAATTTGGAGTTCCTAACAAGACATTCCTGGGGCTGCAGCCCACACCCTCACTTCCCCATCATCTTACTCATTCTCATCTGGCCAGACTGCATTCTGGCTAAGTGGAACTATGAGTGACCTTTTGCTGACCAATTAATGTACTCAGCCAGTTAATTCATATTTTGTGTATGTATTATGTACTATGTTCTTACAAGAACATAAGATAGAAAGGAACTATTATTAAGAAACCCATACGGAAGATACATTCATAATGCTGTATTGATCAATACTGCACATGGACAAGAAAATCCACTGATAAGTAGATCCATGCAGCTCAACCTGTGTTACTCAAGGGTCAATGGTGCCTACTCAAAAGCTATTGGTGACTGAGTGAATTCATGTTTTTCCCAAAGCAGAAAAGTAGAAAACAATATCTCTACCACTTCTGCCATTAGAGCACCTAATCCAAAAATTGCTCGACTGAACCTAAGCTCTCATTCCCCCTGTCACAACCACTATCATCTACAGGGCTTCCTGCTGGCCTAACAGTAGCTGCATTGTGGCACCTCAGAAAAATACACATGTGCTGGGTAATTTCACTTCCCTCCTACAATTTTCACTCCGGGCAGGTAGAAGCTAGCAGGTAGCAGGGAGCTCCGTAAGGAATAAGACACACACACACACACACACACACACACACACACACACACACACACACACACACAGATGGCAGGTGGGGACCACTTCCTGCTTCTGTTCTATTGTTGGCTAAAGCATCCCTGGCCCTGGAGCTTGCTTCTCAGATTTCCTTTGAGAAATAATATTCTTTGGTGACATGAAAAATTCCTTCCCCGTTCCTGTTCACCCTTCAGGGAAAAAATCTCTAAGAATTTAGAAGAATGGACCTGCTTTAACAGAGACCCCATCATAAATAATTACTAATCCACACCAGCAGCAAATTTACCACGAATCTTCACCCTGCAGAAGAGCAGCCCTGCAGACCACCAGTGGGACCTGGACCACACTTCGAGAAGGTCTCTCTCTGAGAAGACTGGGGAATTTCCTGCTAACCTCCCCGAATATCTATTATTGTGGTCCCAGATGACTCCCAACCCAGCAAAGTTAGGATCCTTTTGAATAAGAGCAAAGTTAGCCTTGCTCTGGGCAGTTTCCCACTCTCCGTACTGTCACCCCCACGCCTGCCTCAGTGCCTCTGTCAGCAGCTCCATCCTCCTCCTCTTTTGATGTGGTTCCCTGTTTGCATATGTCCTGGCCTGAGCACATCTGGAGCTAGCAAACCAGACCCATTCTTTCTGCTGTTCCAGGGCTGAAAACAGAGGCCACTAATGGGCTTTAAAACAATAAGTAGACCACAAATAAAGCTCTTCATAGAGTCTGTATCCTGAACCACCCCTACAAAGGAGCCCAAAGTCCTCTGGAACAGTGGGTAAAGCATAGAGACAGTCTATCAACAAATAATTGTTGAGCATTCCCAAGTGCTATTGACGAGGATGGGAACCAAGCACACATGCTAAACAAAGCGAGGATAGTCTTTGTCCTGACGCAGTTTATTGTCTGGCTGGGAATAAGTACAGCAATCTACATACAGCTTAGAAACTGCTAAAATGGTGGAGATAAAAGGTGCTTTGGGAGAGATTTCTCACCAGGACTAGAGAAGTGGGGGCAGGTATGTGCAGATTGTTAGGGAAGTTTCCCTGGTAGAAATGACATCTCAACAGAGATGTGAAGGGTGAATAGTAAACAGAGGCCAAAAGTAAAGCAACTTGAGGAATGAAATGAAGTTGAGGCTGAGTGATGGGAGAAGAGAGAGGTGAGATGAGACGCAGACGCAGGGCCTGGGATGGCTTAGTGGTACAGCACTGGCTTGCCGGCATGAGGTCAAGAGTTTGAGACTCAGCACTGACTCCCATGTCAAAGTTCAAACCTAAGGAACTTCCTAAAGATCTGACCCCTGGCAGTATACATATGCAATCTTCAGCACACCACAACCAAGTGTGGGGGAGACCACCACTAAGTCTGTGAACCTCAGTGAGCATTACAACTAAAAAGCATATAGACCCTCTCTGCCTCTCCTAGTACCCCATAACAAGAGGAAGGATGAAGGAAACAGACCCATCTTATAGAGTTTGTTCATTGTTTCAGAGTTTGATGCTCACACTAGAGGAATGGAGGAGATAGAACATAGTTTGAAATGGAGGCAAAAATTAAAATTTCTAAATATTTCTTTAATTTTAATGTGAACAATATATTAGAGGGGAGCAGTGGAGAAGAGCTATTGGCTTTCTGAAACATCAGGTGCATGTGGTCACCCACTAGGATATTGCCCTTCTAGGATAATAAACAGCAGAGGGTATGAGAAAATGTGAAGGCTAATTTGAGAATACGTATTGGGTGATAGGATGAAGAGAGGATTAGAGGAGACAGAGAGCATGATGACACTCTAATGAAAGTAAATGAATGAAAGATTCACAGAGAGCTCCAGAGAAGGAATTTTAAAAGGGAGCGATAACAAGCTCAATGCTACATATGTTGATTAGTAGGTATCAGAGGACATTTGCACGTGGTCATATCAGTAGCTGGATATGTGGGACAAGAGCTCAGGAAAGAAATCTGGGTTTTATCACTATCCTTGGGAATTAAAAGTCTGTACATTTTTTGTTTTATACTTTGGATTTGGAACCTCACCTCACTGTGCTCAGGGGCTTGGGGCTCAGGGTCACTCCTAGGTGTCCAGGGGTCAGTACTGGTTGTACTTGGGAGACCATGTAATAACAGGGTCTAAGTCAGATCTCCCACACACAAAACCTTGAGCTATCTTCCTGGCTTTTGGAAAACATGGTAGTTAGTGCAAGAATACCACATTTACACAGACAAGTAAGCAAGGCCTTAGGATAAGTAGGATTAATAAGTGAAATTGGAGGGTAGGAAGGAAAAGGAAAAAGCAGTGAGGCAAAGATAGTCCCTTATTCAGGGAACCAGAACTGAGAGGACTCAGGAACTAAATCCAGTTTGTTACTATGAGAAGAGGACCCCTAATCTAGAAGTCATTGAAGAATAGATGCTGGGGCTGGAGCGATAGCACAGCGGGTAGGGCGTTTGCCTTGCATGCGGCCGGCCCGGGTTCAAATCCCAGCATCCCATATGGTCCCCTGAGCACCGCCAGGAGTAATTCCTGAGTGCAGAGCCAGGAGTAACCCCTGTGCATCGCCAGGTGTGACCCAAAAACCAAAAAAAAAAAAAAAAAAGAATAGATGCCTTGTACCTATTACAGAATAGATGCCTTGGAGGCCCGAGTGCTGTTACAGTGGGTAGGGCATTTGCCTTGCACATGGCCAACCTGGGTTCAATCCCCTGCTTCTGGTATGGTCCTCTGAGCACCACCAGGAGTAATTCCTGAGTGCAGAGTCAGGAGTCAGGAGTAACCCGTGAGCATCACCAGGTGTGACCCAAAAAAAGCTAATCAATCAATCAATCAATCAATCAATCAATAAGAAAAGATGCCTTTAAAGAAAAGCCTAAAGAGAAAATATTAAGAAATTGGAGGAACACAAGAAGTCAGGAAAACAAATAATTCAAATCCACCAGGAAAATCAGTGCAAGGAGCTTGTGTCACCTGTGCCTGGAACAGTGTCCATAAATAGCTAAATTAAATGAAATTATACGGAGAAAAACAGCCACTGAATGAAGCTAGAGAGGTCATGCACGGCCAGTCCCAGTTTGAACTGACTTCATAAAGTCCCCAAAGCACAACCAAGGGAGATTGCTGAGCACAGAGCCAGAAGCAATCCCAGGTGTGGTTTCAAAATAAAGTAATAGCCACTGAATTTAGTAACAGAGCTCATGAATGACTGGACAAAGGACTTTTAGGTGAGTAGAGAGCAAATGTGGTGAATGAGGAGTGGTGGATGAGAAGAGAAAGAGTAAGGAATTATGTTGGTGCTAAGCCAGGACATTAAGACGAGCCTCTGAATGCTGACCTGTAAGCAGGAAGCAGAACCGAAGCCCCACTTTCACATTAAGTGGACAAGCTAAAATTTGGGAGCACAATGGTCTGGAGAAGTACAGCATGTTCTCATATGTCCGCCTGGTCGTACATTATCTTGGCACTGCAAAACAGCAGTTTCCCCCTCTCTTACACAACCTTAATCTGGATTGACCTTCAAGTATCAGTATGAGCCTTCTCTTTGCCCTATGCGTAACCCACCACAAGAATGTGGAGGATGTAATCTGTAGAACATACATGGCCAGCTCTATATCTTCCTCTGACGTTTTTAATCATAACAACCTAGCTTTGACAAGACAATGTATACCCTGATATTCCTTTGACGAATGCTCATCCTATAACTGTTTGTACTCTCATTAGTGATTATTTCTCTTTAATGAAGTCATTAGGATGTAACTGATAAAAAATTGAATAAAAAGAGGCCTCTGGCAGTTGCTCTTCTCCTAGAGCCAGATCGAGCCTTGGCCCTCCATGCTCTCTACATTCCTCTCGAGTGTCTTATCTCCGTGCCTCTGACCGATTGATCGATCACTTCATGCAACAGGAATTAAATGTTGCCAGCCTCTCCAAGAGTTTGGGATAAAGTCCCAAACCCTCACAAGGCCTAAAGAGGCCCTCTCTACCTCTCTCACTGCAGACACAAGCTGACCTGGACCAAAACCTTCTGCTCAATATGACTCAGTCCCTCTCCCAGTCTCCTTTCAAACATCCACATTGTTCTTCTGCCAGTTCACTCTTGTCTCCATCTCAAACCCCTACTCATCTTTCAAGGCTTAGTTGCATTAACTGTCCTTAGCAAAGGCGTTTAGTGTCTTTCCCCAATTCCCTGGGAGGCTCCATTACACCATCATACTCTCAATGCACACTACACCTCTCCATGTCACTTAACACACATATACACATAATTTGTGTCGATATTTAAAGCTGATCTCCCCAACAAGACTTCCAATCCAGCGGCAAACACCATGAGACAGGAACTGAAGCCTACAACAGACCTACAACAGTGACAGACACTACTTAATAGGGACTCTTTAGTACTGTCTGTTGAATTTTCAAGAGTCATAGATATTGGATAGATATATAATAAGTTAGTAAACAGGTAAAAAATCATTGGAAATTGCTGAGTGGGCTCAAGGAAGGGCTTTTACTGAAAGAGATTTGTTCAAAGGTTCAAGTGAATGGGGCGGTAGAGAGCAAGAAGGGGGTACCTAGGAAAGTGAAATGGTAAAGAAGGTCTCAGAGGATGTCGCAGCTGAGGAGTGGTCTGTAGACAGGAGGAGGACTTCTTTTTCCACTGAAGCACCAGAGGAGAGAGGGACAGTGGCTGTGGACACAGATGCAGGGGCATAAAGTGAAGAAGGTGTTTGTTTGAAAGACTCATAGTTTCTATGAAATCTATTTTTAAACCTTGGTCACTCTTTATTTTAAACCATCATATGTTTATTTGGATATTCTCTTCCAACTTTCTTTGAAACAGACCAGTTAAAGGAGTCACATAAACACAAGGAAAGAAGATAGATTTGAGGTTCATTCTAGTGGTATTGGATGATGGAATGGATGTGAAGATGATAGAGATGTGGTTTCTTTAATGTTTTCATTTAGTTTCCATCAAGATGATCTAGATACATAACCCAGAGTCAGCATTTTAGATGACTTCTTGCTGCCACAAATAGTAGTCTCTACTGCCTTCCTCTCTTCCCTAAAAGCAACTAATTTCTATACTGTTCCATGAATTTTGGGGGCATTTATGTCCATATCAGTTAATGATATGTTTGTATCTATAACACTGGATTATTCTGTAGTGGGCATTAGGAATGGACTTCCCACTATGAAAGATGAGGATTGAGCTCTCGTTTACCAAATGCCTTGCCACCTGCCCCCCTCCATACATACGCATTCCTCCCACCACCACCCTAGTTCTTTAAATATGCATCATATATTTGGACAGATTGAAACTCTGTGCTTGTGTCCATGTCAAAGGAATCACAATTTGCAGAGGAGCATGAACTAAGTTTGCTTTTCCTTGTCTACACACTTTGTTTTGTGTAAAGTTCATATTTCTTCTTCTTGAATTTCTTATCAACATTGTCATCAGAACCTCAAGAGATGAGTTAACTTCTCAACCTAGTCTAATGCAACTGAGGGACTCAGTTTCACCTTATTGAAAAACTCTTTCCTGGATCCTCCTGACAGCCTCTAAGTTTCCCTCAATACCTCAATTATGGGTGCATAGTTCTATCTAGGGTGCCTTCCCTTATCTTCTTTGTGGAGTCTTCCACTTTCTGTTGCCATTTTCTTCCTCTTTTACATCTTCAGTTTGTTGAGACATTTAGCTCCCAAAAAAAGGGTACATGGGAAGTTTAGAAGACCCTGTATATTTAAAATGTCAATCTCATACTACCAAAGTAAAGGCAAATAGATGCACAAGATCATCTCACAGTATGCAAATGAAGCATTTATAAAATTCAGTAGAAATTCATGATTTAAGAAGAAAATCATGAATTTAAGAAGAACCAGAAGCTGCCAAACATCTTTGGCCTAGTCAGTGCTATTTTTTGAGATCCAATGTCTTTAATTAAACAAACAGAAAGCATACTCCTAAGACTACCACCACTTGTCCCATTATTCCAGCAGACCTAGGAGAGGACAGTATTGCCCATTTTGGGAAATAAGGCCATATAATAATCCAGTGATACTTAAAAGGCAGACAAGAAATGACTGCTCAGTACAGAAACAACAAAAATTGAATAATGTCCACCATAGCCCAATGGTAGAAACAACCCATGTCCTTCAACAAATTCTCCATGAACAAATACGATATACCCTTGGAATGAAATGTATTCATCCAGAAAATTAGAGTTTTTGTCTATACTACCATATAAACAAATCTTGAAAATATTAGCATAGGTTAAAGAATGTCAACACAAAAGGACAAACATGTTATTTCACTTATATGAAATATCTAGAACATTCAAATTTACAGAGACAGAAATTTGATTTGTGTCTGCCAGGGTGTGGAGAAAAAGTTGATAGAGAATATTATAGCTTAGTGGTTATAAAGTTTCTCTAGAGGTTGATGAAATAAACACAGTGGTAATAATTGTACAACAGAATGAGGGCAATGTACCAATGACTGGTACAGTTAAAATTATAAAAAAATGGCAACTTTTGCTACGTATTTTATTATAATATTTTTAAGAAAATCTTTTAAAAATCAGAAATAGAAGTTCCTTAATTTGATTAAAAAATAGTCCCTCTAAAATAGTAACTTGAAGGCAACATTGGTGGTGAGAAATTGTGTACTGAAACTCAGTCATGAACAATTTTATACCTGAATATCTCATGGGGATTAAAGTTTTAAAAAGGAAAAAATATATATCATTCAGGGGACTGGAGTGATGTACAGTGGGTCAGGCATTTGCCTTGCACACAACCAGCCAAGGTTCGATCCCCATCAGCCCATATAGTTCTCTAAGCACCACCAGGAGTGATACCTGAACACAGATCCAGAAGTAAGCCCTGAGCACCACCAGCCATGATCAAAAAATATATATAGATAGAAATATAAAACATTAGAATAATTACCCTTAAAATTAGAGAAAAAAAAGCAGCTAATTTTGTCATTTCTAAGTCAGCACGGTATTAAAAGTTAGTCAGTCCAGAAAGAAAAGGAAAAGAAAAGACTGGAAATAAAGAAAAATAGCTGCCATTGTTTTCACATGATATAACTTCACAAAAAAGCATCAATGAGAAAAATATTAGAAATAATAAGCAAGCTAGAAAAATGTCATTTGCATTTTACTTAGAATACACAGCTAGCAAACATAATTTAAAATAAAACAAAATTTATAATCATTTCAAAGATACCAAGAACCAAATAACAAATCTAAAAATATATGTAAGACCTCTGCAGGAAAAATCATAAAGCTTCATTAATAGCCAGTAAGATGACCTAAATGACTGCAGTGTGAATAGGAAGATAATAATAGAATGATGTTGCCCATCTTTTCAGCTTAATAAAATGCCAATCAAAATGCTAACTTTTTTTGTGAGCCAATAAAATGATTATAGAGTTTAAAAAACAGGGGGAACATAGCGAGAAATTTCATGAAGATCAAGATGAAAGAAAGACTTATCTACTGATATCTTGATTTGCGTGTGTTTGTGTGTGTACAAAACTTACATTAAAAATATGAAATTATGGGCTGGAAAGATATTACAGGGGTTAGGCTCATTCCTTTGCATGTAGCTGACCCAGTCTAATCCCCAGTAGGGCATATGGTCCCCTGGGCATCACCAGGAGTAACCTTTGAGAACAGAGCCAAGAGTAGATTTTGAGGATCAGTAGTTATGGCTCAAAACCTCCCCCTCTCAACTCTCAATAATACACACACACACACACACACACACACACACAATTAGATGCCTATATCCTACCACATAGCAAAAGAAATTCCAAATGAATTGAAGCCTTAGCTATAAAAATGCTAAAAACTCTTTAAAAATCATAGGCAAATATTCTTTAGACTTTGAGGTAGAAGATTTTTAAACAATACTCAGAAAGTGACAATACAAAGACTCCTCATATTCACCTGTAGTAAAATTAAGAATATAAAAAAATTAAAGCAATAGATCTGGGAAAGAGCATGCAAGAACCCCAGGTTCAATCCCCAACACACCACAGTGCTCTGAGCACCCTGGTTTGTGACCCAAGTAAAACAAGTTACAAATGGGCACTAGATAAGGGCTGTGTGTTGTAATTATTCCTGGACATCAGGCATCATCGACAGTGTTCTGAGAAAATCAAAATGCAAAGCTACCCTACCTTAAGACCTACAATGCCACACCTGGCATGAGTGAAAAAGAGACTTTTGTCCATGAACACTGGGAACAGAATGCTCACCGCCACACTCTTTCTGTTACTTTCTGTAGTTTTGAATTGAATTCTTGTCTGTCCGAGATCAGATGTGGAAGTGTTACCCCAGATAATGATGGCATCAGAGCGGGCAGCCCTTAGAGGTCACTAGGTTTGGGTGCGGTCCTGAAGGTAGCTGCTCCATGAGCTCAGTGTCCAACCAGTAAGAAAAACCTGAGACCTTTCTTTCCCAGGACACAGGGAGAAAGCAATCGAAGAAGAAAGACCTCATCAAAAATTCAGTTGAGGAGGCTGGAGGAATAGTACAGCAGGTAGGGTCTTTGCCTTGCACAGGGCCGACCCGGGTTCGATTCGCAGCATCCCATATGGTCCTCTGAGCACCGCCAGGGGTGATTCCTGAGTGCAGAGCCAGGAGTAACCCCTGTGCATTGCCCAGGTGTGACCCAAAAAGAAAAAAAAAATTCAGTTGAGGGAATCCTGCTTGGTAGACACTTCCCCGACCTCCCCCCACCCCACCCTCCACTCCCCCAGCCTCCCCCCGCCGCCCTGCCACCATGCCCACTTATATAGTGAGAGGTTTTCTTCCTGTTTCCTTTTCTTTTCCTTTCTCTTAAATACAATTTTCATCTGAAAAATAAAAGAAAAAAGAAATTGGCTGACCAACACTGTGACCTTAATCTTCCCAGAATCTAGAATAGAGACCACTCAGTTTATGTAAGTTTTTTTTATCAGCCTGAGTGAACTAAACTATCTAGAAATAACTCATATGCCATCAACAAGTGATTAGATGAAAAAATCATGGTATATCCACCAATAGAAGATATCTCAACATGAATGAGTTATAGCTATGTGCAAAAATATGAATAAATCTTAAAAACCTAATGTTACATTTAAGTTTCAGTCCTAAATGGATAAGTACAACCTGATAATCTTTCTTATCAAATTAAAAACTTTTTAAAAAATATTTCTTTGTGGAAGGATTCAGTGAAAAATGGAAGAATTTATGCTAGATCAATTTAGCTCGACTGAAACTATATTTCCCAGAATCTTCTTTCCTGCATAGTCCTGGGCTAGCAAGAAAACGCTAATCAGCTACAAGAGAAGACAAAATCATGGGCCAGAGTGATGGAACAGAGGGTAGAATGCTTACCTTGCGCACGGCTGACTTGGATTTGATCCCTTGCACCACATATGATCCCGTAAGCACTGCCGAGAGTAATTCCTTAGTGTGAAGCTAGGAGTAACCCCTGAGCATCACTGGGTGTGGATCAAAAGTAAACAAGAGACAGACAGTCAGAGAGATAGACAGGTAGAGAGAGAGAGAGAGAGAGAGAGAGAGAGAGAGAGAGAGAGGGTCATGTAATTTACCAGTATGTGAATGGATGGAATTGGAGAATATCAGGCTGAGTGAAGTCAGCCAGAAAAAAGGAAACAGATAAATAATGATCACTCTCATATGTGAAATATATTTTTAATTTTAATTTTCTAAAGGAAGGAAGGGAGGAAGGGAGGAAGGGAGGAAGGAAGGGGGGAGGAAGGGAGGGAGGAAGGGAGGGAGGAAGGGAGGGAGGAAGGGAGGGAGGGAGGAAGGGAGGGAGGGAGGGAGGGAAGGAAGGAAGGAAGGAAGGAAGGAAGGAAGGAAGGAAGGAAGGAAGGAAGGAAGGAAGGAAGGAAGGAAGGAAGGAAGGAAGGAAGGAAAGAAGGAAGGAAGGGAGGGAGGGAGGAAGGGAAGAAGGGAGGGAGGGAGCGAGGGAGGGAGGGAGGGAGGGAGGGAGGAAGGAAGGGAGGGAGGGAGGGAGGGAGGAAGGAAGGAAGGAAGGAAGGAAGGAAGGAAGGAAGGAAGGAAGGAAGGAAGGAAGGGAGGGAGGGAGGAAGGGAGGAAGGGAGGAAGGAAGGGAGGGAGGAAGGGAGGGAGGAAGGGAGGGAGGAAGGGAGGGAGGAAGGGAGGGATGGAGGGAGGGAGGGTGGGAGGGAGGGAGGGAGGAAGGAAGGAAGGAAGAAAGGAAGGGAGGAAGGGAGGAAGGGAGGAGGGAGGAAGGAAGGGAGGGAGGGAGGGAGGGAGCGAGGGAGGGAGGGAGGAAGGGAAGGATGGAGGGAGGGAGGGAAGGATGGAGGGAGGGAGGGAGGGAGGGAGGAAGGAAGGAAGGAAGGAAGGAAGGAAGGAAGGAAGGAAGGAAGGAAGGAAGGAAGGAAGGGAGGGAGGGAGGAAGGGAAGAAGGGAGGGAGGGACGGAGGGAGGGAGGAAGGACGGAAGGGAGGAAGGAAGGAAGGGAGGGAAGGAGGGAGGGAGGAAGGAAGGAAGGGAGGAAGGAAGGAAGGAAGGAAGGAAGGAAGGAAGGAAGGAAGGAAGGGAGGGAGGAAGGGAGGAAGGGTGGAAGGAAGGGAGGGAGGAAGGGAGGGAGGAAGGGAGGGAGGAAGGGAGGGAGGGCGGGAGGGAGGGCGGGAGAGAGGCAGGGAGGGAGGGAGGGAGGGAGGGAGGAAGGAAGGAAGGAAGGAAGGAAGGAAGGAAGGAAGGAAGGAAGGAAGGAAGGAAGGAAGGGAGGAAGGGAGGGAGGGAGGGAGGGAGGGAGGGAGGGAGGGAGGGAGGGAGGGAGGGAGGGAGGGAGGAAGGGATGGAGGAAGGGAGGGATGAAGGGAGGGAGGGAGGGAGGGAGGGAGGGAGGGAGGGAGGGAGGGAAGGAGGAAGTGAGGGAAGGAAGGAAGGAAGGAAGGAAGGAAGGAAGGAAGGAAGGAAGGAAGGAAGGAAGGAAGGAAGGAAGGAAGGAAGGATGGAAGGGAGGGAGGGAGGGAGGGAGGGAGGAAGGAAGGAAGGAAGGAAGGAAGGAAGGAAGGAAGGAAGGAAGGAAGGAAGGAAGGAAGGAAGGAAGGAAGGAAGGAAGGAAGGGAGGGAGGGAGGGAGGGAGGGAGGGAGGGAGGGAGGGAGGGAGGGAGGGAGACAGGTACTTTTTCTCCCCAAAGAATATGTCCTAGGACAATCTCCCTTATGCCATTGTGTGTAACTACAGAACCAAGTTTGAATGAATGGGACTGGAGAGATAACACAGGAGGTGGGGCATGAGCCTTGCACACAGCTGACTGGGAGTTCAATCCACCCTGTGCCACATATGGTACCCCAAGCCCTGCCAGGAGTGATTCCTGAGTGCAGAGCCAGGAGTAAACCCTAAGCATCACTGGATGTGATGTAAATAAAATAAAAACAGGGGCTGGAGAGATGACATAGTGGGTAGGGCGTTTGCCTTGCATATGGCCAACCCGGGTTAGAATCCCAGCATCCCATATGGTCCCCTGAGCACCGCCAGGAGTGATTCCTGAGTGCAAAGCCAGGAGTAACCCCTGTGCATCGCTGGGTGTGACACAAAAAGCAAAAAAAAAAAATAAAAAAGAAAGAAAGAAAGAAAAAACAAACATACACATATACAATGGCAAAGGAGACTGGAAATAGCTTTAGTTGGAGGGGACAAGTATCTGGATAAATTTCAAAATGATTTATGTCCAGCATTTGAAGGAATAGTATACAGCAGATAAAGTACTTGCCTTATATGCTGCCAACCTGGGTTCAATCCTCAGCACCATGTTTGATTCCCCAAACATGACCAGGAATGACCTCTGAGCACAAACCCAGAAGTTAGCCTTGAGTACCAATGGGTGTGGCCCCCAAACCATATCTATGTCTGGGGAGAGGGAGAAACAAGGGCCACTGAGAAATAGTGAGAAGGCTCTCAGTCCCTATATATAAGAATTTTTAAAGAAACCTATTTTTGAGAATTTTGTGGGGTGGGAGTGCACACCCAGAATTACTCAGGGATTACTCCTGACTCTGCACTTAGGGGTCACTCCTGGCGGGTTTGTGGGGTCATAAGGGATGCTGGAGATCAAACATGGGTCAGCCACATGTAAGGCAAATGCCCTACCTGCTGGACTATTACTCTGGCCCTTATTTCTGAGGTATTTTGAAGGAAGAATTCATAATCTCCTTAATGTTCGAAAGCACCCCATGGGCTAATTGCATGAGGCTAAGAGGTGGAGGTACTAGTGTTGTGAACATTTGCTTTGAAGTTCTCCCAAAGATTCCTTTTAGGAAGGTATCAAAGTTTACTTCAGGAGAATCATATTTTCCCCATTGGAAATAGCCTTGTGAGACTGCCAGCTCCCATGTTCTCCCTAGCCAAGGAGTGAACAAGAGACATTGTCCTCAAAGTAGAGCATAAAACATGTGGGGTAAGTATGTTATTTGGGAGGTGATCCCAGAAAGGAAAGTGAACCAGAGAGAAGGAGGAGAGTTTTGAGGAAGGTACCTGTTACAGACATGAGGCACAATTAGGCACAAGCCAACGTGAACCCTCTAAGAGAGCAGATGGACATTGTACCTCTAGGTGGAAGGAATCTTGAGGCATTTATTCCTCAGTAGCTGAGGGCTGTTCTTAAGGAACTGAGTCTCCAGTACCTTCTACCTGCCCTGCCCATCCTGCCCTCACAGTCAGAGCTTTTGCTCAGACAGAAATGCAGGCAGTTGTAGGAGCATCTCAGGTGATTAAGGGAGCTGCTTCAGGTGATCTTTGAGAGAACCAGGATGGCACCCAGATAACACCTGACCCACTAGCAAACCAAGCCCCAAAGCCAGCAGAGTTACAGGGAGCTCTTAAGAGACCACAAGGACCTCACAAAATTGATCTTAGAGGTTCTGTTTTTTATCTTCTAGATGTTTTCTGCCCATTTGCAGATCTGATTTGTCAAGTTCTCAGCCACTTCTAGAAGCCTCCAAAATATCCTTCCAAAACTTCCAATCAGTTTTTCCAAAGCTGGGTTTCTATTGTTTGTTACATCTGGATACTTGCCTCCACCTGGATTCCTAAGACACCTGGTACTCCATCCACCTGGATTCCAAAACACCTGGAGATCCCTGTTGCTGATTTGGGTCTTTAAGAATGTAAGTTGTCTTTGGGCGTCTTCCTCTATAAAATGGAAAGATTAAAGGAAATTACTTCCAAGTTTCCACTCAGTGGTACAATTCTAAATTTTTTTTTAAATCACACTAATGTGTCAGGCAAGAGAAACCCATAAAACTCATTCCTACACCTGACTTCCACACTCTACTCTTTGTCAATGTTGCAATCTCCATAAAGCATAATAGGCTCTGGGATTGTTGCAAGTTATTTCTGCACAAACACCAGAATGATGACAATAAAGGTCAGTTCCAGGTTTCACCATCACCCAACTAGGAAACTGACCAGACAGACTCATTCAGAGAAGAACAACAAAAAAAATAGCGGTTTTGCTTCTGTCCAAAATAATTCTTGGTCCTTTAAAGCCAGGCTTCCCACAGAATTCCTGTCAAGTGGATTTGCCAGTCCATGCATAATAAATTTAACCTTCTCCCTCCCACCACTGTAACTTTTGGATGGAGGGGTGGTGTGTGAGGCACGGAGAAACAGCAAAGTCCACTGTGCTCCTACATGAATTCAACAAGCAAGTGCCCAAGTTGAGGAAAGTATGGAGCTGTGGTTGGTTATCATCTCCCAGCTAATGACCTAGTTGAACAAATGTAGCAATGTTGCAGAAAAGGAACGGATTCAGGACTCTGACTCTATTAAGCTATGATGATTTCCCAAGGCATCCAGGGTGGAGCAGAGATGCGGCTGATAAAATGCATGGCACGATGGAACAGCATGAAGAGAGTGACTGACTGCAGCTGTCTGTGTGATTTGGCAGCCCGCAACTATTCAGACAAATCTAAACAAATCACCAGCCCTGGCTTCCTGAGGCCTCCATGAAAGTCCTGTAATGACTGCTCTGGGCTGGCCTCCGAGCTAGGGGTGAGGAAAATATGCAGATTCCACAACTTTAGGGCTTTCCTAGGGCTTCTGCTCAGTGTAGCAGCTGCCACCCTTCCACTGATTTGGCTGTTTTCTGCAAAATCCATTTTTTCATTAACTAATCATATGTTTGCAGCTCTTCCCACTGTGCCCACAGCTCGCCTAGCGGGCCCCCAAGCTCCAGTCCCCCTGTAGCCCAACCTTATGGAAACCCAGTACTCAACAGGTCACCCCGACTGGGAGAACAGAGATTTGTCCTCTGCTCACCTGGCCTTGCCTTTCTCACTTCATTTCCAAGGCAAAGGGGGAGCATTTGCAACTGGGCTGTCACCTGGAAGTCCTTCCCCAGCCCACTGTCCTGGCAGCAGCCTTCCCCATCCTCCTGCAGCTGCCACTGGAGCTGCAACTCTGTTTGGCAACCACAGTCATTGAGTTCAGCAAGTATTTTTTATTTGGGGGCAGGGGGAGGTGGCAGGGACAGGGAGGAAGGGGAAGGGAGGATCCACGCTTACCGCTCTAGAACTTGGTTAGACAAAAAAAGCATGAAAACCACTTAACCCTTTTTGGCCCCAGAAGCATTTCAGTGAAGCAGCACCAAAGAAAGCAGTGGCACACACACACATACACACAAACACATACACACGGCACCTGCAAAGAGTGCCAGGTCCCCACAGAGAGAGCTGTTGCCCTGTATGAAGGTCCTGACTTGGGAACTGTGGAAGGAGAAAAGAGAGCACACCCACACAGCAGCCAAGCATCCCCGGACTTACCATGCTTGGACCAGGGTCCTAGGGGTCCTGACTAAAGCCCAAGCATCCCAGGTGGCTGGACCAGCAGGACACAGGATTCCTGCAGGATGTCAACTCCCACAGAAGAAAATGGGGAGAGAAATTGGCAAGGGATAATTGGGGGAAGGTGCGAGGAGGGAGAGAGAAGGAGAGGGAGAAAAAAGAAAGACGGAGGAGAGGGAGAGAGAGAGGAAAGAAAGAGAGAACAGAGCTTCTCTATATGATGCTTATAAGTCAATATAATTACAGAAGAAACACCTGAGCACCTAGTTGATTGCCATGTACACAGCAGGTGCTCAATAATAAACCTTGCCAGTGGTGGAGTTAAATGTGACTTCCTAGACAAAGCCTGCTTTGCTTTAAGTGAAATAAATATCTGGTGAATTGAATTGAATTGAAAGAGGCAGCAGGTTGGTGGTGTAATTTGAGGAGCAAAGGGGGGAAAATGGTCCCCTGCCCCAAATCTCTCTCCTGCTGGAGCTGCCAGATTGCTGGAAAATTTCAGATTCCTCTCTTAGGTTAATGGAGTAATGAAAACCATGCTAAAAGGCACATATTCTTGGGGGAGAGAATTCCGGGAACACTATGACCTATCATTTATGCAGTATGACAAGTCAAATTCAATTCAAGCACCAGAACTAAGAGAGATTCACAGAAACCATCTGGTGTTCTGTCCTGAGAAGATTCTGAGGTCACACCTGGCTCTGTAGAAAGCAACACTGTGGGGAAACACATCTGCAGGGACGTGGGAAGAGACTGGTATAGAGGCAGCCATGCATTTGCAACCCCTACCTCTTGTCCTTCAGACATGTTAGCAGGCCCTGCAGGAAAGACCATTTGCCAACTCCAAAGAGTTCAGAAGAAGAGGTTTTAACCTGAAAATCAGGCCAGGCTTAGATTCGGGATATGCAGTATAAGTCATTGAGTTGGTGAGTAGGGGATTGGAGAAAGGTTATCTGAAGTCTCACATCATCTACCTCATTCTCACCTTACATGAGCACTTACTACAGACTCTACAGTCTAGAGAAGTGGTTTTCAGCTACCAGTCCATGGACCAGAGCTGGTCCACAAGTGTAAAATGGTTGAAAATCACTGTTCTAGAGGACAGCCACAGTTTTTACCCCTTTACGTGTGCTGGGCCTTTGTCCAACTTCCCCATCAAACTTCCTCAGCAGCAGAAGAGAATAAATTGATCACAACTCTCTATGAGTAAATTATTTTCTTGAAGTGCCTGTTGGGTCATTTAAGAAGTCATAGAAAGTTTATAGTCTGTCATGCAACTGCTTTATTCCATGCAGAAATATTTCATTTATCATTTTCTTGGGAGGAATGATATTTGTTCTAGCAGATCAAGCTTAGAAATGTATTTTACAGTCACGTGAACTCTCATGCATATGGGAAGGAGGCCAGCCTGATCTCTAGTTCTAGTTCTAGTTCTAATTCTGATCTCTATACTCATCCCTCAAGGTCTGAGTCCTTTCCATTCGATTGTCAGCAAGGGAACAGATATCTCAACTTCTTGAATCCAGAATCAGTAAGCCTGCTTTTCACATGAGCAAGAATTTGCTACGTAACCCCCACAAAAACTCAAAAGAGACTGTATGCTATCATCCCTGATCAACCAACAACTCTGGGTAACTAGTCTCAACTTTGTCCCTTTTATGTCTTACTTCTCCATCTCTTTCAATTAAGAGGAAAAGCTGATACTCCAGAAATGTGCTGAGCTTCATCTTACATCCCCTATCACAACTCATTCCAAGAAGAACACTACATAATACTAGAAGGATATCCACTTCATTTCAGAACCACATAAGTAATCCATTTTCAGTAAGATTCAATTTTCAGTTTAGATGAACTAGCCCATTTTTTACCTCCTCCTCTCTGCTCTTTCTTTCTCTCTCTTCTTTCAATCTAGTGAAGTACCATCAAGATTTTGAAAGGAGGCCCAAAGCTTCAATGAATATTGCCAGGAAATGGCTCGCTGGCTCTCTACCAAGAGGCCTTCCAAAGTGGTGTTATCTTAATGAATTTTTCACGGTTGAAAGTCTGGCCAGAAGACTTACAAGTCAAAAAATTCAATCTTGTTAGCGTTCAAGGATTTACCTGACTTGGGAGAACTGACTTATGTGATCTAAACTGACAAACCACCAAAACTTCTCACCCAAACATCCAAATCTCTAGTGACACAGGATGCACCACTGTCAAAGGTAGCATATACCCACACCCTTCTCCCTAAAATTTTATCCCCGAAGAAAATATATGAAGGAAGTCCATTGTAATTAAAAATTCCTTGGTGAGGCTGAAGTTAGAGTTTTGATTGGGATAGGCTTGGGTTTGGGTTTGGGTTTGGATCACACCCAGTGCTACTCAAGGTCTTCTCCCAGCTCAGAGCAGAGGGTTCATGCCCAGCTCAACAGTGTTCAGGGTAGTTACCAGGACTCAAACATGGGTCTGCTACATGCAAAGCATGCTCTGCAACCTGTTGAGCCACCTCCCCAGCCCATAAGTAGTTTAGTTTAAGAATTAAAAATCTTTTATCTTATTTTTAATATATTTATATTTTTTATTGACTCTCTCTGAGATATACAATTAGAAAGCTATTTGTGATTGACATGTTCCAATATCCATCCCTTCACCAGTGCACATGTCCCAATGTCCCCAGCTTCCCTCCTGCCCGCACCCCATCCCATACCACCCTGACAGCCTACCTCTATGGCAGAGACTTTTCTTCTCTCTTTCTCTCTCTCTCTCTCTCTCTCTCTCTCTCATCTATCTATCCCTCTATCTCATTTTTCTTTTAGGCACTGTGGTTTGCAATACTGTTACTGATGTTACTGAAAGAGTATCATGCATATCATGCATATTACTTTATACCCTTTCAGCACTCAGTTTTTGTCCGGAGTGATCATTTCTAACTTTCATTGTCATAGTGGTCCCTTCTCTGTCCTAATTGCACTCCTCCTTGAGAACTAAGAATCTTCACAGACAGTGAAAGAGATGATTTAAGGGATAAGCTCGGCATGCTGGAACTTGGATTCAATCCCAAGCACTGAGCTTGAAGTGGTCCCTGAGCATCATTGAATATGGTTCAAACCACCACCCCCACCCCCAAAAAAAGAAAATTAAAAAATAAACTCTTTGTGATTTGAGGTGACTGAGACCTGAGGAAGTCTTCGTCACTGGAAAATCCCACGGCTAGCTCTTCAAGGGTCCTTCCCGTCTGCTGTCAGTCTTACACTCACCTACTCTCCAATAAACACAGTCCTTCCTTAGTTATACCTAGGACTGTGCCACATCCCACTTTGCTGCTCCTGGCCCAGCTGACTTTTGCTTCGGAGGCGACCTTGCCAATGACTGACTTCATTCATTGTGTTCATTTTATACTCTCTCAGAATTTAGAAAAATAGGGGGCTGAAGCAATAGCACAGCGGGTGGGCGTTTGCCTTGCACGTGGCCGACCTGGGTTCGAATCCCAGCATCCCATATGGTCCTCTGAGCACCACCAGGAGTAATTCCTGAGTGCATGAGCCAGGAATGACCCCTGTACATCGCCGGGTGTGACCCAAAAAAGAAAAAAAAAGCTTAGAAAAATAGAGGGGAACACCAGCCAACATGTCCCTATGATGGGATTTAAGTGCTTATTGAGAATATGAGGGACAAGTGATTATAGATAGTGGACTGGTTTTCTAAAAAGGCCATCCCTATGCTGGGATGGCTGCAGCCCCCGTCAGCTTCTTGCAGACCACCCTGTCAAGGATGTGACCCAGAGCTGCTAGCAGCAAACACTCTGAAAGATAAGTCCCACTCCTGGGAAAGTTGCCAAGTTCAATACCAGGAAAAGTGTCGACAGCACTGGTGAGAATCTGACAGTGTATAAAGATTCGGTGGAAATTACTAGCCATGGTGCAAGATACAGGCCTGGAAACAAATAACAAGTTGAGTTTAATAGACTTGGAGCAAGGTGGAGGTTCCAAAGCAATCGGGGTAGCTGGCACCTTTCTCTGACTGGGTTAGTAACCAATTTAGAGCTCAAGATAAGAACTGGAGAAGGTTCAGTAGTTAAGGCACTTCGTAAGCCTGAGGCCATGAGTCCAGCCCCTGTGTTGCCCCATGCATCAAGTACACAGCTGCCCTACTCCTTGTGCCTGGCAACTCTGATATCGTGCACCTCAAGCATTTCTGGCCACACCACAGCCGGTTACATGTCATAACCACAAATAAAAAGAGTGCAAGCCTCTTCAAGGAGAGCATCTAAGAAGATGTGTGCACATCAGGAGCACTACAGCCAGAATGTGAACAACCACAGCTGACCATGGCAGTGTGATCCCTGCAACCGGATGGTCAATATTGTGGTACAACACACAACCATGTGGTACTGGTGAGTACCACAATGAAGCTTCTGTAGTGACCCCATACCCCAAGTCACTGTAATCACTGTATCACTGTCATCCCCTTTTTTGTCGATTTACTCGAGCAGACAACAGTAACGTCTCTATTCCTCCCAGCCCTGAGATTTTAGCAGCCTCTCCTTACTCGTCTTTCCCAACAATTAGAGGCTCTTTCAGGGTCAGGGGAATGAGACTTGTTGTTACTATTCTTGGCATATTGAATACGCCACAGATAGTTTGCCAGTCTCTGCCCAAGTGGGCAGGAAGCTTGCCAGACTCTCGGAGAGGTACATATGTATTTATGTGTGTGTGTATAAATACACACACATATACATATATATATATTACTCTCTCTTTCTATATATATATGGACATATATATATATATTACTCTCTATAATTTGTTGCCTACTATCTGAATGCCATCAAATATGGTATGCAATTATGGAAAATGGGTAAGAAGTATCTTATAATGTGTTCAGAAAGTGGCCTGGAGTGTGGCAGCGGTTGGGTAGTGGAGGTCGGCTGCCAGGGCTGGGTCCCTTGGGGAAGACAGGGTTCTCACCTACCCCCATCTGGGGCGCCCCGAGTGAAAACAGCCTGTTGCAGAGTCCGGTGGCATGGCTATGGGGGCCTCATTTTATACTCCCATTTGGGAGGAGCAGCTGTTGAGATCTGGCCAATGAGGAGGCTGGGTGTGGCACGGTGTGGCTTATGGGTATAATCCCTGGGTCACTGAAGATTGGGGTATAGCAGTCATGGGTTCCCATGTACCTGGGTTTTCCAGCCAGTCCACTCTCCAGTGAAGTTCATCCCATCTTGAGTGAGGCTTGTCCCTTCTCGGGTCATAGTCACAATATCAACAGGTGGAATGTCGGGCTGGAGTGATAGCATAGCGGGTAGGGCGTTTGCCTGGCACGCGGCCGACCCAGGTTCAAATCCCAGCATCCCATATGGTCCCCTGAGCACCGCCAGGAGTAATTCCTGAGTGCAGAGCCAGGAGTAACCCCTGTGCATCGCCAGGTGTGACCAAAAAAAAAAAAAACAACAACAACAACAACAAAAAAAAAACAGGTGGAATGTGAATGAGGGGAGACATCAAAAATAAAAATAAAGAGGAACTGGAGTGGGTAGGGCGTTTGCCTTGATGCGGCTGACCTGGTTTCAGTCCCCAGCGCCCCATGTGGTCTCCTGTGAACAAAGCCAGGAGTAAGCCCTGACCACCACTGGGTAATCCACACCCCCCAAAAAAATAAAATTAAAGAAAGCTCAAGACAGAACTAGATACCAGGTAATCTTCTTAATTTGAGTGTTCAACATTAATGAACAATCAGTCATAGGCTAGCAAAGAAAAAGACTGAGGCATGGAGAGTGATGAAAGACAGTCCACAGCCAGGTTCCCCGCCCACCCAACCAACCAGGAGATCCTAAGAGACCTGCTCTACAGTTCCAGTTCTAACATCCTGGAAACCTGATGTATTCAACTCACTGCATCAATCTGAGCCTTTCTGCAGCTGTTTCTGTTTCCCTCCTCTGCTAAGTGAGGCATTGAAATCAGGGTTCTCCTTCCCTGTTGCTTGCCAAATACTGTGCCATCTATGGATTCCTGAAGCTAAAAAGATCACCTGCTGGGGAAAACGGTTTGTTTTTTTAGCTTTTAACATACATCATAAAAGTTCACAGAACAGGAAAGCCTCAAGGGTAAAAGTCATACCCTACATGCAGGAGACCTGAGTTTGATTCCTGAATTAATAAAGAGGGTGTGGCAAAATGCACAGAACAGTTCAATAAACGGCTCCCACATTCAGAAACAGAATGTTTATCAGCATTTCCAAAACTTCTCTATGTTTTCTATCAACACCTCCCCAAAACAGCAGCCACAAACCTTAAGTTCTAATGGGATGATAAATCCCTTTTAACCACTTTAGAACTCTATTAAACCATACAGTATAGTATCTGGTGTCTGGCTCTTTGCACCTGAATATTTATGAGCCTCACCCAAGTCATTGCATATTGCTGTATAATCAATAGTCATAAACTTCAATTAACACTTATTTTCTCACGGTTTCAGTGGGTCCAAATTTTAACTCAGCTTATCAGGTCTCCAGAATCTCTCACAGCCTGCAATCAATCTGTTGACCAGGATTGGGGATTCATCATAAATGAGGAAGAATCTAATCTCAAGTCACCACAGTTTTTGGCAGAATTCAGTTTCGAAAAGACTGTTAGACTGAGGGTTTTAGATTCTAGCTTACTATTGGCCAAAGGCTGTAGACAGTTCATCTATGACCTCTCCAGTTTCAAAGCACACCTCTCTGGAAGGAGATAGAGGGAGGGAGTCTGGTAAGTCAAAGAAATGTTACAACTTGATGTGGAACAACCATGGAAGATACCATCGTCATATTCTATTGGTTAGAAGAGAATCACATCTAGGGAAAGGGGAGATGCAAGGACATAACAGTATAACAGTCCAGGATGGAAAGGTCATTGGGGACTACCTTAGTGCCCACCTGAGCCAACTTCTGTCAGAATAATAACTAAAAACATAATTTCTTGTCTTGGGTCCAGACTCAGTAATAGAAATCAGCTCATTTCCGGTGTGATTATTGTTTTTGTTTTTTTTTTAATCAAACACCCACACAAGCATTTGTTCCACATCTGGGATTAGTTTTTAACATTGCTTTTCCTCTGGTGGGAGTTATCAAATTGTTTTTGACAAAAGAGAGGGGGGAAAATGGCTTTCTGCACCTTGAGCCGTGATAGGTATAGGGGTGCATCTAACACACTGTCTGAACTGAAGGCAGAAGCCTGAAGTCCCTGCCTCTGGCTAACTCATGCCTCTCCTCCTTGTCCTTGAAAGTTACAAAAAGGCAAAGTCAAAAAAACCACAAAGGCAGAGTAAAAAAAGTTGCCAACCTCAGAAGCACCATTGGCACACATCGTCACCCAGCCATGAGACTGGAGTGGAGGACAGGCACCAATTTTCACAAAAAGTCCTTGACAATTAATCACCCTCATAAAGTCTGAATTGAGCCATAAGAGTGACTCCAATTGTGTTCTGAGCTGTTCTAACAACTGTTCCAGGATTCCAACTTTCAGAGACCACAGTACTAGTGGTGATGCCCCTGTGCCCTGAGTAGAATGAAGACTGTCCAGCCAGGCCCCGTGCCATCGTGCTATTTTCTAGCTGGGAGGACTTGGGTGAGTCACTCCATTCCCATGGACAGGATCAAATGAAAACTTTTGTAAAAATGCTTCCTTAATTCCCACAATTCTTAAGAATATTTATTCCCAGTAGCATGAAGTTTCCTCTGCCAATTGTCCTGTTATCTGGCACAGAGACATTCAATAACTTTTGATTACTGAAGTAGGATAAGAACATTCTAGGCATTTTCCCCAAGAAGTGCTCTTTAGATACCTCTGTTTGTAGTGACAGATCTTAGAAATAAAAAAATAGGGTCTGGGGGAAGAGCAATGAACAAAAAACAATTTTTAATATTCACAATATTTCTGCACATGTGTGTCTAGCGGGGTAGGGCCTTGGAAAGTCATTAAATAAAGGTAGTACCAATAATAAGGTGGTAATAGAAGTGATTGCCCTGTAGTTGAAAAACTTCAAAATGTTTTCTAAGAATTTCTTTAAGGGACAATTGACTTGAGTAGGTTCTGTATAAACTACCCTCCTGTGGACACCTGTGAAATGTTGAGGCTAATTGGGGCTTCCGAGGCTGATTGTGGAGGAGTTTGGGGTTCCTGTTTTCCCCCAGTGAATGTCATCTCCTTTTCGACTGACTCCCTTTCACTGGGGCGGTGAGTGTCTCGGATGTGAAGCATATTAAAGGGAAGCGTGCTTTTGTGTGGCAGTCATTACAGGGAACACCTGTTCACTGTTGAGTTTAATTGGACTACAGCTGGTGCTGATCGTGTGGGAAGGGGGGGCCGCTCCTCTCGCCTGCCGTGGAGGTAACAGTGGGGAAGTGAGCTCTGTGAAGTTCAGCTTGCACGTGGCACAGTCAAGTGCTCCGGGACCTTTAGGGTTCGTGGCCTCCAAGGTGCTCTTTGCTCCATTCAGACAAAAATGTGCCAGGAGAGAAAGACACCCAGCTCACTGTCTTGTTTGATTAGATCAGCTTACTTCCATGTAGGAAAATCTGTGGCAATGTGGGGGGAGAGATGATTGACATGAATTTGGCATAATCATTTTCGAAGAAAACAAGGCAATGGCACGTTGACTCCGAGCGAAATTCTGAGCCATGTTAGCTCTTTACCTAGGGCCCAAGGTGGCCTGAGCTACAAAGTCAGTGGGAACCAATAATGGAACTCAGGGGTGGGAGCAGAGAGCGGTGAATGAAGACTTTATTTCTGATTGAGGCATAGAAAAAGACTCTGCCTGTTGCCTTTAATAGCAGTAATAGTAAGCTCAAGTTGTTTACTTAGAAAGAACAGATGCTGACTTGCATATTTCAGTCGTTTAGATGTAATTCACATTACTTATTCATTTAATATCAGAATGTATTGAAACAATGAAACACTGAGTCTATTTTATAAAGGCCCTTGCTTCATATTAATATTAATATTATTAACTTCCATAATTCTGAGAGTGACCCCGGGGTCCCAAGGGCAGCACTGATGTCCCAGAAACCATGAAAGAGCCTGGGGATCACCTCTCCAGAGACTTGGCTTTGACTCTTCAGGCTTTGGTGGAGGGAAACAGGGATGGTGGGAATGACCCACGTTTAGAGCAGGTGGCTGTTGAAAGCAACAAGAGCCGAGGAGTGACTGCAGCGCACAACTATTCCAGGGGTCCAGTTTTTTTGTTTTTTGTTTTTTAATTGAACCACTGTGAGAACAGTTACAAAGCTTTCAGGTTTAAGTCTCAGTCATACAATGATCAAACACCCTTCCCTTCACCAGTACACATGTTTCACCACCAAGAACCCCAGTGTACCCTCCCTCTCACCCCCTACCCTGCCTGTGTGGCAGGTGATTTTCACTTTATCTTTATTTTGATTACATTCAATTTTTGACAGAAAACCCACTATTATTCTTATTTGGAATTTTCCCCCAACAATCAGACCTGCTGAAAAGGCATCATTAGATAATTTGTTTTCTATTGCTGATAATGAAGAGCATATAATGTCGCATGGCCACAAAAGTGGCCACATGGTTTTTGGAATTCTGGTATTTTAGTAATTAAGTCCAGAGGTATTTCTGCCAGCAGCCACTACGTTCCAAGATTGGTTTGTGTGCCTCTGGGATCATGGCCGTTCTGGAGTGGAGGAGCCATTCATGGGTGGCTGCTTGGGGTCTCGTTTGGGCAGGGAGCAGGGCTGGTTTCACCACCCTACCCCCCATTGCGAGATTTCCCACGCACCCCATCATTGCAAACTCCTACCTCTCTATCCAATTGTCTCTGAAAGGTGGCAGTCACCCTGCTACCACAAAGGGGAAAAGGCCAAGGGGCAAAAACCCTCCCCCCCTGGGGCCGCATGGGGCTGCAGCTTAGTTCACAGTCCAGGAGCATTTCTCCCAGCAGCCACTGCGTTCCGAGATTGGTTTGTGTGCCTCTGGGATCATGGCCATTCAGGGGCGGAGGAGCCAATTTTGAATGTTTTTTTGTATATCAGGAAAGGTCGCTTGGCCGCATAAGAGGCTGCAAGGTTTGGAGAAATAGTCTTGGTCCCCAAATACTGGAGCCATGTTTGTAGAAGCTCATGGTCACCGGGATTCCATCTGAGAAGGCGGGGAGACTGCACCTGCTCCATCTGGGGCACCCCGGTGTTATCGGCTCAGTCTGGGGTCCGGAGCATTCTACAGCGTTGTGTGCAGGGGTTCAGTTTTTAATGCTTTCATATTTGCACAATCCATCTGTGAATAGCATGGGAAAACCCGTGCAGACACTGAGGTCCATGTCCCCAGCCTCAGTCCAGACCAGAAAGCAAGGCTGAGGCATTTCCTAGAGCCCGCAGCAGGGTGAGACTGTCACACAGACCTCCCCGACGTGGAGTGCAACAGTCTCCTGGAGACCACAGCACGGGTGGCGGTGATGCCCCGTGCCCTGTGCAGAATGAGGGCTTGCCCATGTGTTCCGTTTTCTAGCTGTGCGGTCTTGGGTGAGCCCCTGCACCCCCATGGGCAGGACCAAATGAAACAACTTTGTAAAAATGCTTTGTCAACCGTGAAAAGGGCCTTACCAACAGAGATGCTTATGACTCAGGGGGCAGCATTTCCGTCAAACTGGAAACAGATTTTTCTGCGTGAGATTCTGTGTTCCTGTGAACGGCAACAGCGAGAGGTTTGAGGGTGGGAAGTGTTTGCGCTGTCCTCTGTTCTCATTTGGATGACTCGTGATTAATGATTCCTTTCAAGCCGACACTGCAGCCGATCAATAGAAGTTCTTCCCCAAGTGTTTCTGCTTAGGTCTCTGCTTTTCAACCCAACATGACAGTTGTGCTCTTTGAGGACACACATAATACATGCACACGTGTGCACACACACACATACATATCCTCTGCTTCCCAGCACAGATGGCAAACAGTTTGAATTCACATAAATGAGGTCACATATCCTTGCCTGCTGGCAGGTCTTTCAACAGCTACACTTCTACCCACCCTACGCCCAGTAGCTACAAACCCTAAGAGTCCCGATTCCCCCCTACAGATAGGGCATAGGAGAGAGAGAGAGAGTGCTGGAGATTGGTACTCCTGGAACAGTGGCCTATGACCTCCCAAGCTGGGCTCACCCAGAAATTTCTTTGGCATCCTGTACTTGACAATTGCTTTTCCCTTGTAGGATCAGCACCCCAGGGCCAGGCATTGGTTTGGGGTGCTGTTCCTTTCCTTAAATTAAGAGCGCAAGAGAGCCACATGCGGAACTTTCCCAAACTGCACCTCAAAGTCTCCTGCACAAGCCTTTGTGCACACGACTGAGAGTCTATGGCTGCTCACAGCAAAATCAACAAGGAGTGGCTCAGAGGGGAGGCTCCCACCGGTTTTGAGCAACACAGCAGGGCCCTGCCTACCTCCATTCAATTTGGGCCAGGTCCCAGCTCATGGGCTGTGTCAGAGAGGGACGTGGAGTTGGCTAAAGGGGCCAGGGCGAGCAGGAAGTGAGCATGTGGTCAAAGCAGACGCCAGGGAGGGCTAAGAGAGCCAGGCCACGTGTCTGTGGCAGATGCCAAGTGTATGGATTGGTTTGTTACTGAGGCGGCCAAGCCCTATCTGCAGAGAGCTGAGCACTCATGCTTGGCCACTGGCTGGCACACGCCTGGGGAAGCTCCTAGGGCCACAGCTCGCCACGTGCAGGTCTGCATGTTTCCCAGCCTGGAGCTGCCACGCACCGTTAGCACGGCTTGGTTTCATACCCAAGCCGCTCCCACGCAGCTGGTTCAAGCTCTCGTCTCCCCAGCGGGTGCTGAGATCTGGACGTCTCCCTCCCTAACTCGGCAGAGCAGCCCCGACTTCCTGGGGCCCCTGCTCGCCTCTCTCCAGCTGCCGGCCCCGCGTGGCCGCCCCGGGTGCCGGTGGCTCACACACGGAGCCGGGATGGGCACACGTGCCTCCCATGCGGCTCCCTCCCTGAGTAGAATCACATGTTCCTCCTCCCCGGTGCTGCTTGGCTTGGCTCAGTTAATTGAAAACAGCCATCGCGGCCCTCAGAAAACGCTCTCATCCCTCTCCGTGGCCCCCGGGCTGCTGCGACCCTTTGGGAGGGGCCTGCTCAGCTGTGACTCGAAATGATCTGTCCTGTTTGCTCGTCACTCACAGCCTGCCCTGGCTCGGGTGGTTTTGTCCGGGTCCTGGAGGAGGTGACATTCTGGCAAGAAGACCCGCGCAGCCCTCTCACCTGCGCCTGCCAGCTGATCTATCAAACCGCTCCCCCGCACTCCTGCGCAGAAGAATCTCCAGCTACTCCTGCAGCTCGCAGGTGCGCATAAGGGGATGCGCACTGGGGATTCTAGCAGAAACGCAGATTAGGGGGTTCTGGAGCTGACAGGTCTAATTCCATCACCTGGAGTGAGTGCCAAATATCTGCATTTGAATTATTTATTTGGTGTTTGGGCCACAGCCGGTGGTGCTCAGGGCTCAATGCTCAGGCCTCACTCTTAGCAGTGTTTGCAGGCCCATATGCAGTGCCAGAGATGGAACCAGGGCACCCCTGTATTATCTCTCTGGCCCAGTTTCTGCGTTTTTAATAAGTGCATGCCCAGGTCCTCCCAATGCAGTCGTCCAGGGTTCCATCTAGAGAAATCACTCCAGGATCTGAAAGTGCCATCAGAACAGGGATCAGAAACAGTCTCTTGTTTACCAAAACCAAGTTTCTGTGGAAATGGCGATAGATAACCCATGGGTGCTCAGCAAACAGCAGTAGTAAGCACCCCAAAGGTACCCAGTTCCTCCAGAGCCATGAGTATCCACCCCACCCTTCCAGAATAATAAGGGAACACAGAAATAGAGCCAGAGTTCATAGTCTTTAGCTTGGCCACTCCTTTTGGCAAGAATACACATGAAGGCATGATAAGAAGGTTAGAGAAATTGTTGTTTACCGGGAGGACATTAGAATCTCCCTCTGGCACCACTCAAAAGATGGAGGCTGGGCTGCCTCCGAAGCTTTCTCATGCAAAGCTCCTGCCAGGACCAACAAAGCAAATGCATGAGGCAGGTGTATCTGAGATGATGCAAAATGAATGAAGCAGAGCCACACATGGTCAGTTCCCATGGAGCGGGCATGAGCATCGTTGGGGCTCGAGCATGGTGGGTTTCGGAGGTTAGCGGTTAATGGTCGCTTGGCTCTTTTAATGTGCAAAACAGCTCAAATTCATATGAAATAAATAAAAACAAATGAGGCTGCTGACACGTGGCTGGTCCAGCGCTCCTGAGAAACATCTGAAGAAAATAATGGCAAGAGGCAGAAAGCTGGGCTCAGAGCAAAAACGTCTGAGATGCACATTGATTTTGACAGACAGCGGAAATCACTCCCAGATGCCTGGATCCTGCCTTCTCCAGGTTCCTCCTTCTCACTCCCCTAGCAGCCTGCTGGGGGCTGGGCTGGGGTCCCTGTTGCCCCCTTCTCCGACTGACCTCCAACTTCTCCACAATCCCGGGCCCCCAGGCAGCAGAACTAGAACTGATGCTGTGCCCCTCAGGGTCCCACAGACACATGCTAGACAGACACATTAAGTTTCTAAAGGGAGCGTCAAGGACCACATTCAGGAGGGCATCCCCTCACCTGACCAGTTACGCCCTCCTGGTTGCAGATGGCTTCTCTCCCCTCACATCTTTCTCCAAGGGCCAGAGGGTAAATGGTGTGACATTTCCAGAGGTTGTATGAAGGTTACTTTGCAGCTGGCCACAAAAAAGAAAAAAAAAATAAAGAAGCTGGCCAGACAGGTGCATTCAGGGATGTGAAGTGGCCAAAGCAAAGGGAAAGAGGCCTCAGTCAGAATTGGGAGCCAGATGGGACCAAAGCACCTGGGCAACAGCATCTCTGCTGAAAGTCAACCAAAGCCAGAAAGAACAGCACATTTAAGCATTGTGGGGCTTTGTGGCTAAAGCAGAATGTAACACCTCACAGCCAGCTAAAGCTGATAGTGTGAGGAAAGGCCCCGTGGGGAGAAAGGACCGACTTTCTCTTGAGAAAAAAGGTGAGGGTGACCCCAGCAGTATGGAGGGTACAGAGGGTAGAGCCACCACTGAGCCTGACCAACACCTCCTTGATGGACCTGAGGACCAAAATAATCAGGCCCACACTGCTGGACCAATATCACCTAAATGGTCCCAAAAAAGGAGATGAGGGTTTAACGTGTACCCTATGTTACCACAGATCTCATGGCAGAACAGACCACTGGGGCTTGACCCACAGATGGGCAGAAGTGGACACAAACCATTATAACAGCTAAAAGGACAAACCAGGGCACTGGGCCTCAGACCTCAACTTCGCCTCCCCCAAGGACTAAACATACAAAAGGATGGAAGTGCTTAGGGGATGGAGACTTAGGACATCGCAAAATGAAATGGATCGACTGGTTCCACAGTGTCCTACCCAGCTTGAGTGGCCCCACTGCCCACAAACAGTCATATAAGAGAAAAACCTATTTTTAACTAATCTGAATCTGGCCCTAACTTGGATCCCTTGCATATAACCAATTCACTGATATCTAAAAGGATTGTTTTTTAAGGACAAATGAAGGGAAATTGTATCTATTTGCTTATTATTGAAATAGAATTCACATAACATAAATGAAACAAACCAATACAATTCAGCACTACAGGCAGAGAAGTAGCTTGACATTGCTGTACCAACACCACTAGTTCTAAAATATTTCATTACCCCCAATAGAGAACCCTGTACACAGTCAAACTCACCGAGTAACCGCCTCCTGGTCCTCCTGGAAACTTCCAATCTGATTTATCTCTCTGTGGGTTCACCTGTTTTATATATTTGTCACATATAAGTAGAACCAAACAATATGTAAATTTTTGTGTCTGGTTTAACACTTAGCATATTTCAAGATTTATCTATGTTGTTGCATGAATCAGCACTTTGTTCCGTTCTGTGGTCGGACAATAACCCACTGTACATATATGTGATGCCACAGTCTGTCTTGTTATTTTTGATGTATATGTGAGTTGTGTCCATCATTTGTCTATTGAAATACTGCTACCATGGACCATTGTATACCAGTAGTTGGTTAAGTATCAGTTTTAGATTCTTTTTTTTTTTTTGCTTTTTTTGGGTCACACCCAGCAATGCACAGGGGTCACTCCTGGCTCATGCACTCAGGAGTCACCCCTGGCGGTGCTCAGGGGACCATATGGGATGCTGGGATTTGAACCCGGGTCGGCTGTGTGCAAGGCAAACGCCCTACCCACTGTGCTATCACTCCAGCCCCTCCAGTTTTAGATTCTTTTGCGTATATTCATGGAATGGGATTGTTGAGATATATAGTAAGTTGGTGTTCAACTTTTTGAGGAATCTGGTTTCGGTTATGGATGAAGCTCTATTGAAAGTTACTCATTATCCCAGAAAACCACCCTGCAGATGGTCATGCCTAGATCAAATAGCATTAGTGGCCATGAGTTCCAGCAAAATGGACTTGTAGGTGCCAAAATCTCACTATTTTAGTTACTATGTCCAAGAATTCGTATGTTGGAAAATATTATTCATTACCAGACTATTTTACTTTTATTTTAAAGTCAAGTCATCAAATTCATATTTAATTATGTAAGCAGGTTATATTATCTATGTACTTGATGATTAGGAGCATTGTAAGTATTTTTTTTCCAAATCACAATTCAGTCTTATTAGTTGTTATAAGATTTCAGTCCAACCCTGGGCCCAGCGCAGTGCTTGTAGTAAAGAATCCAATTGTCCTTCACTGTCCAGGGGTGATGAGAGTCACCAATGATAAGAGGCATTTAGTCCCATTTTGAAGAAATGAAGTGTCTGGATCAAAATTGAAGAGTTGTTCCTGTAATAGCATCAGCAGTGGTTGCAGCAATGAGTCTCAGGGGAGCAGCTATTAGGAGTCCAATAAATTTCAGTAAGAACTGGATCAGTCAGGGCGCACTGGAACAGGAGTACTTCAGCAGGGGAATACAGCCATTCTCTGGTCAGGTTCCTCGGCAGTCATAGAGGTGCAACCTAACTTTAGTTGGTAGTACGTGCCTGCTTCAGGGACACCAGCTGTAAAAAACATCTGGCAGGGGGTGACCAGGGGAGAGCCCCAGCGGTTCTCTCTGATGCTGTTTATTCCATTCTCTCCATGAGCCTGTTCCAATCTCTCTGAGTTCCCCATTTCTCCTCTCTCCTCTATCTCCCCCAGCACTCTTCCTTCCTAGCTTCTCATTCCTCCAAGCATTGTAAGTATTTCTAAAAGAATGGGTTATTCTGATGAAAAGAAGAACTGCTACCAAAATATCTTATTCTGTTTGGTCTGCAGTGGCAGGTGATCATAAACAGGATGTCTTGGGGCTGGTCATATAATAGTTGCCTTGCACTTATGAGTTCCTGAGTTCCACCCCAGTACCAGTACCACACACACACACACACACACACACACACACACACACAATACACACACAAAATAGATGGGATGGCTTATAAACAACATAATTTATTTCTCACAGTTCTGGAGTCCTTGATCTAAGAAGACTTAATATCCTGTGAGGTCCCATTTCATGGTGAACTTCCTTGTCTACAAATCACTCTCTTCTCTATGTCCTCCCACAGTGGAAAGGCTGAGGGAGCTCTCTGGAGTCTCTTTATTAGGCTCTAATCCCATTTGTGATGGCCAAACTAATTATTGCCCAAAGATTCCCACCTTCAACACCATCACCTTGGGGGTTTGGTTTCAACACAGATTTTGGAGGGAACGTAGATATTCAGTCTACAGCACAAAAGGTGTTGAAGTACACTCCTGCTCTTTGCATCTGTGGAGTCAATATATTGAAAGAGGTTTTGTGGTTTTCATGCCATTGCCCAAGAGTTAGAGGTGGGGCTGACTCAAAACAGTTAAAACTATTTAAAAAAAACTATTAAATATAGATGACAATACCTTGATGCTCGCATGGACAAAATAGAATAATGTATAATATTGTTTCTGTGTAGATGCAGGGTATTTATAGGAGCTTCTTATTAGAAATTGTTCTCTTCTACCAAAGGCTGGATAATGACATCCTTACTAGAGGAGAATGAATAAGTGAGAGAGTGTGAGAGAAAGCAAGAGAGAGAGACAGAGAGAGAGGCCAATCACAAATAATAACATAGCAGAGAATTTTAAGCAGGTCAACCCTCCTTAAATTTCAGCAGTAGATCTACACAGCAGTAAATTAGAAACAGGAAAAGATGGAGCTGTAAAAGAGTTGACGAAAGCACTGTACTTAAAATATCACCCTCCTCACTAAATTCATGATAGTCGTTGACTCTGAGATGTGGGGGGAGAGGAAATTTTCATCAAAATACATTTCAATATTTTAGTCATGTTTTATTTCTTTTATGTAAAAAGAAAAATATATTAACATATCAATATTTATAAATTCTGAAATACACAAAAGTGAATGTTGGTTATATAATTTCTGTAAACTGTATTTTTCTCAAAATAAATATCTTTTATCTCACAACAGTTTTACACTGAAACTGCACATTCTCTTGCTCAAAAATGTAATCAAACTTGCTCAAGTTGACAAGTCACAGAACAGTGGGGAAAAAATAGGAGCAGGACACTGAGAAGAGAGAACCAGAGAGGATGGGATTAGAAGCATTTTCCATTAGCCTCTGAAGTCTGAAGAAAGGTTCCAACAATTCATCCTTCAAGTGAAATAATGGGAATGGACACTAGCACCATATCCACATGCAATAGTAATTTTATGTTTTGTTTATAGGCATTAACATCATTATTTTATAGTCTGTGCCTAGATGAATTTGATCATCTTGATTAATCTTTTATGTCCTCTATATAGTGTCCTGAGCTTAAAGAACTTTTCCATTGCTTAAGCTAAATCTGAGGCCAGGTGACCCAACTGACTTTTCAACTAAGAGTCTAGCCTAAGACAGCCACCAGTGAGACGCCTGTGGTAAGTTAAAAATGACCACAAATCTATTGCTTCTGCTTCCTTCAAAGAGATGGAATATATTTTCCATCCCTTAAAACCTGAGCTGTTCATAACTGGATTGACCAACAGAATGAAAAAGCTGTGATGTATTAGAATTTCCAAGTCTGAGTCAGGGAAGCCTTGTAGCATCCCCTATGACTCTGAAAACATGAGACCTGGGAGGAAGCAATGAGCACACAGGTGACTGATCAGAACACAATCCTAAAGAGAGTCCAAGATAGATGAGCAAAACTGCCAGGCAGAATAATAGTAATGGCCAACCAACCTAAGTTGTTCCAGGAATTAGACATGTAATATTCTAAAAAAGCTAGCTTGGATATTTTAACACCAACTCATGTGGCAGAGAAATTCAACTGATGGATGAAATTACAGCCTCAAGAGACTGCCCCAAGTCTTGGGCCAGGGCCAATACCGACTCGTGCTTTGCCGAGATTCGACCCGGGTGGCCACGCTTTTGTGCAGCCGCTTTGCTGCTGATCGACCAAGATCCGGAGGCCAGCTAGACTACTTTTTGTCCCAGCAAGTGCTTGCAGCCATGTTTCTAGACTCTGAATTAAGCCATAGCCCCACGACAGCCAAGGAGGGGAAATATCCTTCTTTCTCCATTTTTTTCCCTTTTCAGGGAGAAGCGGTGTGGCGTCCGCCATATTATGAGGACTATTAAGCAAGTACGAACTTGGTGGCACGGGAAGGAGGAATAAAAACTGTGTTGTGAACTTGAAACAGCGGGACTCTTGGGCAGTCTCGGGCTGGGGCCGATACCTGCTCGTGCTCTGCCAAGATTCGACCTGGGTGTCCACGCTTTTGTGCGGCCACTTTGCTGCTGATCGACCAAGATCCGGAGGCCAGCTAGACTACTTTTGGTCCCAGCAACTGCTTGCAGCCATGTCTCTAGACTGTGAGCTAAGCCATTGCCCCATGCTTCCCCAGGAAGGGAAATGATGCAATTTCTAACATAAATCTCCCTGGACTTAATTACTAAAATATTTAAAATACAGAAATCCTAAAGACTGCATATCTCTTCATTCTCAGCAATGGAAAACTACTTATCAAATGCTTCCTTGTCAGTAGGGCTGTTGTTTTTTTTGGGGGGGGAAACTCCAACAACAATAGTGAGTTTTGTGTTGAAATATGGAATGTAATCAAGGTAAAGAGAAAATGAAGTGAAATTTATCAGTTACGCGGGTGGGGGTGGGGGATGGGGGTGGGAGGAATATTGGGGGTTTTGGTGGTGGAATATGGGTACTGGTGAAGGGACGGTGTTTGAGCATTGTATAACTAAGACATAAGCCTGAGAACTTTGTAACTTTCCACATGGTCATTCAGTAAAATAAAAAAATAAAAAATAAAAAAAAAGAGACTGCCCCAGATGAACTGCCTAACCATCTCCACTCATTAGAGTCACCAAGTCATCATGGAACAGAATTACCATCACTGAGCCCTTTCCTAAGTCCTCACCCACAAAATCTTGAGCATAAGAATTAATGCTATATTCCAAGAGTAGCACACCACATTTGATGGGGTTTAAAGTAGAGGCAACCAACTTTAGAGGGAATGCCTGGCTGATGTCGCTGTTGTCCCAAAATTCCAAATGGGATCAGACCACTATCTCCTTCATGAAAAACTCTACTTCACAGAGCAGGGAGAAAAGACTGCAAAATTTAAGAAGAGAATTTCAGAGTGACCACCAACTGGGAGCTCTTTGGCACTATTGCAGAAATATGGAAAGATGCCATCGTTGACAACATAGACGAGGAATATGATCGACCGATTCAGCATCTCCATGATTGTGTGAGGAACGCTGAGAGAGAGAAAGCCACAAAAAGACACCTGTCTTTGGAAACTCTCGAGCTCATTCACCAATGTGGTTTGGCGCGAGCCTCAGGCAATCACAATCTAATATCTGAGCTCACAAAGCTGTGCAGAGAAACGATAAAGGAAGACCTCAAAGAGAGAAGAGCAGCAGTGTTGGCTGATGTGGCAGAAGCCAGGAAAAGTATTCGCAATGCCCACCTGTCCTTCGCCAACTATAAGACCAAGATTACTATCCTCTAACGTCCTGATGGATCTATCACATCTTCCAGAAGGGCAATGGAAAAGGTTATCCATGATTTCTACTTGGATCTCTTCGATAGCCATGCCCACCTGCCCACATACCAAAGTTTGTGGGATGGATATTTCATTCCCAGCGTTCTCCCCTGAAATCCGAAACACCATTTCATCGGTAAAGAAGCATACAGCACCTGGTCCAGACAAGGTCAGATCAGAACACCTGAAGAATCTGCCACCAGTACTCATCAATACACTGGCTCCACTCTTCACACACTACCTATCTGAATGCAAGTTTCTGTCCCAGTGGAAAACCAGAAGGATTGTTCTATTGTGCAAGAAGGGAGACATCCACGACATCTGCAACTATCACCCATTCTGCCTGTTGTCTGTCATCTAAGAGTTATTCACTTGAGTCATCCTGAATAGGATTGGCAGAACACTAGACGAAGGACAACTAGGCAAGCAAGCTGGGTTCCAAAATGGATTCAGTATGATCAACCATATCCACACGATGATTAAGCTCATTGAGGTTTCTCAAGAGTTCAAGATGGCACTCTGCCTAATGTTCATTGATTTAAAGAAGGCCTCTGATTCAGTTGAGACTGAAGCAGTTATCAAAGCCCTAGCCAAACAGGGCATTCAAACTCAGTACATCAGGATCCTCCGAGAGCTGTATTACAGATTGACCACCAGGATCTCATGATTCTAGAAGGAAGTTATCTATGTAAAGAGAGGGGTTCGGCAGGGCAATACCACTTCACCAAAACTCTTCAGTGCCACCCTGGAGAACATCATGCAATTACTGGAATGGTAAGGAATGGGAGTGAAGATAGAGGGTAGGCAACTATACCACCTCTGCTTCACTGATGACATCATTCTAATAACACCAAACATTAGCCAAGTGGCAAGAATGCGGGCCGACTTCGACCTTGAGTGTAGAAAGGTCGGAGTACAGCTGAATCTCATGAAGACAATGTTCATGAGAAACAGACTAGTTTCTGACATTCCATTTGGTCTCAATGGAATGAACATCTCTGAATGAGGCAGTTATGTGTACCTAGGTCAAGAATTCAACATGACAAACAACCTGGCACCTGAGCTGCACAGAAGGAAGAGAGTGGCATGGAACTCCTTCAAGAGTGTTTAAGAAGTCGTTAAGAGGATGAAGACCTCCAGCTCTGGGCACATCTTTTTCTCTCCACCATTCTTCCTGCACTAACATATGCCTCAGAGACCTGGGCCCTACAAAAACAGGATAAGAACACTATTCGGGTACTTCAAAGAGGAATCGAAAGAGCTATGCTTGGAATATCACGTTTCACTCAAGTGAGAGAAGGAATCTGGAGTTCTAACCTCCATCGACAATCAAGAATCAGGGATGCTGTCTCATTTGCCAAGGCGTCAAAGATCAGATGGGCCGGACATATAATGCAATTTGGAGATGACTGCTGGACTAGAGCTGTTACTGACTAGATTTTTGACATTCCATGGGATGTCAAAGGAATGCATGGCTTCACACTTACAAGATGGTCAGACTCCTTTGTCAAGACCCTGAATGAACGGTTTGAGGCTCTTCATGTTCCTGGAGCAAGCAGACGCCATTGGGCTACACTAGCACGTGACAGTGTTGACTGGAGACATTACTGGCACCTGCTCGCTCGAGCAAATCGGTGAGCAATGGGATGACAAGTGATACAAGTGATATATAGGTATATATAGACATATAGATACACACACAAGGTTCAACGACATGTTAGTGATCTCTTATAGAAGGGCTTAAAGGTCCGAGTGAAAAGCAACAATCTTCACAAACTTTCCTCTAAAGAAAATTTTTTGGAGCATTTTCAATGGTTTGTTCATAACAAACAATACAAAATAAATTATTCTGGTTCCTCTTTGGGGCAGGGTTTGGGGTTCAGGATGGAAATATTGTGGTATGAAGATATAATGGTGGTGGGATTGGTGTTCAAATATTAAATGTAATCAAATATTGTGAACTACTTTATAAAAATAAAATTAAATTAAAAAATTGAATGACACTTAATTTAGGGTACTTTATTTTCTCAGAAGTTGACAACCATAACATTCCCTCTAACTGCATGAAGAGTTAATTACAGGAGCTGGGGAGATAGCTAAATGTATGGAGCACATTCTTTGCATGTGTAAGCCCAAAGTTTTATCCTCCAGCTGTGCAGGAGTTCCTGCACATGGAGAAAGTTGGAGTTCCCCTGGGCCTGAGCAACACCCACATCTCTGACCTAAACCATCAGGCCTTCCTACCCAATTATCAGGGGAAGTGGCCCCCAGGTTCCCTGAATGCATCTTGGGAGCACTCCCTCTCCCAAATGTAACTACTGCCTAGATGGGTGGGAATTTTGTACCTTAAATATTCAATCCAGGTATAATAATAAAATAGATCATTGATTAGCTTGCAGATGATTACATACTTCTACTCTTCATTTGTATCTGGACTTAATGTTTTTATTTTGTCAGCTATAAATCTGAGGTCAAAAGCTCAAATTTGGTCCATGAGTTTGTGTTTCCTAGATGAAGAAAGAAAGAAAGAAAGAAAGAAAGAAAGAAAGAAAGAAAGAAAGAAAGAAAGAAAGAAAGAAAGAAAGGAAGGAAGGAAGGAAGGAAGGAAGGAAGGAAGGAAGGAAGGAAGGAAGGAAGGAAGGAAGGAAGGAAGGAAGGAAGGAAGGAAGGAAGGAAGGAAGAGCTGGCAAGAAAGGTTAAAAAACAAAAGTGAAATAGGTTTTACTTTTGTAAGATTTATCAAGACTATTAAAACATAAATGTGCATTGTGAATTTCCAAGAAGACAGAAAATGAACCATCACTGCAAATAGATGAGATCGTGATAACTATTATTTTTCCCATCTAAACCTTGCAGGATTAGTGTTTCATTAAGCAGTGCCCTGAGACAGAATATCTGATTCACTTGCCCACTCGCACTTCTCTCTTGGGACAAGGGCTCAGCAGAAGGTGTGTGCACACTGTTCTGGAAGCAAAGCCCACGGGGTTGGACTGGGAGATGCGCACGGCACGTGCCACTTGGAAGGAAGGCGAGGAGAATGCAGAGATGATATTCAGTATGTGCTCATGGCCAGGCCCCACCCAGTCACTCCTACATCTCTTCTGATTGGCTGACTCGACTGTCATACTGATGATTAACTCTTTCTATCAATATTCCTTGGAACATTAGGATTGGGAGGGGCAAAAAAGAAGCCAGCCAGTGAGGGTAGAAATGATCATATCAAAAAAAATCATTTTTGCCTGATTCTAGAATTTTTTTTTGCCTCTGATTCTGGAAAGCACACACCTGAGAATACCCCTTTGGCTATTGCCTTAATCCCCATAGAATTGTTCCTTTGAGGTTAGCAAATGAGCCTCAGAATTAGTTGTGAGCCTTTCTGCTGGCCAAGGGTCCAAGCAGGGACAAAGGCTGGTTCAAGTGTTTCTTCCACCAATTTGAGTTGTTAAATTCACTTCTTGTCCCAAGCTAGCAAAGAAGCTCAGTCATCCTCCAAGAGATATTCTTTGGTGCTCAGGCTCACAGTGCTTCCAGAATAACATTCAAGCCAGGCTCAGCACAGGGAATTCAGAGGTTCAAAGTTGAAGTGCGAGTGGGCAAACACAGAGAGGGATTAGGGTCACGGGCTAAAGCGTTCCCCATCTAGATGTTTCTCACTTGCAATGCTGATTTCTAGGAACCAACGCCTGATAGGTCACATTGTTCTAGGATTTTGATAGATATGATAAGCATTTCTAGATATTAAAACACTATAATGTGGGATTCATATCAGTTAGGGTTGTGTGTGTGCATGCACATGTATGTGTGTGCATGCATGCATGCATGCATGAGTGTGTGTGTGACTGTGTGTGTGTGTGTGTGTGTGTGTGTGTTTCAAGGCTCCTCCTGTATTTTCCATTCTTCCCGCTCCATGACAGGACTCAGGCTATTGGTTTGTGATTAGCCATCTATACGATGGTATAACCAGTTGACCCCAGAAATGCTATGTTCTCCCTTTTATCTCTGCACCTGCTAGAATTCAACTAGTTGGCAATCTCACCCTGGCTATCTCACTGCATTTCCCAAAGGAAGAAAGAAAAAGAAGGACAAAACAAATGAAAATGTTTAAAGGTCTATCTCAGCTAGATCCATCCACTTTTATGAGGAAAAGGCAAACAACACATTATCTATCTATCCTAATTGCACTATCTATCTATCCCAATTGCACCTGTAGATTATCCTTAGCGCTCACTTGCCAAGACGAACACACTTTGTCTCTGCCGAAACAACGACTCTGTGCAGAGTCCTGGGCTTTAATGAGTCACACAACTGCCCTAAATAATGGGGCTCCAGAGTATGGCAGGACACAATAGACATTAGATCAACAACTGCAGTGTCTGGTGTTGATTGAAATGAAAAGACAGCGCCTGTTTTCATTCTTTCAAACAGCAGTTAATATATGGATTTGGACATTTCTAGCCATACCTAGAAATAGGACCATTTCATTTATGAAAGATTCTACTAAGAAATTCTCATGTAAGGATCCAACTGTGGGGGAAGGGATGGCACTTGTCTTTTTTAATAAATCACTCAACTGTCAGAAACTCAGCCCAGCCCCTCATCACGGAGACTCCTGCATGAATCACCAGACCACATCCCCTTCCATTTATTTGCCTGTGTTGTGTTGCAAATTAACTTATAAAAGGCATTTTTTTCCTCAAAGAAAAATTAAAGAAAGAGTGCCCCCACAGCCACCACCCAGGATAATGAACTATAGCTGCTGTCATTCCAGGAGGGCATAATGACAGTGTTCGATGTGTGTGTGGACAGCCCAGGCTGCCTTCAAAGCGCTTTCTGTGAATGGGCTTCAACATGTTTTGACTATTATCTGTTACAAAGAAGCTCACTATTAATTGCATATTGTCATAGCTCGTAGTCCAACCTAACTGTTAGCCCAGCAAAGCATTCTCTCCTCAGGAGAAGGGAAAAGGGACACAGTCAAATGCTGTTCCGTGGGCTAAAGGGTTCTCCTCAATCCCTCTCTGCTCCCCTGAGTTTTCCAAAGAAAATCAAGGAAAGGCTAAAATATCCATGCAGGACCCCCCCTCTTTTCCATCAATAAGTGAGATCGAGCATCCATAGGATCACTAGGGTGAGACATGCAACCATTTCGGCAAGTCTGTCTCGTTGGAGTTCACAAGGGGACCTGGAACACAGAGAGGGATTAGGGTCACAGGAGCCCCAAGTAGTTCCAGTGGTACAGGTTGCTGTTTCTTGTATCTCAACACTAGCCCCTTCAACCCTAATGCTGGGGGTGGGGGAAGGGTGGTGGTGATTTAGTGCAAAGAGAGGTTGAGGTACCCTCTCGGTCAGGGAGAGCAAAGGTAGAATAGAAATCTTTAAAATTCTTAATTGGATAGACATTACTGCGGCTCAAGAAAAAAATTAAAAATAGCAATATCCTTCTCCCTCCTTGGCTGGCAACGATTTTCAAAGGCCCTGAGGATCACTCTTTTTCACGCCTGCAGGGCATCCTCCTCAAGCAATGTGGCCAGCAAGAGTCCTGACTGCTCTCCATGGTCCTGCTAATAAGCCATCCTCATTAACAGGGCTTAAAGGCTGGTGGGGAAGGGGCCTGGGATTGCCTTTGGGCGGCACACTGGGGAGGAAAGTGGGCAGAAGGGTGTAGAGATGTCTTTGCTAAGGGCCAGGAAGCAATGTCCCCTCAGGTAGCGAGGCTCCAGGAAGACCAACAACCTAGGGTTGGTAACGTCCGATGGAAGCTTCGTTGGTACCTAGCGGATGCCTATGCTGTAGAGTCCACTGCTGGGCACAGCCCGTTTCCTGTTTGTTAAGAAACTGCTGCAACTTGCATCACTATACATGGTAATAAGTCAGAACAATCAGATTCTCTCTCTCTCTCTCTCTCTCTCTCTCTCTCTCTCTCTCTCTCTCTCTCCTCTCCTCTCCTCTCCTCTCCTCTCCTCTCCTCCAGCCCCCATTCTCTCTCTCTCTCTCTCTCTCTCTCTCTCTCTCTCTCTCTCTCTCTCTCTCTCTCTCTCTCTCACTCCTCTCCTCTCCTCTCCTCTCCTCTCCTCCAGCCCCCATCATAAATTCAGGGAGTTGAACTAATTCTGCACTTAGTCCTTTCCCTATGCCCCCATGGATGGACCTTTTGGAAACAGATTCAATCACTTTCTTTTTCTCCTCCAAAGACCCCCATTGCCTGCATACAATTTCTCACACAGACAGGTCAGGCCAACTATTCCAGTTTTTTTGTGCGCGCGTGTGTGTGTGGGGGGGTCATACCCAGCAATGCTCAAGGGTAACTCCTGGCTCTACACTCAGTAATCCTGGCAGTTCTTGGGGGACCATATGGAATGCCAGAGATGGAACCCAGGTCAGCCACATGTAAGGAAAATGCCTTACCCACTGTTCTTTCACTCCATTCCCCCACCCATTATTCCAGTCTTGCCTCTTTCTATTACTCTTTCATCCTTCCTCCCACAGCCACATAGACACCATAGCAGACAACTCACCCCTCCCAAGATCACTCCCAAAGTTAGTGCACTTTCATGCCTTCGACCTGGGCTTTAGGAATGCTGTCTCTTCCTGATAAGGACCAGGAGGTTTACTCCACGGCTTGAAAGCCAGCCTCAAATACTAGGGGAAAAGACAGCTCAGATAGAGAAGGGAACACTAACTAAAGGGTGTTTGGAGGACCCACTCAGGTTGGGAGATGCGTGCCGTGCCAAAAGTAGACTCTAGATCAAATACAGTGGCCACTCAATGCCTCTATTGCAAGCTACACCACCCAAAAGGAAAGAGAGAACAAAGGTAATGCCCTGCCACAGAGGCAGGGTGCGGAGCAGGGGGATGAGTTGGGGGTGGGGGGGACAGATACCGGGATCATTCGTGGTGGAAAATGAGCACTGGAAGATGGATGGGTACTCGATCATTGTATGACTGAAACACAAGCACAAAAGTTTGTAAGTCTGTAACTGTATCTCACAGTAAGTCAGAAAGAAAGAAAGAAAGAAAGAAAGAAAGAAAGAAAGAAAGAAAGAAAGAAAGAAAGAAAGAAAGAAAGAAAGAAAGAAAGAAAGAAAGAAAGAAAGAAAGAAAGAAAGAAAGAAAGAAAGAAAGAAGAAAGCTGTCTTCTTGTCTAATGAATTCTTGTTAGCCTTCAGGAGCCAAATTACGCCATTCCCAAGTCTTTGGTAGAATTCATCTTACCTCCTCTGGGATCTAGGAACTTTGCTCCTACCACTATGGCACTCATTGCATTGTACCTATCTGCTCTGTTTGTGTTTGTGATTGTCTCTATAGGAGTTGTCTCTCAATGTCTGGTACAGATAAAATGAGAATATTTTTGGAGAATGGGTAGATGAGTAGATGGGTGGTGGACAACTTGTATGATGTTAGGTATCTTGGGATATAAAAGAGTATTTTGTAAGACTATGATCTGGAAGAAATCTGTAAACAAAGAATCATTGAACTGAAATGTAAGTGAACACAGTTCTGGTAATTTTTTAAGTTCCAGTGTCCTTATCTAATAAATAGCATTTTATGCTCTAATGTACTATGAGTCAGTGATAGTCTAAATCATAAACTTTTTAGGATTGGAAATATTCCAAAATTTGACTGCCCTAAAGAGGTCATTATTCACGTCATTATTATATATTTGAAAATATGACTTATACAACTAAGGAACTAAATTTTGCAATTTTTTTACATTTAAATTTTATATTTAACATGTTGATGCCTGCCCTTACCATCAGAGACACACTCTTAAATATGGTTTAATGAACACAAATTGCATGCTGGCATAAATGTATTAAAAAGCTTTATGCTGTTAGTGGCTACCATATTGGACAATACAAATGCAAACTATTATGTTTACCCTATGTTATACCTCAGTGTACTGTTACATTATACTCTCAAAGCCTTGCCATGCCTGTTCAAACTGCATAAATCATTTCTGTTGAGGGTTAAAAGCAAAAATCCAAAGCACCAAAGCACATTTTACCTTTTCCTCTTTCTCAGTTAAACATAACCCCTCTACTATCACACGTATGGAGCTGAATTCACTCAGAATTATTGTAATAGGCTGAGATGCCAAATCAAAACTGGGGCTGATCAATCTCAAAATATGACCTGATGTACATCTTATTATCTGGCCATGTCTTCAATGTCCTTATACTATTGAGGGAAGGAACACAATCTATTTCTTACCATATGTCTCATAACATGTAGAATCATGTATGGCACTTAGCAAGGGCTATTAACTGTTAATTATTTTATCAGACTGAGAATGTGGCAAAGCATTCCAGTTCATAACCAATGACTTTACTTCCTAAAGCTTATCTGCCTATACAAAATTAATCAAAAAACTCATTCAATATTCAACATCAGATAAGTTCTAAACATCTTCATTGTATCTAATGCTAGTTGCTATGCTGTTTACTAAAGAGCTAACATGCAGAACACAAAGAAAGAGTTTCACCCTCCAAAGAATTCCGTTTAGTAGGTAATAGAGACATACAATCAATTCTAATCTAGAAATCACTTATTGCAATAGTTAAATACATGAGGGTAATTTTTCCTTAAGGGGACTCCAATCTCTCCCTGCTATGGCTGCTCATTAGAAGTGTAATAAGCTTTCATTTTGGACAACATGGTGGACATGGGGTGGACCGCCCAGAATCAGTTAAATCAATGAAGATTGGTTCCCGAATCAAAGTCAGGTCTGAAAATCAGAGAACCTCCTTGGTAGAAAACAATGACCTTTAGTCTTCTACAGTGTGAAGGCAAAGACAGCTAAAACCAAGATTTAAAATGTAGTAGTCAGAATAGTTGAGCCAAATCACATGCAAAAGAATGGGCTTAGACCTCGACCTAACACCACGCACAAAAGTCAGATAAAAATGGATTAAAGACCCCAACATCAGACCAGAATCCATAAGGTACATCCAAGACAAGGTCAGCAAAACCCTCCACTATATTGAAGCTAAAGGTATCTTCAAAGATGACATGCAATTGATCAACCAAGTGAACACAGAGATAAACAAATGGGACTATATTAAACTAAGAAGCTTCTGCACTGCAAAAGATACAGTGACCAGAATACAAAGACAATCTTCAGAATGGGAAAGGATATTCACCCAATACCCATCTGATAAGGGGTTGATATCAAGGGTATATATGGCACTGGTTGAACTCTACAAGAAGAAAATATCCAACCCCATCGAAAAATGGGGCAAAAAAAATGAACAGAAACTTTCTCAAGGAATAAATACGAATGGCCAAAAGGCACATGAAAAAATGCTTTTTATCACTAATCATCAGAGATATGCAGATCAAAATAACTATGAGATACCACCTCACACCACAGATACTGGCACACATCCAAAAGAACAAAAGCTGAGGTTCACTGAGCACCACCAGGGACTACTTCTGAGTACAGAACCAGGATACTTAGTGTCTTCTCCTCATGAAAGCCCCATGTATGACTGCCCTGCACCCCCATATACTAGGTTTAGTTAGATCATAACATAGGAACACATGTGTCTAATAAGGACAATAAAGGAACCCTATTTGGGAGGATAAAGAATTGGGACCACACCTGGCATCACAGTGCTCAGGGGACCATGTGGTGCAGGAGATCATACCAGGGTTGGCAGTATGCATGACAATCACCTTAACCTTTGTATTATCTCTCCAATCCAGGGTTGTAATTATTTTTTAAAATTTGAGACACCACTTACAATACTGTTAATGATAGCGTTTCATGCATGCATCTTTCTAATATCACACCCTTGGCCAGAGTGTCCACTTCCCTGCAGCATTGTCTCAGGGTTCCTTTTCATCCACCCCCCACCCTTGGCAAGCTCAGTTCTACGACCAGTTTTCAGTTCTGTTGCTTTTAGCCATTTGTTATTCCCTTACTATGTTCCTTCAAATCCCATATGAAAAAGGCCATTCTTTATCTGTCCCTCAACTTCTGGCTCAGGAACTATATTTTTAAGGAGCTTCAGGGCCTATATAAGTATGAGTAGAAGCTGGTAAAGCTCTCATGGAACTGTATTTTGAGGTGTTTCATAGAGAATATTGGAATATACCACTAGTTAAATAATAAATAAGAGATTGTTGATCTATGAGCCCTCTCCCAGGCCAACGCCCTTATAATACGGACAAGGGGGCTGTAGTGTGCTGTCAATTATGATCACACATTTGATGCTAGGGGACATGACTGTTAGCTGGGTTGTCAGACTCAATGCACTCATTGTGCACTAACTCTGCCTTGAATTTCATCTGTTGTGTAGCTCTCAGGAACCCCTAATATCCTACAGAGCAGGGTATCTACAAGGAGCTTATGCAGCTGGTTTTTAAAACATGAGGGATCTAGAAGCAAAACAGAAGAGGAGACAATATGAATGCTCCTCAATTTATAGAAACTGAAGAGATGGAAATAAGAGAGAAATAAGAGACTTGGAATTTTCCATCGGCTTCTCTGAGTATCCATGCAACCTTGTCCTCTAACTGGGTCTTCTCCTTTTCTTTTTTTCTTTTTTTTTTTTTTGTTTTTGGGTCACACCTGGCGATGCACAGGGGTTACTCCTGGCTCTGCACTCAGGAATTACTCCTGGCGGTGCTCAGGGGACCATATGGGATGCTGGGATTTGAACCCGGGTCGGCCGCATGCAAGGCAAACGCCCTACCCGCTATGCTATCACTCCAGCCCCCCGTCTTCTCCTTTTCTAATTCTGTTACCCAAGGGAACCCTCAGAGACCTCTTTGAGGAAGAGCTGGAAGGATCATAAACATGCATGCTTGCTAGTGTTGTTTCTCCATCTTCTGGGGATCTGGCCTGTTCTTCAGTCAACAGACACCAAGTCATAAAAACAGAGAAGAGTTCATGATATTGGAATAAGGGTTTAGCGCCTCCTGATCATCATTTTTCTTTAGTATGTTAAAGATTGAGTAGCTCTCTTACTGAGGACATCTAAGGACTTCTATGAACCAGTGGCACAAACTCTTTGCAAATCACCCTCTCTCCCTGCTGCCTGCCAACGTGCCACTCCTTATGACAGTGAACTCCGTTGAGCTCCTAATGGAGCTGCATCACTGGTTCATCTCTGTGGTTTTGCAGTCCTCATCCTATTATTTTTCTGTTGCTAGCCATTTCCTGAAAATAAAGGCAACCTCTAATTTCTTTTAGAGTTTTATTTTTGATGACTCCATTCTTTTTTTTTTCTCATTTTCCCCTTCCCTTCCCATTGTTGCTGTTTGCAATGAACAGGGTCACACCCATTTGGGGCAGTGGCTCCACAAAGCCTGGCTGCACACATTAATTATGGAGCTCATCTAAATCTGTCTCTTGCCCGACCGAGCGCCTGGCTGTTTTCCCCAGGGCCCCTCAAAGGGGGTGGGCTCCAGCTTCCCTCCCTGCCCCCAGCAGAGCTCCTGGAGCCAAAGACCTCCAGAGCCTAGCCACAGCCATGCTCAAGGCCCCTCTCCACGTGTTCGGACAAGCCTCATGCATGAAGGAACCAGCAGAGGAACCCAGGTGTGTGGGACCGGGGGCTGAGACCTCCAAGCCTGCTTGGATCGGGACTGGGCCTCTTCCACCCAGATTTCCCATTTTCCAGTAGGTAGGCAGTCACACCCAGCGACTGCCCCTGGCGCTGTGTAATCCCACCAACATCCAGAGACTTACAACCAAGCTCTCAGAAGCAACATCTTATAGCCTACTTCTCCCACTGGGAGAACCTGGCAAGCTACCAACAGTTCCCTGCCCACATGGGAGAGCCTTGCAAACTCCTCATGGTGTATTCTTATTCCAAAACCAGTGACAGTGCTGGGTCTCATTCCCCTGCCCTGAAAGAGCCTCCAATGTGGCATTGTTGGGAAGGACAAAAGAGAGGCTTCTAAAATCTCAGGGCTAGGACGAATGGAGACATTACTGAGACTGCTCGAGAAATTCTACGATCAACGGGATGATGATGATCTAAACCTAACTGCACACCACAAGTTACATACTCTCCACTGGGTAAGTCCTGAAAAGCACTGCTCCTTTGCACATGGGGGCAACATTGGGCATTCAACTCAGAACCCCACAGCTCCAAGGCAAGTGTTTAAGCCACTGAGCTATCCCCCTGGGCCCAACCTCTGAACTGTTTAGTGATACTGGTGCCCCTCTCACTAGTTCAGTCTTTCAGTCTCCTTGTGGCACATAATGATCCTGTAGAATTTCAGTTTTCTTGCTATATTTGTTCTGGCATCTCTACTTTTCTGGGAGATTTTTAGTTGTTTATTCTTAGTTTTTAGATTTCTTTCTTTCTAAAGAAACAGATTTCTTTCTTTTATCTCTCTTTCTTGATTGCTGTGATGAACAGCATTGTTAATAGCCGTGATTAAGGCTTACAATATTCCATCACCATCCCTACCACCGGAGTGCCAGCCTTCACCAATGTGCAGTGTCCCCAAGTTATCTCCCATTTCCTCTACCCCACTCCCTCATAAAACTCAGTTTTGCAGGCCTTTTCTCAGGGACTATTAGCATTGGTTATTTTTAATCCCCTTCTAATGCCTTTGTTTATATTCTACATATGAATGAGGTCATTCTATAACTATCTCTCTTTATTCACTCAATATGTTATTCTCCAGTTTCATCCAAACAGTAATGTATTGAAGAATTTAATTTTTTCTCATAGATTTTTTTTCCATTGTGTATAAATACCACAGGTTCTTCATCCACTCATGTATTCTTGGACACTTAGACTATTTCCAGATCCTGGCTATTATGAATACCAGCACTACAATGAACACAGGAGTACAAATCACTTTTCAAAATATCATTTTTAAGTTTTGGGGGTAGTTGCCAAAAGGTGGAATTTCTGGGTCTTCTGGAAACTCAATTCTTAAATCCTTTTGAAGTCTTCCTCTGTTTTCCACAGAGGCTTAATCAGACAGCATCCTCACCAACATCCCCACCAGTGCTCTCATGAATGTGGGGGTTCCTTTCTCCCCCACATTCATACTAGCACTGGTTGTTTTGTTGTGATGTATATGTCATTCTCACTGGTGTGAGGGGATACCTCTTTGCTTTGATTTGCATTTCCCTGGTGATTATTGATGAAGAGCATTTTTTCATATGGCTACTGGCCATCTCAAAGAAGACATATGGCTACGAATATGTCTATTCAGCTTTTCTAAGACTTTTAATCTCTTCTTCCTCCATCAGCTGTGGCAGTTCTGGCTCATCAGCCTCACTTAATTCAAGCTTTGCTTATTCCATTCTTCTAGGAGTCACCTTGTTGTGAACTTCTGGCATCCTTCAGCGGCCTTACAATCAGAATGAGCACTTACAATACAACTGAAAATTGTGACCCATGGCAAAACATAAGTGCTCTAACTTCGAAAGGGGAAGGGGGAAAAGTGACCAAATGTCCAATGGGCATCATGCCAAGTGTGGGAGCACCACAACCAAATATGTGTGTGACCTCCGGTCCTCACAAGAACAAAATAACAACAACAAAGGGAAGGGAAGGGGGAGAAGGACATAGTAAAAGAAACAGCACTTTACCAGTGATGGAGGTTTGCTAATTCTCTCCACTAAAGCCCACATATAGACTGTCCTGGTTACTCACTCTACAGATAGGTTTAGTTAAGTCATAACATAGAAACTCACTGTGCCAATATGAGGTAGTGTGTTTCCCAGGGCTCGGCATACAGTACTACTTGAAGCCAAGGACCTAGAGATGTTTCTCAGGGGGCAACCAAACTCTTTGGGTTATATTCCTGGCCCCCATGTATTTTAAAAGTTCAGATATCAACACTCACTTTTGTTGGAATATGAGTGCATATTCTACCTGGTCATCTTCTTTTCCATCTGGCCATCTTCTCCTAAGTCCTGGGTCTAAGAATTATGGACTGCCTTTCTAAGTGGAAACTGGAAGCTCCCCAGCCACAGAGAAAGATGAGTGAGATCATAGCACTCGTGTCTTGAACAACATCCTTGATAGGTAAGGGGCGTCAGGCCACCATTCGGACCCTTGTGATTAAGGATGTGGTCACTGCTGACACGCTTCCGATCTGAAGTAAGAAAAGAGACAAGAGAAGTATCCCTTGCCCTCTGCTCGCCCTCCTCCACTTCTGCACTTATTATTCTGAGCGTGCTGTGGGGTCCACGGCCTGAGGTATGGTGAGAGCATATTAATGAGGAGACAGCCCAGCCCAGTCCAGGTGTGAGTGGAGCCAGAATCTGCGATGAAATACCGCAACCCTCACGTCAGCATCTTTGCCACACATTTCAGGAGTGGGTCAGGAGGCCAGGCGCTGATGATGGATTTTTTTTATTTATTTATATATTTATTTCGCTTACTGGCAAAATGGAGATTTGTAGGGTTTTCAAGCTGCTGCCAGAAAATCGGCACATTACAGAGAACAATCACCTGCGTGGAAGAAAATCGATTCCATTCCTGATTCTCTTCCCCTCTGCACATCCCGCCCAAACATGGGTCCTCTCATCATGTCCCTGCCCCTTCTGGATGACACAGGGGGACAAGGCTATGTATAATTCGCCTGCTGACTGGGGCCAGGGGAGAAACCACAGGGCTGCAGGCCAAGTTTCCATTTTCTGTTCATTGTCTTGGGTATCCACTGCCCAGCCCCCAGACAACAGGTTCCCTCAAAATTGATGCCCTCCCTCCACCTATTGTCCAAAACCCCTCCCAGAGCCCTGGGGGTCTCTGCAAGAAAACAAATCCCCAGGGCAGGAGTCAACCTCATCCTATGGGTTGTCACTTGCTACACTCTGCCCTTTACTTGGGTGGAATGTCGAAGTCATCTTATTTCTAACCTCTACATATTTCCTCTGAAAATATACAGGGCTCTAGGATCAGATTCCCCAAACTATACAGACAAGCTTTATCCAATACCCGTCAGCTTGGCTCAGGAAGACAGGGTTGACGGAGGCCTGTGGAGTCTTGCCCAAGGCCACCTCCATTACTCAATGGAGGTGACTTACCATGGGTCTTCTCCAGAAATGGTTATTTGATTGGAGATGTCTGTCTAAGGTGAACATGTACAGACAAGCTTTGGTGATAGCAAGTCATTCCCTCCTCCTCATAGCAGACCCCCCCCCCCCGCCCTCTCCTTCAAGGCACATGTTCCTATCCCCTTCCTTGGCTCATGGTATTAACCTCTGGGTTATCACATTGCCTTGTAAATTCTCCAGAGGTATTAAATTTCATCCATTTCTCCTGCTAATCTATCAGGTGCCAGTTTGTTTGCTCATCCAGTTTAAGAAGAACTGCAAAGGAAGAGGGAAGATTGACCCCATTCCCCAACAGTACCAACCTTTCCTAGTCTCAGAGGAACTGCTCCACCCTCCCCATCAATGTCATGGGCGCACCCGTTCTCCAGGGCTACCTCTGCTTGTCCCTGCTGGATGGTGTCCTGGGACCAGAAATCCCCCTCTGACCAGGTATCAATCAGTTACCCAAAGCCCCTTCTCAAACTGCCTCTAATAAATGTAGACGCTGTGGCTTTGGAATGTAGTGCATGCACCAGAAAGCATTCACGCCCCAGAAGGAGTGAGGCCACATGCTTATTTTCCCCATCTTCACACAGGAAGGAAATTTAGAGGCCAACACAAAATTGTGGGACCAGCCCCTGAGCCTGGACCCTGGCACCACTCAGCACTCTAACGCTGCTCAATTGGCTAGTATGTCACCCTGCAAACAGGGGAGATGTTTGCTTTGTTTTCTTTCTTGGCGTGGAGTGCTTTTTTCTCTGTTTATTGGAACTATTTCTGAATCACTTTATCTCACCCCACCTATCTGGCAGGCTCCACCAGTCCAAGAGCATGGAAGGCTGGAGACCACCTCCTACCCACCCCCAAGAGGACACAAATAGGGCATGTGCTTGGTGAGCGCAGAGAGGTTTGAGGTGAAACCTAGCTGACCTTCTAATCTAGACCTGTCACTTAGAGCTTTGTGCCCTTTAGGAAATTACTTAACCTCTATAACTCCAATTTTCCTACTTACCAAAGAGAGTGTGTGTGTGGTGGGGGGGGGGGGGGGGCGGGATTTGGAATAGGCAGACCCTGTTTGATAGGACTAATATCCAATGATAACAAACCCTCAGACTTTGCCTACAGGTCTGAGATCCCTAAACAGTGGGAGAAGGAACTTGGGAGAAGAAGGGGGTGGACTCGCAGTGACATCAGGACAGTGATGGCGGGTCTCGGCCACTTTGGTGGTGGTGAAGGTGCAATCACTGTACGCCAAAAACAATAACATTAACACCATTGTAACCATATCGTCTCAACTACAGTTTTAGAAATTAATCAATATAAATATTGAGATCCCACAGCTGACACCACATAAACTCATATACTACTAACTCTAGAAAAAGATCTAAGAAAAGCCACAGAAATTCACGGGAACACTAGTTTTGTAGCTGAAAACTTAGGGATGCCCTCAGGAGGGGGGCCAGCCAAGTCCCAACCTTGCTGAAGCCCCAACAGTCAAACCAACACCCCACAGCTGACACCCTGCCACCTTGCCACAGCCCAGCTCCACTGCTTCATGACTAATCTTTGCAAGAAAACCCAAACAATGAAAATTCCAAATACACCAGTTTTCAAACTGAGAATTCTGGGGTCTTCTTGATGTGGGGGTAGACAGCCTACATCCCCGTGCTTCCCAAAGTCACACCCACGTCCCACAACTGCCTTCATGAAAACTCACTGGCCCAGTTTTCCAGATCCTGGACTTTTTGGAGTGTACAGTCACAGCCTCCAAATTCCATAAGACTGATATCCCAGTACGAGCACACCTAATTTGTTGGGAAAGTAACACAGAATCCAACTAAGCTCAATAAACTAAATGGCACAGAGAGCTCAACTAGCAACAAGTGACTTAGTAAGTCCTCAGACAAGTTCTTAATGACCCTATGGTGGGATATTTTCACTAATTTTCTTTTACTAAAGTATGTTTGGGGCCAAAGCAATAGTAGTCCAGTGGGGAGAGCGTTTTCCTTGCACACAACCAACCAGGGTTCCATACCTGGCATCCTATATGGTCCCTCAAGCACCACCAGGAGTAATTCCTGAGTGCAGAGGGAGGAGTAATCCCTGAGCGTTGCCAGATGTGACAAAAAAAAAAAGCAAATACACACACTCACACACATATATGTATATATATAGTTAATAATTCCATTAGCCATTTAGTTGTAATTAGCAATATCAAATAAATAAGTTTGTGCCTGCTAAGAGGGCAGGCGGGGGGTGGGAGGTTGAGAAAATGGGGACAACGATGGAGGGAAGGTCGCTCTAGTGATGAGACTAGTGTTGGAACATTGAATGTGAATGCACATAACAGCTATATTGTGAACAGCTTTGTAAAGCATGGAGTTTAAATAAAGTAAAAAAATTAATCATCATCATCATCCCGTTGATCGTCAAATTTCTCGAGCAGTCTCAGTAACATCTCAATTTGTCCAAGCCCTGAGATTTTAGAAGCCTCTATCTACTCGTCCTTCCAACGATGCTGCACTGGAGGCTTTTTCAAGGTCAAGGGAATGAGACCCAGCTTGTTACTGGTTTGGGCATGTTAATACACCATGGGGACCTTGTGAGGCTCTCCCATGTGGGCAGGAAACTCCCAATAGTTTGCCAGGTTCTCCCACAGGGAGAAGTAGGCTATAAGATATTACGTGGCAGCTTTGCAGCCGTGTGCTTCCAGGAGCTTGCTTTTAAGTGTCTGGATGCTGGCCATTGACAGGATTACATGACGCCAGGGGCAGTCCCTGGGTGTGACCGCCTTGCTACTGGGAAATAGGAAATCTGGGAGGAGGAGGAGGCCCAGTCCCGATCCAAGCAGGCTTGGAGGTCTCAGCCCCGGGTCCCACACACCTGGGTTCCTCTGACGGTTCCTTCATGCGTGAGGCTCATCCCAACGTGTGGAGAGGGGCCTTGAGCATGGCTGTGGCTAGGCTTCGGAGGTCTTTGGCCGCCGGGAGCTCTGCTCAGGGTGGGGAGGGAAGCTGGAGCCCATCCCCTCTGAGGAGGCCCTGGGGAAGACAGCCAGGCGCAAGGGCAAGAGACTCTCTATTAAAAAAATTAATAACCAACTATAAATTTTGAAAGATGGAAAATTTTAAAAAGAAATGCATCTGTGTAAAACAGCACAGAATACCATGAGAACAGATTCAAAAGAAAAGATATGTGATCACCCAAATAAAGGCAGAAGTAGATGCTGATGAAATGTAACACCCATTCCTGAAAAACACGCATGAAATATAAAGAACTTAGGCAATTCAACAACAGTAACACAACTAGTCCGAGTTTTTAAAGAGCAGGGGATGTGAATACACACTTCTCCAAAGAGGACATAGAGAATGCCAACAAGTACTTGAAAAGATGATCACCATCCCTCGTTAGGGAAATGCAAAGCTCTCTCGCACCTATGAGAAGACGCTTGTTTCCAAGGAAATGACAGCTGCCTTAAGTAAGTGGAAGAAAGAGGGAAGACCGTCTACCAGCTGCTGGACAGCTGCTCCCAGCATCCCATGCAGCTGGACAGCACCTGGCAGCTGTTGGCAGCAGCACCCGGGCCTGAGATGGGTACAGCACTCAAGCTGATGCGCATGTGCAAGGCCATGCAGACGCCGGAGATGGCTAGACACCCAGCCTCATGGTCGGCGGCCTGGGAGAGCATCTACCACAGCAAGACTATGGACCAGGGGGAAATTAGGTCTGATGTTGGCCCATGGACCAGGGCAAGTTCTCTAGCACGTACAAGACCAAGAAACACCCTGTACTCCATCTGCTGCCCCTCGATAGCTGACTTGGTCAGTATACGCACAAAATTCTCTCTAAAAAACAGAAAGAAACAATGGGTGATGGTGATGGTGAGGATGAGGAGAATAGGCCCTTCACACATTGGTGAGGGAATGTTAGCTCTGCAAAGCTCTGTGGAGATTCTGTCACAACTTAAGAATAGAATAACAATAAATTAGGTGATGCTTTGCCACAAAAGGGTATTTACCCAGAGAACATAAAATCGCCAATTCCATGAGATGGGTGCATCCCCATGTTCACTGCAGTCCTCATTTTATGCAAGATAAGGAGACAGCCCAGGACCTGGAAAGATAGTACAAAAAAGTTAAGGGGGCTTGGCTGTGGTTGTGACCGTGGGTAGAATCCTCGCACTATATGTGGGCTGATGAGCACAACTGGGTGTGACCCAAAAACCCAAAAACAAAAGAAAAGAGAAAAAACTAGAAAAGGAAAAGGAAAATAAGGCTGGCTAAATAGTACCACGTTAGGGCATTTGCCTTGCATGTTGCTCCCCACCACCACCACATGTGGTCCCTTGAGTATCACCACTTATGAACCCTGAGCAAAGAGCCAGACGAGATGTAAGCCCTGAGCTTGGCTGGATGTGACCCCAAGACTGAAAACTAAAGGAAAACAGCCCCAACTGCCCACCAACTGATGCTGAAGTAAAGGTGTGGTATATATGTACAACAGAATACTAAACTGTACATCTATCAAATGTTGTTATTTTCAGCAGTCTGGATAGATGTTGAGGATAGTATAAGTAAAATAAGTCAATGTAGACAAAGCCTAGTGATTTGGGTCATATGTGGAAGATAAGGAAGCAAAATAAATGAACAGACAAAACAAAATAAAACTCTTGGCAGAGCCAGAGAGAAATGACAAAAATACATGTACAGAGAGAAAATACAAGTCTTTGCATGTGGCTGCCCATTCTGATCCCAATTACCACATGGTGGCCTGAACATCACCGGGTGCAGCCCTGTAGGCCTTTGAGTACCTCTGGGAAGCCCAAGAAGCATCACATCCTCAGGTCCTCACACTGAAATGCTGGGAGGAACCCTAGGCCTCCTGAACACCACTAGGGAAATCCTAACTAATGAAATAAAATTCTCAGAGCATAAGAATAGAAACAGCAGTTGGCAAAAAGAAAAGCAGAAATGCAGGGTGAGAAAACAGGGTCAAGGAAACTAGACTTTTTGTGGCAATTAAACCAAAGTCTGCATCGCAGTTCTATATACCTGGAACCCTCGTGATGTTATAAAACAATCTACATCAGGGCTGGAGCAATCTTACAGAGGGTACTTGCCATGCATGTGGCAATCCATATATGCCACCATATATGGCTTATCAAGCCCCACCGGGAGTGATCTCTGAGTGCACAGCCAGGAGTAAGCCCTGAGCACCATTTGGGGTGACCAAAACAAAACAAAACAATCTACTTCAAATTTGAAAAAAAAAAGGCAGAGGAAATAGCTCAAAGGACTCATGCACATGCATCACAAGGTTTAAGCACAATAACGCATGCTCTCCTAAGCATGTGTGGAACTAAGTGTTAAGTCCATGAGCACTGTGTGGCACTCCCAAAAGTAAGAAACATCTTGGAGATATACAAACTAGAAAATAAAGTGGGTCTCTTCTACTGATAAAAAGCCCAGCACCTTCCCCCACCCCCATACTACCAGCCTCCCATCCCCCACAAAATAGCTTCTATGAAAATCCCACAGCAAACTCCATGCCTCAAGTGAAATGGTGACAATCTGCCTATTATTACCATGATGAGTCCACATAGATTTCTGTTCAAGGCAGACACAGTAGTCTACATGAGACTCCCCAAAGAATTGGCAAATAAATAAACGAATTTATTTATTTATAAATAAATAAACATGGGACAGCCTCACAAGCTTCCCATGGTGTATTCATAAGCTAAAACCAGTAACAAACTGGATCTCATTCCCCTGACCCTGAAAGAGCCTCCAATGTGGCATCGTTGGGAAGGCCGAGTGGAGAGAGGCTTCTAAGATCTCAGGGATAGGACGAATGGAGAGGTTACTGAGCCTGCTCGAGAAATCGACGATCAATGGGATTTTGTGATCGTGTGATCGTGATAAATAAATAAATCAAAATGCAGAAATAATTGCAAGAACAAAGAAATACCAAAAACCAAAAATGAAATTAAAAAGTCCATTTAAAATAGAAGCAAGGCTGGAGCGATAGTACAGCGGGTAGGGCATTTGCCTTGCACGCAGCCAACTCGGATTCGATTCCCAGCATCCCATACGGTCCCCTGAGCACCGCCAGGAGTAATTCCTGAATGCAGAGCCAGGAGTAACCCCTGTGCATCACTGGGTGTGACCCAAAAAGCAAAAAAAAAAAAAAAAGAAGAAGAAGCAAATTGAAATTAGGTAAAGCGATATACATGACGACCTTTCAGTACTTGTATTCCAAATCAATGCCTAAAGGAGAGAGAGAGAGAGAGAGAGAGAGAGAGAGAGAGAGAGAGAGAGAACATGTTTGCCATAAAGGCAGATGGTGGTTGGAGGGAAATTGGGAACATTGGTGGCAGGAAATGTAAATAGCTGAAGGGCTGGGTGTTGGAACATTGTATAACTGAAACCCAATCAAACAATTTTGTGACTGTATATCTCACGGTGATTAAATTTTTTAAAAAGGGGAGAATAAATAAAATAAAATAGAAACAAGGAGTATGGAGAGGTAGTTTGTGGCTGAGCATGAGCTTTGCATGTGGAAGGCCCTGGCTCAAGCCCAGCACCACATGGTTTTCAGAGCACCACCAGGAGCAACCCTGAAGCACAGAGCCAGGAGTAGCCCTTGAGAGCCACCAGGCAAGGATCAAAAACAAAATAATAACAGTAGTAATTAATTACGATATAAACAAATAGATAGGCAGAGAGTCTCTTGCCCGCATGCCTGGCTGTCTTCCCTGGGGCTACTCGGAAGGGATGGGCTCCAGCTTCCCTCCCCACCCCGAGCAGAGCTCCCGGTGACCGAAGACCACTGGAACCAAACTGCAGCCATGCTGGAGGCCCCTCTCCACACATTCGGACAGGCCTCATGCATGAAGGTACCAGCAGAGGAACCCAGACGTGTGTAATCCCATCAACAGCCAACATCCAGAGAGACTTAAAAGCAAGCTCTCAGAAGTGCGTGGCCACAAAATGGCCGTGCAATATCTTTAGCCCACTTCTCCCGCTGGGAGAAACTGGCAATCCTCTGAGAGTTTCCTGCCCACATGGGACAGCCTTGCAAGCTTCCCACGGTGTATTCATATGCAAAATCCAGTAACAAGCTGGATCTCATTCCCCTGACCCTGAAGAGCCCCAGTGCAACATTGTTAGGAGGGCCAATTCGAGATAAACGTCTAAGATCTCAGGGAAAGGACGAAATGAGATGTTACTGAGCCTGCCCGAGAAATCGGTTATTAACAGGATATCATGATCGTGATCGTGATCGTGATCTAAACAAACAGAACAAGCATTTAAAACTATATGTAAGCTCTCTGAATCCTCATCTCCGATTTGTCGGTGGTCCCATCCATGTCATTCTGCACCTACTCATCAGGAATAGCACAATCCTGACCCTAACTCTGCTCATACATGCACAAGATAGACAGAGAAACACAGGAACCCTTTCTGCTTTTTACTCCTGCTCCATTGCCTATCAGTACTCTCTGCTCACTAGGCTGATGTTATCTGAGTCCAACCCAAGACACCAGGTCTGGTCTAATAAATTCTAGAAGGAAGAGAAACAGACAAAGGTGTTAGGCCTAAAAAACAAACTCCAAGGAAATTGGGTGCAGGTTGACAACTATGGAAGAATAAGAGTAGAAAGTCCAGTATCATGGTGGAGGGAATGGGTGTTCCATCATTGTATGACTGAAACTCAAACGTGAAAGCTTTGTAACTCTATCTCACAGTGATTTTTGAATCACTGTGATTCAAAAAAAATTTTAAAAAGGAAAGAAAACATAAAAAAAAGAAAGGAAATCCAGTCTCAGAGAAGCGTGATTTCATTCCATCTTGTTTTCCCATAATCTCTTTAATTTAAATTTTAGATTTCACTCTGTTTTCAATATTTAATTCAATATTTAGGAAAATTTGTATAAGGATTCCTATACATGGGTGGAAGCAATACATGTGAGGGCTTGTCACAAAGCAACTGTTCAATAACCCTCGGCAATAATCCTTAGCCATCCTTCAGGGGTTGAAGGTGGTACAAAATTTCTTTCAAATAGAGACAATTTTATAATCTGGAAACCAAGAGTGCACCAAAGCGATACTAAATGTTTGTCACTTACAAACAGTAATAAATGGTCTAGTTCTTAGTGAGGGTGTGGGGCAAGAGAACTTCTCATGCAAAGATAGAAACTGATGGTAGAAATGGATGCAAACTTTCTGGTGCAGATTATGGCAACAGCTATCAAAACTCTCAAACGTGAACATGCCCTTTGCTCCCAAGAGCTTACCTAAAGGCATATGTCACATATGGATATGTGACAAGACAGACATCCAAGTATTTTAACTGCAGCCCTGCAAAAGATAAGCAAAAACTGAGGAGAATAGCAAAACATCCAACAAAGAGCTTAAAGAAATGATGCAAGATTCCTCCACTGTCGCTGGAACTATGTCATCAAGACATTCCCATGCCTGAGAAAATGTTCACAACATATTTGAGAGTTTAAGAATTTAGTTTCAGCACAGGAGGGGATGTTTTATAGTCTGTGTGAAAAAGATGAAGATACACTAAAAGGCTATGAGAAGACTTCTCTGGGCAGTGGGAATTAACAGAGACTCTCACCCTTGGTTAATAAATTTGACTTACACATTTTGGAAACAGGTCTTGAAAGAACTTACACCATTTTTCACAACTGCTAAGCAATTTATAGGAAGAAAAGAGAGGGGAACCCCACTAGCTCTCTGAGGGCCATTTCCCCCCAGGGCAGGCCCCTCTGGCTACATCCCTCTCCAGGTTCAGGGTAAGACACCACCCTGACCTTTTCTCCTATGCCTAGGCCCCAGGCAGCCGTGGGTCTGGCCTTTTCTCTCTGGACAGATGCAGGGAACTGTTTATGCAACCACTCATGAAAAAGCCTATTAAAAATATTTTTTTCCAGATGCAATTGTATATTACCAAGCACAGCAAAGCAGTAAGACATTATTTTTGGAAACAAATGGAATGCAAGAAAACAAAACAAATGTGGAGTGCCCTAGAGAAATGAAGATGTTTCTATCTTTCTACCCCTGCGCCTCTCTTCCTTCGCTACAAGGTTTGCCAATAACGAAATAATTTTTTAATCTCACAAGATGTCATTGGTAACGTAAAAAGGGACTTGCTTCCGAAGAATGGACTCCAGGCTTGGGTCTGCAGGCCTGGCAGCTTTTAGAGAGCCGAAATGGAAGCTTTTTTGTTATGTTAATGGCTGTTAGCTTAATGCCTTCTAGCAGCGATTCTGTATGGGAGAAGGGGAAAAAATGAAAGTGTTAAGCTGAGAAGAGTTGTAATTTATATCCTCTTTTGTGCCTTTCTGTATCGTCCAAATTTTCCATAATGGATATGAATTACTCATGCAACCTGGTTATTACTATAAATACATTTTTGGTTTTGGCTTTGGGGCCACCAGGTGATACCCAGGGCTACTTCCAGAATTGGGTGCTGGGGTGGAGATTGCTCGCAGGTGTGGAGGAGCTGCAGCCCGCGAGGGTAGAACCACAAGATGGTGGCAGGGTTCAAATGGGCCTCCCGAAGACCCTTTGTTTTATCTCTAGCCTCTTAACTGTTGCTTTCTGGAGAAGCTGAGCAGATGGTCTCCCTCAGCTCCTGCAACTGCCGTGAATACTCAGAAAGGAAAATAAGGATTTGTTCTTTATTTACGAAAGCAAAGTATCAAAAGGAAAGTCCCTGGCAGAGATGGGTGAGGACCCTCCTCACCCGTGCTATCTTTCAGGGCTCAGTGCAGGCGGATTAGATAGTCAACAAGGACCAAGGAAGAACCACCAAATATCAGCCCAGGACTTTTCAGCCTGCCCTAGGGCAGATGGACACCCTTCCCCCAGACTTGCAGTACCATCAAGGGTCAGAAGGTAGAGAAAGTGAGATCTCCAACAGCCCCTAGGAGTCCTGTCCCACAGTCTGCACACACCAAGCAAGACCCACCCCGAGTTTCCTAATGGATATGCACCAATCTGGAGGCCAAGAGAACCCAGTCACCTGCACTGCGCATGGGTATCAGGACTCGCCAAGGATTCCTAACAGTCGGCATGCACCAATCAGAACATGCAAGAATTCCCAGCAGCCTGCCTGCACCAATCAGGACACGCCAAGAATGCCCAACAACCTGCATGCACCAACCAGGACCTGCCAAGAATCCCTCCCTAGCCATCCAAAAGAAGACTCTGGCAGGCCTCTGGACATTCCCATTCAGACCATAATTAAAAGGCCCTGAAACATCCTCAGGGCTCTAGCAAGTCCCTGCACTGCGCTCTGCTTTGCAGAGAACTTTTCACTCTCAAACAAACTCTTGCTCTGCTCTACTTTCTACCTCGTGCATGTGGTTCGAGTCACCATTGGTGATGGATATCAGGAACCAAGTGAGAGGCTGCCCGGGCAGCAGCCTGGGCCATAGGAAAGGGCATTTTCATCGAGGGGCACACGGTCTGCGGCTTAGGCCTCCTGTGCTAACGGCGCTGGGGCAGTCTCCGTGCTCCAGGTCTGAGACGTCAGTGCAGTGACTCTGGCTCTCCGGGGAACTCCAGACCCACCTTCAGAGACGTCCAGTTGGGCCTGGCTCCCGCGCTGGGTCCACCCTGCTCCGAAGTGGCTGAGAGGATGCCAGGGGATAAGGCCCCAACGTCCCACGGGAGTGACCCCAAAACCACTTGCGCAAACCTGGAGGTACTGAACCACTTTGATCCCTTCAGGAAGTGCCCGGAAGGGAAGAGGCAGTGGGATGCAACCTTGGACGGGCTTCAGGCTATGCATGGCTGGAAATAGGTGTTTCCTGCGGAGACTGGGGCTGCCTGCGCAAACATGCAGATGCTCCAGGCAACTCTGGTCAGACTTAACCCTGGGGGCCAAGCGGTGCCGAGTGCTCACATGGGAAAGCACCCACCCCCCGCCCCGCCCCACGCCAACACCCTAGCCTCCTGGCTGCCTTGGCCAGGCTCCTCCCACAGTCTCCGTTGCCTGGTGGCATCAGGAGCATCAGAGGACCAGGGCCACACCGAGCTCCCTACATAGGAGCGGCGACGCCTCCTCTCCCTTCTAGTCCCGTGTTTGGGCCTCCGGCACAGACCACGCAGAGCCGGGATGGCCTGTGACCTATGTTTCAGCTGTTCGTTCCTCCAGCCCACTGGGCATCCTCAGCCAAATACACATAAAAGAAATCTACAAGCCAGGTGGGACGGTCATTTGTCTTGGCTTTGTGGGTTTCTGTTTTATTGAGGAAAACGTCACAAAAGAAGACATAGGTCCAAGTTTTTTCGGCCTTCAGTCATTTTCAGACGCGCACGCAAATTATTAAGTACACAAATAAGAATCAGTCTCACACCCTGGTGGTCATTTCCAACCACTGACCAGTCTTCCTGGCCCCTTTTCCTTGGCCTTGGATGTTAGTTTCATTCTCTCTTGTTCGGTTTTGTTTTAATATCGCACAAATGAATGCAGTCATTCTATACAGGCAGGCGCGGTGGGGGGTTTGTTTGGGGGGGTAGGAGGGAAACGGGGGGGCCTTTGGTGCTGGGAAATTACACGGGTGGAAGGATGGGTGTTGGAACACTGTATGACTGAAACCCAATCTTGAACAGCTTTGTAATGCTCTATCTCATGGTAATTCAAATAAAGTTTAAAAAAATGTTTTGAAGAATCAGTATATGTCACTCACATCTTTGCAGCCCATTTCAGTGGAGACGGAGCAAAGTCCTGGGAAAGGAAGGAGAAGCACCGAGAAAACGATGGAGCCAAGAGGGTGGTAGCCGCCTGGTGGCTGATAGAATCACAAGGCAAAGCCATGAGGGAGGAGCCACCAAGAGAGCCGACCTTCAGGACCAATAGGGCGAGGCAGGATGGAAGGGAGGAAAAAAAGGGGGGGGGGGACATTGGCAGCAGCAAATGTACACTGGTGAGGGGCTGGAGCAATAGCACAGCGGGTAGGGCGTTTACCTTACACGTGGCCAACCCGGGTTCGATTCCCAGCATCCCATATGGTCCCCTGAGCACCGCAGAACCAGGAGTAACCCATAAGCATTGCCAGGTGTGACCCAAAAAGTAAAAAAGGAAAAAAAAAAGTACACTGGAGAAGGGATGAGTGTTGGAACATTGTATGACTGAAACCCAATCATGAACAACTTTGTGACTGGATATCTCAAGGTGATTCAATTTTTTTTTTAGTTAAAAAGGGGGGCGGGGAATGACCAGCAGAATGCTTTTCCACGTACCTATTAGCCATCTGTAAGACTTTTTTTTTTTGAGAATGTGTCTGTCCATCTCTTCTCCTTTTTCCATGCATTAATGTTCATTTGAGTTAAGTTTTACAAGAGCTTTATGTATCTCAAATATTAACCTTTTTTCAAATGGGTGGTGGACTCATGCTTTCCTAGTTTGTGGGGTGGTCTTTTGTTGTTGTGTTTTGGTTTTTCGTTTGTTTTAAATTCTCATCATTCTGCCGTGCAGGAACTTCTTAATATAAACAAAAATGCCCTGTGTCACTTATCAGGGAGAGGCAAATCAAAGCAACAGTCAGATGTCACCTCACACCAGAGTAAAACTGACATACATCACAAAGACTAAAAACAACCAGTGTTGGTGTGGATGCGGTGCGAATGTTGATGGGTTCAGCCTTTTTGCAAAACAATATGCACACGCCTCAAAAATCTAAGAGTTGTCACCCAACAATTCCATTTCTTGGCATCTACCCCAAGGGCCCAAAAACTATCCCCCGCAAAAAAGACACCTGTGCTGCTATGTGCTTTGCAGTACTCTTCACAGGAACCAAAATCTGCAAACACCCAAGATCAAGAATGACTTGATAAAGAAACTATGGTATAGATACACAATGGGAGACTACTGGTTATAAGAAGAGACAAAATCATGTGATTCACCCCTTCATGGATGGGTCTGGAGAGTGTAGTTAATTAAAAGAGGGGCAGACACAGACTGATCTCTCTCATCTGTGGGATATAAAGAAACACCGTAAGGAAATTAGGCAGCAGAACCTGAGAACTGGTCTACAGCACTGGTCCTACCCCGGTGGTGATGCAGTAGAAAGAGGTGGACACTGAGAGAGCGGAGGGAAGCCATGTCCAGGGAAGGCTGTGAAACAGCGTACACATGGGGTCCTATCATTGACAGCATTTTAAATCACGGTGACTAAAAATTTCAATAAAAAATTCAAAACAAAAGAAGACCTCCAGGGCCCCTCCCAACGCGCTTTCTCCGGCCATCCAGACGCAGCTCCTTTGGGCGCTGCTCTCGGTCTGGCTGGAAGCGCACAGTGATGCGTTGTGGTGGAGGAACAGCGCCATCTTGCGGGTCATTCCGTTACTGGCGCTGAAGCTCCGGACGGTTGGTTGCCTTTTCACTACCTCGGTCACCCTTTTCTATTCAGCAACTAAGCAAGAGGCATGAGAAGCATCTCTATTTTAGAAAACGTGGAGAGGATCAAATGTAATGAACGCACGGCGTGGAGAGTTCCCTCTCCAGCATCATTCATCTCCTACAAATAGCTGACTCAAATGCCCGTCTAGATGCCCTTGGAGGAAGGGGACTCTCTCCAACAAGCACTTCTTATTACAAGCCCACCTGCACCCCGCTTCCCCAGGAGGGCTTTACTGCAGAGGCAGGAGAGCTGGGAGCACAAATTGGAAATCTGGGTTAATGAAACATAGATGGGGGGTGTCTTGACTTGGTTTAAAATAAAAAATGTGGGACTGGAAGGATAGCACAGCGGGTAGGGCTTTTTGCCTTGCAGGGGGCCGACCTGGGTTTAATTCCCAGCATCCCATATGGTTCCCCGAGCACCACCAGGAGTAATTTCTGAGTGCAGAGCCAGGAGTAACCCCTGAGCATCGATGGGTGTGACCCCAAAAGCAAAAACATAAATAAAATAAAAATTGTCCATACCTTGACAGAAAGGATTTGGGACAGCAGCTAGACTCATGCAGATAACATTTGATTGCCTATTGTTTCTCTGGGTTTTTTTTTGGGGGGGGGGGGTTTGCAGGTCTCATGCATGCTAAGGCATGTGTTTTGCCACAGAGCCACATCCCCAACCCCAAGATAGTATTATTTTCAAGAACGATGTGGGATTCAGACTTATTGATTCCTCCATGGTTTCTGGTGTTGCTGAAAATAGTCCCAGAAATGTTCCTTCTCTGCATCTTTATTTATAATGTTGAAATTTTGGAACTAGACTAAAGGGCCAATGGGAGGGGACAGAGCAAATTCAGAATCATGTGGCCAATCAGTGGAGCGGTGTGGAGCCATTTGCTTCTAATCTCTGTTTTACTGTGTCCCTCTGTTCTGCTTCCTTTTAAAATGATACTGTAGATTGTTGGCACGGGCAAACACTCTCAATGCTATGTTAAACTTAAAATACAAATCTGGACTGTATTATATACGTGAATGTTGCTAAGCGAACATATTTTAAATGTTTTCACCACAGAAAAAAAGAAATGGTAATTATGTGATGAAATGAAAGTGTTAGCTAATGCTATCTTGGTAATCATTGTGCAATATGTAACTATAAAATCAACATGTTTCCCACAAAGCTATCTGTCCATTATATCTCAATAAAACTAGAAACAAAATTTTCATTTGTAACCTCCATTTTAGTTTCTCCTATCATGTCTATTTTAGTATTCGTGTAAACCATATTAAATACTTCCTGGAATAAAATATAGGATTCATAAATAAGGAAAATCATGTTTAAAATAGATCCCCCTCTCCAAAATTTATGTATGTGCACGTGGAGTGAAAGAGAAACAAACTAAACAAGAATCACAGGCAACATCATTATCTCTAAGGACTGCTGGTCATTATTATTTTATTTGTTTCATTCTCTGCATTTTGTCTTATTTTCTATGCTCTAGCTTCTTCAACTGTGTACCATGACCTGAAAAGGGGCTCATGTAACTTTTAAAAAATCTGTCTTCAGATAAATTGCTTGAGCCTGAGAGATAGTATAGGGGATAAGGTGGTTGCCTTACATTCAGCAATTCCTCATTCAATCCCTAGCACCTTATAAGGTCTCTTTTTTTTTTTCCTTTTTGGGTCACACCCGGCAATGCACAGGGGCTACTCCTGGCTCTGCACTCAGGAATCACCCCTGGCCGTGCTCAGGGGACCATCTTATAAGGTCTCTTGAGCACTGCTAGGAGTCACTTTTAGGTACAGAGCCAGAAGTCCCTGACCATAAACCAGGTATGTCCCCAAACCAAAAATATATACAAATTAATTTAATTATTTTTAGAATTAATGAAATTAATGCCTCATGATTTATTATCAGTAAATTCTTGATTTTTCTCTATCTTTCTATATACTCAGAGTCACAGAAGTTTTTTTTGGTAATTTTTTAAATTTTATTGAATCACCATAAGATAGTTACGAGCTTTCATGTTTGGGTTACAATCTCACAATGATCAAACACCTGTCCCTCCACCAGTGCACATTCCCCACAACCAATATCCTGGGTATAGCCCCCGCCTTCCCCACCCTCCCCCTGCCTCTATGGCAGACAATATTCCCCATACTCTCTCTCTACTTTTGGGCATTATGGCTTGCAACACAGACACTGAGAGGTCATCATGTTTGGTCCATTATCTACTTTCAGCATGCATCTCCCATCCCAACTGGTTCCTCCAGCCATCATTTTCTTAGTGATCCCTTCTCTATTCCATCTGCCTTCTCCTCTCTGTCTATGAAGCAGTCTTCCAGCTATGGGGCAACCCCCCTGGCCCTTGTATCTACTGTCCTTGGGTGTCAGGCTCATGTGATGTTATTTTATACTCCACAAATGAGTGCAGTCCTTCTATGTCTGTCCCTCTCTTTCTGACTCATTTCACTTAGCATGATACTCTCCATGTCTATCCATTTATAAGCAAATTTCATGACTTCATCTTTCCTAACAGCTGCATAGTATTCCATTGTGTAGATGTACCAAAGTTTCTTTAACCAGTTATCTGTTTTAGGGCACTCAGGTTGTTTCCAGATTTTGGCTACTGTGAACAGTGCTGCAATGAATATATAGGTACAGTGAATGTATAGGTACAATGAATATATAGGTACTGTGCTTTTTTGCATCCTCAGGATATGTTCCCAGAAGTGGTATTGCGGGGTCATATGGAAGCTCAATTTCTAGTTTTTGAAGGACTGTCCATATTGTTTTCCAGAAAGGCTGGACCAGTCGGCATTCCCACCAACAGTGAAGGAGTGTCCCTTTTTTCCTACATCCATGCCAGCACTGGTTGCTTTTGTTCTTTTGAATGTGTGCCAGTCTCAGAGTCACAGAAGTTTAAAAAGCCTTGTTAGGACTAGAGAAATAGTACAGCAGTAGAGTGTTAGCCTTGCACAGGCTGACTCAAATTTGATCCCTGGTACCACATATGGTCCCCTGAGCCCTGCCAGGAGTGATCCCCGAGTATAGAGCCAAAAGGAAACCCTGAGTACCACTAGGTGTGGCCCAGGAATGAAAAATGAAAGCCCTTTTGAACACTCACACGTATTATTGCTTAAGCTAGAAAATGAATAGCCTCTCTTCAATAGTAAGCTTTATACGCAATTTTTTTAATTAATTTTTGTTCTGGTTTTTGGGTGATCCCTGGCATTGGTCAGGACTAGCCCAAGGCTCTGTGCTTAAGAACCACTCCTGGCAGGGTTCAGAGGACCATCGAAAGTGCTGGGGATTGAACCAGAGTTGACCCTTACCTCCATATTGTCTCTTTGGCCCTCAGCAGAGAGGAGGTCACAGGAAAGGAATTGGGCCGCCATCCCCACCGTTCCTCCTGCAATTCCCCCACGATGGGTGGGCCAGGCAGGATCAGATCATATCTGAGACATCCTGAAGCACAGGGAGAGGCAAGACCTCCTCATTTTCCAGGGCTCCAGTGCCAGTCTCAGGGCAAGTCGCTGACAAAGCCCGAAGCCCATGGCACACAGAGGTCACGCTGGAGAAGGTGGCCAATGGCTGATCGTATAAAAACCACAAAAGGGACCCACCAGCCCTTCTCTTCAGAGTCACAATCCCAATCTCTGAGAAGCTGCAAGCCAAACAGCTGAAATTCATGAACACACTAGTACCTCCAGCTGAAAACTCCGGGGCACCCTCAGGAGTGGGGGGGTGCTGTGTCCTGGCTCTGCCCTAGCCCCAGCTGCCACACATATGGCACCGATGCCACCACGCCAATGGCCTGCAGCCTAACTTCACGGCTTCACTAAGAATCTCTGCAGACTCGTTTTATAGATCTTGGTGCTTTTAGACCGTGCACAGCCACAACACCTCCAAATCCCACAGTACTGAAATCCTAGTAGAAGCACACCAGATGAGAAGAGGAAGAATGCAGAAGCCAACTAAACTCCACCGGAAAAAAAAAAAAAACAATAACAGAATGCTCAACTAACGACTGAACAGCTTAGTAAATCCTCAACATCCTCGCAGTGAGATAGAACAATTTTCACACAATTTTCTCTTACTGAAGTATTTTTGGTAATTCCTCTAGCTATTTGGTTGTAACAAGCAATAGAAAGCAAATTGTTGTGCGTCTGCCGAAAGGGCAGGCTCGGGGAGATGGCTGGGGGAAACGGGGACGATGGAGAAGGAAAGTTCATTTGGGGGCTGGGGTTGGGGCTGGGACATCAAAAGCCCCGTAACAACTGTATTATGAACAACTTTGTAAACTATGGCATTAAAGTTTTTTTAAAAAAAAAAGAGCGGGGTGGAGGGAAGGGGGGTGGGGGGCGTTCATCCAGGTAGTAGAATGGTCCTGGGCAAGCCCCGAATAAAACATACTCATGATACCATTTGCAGGGCCTGCTCCATTTCCCCACCTGAAAAGAGAGGGTGGTTCAGCCCTCAGGATTGCTGAGAAATGAAGCGTGAGAGTCCGCCGCACTGGCTCACAAGCTGATTTTGCTGGAAAAGGAGAAGGATAAACTCAGCGACTGCTCGTGGTCCTCCGCTCCCCCCACCCTGCATGTAGATGTTGGGGTGCAGTGCAGCTAATGGCAGCGGATCCTCATCCCAGGAGGTGCCTTCACCCCATTTTACACCTACAACTGAGTAAACAAGCAGGGGGCTGCAGGAAACGAGGCTGGGGTGAAGGTGGACGGTGAAAAATCTAAGAAGGAAGGCGAGACCTATGAAAAGCGCATCTTCAGAGCGGTTCCAATGGCCCTCTTGTCCCTTTAGAGCCACCGTCCCCTCCCCTCCCCCTCCTGATCTCATTAAAGTCCTTTGCACCAGGTAGAACTTCTGCCCCCTATTGAGCCCTTGGGGAGGCACCTTCTGACCCCAAGGGGCTGACATCATGACGGAAAGGCTGCCCTCTCCCGCCCTCCTCTCCCGCAGGGGTACCTGCTTGCTGCTGGGGGGAAGGGGGGGCTGCCTAGGAAAGATGCGCCCTCACGCCCTGGGGGAGGTGCCAGGTCCTCCTCTCGAAGCCGCCTGGGTGTTTGTCCCCCTGGTCCTAATTAACTCGACTGCTGTGAGTTCCATTGCACCGGATACTGAAACACCCCCCAAGTCCAAGGAGGGGAAGCCATTGGAAACTGGGGCGCAGGGGCTAAGACACTCCTCTGCTGACCTGCCCCTTCATGAAACAGTGATGGGAAGCCAGAGCCTTCCATGAGTTGCTCGACTCTGCATCAAGTCCCGTTTGGAAACCAGCATTTTGCCTCCCCCCCCCCCCCCCGCCCCCGCAACGCTACCAGTGCCTCTGGCCTCTGATGAGCGCTTCTTTCTCACTTGGGTCCAAGTGGAGGTATAAAAAACTATTTGCCAGGGGGCAACCTAGGGAGAGCCCCGGCAGCTCTCCCCATCAGCCACCCCCCGGGGTTCGGGGTTTGAGGGGACGGTCCCATGCTGCTCGCGCAGCCAGAGCGGCCCGGGCCATGGGGCAGACGAAGGGGGAAACGAGGGCCAAGCCGGTTGATTGATCAGTTGCCATTCTCTCCACGTGCCTGTTCCAGTCTCTGAGCTCCCCATTTCTCCTTTCTCCTCTCTCTCCCCCTGCACTCTTCTTCCTAGCTCCTCACTCCTCCATCCCCATTCTCTGGATTCTCCTGCTCTTCACCAGTCTCTCCCCGGGCTTGTCTCTCTCCACCTTGCCCTCTGGGCCACACCCAGTCTGGTAGCAAAATCAACATAAGAAAGCCCTTCCTGAGGGCCCAACGGGCTCACAGGAACACCACCTAGAGGTATTCCAAAGCCCTTCCTAACCGCCTGCAGGCAAAATACCTCTTAAGGTGTTTTTCTCTTTTCCTCAGTCCAAGAACTCATTAACATCTTAATGCTAGTTATTTTTGTATGGACACAGTAAGAGATACATTGAGGTTTGCAGGGCAGCTCTCCTGGCAACATCTTGCAGATTCAGACTACAGCCTCAGGTCAGATTAATCATTCCTAACCCTAGCAGGGTTATTACTTTTTGGATCATGACAGCATTTGTCCATAACCAAGCTCTTAACTTATAGTTAAGCATTAGGCACTTTAGCCAGGCCCATCTCGATGCCAGGGTAGCACATAACTCACCGCTTACCCTGGGTTCGTCCCGTCCCTTGTCGGGTCTGACCCTGCTTTTGGGGGTGCTAGGAAGTAAGGGCAGCTGAGGCTTAGATCTAGAGAACAGATGCCCAGGAGGAAAATATCATGTAAAGTCCAATGACTCCCAGGTTATAAAAGCATAGCATTTGCTACAGTCTTCCTGTGTCCATACAAAAGGACATGGCTCTGAATAAACTATGCAAAGGACTCAAAGAGAAGAGAAAAACAATATTTACAAGTCAACAGAACACTAAGAAGGAAGCTACAAATAAACACAGAGGAAAGTTCCCAGAAACCTAAACTACCTGATGCTAAGTTATCCTACATGGAGAAATAGTTGGCTTGGGAGTTATAGGAGAAAGGGATGGAGAGTTTGAAGGATTGGGAGGAGGGGGTATGGAAATTGCAGTTGCTTTCAAATGTCAGGTGAGAAAGATCTACATGGTTCTTTTCAATCACTGCTCCACACAGCCCGGCATGTCCTGTTATAACCATTTTAAAGGGTGCACAGAGGAGCTATGGGGGTACCCTAGTTCACAGAAAATATGTGAGAGAGACAAGGTGCAAGGCAACATCCACTGTCTCAAAATTCCATTCTCTGTTCCAATTGCACACATTTGAAGGAGGACAAGCGGTCCAGAACAGAGATCCCCAAACTAGGATGTCAGACACACGAAGACAATGGGATGTTGAGCACCACCAATAACGTGGAGAAGAAATCTGTCTGATGTGGCTATTCATCCTCTTCCTCATCAGTTCAAGTGCTCTGCCGTGCTGGTTCGTTGAAGATCTGTAGGTGCTAGCAGAATGATGATGATTCGATTTGTTTTGTTGTTGCTTGCTGTTACTGCTTGGTTGCTGTGGTGACAAGAAACCCTCACATTTCCGAGGTTTACAGCAGCCAACTTTTAGTTCTCACTCAGATTACACACAGGCCACAGGTTGGTTGAGTAAGATTTCTCTATGCTGTCTCAGGTGGAAGAGAAAAAGTCAAAGCTGTGACACACCTCAGGAGACCCAGTCTGGCCATGGGCTGCCTCTGAAGATACCACTGCACGGTCACCCAACCATTTATGTCACCTGAAAGAGAAAGGACAGGAACAGAAGTTTCTATAGGAAGACCATAATCATGAACATAAATGCAACTACCCGCTTTGTAGATTTTCTCAATTAACAAATGCTAACTCTATCATTATGAGGAGAGGGACTCATGATCAACAGTGGAGAGATTCCTGTGAGAAGAAATAACTTCAACTCTACTTGTTTAAAAAATAAAATAAAATACTGCTTATCCCCTGCATATCTCCCCTGAATCATCTGTTACATGGACCAGGGAGGAAGGCAGGGTCTCCAAGGTGGAATTCAATATTGAAATATTGATTTCTGAGGTTGAAAGATCAAACTTGTCTCCATTTGCATCTTCCCTGAGGTACCCCCAAAGCAGCGGTCTAATGACAAAGATCCATGGGAAGTGCCATCTCTGGTCTCTCCAGAAGGAGGGTGCAAAAATAGTTTCTGTTAGCAAACTCCAGGGCAAGAGTCTTATAGAATTGAACAAAATCTTGGGAATCCAACTCTTCAAGAAACACTTCCATCCTCCTGACCTTGCTCAGTAGAAGGCATAAAAACAAGCAAGAAACATCTGCAGAAAAGGGGCCAGAAAGATAGTGTCGTGGGTAGGGCTCTTGCCTTACATGCAGCCAACCTAGGTTCAATCCTTGGTTCCCTGAGCATTGCCCAGAGTGATCCCTGAACACAGAGCAGGAATAATTTCTGAGTACTGCAAGTGGCTTAAAAAAAAATTGCAGAGTTAATTGAGATTGGTCTCTCCCATTTTAATTTATCTATTTAATTATTTGTTTATTTTATTGACTCACCATCAGATATACAGCTATAAAATTATTCATGATTGGGTCTTGGTCATAGTCATCCAATAACCAACCCCCTTCCCCTGCTTCTTTAATGAGCGGCACTGATTTCCAGTACTTGGCCAATGTTGAGCATCGAGTTAATAACCACCGGAACTAGAAATTTGGTGTCGTAGCTCCCACACTCTTTCCTCCACTCACCTGCATCCTTGACTAACATATATTCCATTTGCCTTATTTAGTTTTGCTTTCATAGTGCACCCCCCCTTTCCTACTATGAGGTCATGTGGGACCCACTCCTTAAGAACAAAAGAGGAAGTGTCAGAAGAAGCAAGATGCATCCAGAAAACAGGTGTCAGCTGTCCATAACCCAGAGGCATCCGGCCAGGGAAGAGAATCCAGGATTTGTTATTAATTATGTAAATGATGAGTGCTACCTTTGCCTACATCCTTTCTACCACAACTCTCGTAGCATTTGAGGCTTTGATTAATGAGGCTATCTCCTAGAATGAGATTCACGTTACCCAATAAAGACGCCATGGGGCTTTTCGGGGACCAATGTTGGCAACTTGCTCAATATTCAAGCTGAGGGTTTTTTTGTTTTTTGGTTTTTTTTTTTTTTTGCTCTCCCCTCCCCCTTCTATTTTATCGACCAGGTACAAAAGGATGTTGTTTAAATGGAAAAAAAATCTCTTCCTGGTGCACTGTTCTAAACTCAGTGGGTTCTCTTTGCAGCCAGGTGAGAAAAAAGTTGCCATTTCAATTCAGAGAGCCCTTCTGAATGCCTGCAGCCTGGGAGGGATAATGAACAAGCTTCAGTCTTGGATCGGTTCCCAGACCCACAACGCCAGAACGCTGTGGTGTCTAAACAGAAGTCCCTGGCTTTCTTTCAGTCCCTAGTCTTATTAGGTTTGACGCTTCTTTATTATGTTTTCTTCTGCATCTCTAAATCCCCCTTCTGAAGCATAATGCTGCAAACATAGGGTCTGCACGCCCAAGAGCATTGTCCCTCCGTCGCCATGGTAACCCAAGCGCATCCACGGAGCACTTTGCTCCAAATGAAACAGCGAGCTCCGAGACTGCGCCTTGCACGCACCCACCCAGCCGGCGAATGTCCCCACGGGGGTTTCTGTTTATGAGGCAGAGTTGGCAAGAGCCAAAGGGGCCAGCGCAACTGTGTTTTATCGACTTTATTAAAATACCTGGGATGCACATTCAATTTCTATTTATTATTGTTTCACCTGTGCCGAGAGGGGAACTGCCGGCACTTGACAAATGGGCTGAAAGGCTGTCGGGTTTCACTCCCGCGTTGGTGGGGGAACAGATGCCGAAATGCGGTTTCATAATAGCGTCATAAGACTTTGTACTTTTACAGCGTCTTTCATCAGAGAACCTCAAAGGCTCCCTCATTAGTCCCCGAAGCCCCCTGGGAAGGAAGAAGGTGGTGAGAGGATCCCTCCACGTGGCCAGCCCAGGGTTCGGGGAGGCCTCCGGAGCTGGAGTGCCTGGACAGAAGCAGCCACGCCACACGCAGGCCCTGGGAGCCCCGCGGGGCGGAGCTGCCGCCTCCAGTAATTACCCAGCCATCCCGCCCGTCATTTGCATTTTTAATTCCACTCATTAAACTTACGGTTTCTGTTTAGAGAGACTTGTCTCCACACATTTCAACAGACTGAATGCCGGTGGCTGGTCCTTTTTATGCAGTAACCAGGCATCCTGATAAAGAGGAGGAGGAAAACTTTCTCTGGGTCACACTGTAAAGCAACCCGAGACCTACCCAGGCAGAGTGAGTGGGGGGCGGGGGGTGGGTAAAGAATGGAGCCTCTATGGAGATGGAAAACTCAAGGGGTCCAGAGCAGGTGGCCCAGTCTGTGACGGAGGGAGCCCCCCCTCCGTCCCCCGCTGTCCCAAACTGGGCTAACTTTCTCCCACTTTGAAAGATTTTTCTCTTTGCCACCTTTCCTTTCCCTGCCTTTCATCGAGGTTTGCTGTTGTGGCAATGACAGTGCATTCTTCTCCCCAGTGAATTCGCAGGGAGAAGCTGGGAACCCGGCCCTTGTGCGTGTGGCAGGGGCTCCACCACAAAGCCACCTCCCCAGGCCTCTCCCCCAGACACTCTATGCCAGCTACAGGTGAGATCTTGGGCTGTGTCTGAACTCCATACCTCCCCCTCCAGGGCAGCACACTGAGCCCCAGAGAGGATCTTGGTCAACTCCAAACGCTGCTCTTCTCAGTGGCACCAGAGGTCCCAGAACCCAAGGTCCAAATAGCCCACCCAGATGGCTCACCCTCCCCAGCCTATGTTAACTGGCTGCTACCCAGGTGAGAAGATGCACTGACCTCCAGTGTTAGGAATTTCATCGCAGTCCCCTCTCAGTGCATGTTTAACCCGTCCTGCCCAACACCATTCAGGGAAAATAAACAGAGGAAAGGAATTTAAAATCTAAGGATGTTCCTCTCACCTTCTGTAAGAAGGGAATATCCCCTCCACTTTCCTTGTTGATGGAGCTCTGAGTTCTTCCTCACCCTTTGCCTAGACCCACCCCCTCCCACCCCGCAACTATTGACCATGTAACCCAAGTGCCCTCCTCACAGAGGCCTTCTAGATCTGAATATGTATTGCCCACCTTCTTTGATTCGAGGTTGGGGACCCACCCTGCAATGCTCAGAATTTTTTCTTGTCTCTGTGCTCAGGGAGGTCACTCCTGGTGGTGTTTGGAGAACCATATGTAATGCTGGGGATCAAACTAGGCGTAGCTGCATACAAGGCCAGTGCCTTGCCTCCTATACTATTTCTCCAGCCTCTATTGCCTAACTCACTGATCCCATCTTTCTTCTCATTTAATTCCCTTCTAGCTCCTATTTTAGTTTCCTCGTGGCAAGTAAGAATCTTTGAAGCATCTTGACTCCCTCCCCAACCATGATGTGAGCTCTGTGAGGACAAGGTCTAGTGTCTGCCTTGGTCACTGCACTAATCTCAGTGTCTGACACAAGACAGGTTCAATAAGCATGCATTGGTGGTCAATAACAATTAAAGAAGAAACACCAAAGACATCAAAAAATATATATCGGTTCGGAAGACTAGAAATGTTTCATACTGTACTAGCCCTATTTATCAACATCAGCAGCCAACTGGAGTTTCATAAACCCTCTTTGGACACAAACAGATTTCCAGAGTTGATATGTGTGTTCAAAACACATCCCTACAACGTATCATTAACTTGTATCAAGTGATCCCACGGTTGGTGTTCTCTGTGCTTGTATAGGCCTCTGGGGCTTTATTAATATAATTATAGACACAAGTCACCAGTTGGGTGTATAATTGGATGGGTGAGATTATCTGTACAGAGCCCAATCTCTGAGAGTCTAGGCAGAACCAGAATTGCCCGAGAAATTAGCTAGTTCACCTAACCCATTTACAGATGGGAAAGCTGAGGCCCTGGCAAGGTAAGGGACCTGCCCCAAGCCACCACACGGCTCGATGGGAGAGATCAGAAGACTTCAAACACACAGGTGTACCCCTTTTATAGAAATGAAAGTTATGTTCAAAGGAGGTCAATACAATGCAAAATATAGGTCCATCACCTATATTTCATCCCCCTTGAAACCATAGGAAAAATAGTTTCCAAGGATGTCACATAGGGTCATCCAAAGTAGCATGATTATCCCAGGCATGGGTTCATATTCTTCACAAAGTTCCCATTGGAAAAACTATCTGGCAAGAGAACCTCTCCCTTTCTTGTAAAAAATAAATTTATCAAGGCCTGGAGGCTCGCTCAGAGGCATAAAGCTCCTGTGTTGCAAGCTTGAGGCTGTGAGTTCAATCCCTGCTGCCACGCACATGCCCCAGGATGCCAGTTCTGCCTGGAACCCCTGGTGCAGCATGTCAAATGTGTCACTCCCACTCCCCATAAAGCACTGCAGCTAAGCATGTGATACCCCCACCCCATCAAGTCAGCAATAATAACAGCAAAGGGGACGGAGTGCAGAATATATGTAACATCTTTATGCCAGTCAGAATAACCCTCCCAGAACTTCTTGGGTTGAGAAAAATGAAGTTCAGGACCCAACTCGGCACCCATACACATCTGTCTTCCATGGAAAGTGTCCTCTGCCATTCCCCAAATGTTCTGTTTCTCAGCCTGTTTCGCTCACAGGTGAGGCAGACTTCCATGGGCCTTCACTCTGTGCCTGGGGGCATTAAACTCAGGGGACCCATCCCCCCCACTGTCCTGGAGGAAAGCCTCATCCCTGTGCCACCAGAGTTGCAAAGAAGCGACCTCTGAGACACAGCGGGCAGGAGCGTTGCCTTGTCAGCCTGGTGACTTGACAGTGTCTGCTTGTAACAGAGGAGTAATCACTGATTTCCTATAGTGTAGCAGCCCCTGTTCTAAATATTCCTGACAAGACCATTGCGCCCTCGCCCATCAGGCTATACTTCGATTGCTTCAAACTGCGCAGTATTGCGCGTGCCTCTCCTCTCCCAGGAATATACTGGCTGTGTTCCATGGACAGGCAAGGAACACACATCCTGGAGTCCTGCCCTTCTAAGGGCTTGTCACGTTTCCATAAGTTGTCATTTCAAAAACAGAATAGCCGGGGGTCGGAGAGAGAGTACAGGGGGTAAGAAGCTTGCCTTTCATGTGGCACCTCATCCGGTCCTCTGAGTATGGCCAGCAGTGATCTCTGAGCACAGAGCAAGGTGTGGCCCCAAAATCAAGGAGTCAAATTAAAACAGGAAACCACAAAGCTGGCCCTAAAAGCCTAATTAATTGCTCTGCAGTGCTCTGAGTACTCACAGCACTTCCACAATGGTGTACCGGGGGTCATCAGCAGTGACTGAGGTGGGGTGGGTTCAGCAGAATTCTCCTGGCCTGGTGACAGCTCCTGTTGGTCCTTCTGCTCATGCGCCTGTCTTCTGCCAGTACTCGCTCGTCCCTCAGGGACAGGGAGGCTCTTGTTTGATGTCATCCCCTCCACACCCTGAGGAGTACCCGGAACCTGCTGCTGACTCTTTGCAGAACAAAATCTGGAGGCTCTGTTTTCTCCTTTCCTTGTGACAACATACATATTACCTAAAATGAGCTTTGCACACACATGAGAATGTTTTGGTAAGCACAGGAACAGGTTTGTGAATCACACTTTTTTATTTAAAAAAAAACTTTAAAATATTTTTAGAGATTTAGAGAGGTTAATAATTTCTCACAAGAAATTAATAAAATTAAAAATAAAACCTAAAAAATAAAGCCTAATGTTAAAAAAAATCTACACAACAAGATATGAGCAATAGTTTCCCACAGAGAACAACAGTTGTCACCTCTGAGCTCTTCTGAAATCTTCTCCCGGAGCTGAGAACACTCTCACTGGGGCCGGAGAGACAGTACAGTGGGGAGGGTACCAAGTCTGGTGAAACTCTGTTTTCAATGACAACTAATTCCTGATTGGAAACACTCACCTCTAGTCTCCAGACAGCACTATTCCCCCACTCCATGAGTGTGTGTGTGTGTGTGTGTGTGTGTGTGTGTGTGTGTGTCACACCCGGCGATGCACAGGGGTTGCTCCAGGCTCTGCACTCAGGAATTACTTCCAGTGGTGCTCAGGGGACCATATGGGATGCTGGAAATCGAGTCCAGGTCCTCGGCATGCAAGGCAAATGCCCTACCTGCTGTGCCATCACTCCAGCCCCTCTCCTTTTTTTAATATATTTCTGGGTTTAACCTTTATTTCAATAAATGAAATTATATAATAAAATTCAGGTGAAGCCCCCCCCTATAGAACCCCACAAACCATACCAACTGAAGAGACATGTGAGCTCCACGGCCAGGAAGCATCACTCCAGAGAGCAAGAATATGAGTACTGCACTGACCCCCGTCCACGCCACACCTTGACCTCTGTGTCTCAACCCCCGTGAGCGCGTGTGCAAGGACTGCAATGAAAGAAGGGCAAACCCGGGGCAGCAGCATGCCCGGACTTGCGTGTGTATGTGCGTGGGTGTGTGAGTGCGTGCGTGCATCGCAGATTTGTGTGTGTGTGCGTGCTTGCGTGAGTGCGTGCATGCGTGAGCACCACCGCCAGGCATGTTTGTGCATACCCTGACCATCGCAACCACTGCCACATCACCAGCAATGAAGAGAAGAGGAAGGGGGAGGAAAACAAACAAAGAAATAAATGAAATGGGATGTGGGACTTCATTAACAGGTCTTAAGTGGCACCTAAGGTGGAGCAGAGGTGTGACAGCAGAACCCAGAGAACTTGAATCACAGAAGGTTGTCACTCATGGGTCCTGGAGGAAGGACACATTATCTCCAGGGACCACTCAGGTGGTGAAGGCAGAGAAGACAGAGAGCCGCAGAACCTAGGAAAGCATCTTTACTGCTTCCGTACGGATTAGTTCACTCTACTCCAAGGCACCAGGCTTGGGTAAGCATGGGCACATAGTGCTTGGACACTTGCTCACAAGGACTCATCAAGAAATGACATTTGGGGGGCTGGAGCAATAGCAGAGCAGGTAGGGCATCTGTCTTGCACGCGGCCGACCTGGGTTCGATTCCCAGCATCCCATGTGGTCCCCTGAGCACCGTCAGGAGTAATTCCTTAGTACAGAGCCAGGAGTAACCCCTGTGCATAGCTGGGTGTGATGAAGGAAGAAAGAAAGAAAGAAAGAAAGAAAGAAAGAAAGAAAGAAAGAAAGAAAGAAAGAAAGAAAGAAAGAAAGAAAGAAAGAAAGAAAGAAAGAAAGAAAGAAAGAAAGAAAGAAAGAAAGAAAGAAAGAAAGAAAGAAAGAGGGAGGGAGGGAGGGAGGGAGGGAGGGAGGGAGGGAGGGAAGGAAGGAAGGAAGGAAGGAAGGAAGGAAGGAAGGAAGGAAGGAAGGAAGGAAGGAAGGAAGGAAGGAAGGAAGGAAGGAAGGAAGGAAGGAAGGAAGGAGAGAACATTTGCTGTGATTCTGCAAACTGTGTCCAGAGCCCCCCGCCCACCCCCAAGTCTCCCACCACTGCTTGCAGGAAAGGGCTAGTGCCTGCTTAAAGGTCCAGCGGGTCACAAGGCCAAAAGAGCGGATGTCACATTAGCACTCTCTGAACTAGCTTAGCTAAGCTCTCAGCATGGTAGAGACCTGAGACCAGAGCTCCGTCTATCTTTGAGTCCCTGGTGGAGACATCTGCCATGAGCAGTCAGTCAAATCACATATGACATGGCACGGATGAACAATACGCCACTGAATGAAACCTCAAAAGGTCCGAGGCTGGCTTTGCTCCTGCTCTGAAGCCTAGCCTAGCCCGACTCAGCTAAGGTGACCTGCACTCTGTTGAATCTCTAACACTCGCGGAAATACACTTCTTCTCTCAACCCTTCCTGATTTGAAAGAAAATGTTTGCTGCCATTTTAGGACTTGACACAGTATGTTTTGAAGGGGGGCAAAAAATGTATGTTTAGTGTCTTGGCGTTGACCATGAAGCCATGGAGTCAGCTGGAATAAAAGACCCGAGAGTGTCTCTCGAGGGCCCTACCGGCACTGAGACATCTGTTTGGGCAACAGCGTTCAGGTTCAGCACCCCAACCCCTTCACCAAGCAGCCTCCTGTGTGGGGTGACCAGGGCAGGGGACAGCCTCCAGCTGTGGCTCTGTAATTCCCCCTGCTGTGATGAGTGACTTTGGGGTTGCTAGGGAGGAGGCCTGGGCATCCTAAGTTACTCTTCAAAACCAGTTTGTTGCTATTCTTCAGCAACGTCTATTCTTGGCGTCCGGGGCCCTCCTTTAACAAGAGCTCCTGTAGGTTTTGTCCCTTTGCCTTTGTTGCTGTAGGTGGCGTCATGTGGAGGGGGACAAGAGAGGTACACATTTTGGTGCTGACTCACAAACCAAGAGCTGCAGGGTTCCAGAGGCCCCGCAGTTGGGTAAGACCAGGGATCACATTAGCAGAGCCATGGAATTGCACTGGGCAGTGTGGGCCATGCCAGGGATTGGACTCTCGGTCTCAGGGGTGCAGGGCAGGCACTCTACCACTGAGTCATATCCCCAGACCCCATGATTGTTATTCCTGTTGTTCATCCTTCAGGCCATCTTGGACACCTCGACGGAGGACTTCAAACTTAGCTTTTGGGGCTCTGCATCACCAACTTGGTCTTCCAAGGCACCGTTTCCCATGAAAGCTTGAGCGTGGCCACTGACTCCTCCCAAAGTCAACGCTTAGATTTATTGACTGAGAAGGACGTAACTGACCGAAACTTCACCCGGCTCGATACTTGCCCAGAGACAATAAATCTCAACACTGACCCAAACCGAAAGTCGATGGCTGTGTATTGTTACGTACTTTCCTTTGGCAAGAGGAATCAATCGTGTATGGATTTTGAAATAATTTAATTTTGATTGGAGTCTGGGACCAGCTTGAGGGGGGTGGGGGGAGCCAGAAAATACAGTGAAAGGGAGCAGGCAGTAGAGACTGGGCTTCATCCTGCAGTTAAACGCAATGCCACTGTGAGCAGCACTTTACAAAGAAAAAGGCCCCTGGCGCGTCCAGGCACGCAGAGGAGGCTTCGTGTGGGATGATGTCATCATAATGACAGAGCGTGTTAAGCCCTCCACGAATCCCCACCGGGTATTTGTCCTGCATGAGAATCAATTACAGAGAAGACAAATGGTGCATTAGAAGTGTCTTTTGGCAGATATTTCACTTCTGATATATGTCCTTCTGCTGAGCAACAAACAATTTAGATAAACCTCAAGGTCATGTTTGGACCGGGGAGATGTTTTTCATTAGCCAGAGAGTGACCCTCCTGATAACAGAAATAGCAGCTTATGAAAAATGGTAAAAACTCATGCCTGCGTGGCACAGCCTGCGCAGGCGCCGGAGATACCTGGGATGCACCCCCAAAAGCCTCGCCAGCAATCAACCATCACTGACCGTGGAGGGCCCCGATGAGTTGGGGGGGGGTCACCACTGTGAACTGGAGTCACACATAAGGCAGGACCTTGAAGAGTGGTCCCCAGCTCCACGCTTTGTCACTTGCAGATCTGAAAACCAGCTGAGTTGTGATTCTCATTTTTTTTGCATCCCTGTGGTCAGGGCTATCAGTTCATTTTCTAACTTGATCAAACCTCATAATATTCCTGATACTTGTTTGAAACTCCACACAGGACAAAAGGAAGGTTTATTCTTTCCTCCTTGTCCACTTATTTTTTTTTTTGCTTTTTAAATTTTTGGGGGGGAGGTCACACCCAGCGAAGCACAGGGGTTATTCCTGGCTCTGCACTCAGGAATTACCCCTGGAGGTGCTCAGGGGAACATATGGGATGCTGAGAATCGAACCCGGGTTGGCCATGTGGAAGGCGAATGCCCTACCCGCTGTGCTATTGCTCCAGCCCCTTTGCCCACTTCTTATACCAGGTCCTAGAACCCATGCACTGCCTTCCTTCCCATAATCACTTTGTTATTTTTTATCTCTGTAAACTTAAGTATTATATATGCCATTTCCATCTCATTTATCATTTTGTTAGCAATTATAAGCGTGACTCAGAGCATATAGCATAACATGTGCTTAACAAGAACTTTAAGAGCAAATGAAGACGCTGGGATATACTTCAGTGATACAGTAGTTACATTAACCACTTCACACCACCACCACCACCAATAATAAAAATAATAATAATAATAAAGAACAAATTTTTTAAAAATTTAGTGGCCAGAGAGAAAGTTCAATGGTCTCCGGCATATGGCTTTGCCTACAGGAGACCCAGGTTTGATCCCCAGTACTGTATGAACAGGAGAGACCCCTGAACACTGATCCAGGAGTATCTCTTGAGCACTGCCAGGTGTGGCTCAAAGCAAACAATCAAAATGGTTTTCAGGGATTAGTTTCCCTTTTCTCCATCTCTCAGAGTATGAGCAGCAAGACTCAGCTAAAACAGAGAGACCCTCAAGGATCCCTGGGTCTCGGCCCTGTTCACATTCTGGGGCATGTCAGATGCGAGTGTGTGCACACTAGCTCTATGGGAAGCCTGTGAACATGGCTCCCTTGCTTCTGAATGATTTTCCTTCTTTCGTCAGAGAAAGTGCCCTGACCAAGAAGGAGGAGAGGTCAGCAAGAAGCAGGAGACCATTCTAAGGCTCGGGCACCTCCCCTGCATGCCCAAGCCTGTATCCCACATGGTTGCATTTGGGGTTCTCACTGCACACACACTTGCTGTCAATCACAGTGCTTCCCATTCTGCTGTGTGAGCTCCTGGCTACTTCTCAGTTCCATGCCTTCACCCAGGGGGGAGCAGCAAAGGTTCCAAAGCTGCGGCTTTATTTTAATTTTAAATAACTTGATAGATTTAAAAATAACATACAGGGGCTGGAGCAATAGCACAGCGGGTAGGTGTTTGCCTTGCATGCGGCCGATCCGGGTTCGATCCCTGGCATCCCATATGGTCCCCCAAGCACCGCCAGGAGTAATTCCTGAGTGCAAAGCCAAGAGTAACCCCTGAGCATCGCTGGTTGTGACCCAAAAAGCAAAAAAATAAATAAAATAAATAAAAATAAAAATAACATACAGGGTCAGATGATAGTATAGCAGGTAACATACTTTCCTCGTACACGACTGACCAGGGTTTGATCCCTGGCACCACGTATGATCCCCTGAGTCCACCGGGAGTGATCCTTGAGTCCAGACTATGGTCTGAGCGCAGCCGAGTGTGGGTCAAAATAAAAAACAAAAAGAAGAAAGGAAGAAAGAAAGAAAGAAAGAAAGAAAGAAAGAAAGAAAGAAAGAAAGAAAGAAAGAAAGAAAGAAAGAAAGAAAGAAAGAAAGAAAGAAAGAAAGAAAGAAAGAAAGAAAGAAAGAGAAAGAGAGAGGGAGGGAGGGAGGGAGGGAGGGAGGGAGGAAGAAAGAACACAATCTTGCACATACTTGAAGGGTATGATTTAGTAAGGTTTGATATCAATATATCAAGAAAGGTATTGATGTTATATGTAGGCATATATATGTGAGCTACAAATAAATAAATACGGTATAATCCCCTCACCCTGACCAAGGTAGCATGCCTATTCATCTCCCTAAATTTCCCCATTCCCCTCTGCTGGGCCCTCCTCCCAGCTTCCCACTTTTCAGACAACTATAGATCTGCTTACAGTTACTGTAGATGAGTTTGCATGTTCTAGACTTTTATAGAGATGGGATGATAGAGTGCAGACTCGTATTGGCTGACTTCTTTGACTCAGCATAATTATTTTGAACTCCACCCATATAGAATCACGTTATCAATAGTTTATACTTAAGACTTGGGTATTTATAAATATGTATGAATTTTTTAATTTGGGGATTCTAAAAATGACATTTGAAATTTGGAGATCCAAAACATTGGAAAGGATTGGGTTCTTGGACTAGATCCTAACACAGGCTGTGTAGCTTAATTCTAGAATCAGCAACTCATTAGCAGCATAAATCCCTCAATAAAGAGAAGCTCAGAAAAGGAAAGAAACAAAATATAAAGTGGAGATCAAGAGCCAAGAGAAGACGGGGGCTGGAACAATAGCACAGCGGGTAGGGCATTTGCCTTGTACGCGGCCGACCTGGGTTCGATTCCCAGCATCCCATATGGTCCCCCGAGCACCGCCAGGAGTGATTCCTGAGTGCATGAGCCAGGAGTAACCCCTGAGCATTGCTGGGTGTGACCCAAAAAGAAAAAATAATTTAAAAAAAGAGCCAAGAGAAGAGAAAGAGCAGGAAGTATCTCCCTAACCCTCTTTTGTCTGTTACTCCCCTCACCCACCCCCAAGACCCACTATTAGTGATTCACATTTTATGTTCCATGGAAAATGTCTGCACTCCCTCTTCTTCCCTATAGGTCACCTTGGCCATAAATGAAGACTTTGTTTATACCCCCCCACACACACCTTTAGCTGAGCAAGAGAAAGTGAAATTCCCTCACTGATTTGGAGGAGTTCTCCTTCCCTTCTCTTTGTTATGTTTGTCACAATGACTAGAGGTCACCCATTTGCTTGATGGTGCTCATATACATTCCACTGCTTTGCACTGGAAGTCACATAATATGTAGTGGCACCAGGACCCCAAACACAGTGTTGCCAGGATCAGAATTTCACTGTACATGTCAGACAGTACAAAGGATTGAACATTCAACTTCATGTCCATATTCTACCATCTAAGCCTTGTCCCCAGGTCCCTGACTGTGTTTCAAATTTTGAATCCACTATCACTTGAGACCAATCTTTCCTTTCTATGTTGAGGATGCATCCAGGGGTGCTCTGGTACTATTCCTATCTCTGAGCTCAGGAGTGACCCTTGGTGATGCTCAGAGGACTATATGTGGTTCCAAAGATTAAACCAGGGTTGGGAGGATGAAAGGCAAGTGTTAACCCCTGTACTATCTCTTCGATGCCAAGATTTTTTAATATTTCCATGTGAGAGTGCTGTAGGCTGATTCCATGCGCCTACCTCACTACATCTCTGAGACTTCACCCCAAGTATGGAATATTACCCCAAGGCCATAATGCAAACTGATATCAGTATGCGATAGCCAAGGACTTATATCTCTTCAAGAGGCAGATTCTTTGGAGTCTTACTTTTGGAATGGGAGGCTGCACGCATATGTGTCATTTTGTCATACAACTTAGTTCCGGGTACAAGTACCACATCCACAACCACTGGTAGGCCCCTGCTTTTCCAGTATCAATTGTCTCATCCAGATTCATTTGCTCTCATGCCCCAATTGCCTATTCAAAACCCTCAAAAGTGTAAAGTTCCTCCTTCCTGGTTTCTGTACGTGCTAGCAACTAAACCCCAGACCATGCATGAACTCCAACCTACACCCAGTTCTGTGAGAGGCACTAGGCTTTCTGTTTGCTTTGTAAATGGCCCGGTTCTCCTCTGTGTTTGTTATAGCCTGGCGAGCATCCCTTACCTATTTAATGGGCATCTTTTAATGCATTAAATAGCCCAGATTCCAAAGTAGAGCTGAAGGCAGGGCAAAATGATTCCCTTGCAGATAAAGAAGGCGCCACTCCAATTACTGTAAAACCTGGCCACATACTGCCAGGCCCAAAGCAATACTTCATCCAGACTGGTGGTGAGTGTCTGGCCATTCCTTCACCCGACACTTCACAAGTAGAGGGCTCCTTTCCCTCCCACTCCATGAAGCGGCCCGTGCCAAGAATTTGCTCATGCTTCCCGCAGGAGGCTTAATTACCTGTGACTTAATTGGTCATGCTGTAGCTGCAGAGAGCTGCAAATCTTCGGAGGCAGCTTCAAGCACCCTTCTCTCCCAGGTTCTGACCTGTCTCCACTGGTCTTCACTGCTTGATCTCCCGTGTCCCTCCAGTTCTCCCTCCAGAAAGTGAATCTATCACGGGCTTTGCATCACTCTGTCCCTCACCTCACGGTCTTCCTTAAGCTGATGTCTCTCCCCAGTCCCCCATCTCACTGTCTTTGCCAGTGAGGGACAGGCCCTTCCTCCAAATCTGAACCAGATGGCTCCCTTGTCCTTCATGCACCCATAAATCCTCCAACCCAAAGTGATTTCTTCCCTTTTCTCCTCTCAAAACACTTAGTTCATTCCATAGATAGGGAGGTCGTCTGAGACGGCCTTGATCGTAGCGGGAGCAGTCTAAATGGCCAGTGCCAAGGGCTAAGATTTTAGAGGACTTCTGGGCAAACACTCTATTTCACATGGATTACAGCACTTAATCCTCAAAGGACTGTCTGAGTCCCAAAGAAGTTCTTCAACTTATCTAAGATCACAGAGCTAAGAAGTCCTAGATTTCAACCCAACGTTGTCTGACTCTTCTTTTACTTAACCAAGATATGGGACTGTAAGCTCTTAAGAATCTCTCTACAAGCCTTGCAACTGTGCCTTTCCAATTAGGAACAGTCACTCACAGAATACACAGCACACACCGCCCATTAGAAATGTTCACTTTATATTTTCATTTCTATTTGGATTGATGGTTTTATTTCTGTCTAGGCTGTAGATAGAGAAATCCTGATCACATAAAACCACGGAATGCATATTAGATGCTGACAGCACCTATAACAAATTACTGTACACTTGGTGGCTGAAAACAACAGAAATTGAGCTGGAGAGATAATACAGAGGTTAAGATGATTACCTTGTATGTGACCAGCTCCAGTGAAATCTCCAGCACCACACAGTCCTTCAAACACTGCTGGGAGAGACCCCCAAGCACAGAGTCGGGAGCATAGGCCCCTAAACACTGCCAGGTATGGCCCATAACCTACCACCCCCAACCACCATCACAACAACAGAAATCAGAATTTTTTTTCTCTCTCGAAGTGTTGGAGGCAAAAAAAGACTTGACTTATTACCACTGGACCAACATGGGGAGAAAGGATATGACCCACTCCCTCCAGAGGCTCCGGGGTAGTAGAACACTTTCTTTGCCCCTTCTGGCTTCTGGTGGCTACTAAATTCTTTGGTTATGTCTACACCATTCCGACCTCAGCTCTCCGGTCACCTTGCCTCCTCTTCTGGGCATCTCTCATAAGGACATGTGGGGTCACATTTAAGGTCCAGGTTAGTGTCACTGTTCCAGGAGACCTCACTCACATCATAATAAGGAGGGGGCATGTATAGTGTCCAAGATTAGATGCTTCTGAGTTCAAGGACCTTGTTCGTTTAATGACAGACTGTCTTTGGTTCTGACTCCTAAGTCACCAGTGCCCATTTGTGGCTGGTTTAACAAACCAACAAGCTCTCTTCAGTGACATTAAATCAGACTTTGTAGAAACCACCAGCTCCAACCCAGAGACACAAAGAAGCCCTGAAAACCACCAGCAGACCACAGAGGACTTTCTCTAGGAGATGCCCGGCTTCACCATAAAAAAAATATATTATTCAAAGGATGGAGAACATAACTGTGCTCAACTTACATAGCGTTGGTCACTTTTGTATGGCTGAGTCAACAAAATGCTTCCCATAAACTCCAATTTTGTGCAACATGAGCCATTTTATAAACCCTCCTGCTGCCAAGGAAAGTAGATGGGGCTCGCTCCTTACCCTCAAAATTCTTTCCCACGTATCTCAGGGCTCCTCCTAATAGTGGGATAGGATGACATCCTGCAGTGACCGGCCAGACACCCTCCATTAGGAGCCCCAGGAATCTCAGAGCACAGAGCTTGCAGCACTTCATGGATCTGGGGTAGAAACCTCAAGACAGCTGTTGCGTATGTGTGTGTGTGTGTGTGTGTGTGTGTGTTGCAGTGAAGGGGGTGGGCAAGGGAGAGGGGAGAGGATGTATGAACCCATTAAGGAAAGCCAGTGTGGAATGGCATGCATAAGTCTTGGCTAATCTATGCTTGGTTTGGAAAACAACTACACTCAAAGATGTGCAGACAGAATGCCCAGCAGGCCTTTGGTCAATATGATTTTATGGTTTGTTTAAAAATGGTTAAATAGCTATTAAGTTTCCCACCCCCTGACCTGCAGGCCTGCCATCAAGAGAGGCATGCATGCATTCACTCACTCGCTTCCTTGAAACTCTCAGCCACAGAAACACACACTCTCTGGGAAGTGTGATTGCATCGTGATTCTTCCCCGCTCTGTTGAAGGGTGAGAATTCAGCCCCCACCATGAACGTGAGCTCACCCAGCTTCTAGGGGCTGGCCAGGTCATTTTGAGCCATAGGAACTCTCTCAGGCATTGAAGTGGTAGGAGGGAGGTGTGGGGAGGTGCCCTTCCCAGTCATTCTCTGTTGAAAACAGCTCAATAAGAGGTACACAATTCAAAAGCTTTCTTTTCATGCTGGATAGCTCAATGACTCTGGTTGACTTCTGCTGGGTTGGCACGTGTTTGCCTGCCAGGCTCTTGTTAACCACGATGATGACTCACAGTCCTGGAAATCTAAGTTAAGGCAGACGAGAAGCATCCCCACTCTGCAGTGCATACTCCCTCAGGACCCTCTGGGTCAGGCAGGAAGTCCCCTCCATGAGCAGACTTCAGTGGTTGCCAGCTGGATGGACATTTTGATCAGGAGCCAGCCCGTCTTCTCTTTCAATGTCACTCAGGGGGAGGCTCAGCCGCCATGAACCGTCTCCTGGGACACTGTCCTCCAACTGTTACACTAAACATGGATTTGCCTGACAAGCCTGAACCAGCACAGGGTCCTTCCTCCAAATCCTTTATCTATGCATCCTCAAGAAGATTTCGGGTCAGAAGGAGCTATATTTTATGCCATTTAGCCTGTCGGCAGTACTTGGCCATTCCTAACATGTGATTTAGAGGAGCAAAAACTCCAAGTCTGGAGTTACTACAACAACAAAATTCAGTGATATCATGCACCAAGAGAGAATAGAGTTAGACAGTCTGCTGTCCAGAAACTCACCAATTTAGGGGTGCCATATGTTTGCCTTTTGATTAATAGATCGAATCTTGATGATCTAAAGAGATCATAAGAGCAAAGGTGAGCATCTTAACAGTTTCAGAATGTGATTGGAAATTTTAGATACTATAGCTTAATCTTAATGTCTTCACTATTAAAACTGGAGGAAATCCAGGGTTT